>NW_020292045.1:0-600000 GCF_003184925.1 Aspergillus vadensis CBS 113365
GGGATAACAAGAAAAAGAAAGAAAGGGTGGGAAACAGAAGAAGAAGGAAAGAGAGGAGAAGGAAGAGGATAAGAAAGTAAGCCGTGGTGTGATCCAGGAAGAACAGAGAGGCCGAACCCACTGCTAAGCAGACCGCATAATTTGGGGGCGTGAGCCGGGAAGCGGATGGAGACGATCGACGGACACGAGAGGAGAAAGAGAGACAGAGAAAGAGCAAGAGGTGGTGGCAGCCTGAGGCGATGGTGGCCTTTTCGCCTCGGAGGCTCGGTTTCGGAGATGCTGATCCTGTCCGGGTCTCTGACACGGACCAGTAGTACTCCAACAACTGCTTGTCCTTCTGTTACTCCGATTTGTTGAGCACTTATCAGATCTCTCGTATCAGGGTCGAGAAACACTATCTGATATTACTACACAGTAGTACTGTGAGTCTGTTGGCAGTAGTAGTATTGAACTACTACTAGACACTGCCACTGATATGGGAAAGTATCGCTAGTTAAGAGAGCGGTTGCCGGAGGGTTTCGAAAGACAACGATCTGTGACTCAAACCTTCCGAGGAAAGAAACGTAGGGAGGATGTGTAGTACAACTCTAAAATTGAAGTCAAAGTAATAGTCAGAGCATCCTGACGGTCTATCTCTCTCCTTTTATTTATCTATCATACTACTAGTACTATATTGCCTTCCCTCATAGTGGGGAAATCCCATTGGCCGACCGTTGACCGAGATGGCGTCTGGTTCGGAAGGGGACTTCGGCCCTGGCTTGGCTGAGAGACGATGGAAAGTGGCGGCGGAGGCCCTTGAGCCATGAAGGCGCAGCCGGTAATGACCAGTTGTTCCTCTGTTTCATCTGGGGCGATCTTCCGTAACTCGCTGCCGAGTTCCTCTGCTAACCGAGTTCCGCCTTTCCACATCCTGTGCCACTTTCAGTAATTCTTGTGATTGACTGGCATATGAAGGCATCTCTCTGTGCCGTTCTCCCGCAACCCCGTGGAGGTGGCAAGTCCGGAGTGTCCGAAGATCTGGAGTTCCAGTCAAATGAACTGCGAATCATAGTTTCCTGATCCAATTGCCAATAAGGGAAGAAAACAGGATTCAGGTACAAGAACTTAAGATGGTTACCTACTAGTATGTTCTCTGTAGTCCATGCATATCCGATCCTTTATGCGTCGTATACCGACTTCAAAATACGCACACCGACAGCCAATTCTGTCAGCTGTCTGCTAGGATTCTCTAGAAGACCCCATCTGCTCAATCCGACCCCCCTGCGTGTCGACGCTGAGGCAGGTGGCTGACCATGGATAATGCTGCTCGTGACTGCGGCACATCTTCTGCCTGTTTACCGCTCCTGGGGAAGTTGCACCCGTTCCGCACTTTGTGTACGGGTTAGTGCACCAAATGCTCTGCATACACTGGCAACCCTTCTCGCGGACGAATTCCGCACCATCTTGGAACAATCTGAAATGATACCAGTGTTATCAGCTATTTATTCTATAGGACTTGGACTTGCTGCTACAGTCATCAAAGCCTGCTGGTATACCTCAAACTCTTTTCTTCGTATTATTGGAGTTGAAGGAGTGTGTTGTGTCAGACTGTTGTGGGCTTCATGTCATCGTGCCTGCTACTCCGTATATGCGACCCATATCTATACGAATCCTCTATCCCTAGTTCTGGTCATACTGGTAAGCACAGTACTACTAATGGAAAACGGCTTTCGTAAGCTCATCATCAATTGACTTATATCACTCGGGATGGAAGTTGCCAGCATATTACATGTGAGAGTACTGTCCGGGGATGCTTCGCTATATATTGGTTTGCATTCTTCACAAGATTAATTTGCGGATCATAGTATTCTTGGCTGTCTCCGCACTGGTCATTCTCTCTAAAAGCAATTGCATTCTTCTTGTACCAGGACTATTATGGTGAGTAACAGACATTGCGAGCAGTAATTACTGCTAGCAGCCAAAGTTCATAATTTTACTTATAGTGTCCATCTCAAGAGTTCTGGTATTTGGGAGTCTTACGGCTTCTACTTGTTTCTCATATCATGATCGGCTATGACAACCTTGTTGGTCAGGCATCTGATAAAGTCAATGGTGTGGAAATTGAAGAATGCAGTGTGTTACAGCATATGAATGCATCCTACTCATGTAGATCAGCAGCCATACTGCTGAAGATGACTCCTCGACTACTAGTCTGACTGGAACCAAAGTTTCGGGGTGCTTCTTATCTACCGATAAGATTGGCTGGGGGTGAGTATCGTCAACATGGCCGACTATACTATATACTGAGACATAGGAAGTCCCTCTCAAAGAAACAAAGACAAGGATTTCAAAAAAAAAAAAAATTCCCCCTTAATTATGCATAATAAAAGCGTGGAATGGTGTAATGAGCGAATGGTTCCTAGGATCATTCTGATGTGCTGATTTTCTTTCCTGAATTTGATCCTCGGGGGCCGGTATGGTCCCCGTGCTCAGAGCCTCTCCGGTCGCGAGCAAAGGCTGGAAGCTGCTCCAGCAACAAAGCTCAAGTAACGCTACCTCAATCCCAGACAACCACCCTATTCATCGCATTCGCCTCCAATTTAATGTGCGGAAGATAACCATGCACTGTTCGCAAGTGCACCCAGGTTCTTTCGCTCCAACTGAAGAGAGCACTAGCAGGCAATGAGTGGCGTTTGAACCCGGACAGACGTCGGACAACAGCAGTACGTGACTCCGTCTTCTTTCGCTCGGTCGGATTTAACGGGTTCTCATCGTGATGGTCTTAACCCTGCTATCTATCGCTTCTAATGGATCTGAGTGATTGGATAATCGCGCGTCTAACTTGTTGTTCGTGGTAGTGGCTTCACATCCGTCGATCAAGGCTGGTCCCATCCAGCCAACGCCATTGCCCCTCATCCCTGACGATTCGAGCCCTGTGTCGCACCATAGCTTTTCAACTCCACCAGAACGCCTTGTCACGAGAAGTACGCCATCGTCCACCGTGCACAGTCGGGAAACCTCCACGGTCAGAGGAGGTGCCGACCTATCCGCCTTAACCCCTTCATCCTCACAACCTCAACACACTCGGCGCGGCAACTCCCATTCCAAAAGTCCCGAACCAAGCGCTGGAAGGTCTGGTCTTGGGTACGATGTCGGCTTGGAGAGGAGACCATCCAACTCTTACGGTCATCATCGAAATACCTCGATTGTCCATGGAATCCAACACTCCCGAAATCCCAGTTTCGCTGCCTCTACAACCTCTACAAGCCCGCTCAGCCCCGAATTGATCGCTTCGCTCGGCCGTGGTGGTGCTCCCGAACCAGAAGGCACAGGCGCTGTACGAATGGAGCAGAACGAGGGACACTCGGGCTTCCAGGCCCAAGGGGCCAATGGAGCGGTGCACAGTCTGCAGGGCACACTAAGCACCATAGAGGATAGAGATACGGATGATGTCGCTGATGGGACCCTGGCGAGTACAGCTCACAGGAGAATGAACTCCAACGGAAAGCCGTGGCAGGAGCGCTCCCATAGCCGTTCGCACTCGAGGCACCATTTTGGAGCAGAGTCGAAAACGGTCGGGGAATACGCTTTGCACCATCTCTTCAATTCCGTAAGTGTAAACCTGTTTCGCCGAGCTTGACCCGACTGCTGACAGTGGCCCTAGTTTGTAGGTCAAGCGGACAACAAGATCAACCAGGCTATAATGAAGCTGGGTGAGTCAGACGCGCCAGTTGAAGAGGTATGCGGACCGGGCGTCGATTCGAACTTTGATCAATTGATCTCTGCTTTGGGTCATATCGCGCGAGAGAAACCGAAGCCTCTGATTGATACGATCATGCTATGGCGAAAGGCCAAAGGCGATGCTGCCATTGTGGCCAAACAGGCCGCTGGTCAGAAGACTACATCCGAAAATGGGTCCCTGATACGCCGCAACACCGAGCCACCCCAGATCATCGCGGAATCGGCTTCCCAGACCGACTCAGCGTCTCCTGCGACTACACTGTACTCCCGGCACGACGATGTCATCTTGGCGGAGCGGCGTGCGACGGTGTCCGTTTACCTGGTTTGCAGGGTTTTGATCGAGATATTCAACCAGAGCAGTCTTGCTTCGATCACATTGGACATGGCGGACCGCTTAGAGGATATCGTCTTCGGTCAACTCAAAACAGTAGACCCCGAACAGATCTCAGCTTCGCCTCTTCGCATGGCGAACTGGAGGATTTACTCCCAAGTGCTAGGGATCATGAGCGAAAACAACTTCACAAGCGTCACAGCTCGGTTTTTAGCAGAGCTCGAAAAAATTCAGAAGGATGAAACACTTCGTGGGCCTTCCAGAGATGGTGACGCCAAAGCCGAACTTCTAATCCTAGGTATGAGGCATATTCGGGTTAAGACACAACCCGACTCATGGGCTCGCTCTTGCGAATTCTTACGCTCACTGGCCCGATTGTTCGGTAATTCTCATGGGCAACGGGTCAAACAGGCATATTGTTATATCTTTGAAAAGTTACTCCTACCTGTGGCTGCAAGTCCCAACTCTGACTTGACGTTGCCCAAGTGGAAAGACTTTATAGAGCTGGTCCAGTCCCGTTTGTCACAGATGCTAACCAAGCCTCGTCATTGGACTGTGGCTTTCCCCCTCCATGTGCTGCTTTTGTGCGTGTCGACGAAGGAAAACTTTTCCTCACAGTGGCTTTCACTGGTCCAGTCGCTCCCACCGAGATTAAAAGACCGGCCAACAAGAGGGCCTGCCCTACAGGCAATGTGTCGCTTGCTGTGGACCTACTTCTTCCGGTATTCAGAATCGCCCACAGCTACACTGCGTAAAGTCGACGAAGTGTCCAAAATCGCGCTTCCGCCCGGCAAAAGGACATATCTGAGTACAGAACCGGCCGTTGCAGAGCCTCTTATCCAACTAATACGGATGATTGGGTTTAAGCATCCTGACGTCTGTTTCAGAAGCATCATCTTTCAAATGATCAGCTCGGATCTATTCCTTTCCGGGAAAGAGCTAAAGATCGAACAAATGGAGCCGGAAAAGATGGTGATTGGAATCAGGTCTTTCCTCGCCATCATGACAGACATCGAGAATTCTGATCAGCTTTGCCCTCCCGTGCCCACCGGTTCGATCCCCAACCCGTTTACCGACATGTCCTCTCCAACCTATCTCCACCGTCCTCAGTTCCTGGCTGATCCCCGGCTTCCAAATACCCGAGGGAATAGGGAGGATGCAGTATCACGGCCTGTAAACACAGCAAGACTGAATGAGAATGTCAGAGACTATTATTTCCGGTTCTGTGACATCCTTGGCAAGATAACTCTTTTATGCGACAACACTTTCGGAGGACAGGCAGCACTGGATGAGAAATTCGGCGGGACAACTCCCAAGACCCCGATTGCGGAGGCCTTCAGTTTTGGAAGACGGGATGACCATCCTAACATTCTAGATCAGAGACAGGGCTTCTACGATCTTCTTCACGTCGCGGTCCAAGCCCTGCCTCGCTGTTTATCCGATCGTATACCATTCAATTCTCTTATCAATCTGCTTTGTACTGGCACTGCTCATGTTCAAACAAACATAGCGTCCTCATCTGCCGAGTCTCTGAAAGCAATTGCACGGCAATCTCATGCCCAGCAGGTGACGATCGGTTTCGCAAGGTTTATATTCAATTTCGACGCGAGATATTCCACCATGTCAGACGAAGGCATGCTTGGGCCAGGCCACATCGAATCTACATTGAGATTGTATGTCGAGTTGCTGAGGATCTGGATTGAGGAGATCAAGCAGAAGACTAAAGATGCAGCGGCGGACTCTGGCGATAAGTCTGGTACTGGGAGCAGAGCTCTGCAATTGGACCTTTCCAGCGTTCTCGCCCAGGTCGAGGAGGTGGAGTCCCACGGCTTATTCTTCCTTTGCTCGCAATCGAGGAGGGTTCGCGCTTTTGCGATCACCGTGCTCCGCCTTATTACGGAATTTGACAGCGCCCTCGGCAAGGAGAATACGCGAATCATCCGGATCCTGGAGGCCGACTCGCAACAGATATTGGACGTCAATGACGAACAATTAACTGTGGCTGAGAGGAGTCGCATCCAGAAAGGCAAGCGAAGAAGCGCCACTCAAAACACGCTGATTGAGCTGTGCAGCAGTGAAGTCTCCTATGACTCTACACTATGGTCGAAGGTTTTTCCCAATATCATTCGGATTAGCTTCGAGACCTGTCCTTTCGCTGTGACGTTGGGCCGTGAGATCGTGTGTGCGAGACTTGTCCTGATGCACAAGACCATTACGTCGCTTGCGGAGAGTCCTCAGTATCCTCAATACGGTCCGATTGATGCCATTCAAGCTCGCTCATTCGGTAGGAGTAACACAACCGCCGAGATCTTGATTGAGCAGTGGAAACTGTATTTGGTCATGGCCTGTACCACCCTCAACAGCGTAGGCGCACAGTCCCAGAGTCAACTGGCAAACGCTCAGCATGCACGGAAGGGATCGAAAGGGTCACAACAGTCGCAGGATAAAATAAGCTCCGCCCGAAGCCTCTTTGCCTTTGTGATCCCGTTGCTATCAGCCGAGCGTTCTTCTATACGAAACGCTATAGTGATTGCCCTAGGCTCGATCAACATGAACCTATACCGCACCCTACTCGAATCTCTACAGTACGCCGTTACGACGTGCAACGAAGAAGCTAAGGTCCGGATTGGTACACATTATCGTTCTCCGAGCAGCCCACGGCGCAATCGCAAGACAGACCGGTTGCGGACTGAAGTTACGCATGTTTATAAACTAACGTCCCACTTCCTCAAAGAACCCGAAGTCTACAACGATGACTGGATTGTCAACAACCTTGTCACCTATGCAAAGGACTTGCGGATATTCTTGAGTGATGCCGAGGTGCAGAACGACTGGGAGTTTCAGCGTCTTCGCTTCCACTACTGCGGGCTTATGGAGGAGCTCTTCGAGGGTATCAATCGTACCAAAGACCCCTCTCGCTGGATACCTTTCGAGTCAAGAAAGTCTTCCTTCTCTCTTATGGAGGACTGGTGCGGATACTCGCCTAATCAGTCCCAGATCTCGCAACGCGAGGAGACAATGCGGAGAAATGCCATCTCACAGAACCATGAAGCTGGCGAATTGCGTAATACTGCCGCAGCCATGGAGATAGAGAAGAAGAACTTGCGCGCAGCAGCCCTCAGTGCAATGGCATCACTATGTGTAAGTTGTTCTGACTTTCTCATTCTATGCGGGGGCTACCAACTGACTTCTGTAGGCTGGGCCGATCAGTATTACAACAGAGAGCGGGTCGGTGCTCCAATTTGACGTGGGCCGGATGCTTTCTTGGGTTGATATTATTTTCAACACAATCAGTGACAAGTGGCACGCCATTGGTAGACGGGCCCTGAAAAATTTAATCATCCACAATAAGGAGCACTCATACTTGTTGGAACGGTCCATCGAGATGTGCTATGTCACAGAGCGACCGAAGGCATTGGAGAGCTACTTTGAAGTCGTAACCAAAGTGCTTATCGAGCATAAGGATTATCCGCTTGGGTTTTGGAGAATCTTGGGTGCCGTACTTGTTACACTTGGTAGCCCGAAACGGGAGATCAGAATGAAGTCTGCTAAGCTGCTTCGGATTTTGGAAGAGCGACAACAGAAGAGTTCAAGATTACAAGACTTCGATATCAGCATTTCCGACAAGACGACCGCCGTCTACAAGCTTGCGCAATTCGAGACCTCGAAACGTTTGGCGAAGCAACACTCTGACCTGGCCTTCACTCTCTTCTCCGAGTTTTCATTGCACTTTCGGAATCTGCGGCCGGACAGCCAGCGGAACATGGTGGCTGCCATCCTTCCGTGGGTCCAGACAATGGAGCTTCAAGTCGACCCCAATGGCGGCCCAACAGCTAAGTCATATATGCTTCTGGCCAACCTGTTTGAGATTACGATCCGCTGCAGTACTATTCTTCCAAACGAGGTTCAGGCCCTTTGGCAAGCTCTGGCCACCGGCCCGCATGGTGGCAACGTACAGTTAGTGCTTGACTTCATCATTAGTCTCTGTTTGGAACGCAAAGAGCAGAACTTTGTGGATTATGCCAAACAGGTTGTTGTGTTCCTGGCAGGAACTCCCGCAGGCTCCAAGGTTATTGAGTTTTTCTTGTTGCAGGTCGTGCCTAAGCACATGGTACAAGAAAGGAAAGATATCACGCCAGCGCCACCTGATATCAGAAGCCTACCTTATGTCACAGACCTCGGAACAGTACTTCCTGTTGGGAACAAGCAAGCTGGCCTTTCCCTGGGCCAAGTCGCGCTGATTTTTCTCGTTGACTTGATGGTTGCGCCAGTTACACTGACCATGGACGATTTGGTTAAATTACTTCATGTTGTTCTTATACTCTGGGACCATTACACGCTCACTGTGCAAGAGCAGGCCAGGGAAATGCTGGTTCATCTGATACACGAGTTGATCGCTGCAAAGGTCGAGGATGACGCGCCTATCGAAACACGGCAGTCCATTGAAGACTTTGTGGAATCAATCCGTAAGAGCGACCCGAAGGTTGTGTGGGAATACGAAGACGCCAGTGACAAAGAAGATGAAGAGGACGGCAGCCGTGTTCCGCCATCAATGGCCTCTGTCACTCGCCAAGTAGTCGGTTTCTTCAGCCTTGGTTATGAAGGGCTGAACGACCTATGGGCGAAAGAGGCGTTGAACTGGGCGACGTCATGCCCAGTGCGACATCTCGCCTGTCGGTCGTTCCAAGTGTTTCGTTGCATATCCATGTCTCTCGACTCCCGGATGCTGGCTGATATGTTGGCTCGTCTGTCGAACACTATTGCAGATGAAGAGTCGGACTATCGAACTTTCTCCATGGAAATCCTCACGACGCTTAAGATCATTATCAGCTCTCTGGCCCCTACTGACCTGTTGCGGTATCCTCAGCTGTTCTGGACTACATGTGCGTGCTTGAATACCATACACGAAACGGAGTTTATTGAAAGCGTCGGCATGCTTGAGAAGTTCCTGGACCGTGTCGACATGAGTGACCCAATGGTAGTTTCAGAGCTCATCAAAGGCCAGCCGCCAAAGTGGGAAGGTGGCTTTGATGGTCTCCAGGATTTGATCTACAAGGGTCTCAAGTCATCTGAATCGTTGAATCGAACACTGGACATCCTGCACCGACTAAGTGCTCTTCCAAACAACGAGCTCATTGGTGATGGTAACAGGTTACTATTTGCCATATTAGCGAACCTGTCTCACTTTTTGCGTCAATTTGACTCCGATGTTGACGATCCCAAGACATTGGCGCGCGCGACACTGCTGGCAAGGGTCGCTGAAAGTGAAAGATGCCCCCGACTAGCAGCTTCATTGCTCGGGTTTGCGAACGGCCAATACAAGGCGGAGAACGATTTCCTGAACCATATCATTACGGAGATTCGTTCCTATTACTTCCCTCGCCAGGATGTTCAAAGTCTTATTTTCCTCATGGGGCTGCTGACGAATACCACAAACTGGTTCCGCGTCAAGGTCATGAAAATACTATGCGTGCTGTTACCTGACATGGACATGCGTCGGGGTGAAGTGACGTGTCATGGGCCTGATCTGATCTCTCCTCTCTTGCGACTGCTACAAACGGATCTCTGTCCCCAAGCTTTGCAGGTCATGGACCACATCATGACCGTCTCGGCCAATCCAATGGAGAAGCATCACATCCGGATGAGCATGGCTTCCTCGTCGTCTTCTCGGGCTATCCGGAAGGAGTACGAGCGCGTGCAGAGCTTGTATGGTATACCGGAGCCCACCGGATGGTCGATACCCATGCCCGCGACGCAATCAAGCATCACCCGACACAATGTCCATGCAGTGTTCTACACTTGCGCGGAGGTTGACCGTATGGAAGTGCAGGAGACAGCACCCTCTGAGGTGGAATTCCACGCCGACGAGTATAATGACACGTTCTTCCCCATGCGGGCGGACACGATGAAATCTATCGATACGCAAACGGACGGCAACATGGGGGACATCGTTCAGAAGCTAGACAGTCTAGACGATTTCTTCGAGGAGACGGACCCGGTGCACGCAACACTGGACCCTATTTCCGATCCAACCCTACGGGGCTTTACTGGTACATTTGCCGATACCAACGCCAATCTGTACGATCAGCAAACTGCGCCAATCCTCCGCAAGTCTCTTGCCCGAACCGCCTCAACGTCCTCTTTCCATAATGGACTTGCTGAGTCCCGTCCGTCCAATCTGCGCTTTGACAGCATGGGAACACCATCTCCTGGGACATTCACGCCTCAGCCTCAGAGCCAAACTGCACGGCCCGTTTCCCACACGCGCTCCGTCACGTCTCCAGTCAATCATTTGTTCACGCCTCAGAGTTCTAGTGCACACCATAACACGCCCTTGATCGGATTTGAGTCGGCATTCCTATCCGATGACGAGATAGAGGACGGCTTGACTGATCACAAACAAGCCATGCCGCATCCTATCAGTCAGACGCGCAGTGCCACGGACGGGGCCTCATCCCTTGAATCCATGATCCGCAGCGGTATGCGACGACTCACCGGCGGGGCAGCTACGAATCGGGAAAAGGAGAGACAGCGTGATCTGGTTCGAGCCCAACAGCGAGCAATGGCTCAGACGGCCAGCTCACCGCGCGTGCCCAAGGTGCCTGCCGAGTATCTGACGGGGCCCACGAGCAACCCATCTTCCCCGGCACAACAGTGATCGAACTGACCATCACTCTATTCCTCGTGCGACCTTCTTTTGCTTTGATATTGTAAGCCGGTGCTTGGTGTGATTTGGCGTTCAACATACCCATTCGTCGATGTTTCCTTCGTTTACTCTTCCTTGACGTCTGTTCGCCTGCCCTCGTTTCATCATTTCCTTGGCCGTATGTAGTACAGACATCTATAGATTAATTTATTGAATCAGAAGATATATAGACGAGAACATGGTGACATGTAGCAAGTATGTAGAATTCAGGCCATGTCCAGTGGAGAGAGTGGATGCCTCACGGTCCCAGCGGCGGGCCCATCCCGTGACGCTCCCCGACGCCATACCGCATTGGGGCTTCCCCGCATTGAAGGCAGGAAAGGGAAGATCGTCGACTCTCAACTCTATTCGTCATTCCCCAATGATGCCCCTGGCTCGAGGTACTTGAAGAATGGAAAGCCTCGGAAAGCAGCGGAGTTCCACCTTTTCAGCACTCCACTTGGCCGAGGGGTGCTCGGCTGTTCTCCAACTTACAGCTGCTCGCTCCCCCAGATTACTACGCTTCATTCTTCTACCAATGCTATCTCTTCCTAGCACTACTCTTTCTGTTATACCTTGAGTAGCCTCTCCCATTATCGTGTAACACCTCTTTTGAAATGAGTCTCGCGCGTGCTCTGCCCCTTCGCAGTGGAAGGGGTGCCTTGTTCAGAGCATCTCCCTCGACATGCCGTCTCACGCAACACTACACTCTGTCTGGTCGCACGTTTTCGACTTCTGCGCAACGGGATGCTACATGGGGTTTCATAGGGCTGGGCCAAATGGGTAGGTATAGGCAGGTCGGGGAAGCCTTCAACATTTCTCAATGGCATTGTTCAATTAACATTGACAATTACTTTGTCCACCACAGGCTACAACATGGCTAAGAACCTGCGCGCTAAGATTCCCGAGACGGATACCTTGATTATTCGAGACGTGAATGAAGAGAACATGTCTAGATTCGTGAAGGAAGCAGAAGAAATCGCTAGGAGCAGCGGCGCTACTAACGGCGCTTCGGAGGTTCTGGTGGCTCAGACGGCGAGGGAACTTGCGGAAAAGTCGGTAAGTTGATCGTTCCGATTTGGGTTTTGTCACCGCTCGATGCGAGCCCTACGTGGCTTTGTGATCGGGCATTATTCACTACTTTAAGGCTACTTACTTGGGGTGCTATATCCATTCACGAGAACCCCGCATTTAATTGGGTTTTTTTGCTGATGAACTGTCCAGTCCGTGATCATCACCAGCCTTCCAGGGCCGCAGCATGTCAAGGATGTGTATCACTCTATTTTGCGAGAAGGTGAACTTCCCACGCTAGAAGAAGAGCGTCTGTTCATCGATACATCAACAATCGATCCTGCGTCATCAAAGGAAATCGCAAACGCCATACAAACCACATCCCAAGGGCGCTTCGTCGATGCCCCTGTATCGGGTGGTGTCGTAGGTGCGCGTGCTGGCACATTGAGCTTCATGTTCGGTGCCACTTCGCAGACTGGTCAGTTGCTTGACCGTGTGCGATCCGTGCTACTCATGATGGGAAAGAAGGCCTGGCACATGGGCGCCCCAGGGGCCGGCGTTTCAGGCAAATTGGCGAACAATTACATCCTGGCGATCAACAACATTGCGACCGCAGAAGCAATGAACCTTGGCATGCGCTGGGGGTTGGACCCCAAGGCTTTGGCAGAGCTTGTCAATTCGTCGACTGGCCGGTGCTGGCCCATGGAAGTGAATAACCCCGTGCCAGGTGTCGTCGAGACGGCACCGGCATCTCGTGGTTACGAGGGAGGGTTCGGAGTGAGTCTAATGAATAAGGACCTTCGACTGGCGATTACTGCTGCGGAGGAGTCGCAAACACCTTTGGCGCTGGCAGATACCGCTCAGAAGGTGTATAATGCTGTTGAGGAGGAACACCGTGGGAAGGACTTTTCCGTGGTGTACAAGTGGCTGAAGGAACACTCGCAATGATCTCGGCTGGTACGTGCTCATCTGCCTCTGGTATTGTCTGAATGAAGAATTTTCCAATCTGGCAATGAGGTCTCTATTATGGATCATAGAGTACCTGGCCATGACTCTTCCGCTTGCCAAACCTGCTCATGATTTGCATGCATTTAAGTCCCTATCAGCTATCATCTCATTTATATATACATGACGACCACAACACTATCACTACATATTGAAGTCCTCCCACAGCGCAATGTATTGGATAGTTGCCCAAAGCTAGCTTGAATCCCACCCTCGTATCTGACCCTGAAACCTTCAAATCCACTACTAGTTAGTCCCAGCCCCAAACTAAACTAGCCAACCCACAAAACAAATAGATGATCTGGCGTGATCTGACAAATCCACAAATAGTGCTAATCGGTATGACTCCCAACCCATCCCCTCATCTTCAACCACTATCCCTCACATAGTACTCTACCCAAAACCATCCCATCCCACCACCAAAACCAAACCCAAAACCCAAAACCCAGAACCAGAAACCAAACCCATACCCCAAATCAACACGAAAAGAAAATGCCCCCCCTCCCCACACAAACCCACGGCCCCACCACCGGCCACCCGATCCTCATCCTCCCAGGATGGGAAATGACTCCCGAAACAGAAATGCACGACTTCGAGCCCATCTTCACCACCCTCCCCAGTATCCCCTCCAACACACCCCTCAGGCGGATCTACATCGCCCTCCCAGGAACGGCCTCCACGCCAGCAAGAAACATCACCTCCCTCGACGACATCTACCACCACCTGGTGCACTTCATTGACAACACCCTCGGGGATTCTCGCTTCATGTTGGTCGGGTCCTCCTGCGGGGCGTATCTTGCGCGTGCACTCGCTCAGAGATTTATCCACCAGATAGATGGGTTACTTCTACGGGTGCCGCTTGTTGAGCCGGAGGATGCGAAGCGGGATGTTGATAGGGTTGAGCCGTTGGTTAGGGATGAGAAACTCATGGATGGGCTGGATGAGGAGGATAGGACGCTTCTCGGGGGGAGGGTGATGGTGCAGACGGAGGGGTATGTGGGGGAGTTGGTGAGGAAGTATCGGGAGGTGTATGTTCCTGCGGAGGAGGGGGCTGATAAGGGGGTTTTGGATAAGATAAGGGGTGATGTGGGGAGGTATCGGTTGAGTGAGGAGTTGTTGTCAGGTGGGGAGAAGTTGATGGCCCCGACGCTGGTGGTTTGTGGGAGGCAGGATGAAATTGTAGGGTATAGGGATTGTTTGGGTCTGTTGGAGAAGTATCCCAGGGCGACGTTTGCGGTGCTGGATCGTGGGACGCATGGGTTGCCGGTGGATGAGAGTGAGAGGGGGGTGTTTGGGGCGTTGGTCAGGGATTGGGTTTTTAGGGTGGGGGAGTGGAGGGATAGTCATTATTGATTTGTCTTGGTGGGTTGTATGTACAGTTTGATGAGTTGGGGTAATTTGGGGATATGGTTGGTGAGGATGTAGTGGTTATGTTTTGCGGGGTGAGAGTTTGACTAGAAGACCTTCTTGTTTGACGAACCACCTGAGATAGGGTCAGTATTGACTTAGCTGATATGGTATGTTTTTCATCCGAGTTGTGGGTGGATGGTAGTATACGTACCAACATGTTTCCTTCCATGGCTCATCTGGGTTCGCGAGTTGGATGTCGAAGCGGTTGAAAAGGGTTGGGATCATCTATTTCTCGGTTAGTTGATGTTGAATGTCGATTGTAGAGAGAGGTATCATTAGGTTGAGTGGCTATTACCTTGCTCATTTCCATCCAGCTGATATCTGTGAGGAAGTTAGATATAGAAATCTTGTTGGGTGATGGTGAGGTAGACGTACTCTTTCCGATACAAAGTCGGGAACCACCACCGAAAGCGAAGAAGTATCGTCCTAATATTAGGAGGGATATGATTAGCGAATCATAACAACATGTGGAGCTATGGACTCACTCATATCGCCTGTCTTCTCCCCTAACCATCTTTCAGGGCGGAATGCTTCCACATCGTCGCCGAATATACTGGCGTCGCGATGGACGACCCAGGGGTTGACGCCCACGGTTGTCTAATATTTCATCCTGTATTAGTCCAAAGTCCTTCATTGGGCAGTCAACAAGCCATGGGTACTGGAGTCATCTTACCCCCTCCGGCAAAAAGCACCCATCAATAACAATTCCCCCCTTAGGAACAACACGAGGCAGAGTCATCCCAACAGCCGGGTGCAGTCTCAACCCCTCCCACATGCACGCCTGAAGATACGGCATGTCATTCGCCTGGTCCAGCGTAACCGGGTCCGAAAATCTGCCTTGACGTTTACGATCTTCAATCTCATCCCTGAGCTTCTTCAGGGAGGTCGGCGTCCTCAGCAAATGGTAGATGATCGATCTGATCGAGATAGCAGTGGTATCAGAGCCCGCAAAAACATTCGACGTAGCCATTGAGAGCACGTCATCATCTGACAGCTGATTTCCTTTCTTCTTCTGCACGTCAAAGAGTTTGGATAAGATGTCTTGCTCTTCTTTAGCTTCTTCGACATGCTTCCCCTCTCTACGGGCCATGATCTCACGAGCTGCAATCTGTCGAATCGTACCATGGCGCGCTGCGATACCCAAACGACTTCCGATGAGAGGCGTCATGTAATCATGCAGCCAATAAACCCAGGGCACTTGGCCCACCCAGGAAGCCGAGCGAAGTGCGTTCTCAATCTGACTGAATGCGCCACCGTCTGTTCCGTTCTCGAGGAAGCCAAATGATTTGGAGAATGTAATTTCTCCAATGACATCTGCGTGTTGTGTTTCTTAGAAGGGGGTAACATGCATTGAAGATATTTTGCCTGGGGAATTTTACCAAAAGCAAACAGCTGCACCCACTTCCCCATATCAACAGTTGCGTCAGGCCCTTGCCCATGTAGACACTGCATGAGTCGTTCGACGACTGCATCCACGCCATGCTCAAAGTCCTTGAGACTACTCATCGAGTAGATATTGTTGACGAGTCGTCGCTGAGCACCATGGATCATCTCACTTCGTTCTGCAAAGAGATCGAATTTACGACGACCTTGCCAAACGCCTTTGTTTTATCTCAGCCAAATTGGACATCAGTACAATTGAGAGGGTCAGTGGACTCACTGTACCAATCACTCTTTGCGAATCTGTTGCCAGCTCCTACACGTTGATGGGTCAGTGCTTTGACGGAATAAACTCTGGTGAAAAGCAGCCATACCATAGATCATCTGGATGGCATCCAAGTCCGCCACACTGACTTCTTTTGGTCCGACGCGAACCAATTTGCCATACTTCTCATGAAGACGAGGATACAATCGATGCATATTGCCTTTGTCTGAGAAGAATACCAGCCACCATCGCGAAAGACTGGCCCAGAAGGGGCCGGGGACTCTAGCTAATGAACTGTAGAAACGGATATATAGAATATAAGTGATAAGCGAGAAGATGGATAAGAAGGCAATATATGGCAGAAAGTGTGAGATGGATTCTTGTGTTGAATCAAGTCGAGTTAAGCCACTAAGCAGGCCCATCTTGGTAAGTTGGTCGGTGATGAATTGACCTGGATTTAGTCTTGGGAGAGCATATAGAGAAATAGAGGAAGAAGAGGTCGATTAAATAACACGGGAGCCAGTGGCATTGATAAGCACCAGGAAGGACGTTGTGTGTCGGTCTGTAATTACTGCTAGCCGGGATATAAGTCATCTTTCGTCAGCCTGCCACTGGTTGGTTGCGGGGGCGGGTCGAGGATCTGCGGGGTTCTTAGCTCCATACCACGGCACAAGGTAGTGTGTTCCTCTTAATGCAGCGATGCATATACATAGTGATTGCTGGTATAATCAGCATCAACCGGAAAGCTTGGGACAAATCCCAAAAATCGGGAACCTCATTCGGTGCTGAGAATCAAGCTTGGAACTAAAGGTTCCACTTGAGGTGGCTAATGGTGGTATGTTTCGGCTTCGGTAATATTACCATACAGCACCCGAAACCAAACTATATCATTCGAATTCGATCGCCTACACTTATGTTGTGCCAGGTTTCATGGGGATTGCACCTGTTCCACATAATCAAATGTGAGAAGATGTCACTGAAATAGCAGCCAAAACATTGACTACGCCATGCCACAATTTGCAATCAAACTCGAAAAGCTCGACATATTTACCATGTGTCCTCAGTGGGTGGTAATGAAGCCGGCAAAATATTCTCGAACACTGCTCGCCTCGTCAAGTTGCGTTGCATAACCTAGGATCCCATCTGGTCAAATAATGACGACTGCACCGTTGCTATCCGCCACCATATAGGCAGCATGGGCCGAGCCCTCTGGATCATAGTAGAGTCGACCAATTGTTGGAATACTGAACCTTTGGTCTCCTCCAGCAGGTCTCTGAGCAACCACAGTTATAGACCGAACCATGCTGCGAGGAAGGCACTCGCTAAGCTGTTTCAATGTCTCCACAACACGGATGAGACTCTGCCAAGTCTTCTCGGGATGTCCAGCCAGGAGAAGAATTGACCAAGCAGCAACGTTCGGCATCAGGTGGAGCATTTGAATAGGTAGTCGTGACCCAGGAGCATATATTAAAGAATCTGGAGCTCTCCAGCCCGCTGATATTGCTATCGCTAAAGAAGGCTTGTTGATGACACTCTCGTCGTAGTGAATACCTAAACCGATACAAAAATCAATTGTATCATCGAAGACCTTGGCAAATAGCTCATTCGAGCTTGATGATAGATCCTTGTTCCTGTCAGGGACGGTCACCGAGATAGTAGCTGAGAAATCCTTGTCAAGGTTGATTAGATATTGCGCTACAGCACGCCGCTCTGTATCATAGCTGTGAAGCACATTGATACTATACCAGCCCTTCACGAAGCCGCCGAGCTTCCAGGCCAGGTTTACTGCATCATGAACGCCTGTGTTCATGCCCTGCGCTGTGCCAGATGAGTGTGTATGACAGGCGTCGCCGGCTAGTAGCACTCGGTCGTTGTTATAAAAGCACTCTGCTACGCGCTGATTGATGCTGTGGTGGAAGTCAGAAGGAACCTGGAGTCACGGAAACAAGACTCACCCATATAAAGTCCACCAGTTTATGGTTTCAAATTCCAATGAAAACGGTTTCATGAACTTGACAGCTTCCACCTTCGCATCTTCAAGTGTAAGCTTATCCCCGTAGTTGGCGAGCATTTCCTGTGTCATAGCAAATCCGATCCGCTTCACACCATGATCTAGCTGAACCCATAGCACATTCCCATGGCTTTTGGATTCGATGGAAGCGAAGCCAATATCAGCATCGGGCATATCAGTCTTGAAGCGCCCATCAATGCGTACCCATCTGAAGTTGGTGTGATCGCCTTCAAACGAAATACCAGCGAGGCGTCTCACAAGCGAGTGGCTGCCATCCGCGCCAACGATGAATTTACTAATCAGCAATATCAGCATGAGTCTCTTCAAAACAACAGCAAAATAGCGGACTGCCCGCATACCTCCTAACCGTCGAACTCCTACCCGAGCTAACCTCCGTTATATGTGAGACGACCTTATGATCGTCATCATAAGCCTCCTTGACGTCGAAGCCATCTAGTCTCCATCCGATGTACGGCTCGCCTCCAAGCGCTACATATGCATCTCGTATCACCTCCTCCGAATACTTCTGACGGATATTCAGACAATAATCCAGGAACGTGCCACGCATATGCCGGTACATAATTTCCCAACCTCGGGCCGTCACCCGCTTGCCATCCCTGTAAGTCACACTATCGCGAGCCACGTAACCAATTTGGTTCAGGTCATCTAATACGCCCAGTTGGTCCAGTAACTCAAGCGTGCGCGGATGGAGAGTTGTTGCGCGACCATACATGGCTTGTTGAGCTTTGTCATGTTGCTCTGTGCAGAGCAATCAGTGAAGCTTAGCCTCTTGGGGAGATTCATTAGAGGGAAGAAAGTGGGAAAGTGCCTACCAACGAGTAAGGTGTCCACACCCTGTCTAGTAAGTGCATACGCAGTAAGTAAGCCAGTAGGCCCACCACCGCTAATGAACACGTCTACTTTTCTGGTTTCAGTCATGGACGCCACAAATGTTTCAGTGGTATGTGACAAGAGGAAAGGGGGACGTCAATGAATATAAGCAATGCGCTCGTGGCAGAGTAGATTACTTTGAGCTCGGGCAATGACTGCGGATTCCTATAACGGTGCATAGTGTCAGCTAAGTGTTGCACAGGGAAAGCGTTAGAAACCCCTCACGCATGACCGTGTCATGTGCCGGATATATACAAGATCGCTTTGGAGATTGGCGTTTTCTGAATGAAGGGTCATGTAACTTGATAGCTCTAGACCATGTTCCGTGAATTATTCGGCAAGTAACCCCCTGGCAGATGGGAATAGATTAGGTTTTCGTTATGTTAATAAGCGAGACCATAAATGTCGAGCTCCTAGGAAGACCTGTATGTTGGCCAGGTGGCTCTCTTTTCTTCAATACTTTCTATTTACTTCCTAATAGGCTGAGCTTTATAATGGTCTGGCGATTATCAGAAGAATGATGGCGCCGCCAACCATAGGTCATCCCATAGCATCTCCATCAGAGAGCTATTCACATCATCTCCACTCCAGAGTGAGTCCAATGCCCCAGAGAATTGGGTATCCAGAGCTCCTTGGTTGGAACCATCGCCAACCTCTGATCCACCGAGACTGGAAAAGATACTCGGTGCTTTAGATAAATTTACATCATGGCCCAAGTGTCGGTCTGTAGTTTGAGGCGCATGTTTCTCAGTATGGACACTATATTCATGCCGTTGACCGCTTAGCACTTGAGATAGGGTCTTCCGCAGGTTGGTGGCGCAGTTCCTGGCGGTGTTGCTGTACAGATCCATGTTTTCCAGGCAGTCACAGCAGCTCTTCCAAGCATTACCCAAGACTGGCTGAGGAAATCTAGACTGCATAGCAGGAGATGCGTGAGCCAGTATGAGAACAACGCCAGCCGTAAAAGCATCTAGTGGTTTGGTTCAGCGAGCCGCCACTTCATACTCGTCACGGGGAGCACATACAGAAGACATTGTACCACCATACACTTGCCAATTCAGTCGTCGAAATTTCATTCATCAGATGCGACAGCTCAATCGCAGTCTCGACACATGATGTCGAACAGCTGATACTGAAATCCACGGCTATTCTGCTTTTCAACGGTACTTGTTCGTGTCGAGGGTAGCCGCCCGCTTGACGTGGTGGCAGATTGTCACGGCAGAACTTGACGAATGTAGGACGAAGAAGTAAGATTCTCAGGTGAAGGAATCTGGGGCAAGGGTCAGTGACGTATCATCAAACGATTCGCAGTAGTAATCACCTTCCTCTCAACAGGCTGCTTTCACGACGGAACGGTCCAGCCACACCAGCGGGCTGCTGCGCATCACGCCATTGGAGAGCCGCTGGGAGACTTGATTCAAATTCCAGAAGCTTCTCATCTAAACTGAGTAATGTCTGTGCTAACTCATTCTCGGACTTCGGCTGTTCTGACTGATCAGAAGACCCCCCGTCCTCCCAAGGTTCATAGACCTCAGATAGAATCTTTCTCAGTATCTTATATAACTGAAGAGTTCTGACATAGAACTCAGCTTTTGAAAGCGTGTCCGCTGGTAATTGGCAGGTTGCCGTGGTCGAATCGAGAAGTTCGTCATCGATAGCTTCTGGAAGAGGTACAGCGGAAGAATGAGTCATGGGAGGACGACCCAGCATCATGCTACTTGCACTAGGGGTTTTGTCAGTAATATGAACCTTCATAATCTGATGCACTCACAGATCAAGCATTACACATCCATGCCAGACGCGCCTTCTCATCTGTGTTTGGGCCGGTGTCCTGAGCCTATCCGCCTTAAGAGAATGCATTCCGAGAGATTGTGCGATTCTGCAAGCAAGGCCGATTATATTCCAGCATCTCGACGGAGACTCGCCTCCTTGTAAGTATTGCGACGTCAATAGTAATGTTTGTACCAGGGCTAAATCACCTTTATCAAGTGACATCACGTTCAATAGTCGCTGCGAACGTTGAAAGAACTCCTCCGCTGTAGCTTGCCGCGCTGTATGATCTAGTTTAGAAAAGTGGCATCCAAGAGCAAATATTATGTTCAATGCGCAATGAAACAGTGCCGGGGGCACGCAGGCATCTCCTAAACCCAGTCCGGACGAGATTGTTTCTGTGCCTGTTTCCGCATCTGGCGTCCATAAGCGCCTATAAGCGCGAAGAAAGTTTGGTTTATGAACATATGGATACAAACTGTGGATTTTGTCGAAATAGAGGTTCGAAAGATAGTCAGCCAGCTGTCGTGGTGGTAGGTCGTAGGCTTTGACACTCAGACTAATATCAGCCGCTGGTGGAATTGGGATCGATTGTGTGCCAAAAGTCGCACGCGGAACCGGATCTGTTGTCGATCTTCCTCGTTCAGTCTCTTTGATAGCAGATTCTTTGATCTGCTTTAGAAAAGACGCGACCGATGAATCACCAAAGAACTCGTCCTCGCTCTCTGACAAGCCGGAGAGTCCGTCGGGTGTTATGCCCATTGCTGTGATTCGGCTTTGGCTTCCTCTAGAACTCCGGAAGCCCGAGGCCTGCCTTGTTCTAAGATTAGAGGCATTGTGTCCGTCATTGCTCATGGGGGCATTTTGAGAGAAAGCAGTAGGACCATCCTCATTGTGTACTTGCAAAGGCATTCTCTGAGAGTCAGCGGTATCGTTATTCAGATCACATCGATGACTGACACCACCGGGTGTACTCTGTCCAATTCTGGGTTCTACTGAAGCAAGCGGGCTTCCAGACGCAGGAATGTGGGTGACTCTTGCAGACGCAGCTCGATCAACGGTGTGTAACCGGTATATATACCTGGAAATGACAAGTACAGTTGGCCCGAGGTTCCGTCCACTATACACACAGCAGAGTCTTACTGGTTATCTTGAGCTTTTTTGGCACTTTCAACGGGGTAAGAACACGAGGTCTCTCGTCGTTTACATGGGCCACAGCTGGGCTCAATACCATCGCAACGGATTTTTCGCGCACGACATGGTAAACAAGCGAGGGCGATCTTTCTTCTTTTTCTGTATTGCTGCGACTAATCATAAGTTAGAGATTGATGCTACAACTTTGTGTAGAAGCAGGTATGTACGTACCATGTTGTATTTGAGCAAGCAGATAGAAGCGCGGCGTGCCCTGTCAGCAAGACCTATGGAGAACAAGTATAAGTTGCTGAGGTAAGCTCATGTGTATTTGTTGTATACAGGCAGAAGATGTGGAGTGTTGTGACTTGCAAGCGAGTCGGGCGACTTTGTTCTAGTATGTCCCGCTGAATACCCCAGATAAGCGGGGCGAAGCGCCTCCAGATGGGGTAGCGTGACCGCTGCCCGTGGTGAAGAGAAACCGCCTCTCTCAACATTTGTCCTCCCTAGAATAGATTGATGATTTCCTAAGAGCATTATATCTGTATTTACTTCACACATTTCCTGGAATGATTAGTGAGATTAATACATAGTAAGGTATCGCTTGTCAGAGTAACAATGACCTGAAGCATCGTACTCAGGACATTCGCCGACGTCACGACATTGAGAATACCCTCGCTTTACGAACTTTGTTTCCCAGTTCCTTTATCAGGAATGTATGATCACCTTGTTAGGCTTTGGCTTGCTTCATTACCTACGCTCATGTTTCGAAGTTTCCCCTCATATTGTAGCATAAGGAGGAATCTCACCCCATGGGGTGTTATCGGACTGTATCGGAGTTGTATCGGTAGCAGTATCGGATACCGTACCGGGTGCTGTATCGGCAGGTGTTATCATGCGTGTGCCGAGAGCAGCTTCTTCTAACATCAATGACCCATTGATCGACGCTCGCTACGGGTGTTACAAAGGTAGATATGTCCCAAGAATGTCTGTCCAGATGAAGTTGTCAGAAGCTGATCGACATAACCATTATTTTCGGGTTGTGGTCCAGACGCTGATGGGGAGCCTGATGCAACACTTGCTTGCGTCTATCACGAGATCGTTTGAATAAGTCACGCATTTCGATCAGTCCAGAAAGGTAACATTGACTCTATCATAGCCCTCTACAATTCTACAGTCATTTAGGAACAAAAGTATCTGCGTCATAAATTAAGAGGCAGCGCAAAAAGGCCACCTTGATGCTTTATCTTATTACATATATTATAACACCACACGTCTTTATGGTACATCCTCAGAAAGACCCCAATCTCCAAAGTATATGTTTCCCATCCAAAATCATATTATCGAATACAAGGGAGAGAAAGGAAGATGGTCAAAAGACACGACCTACTCCTTCTTACCCGCGGCCTTCTCATCCTCCGACTCACTCCAATCCAGTAGCTCCATAAGCTGTTCCTCAGAGAGATTGTGTGTCCGGCTCTCAGCCTCCTTCTCCAGGTTCTTCATGTACTTCTTCTGTCTCTTCCGAGCGTTCTTTCCCCACTCAGGCACGCCGCTCGCCGTCGCGAAGTCCTCTCCATCTTCAATCTCATCGTCCGTGTTCTCCACTTCGCCGAGGACTCGACCAGCTCCGGCGCCACCACGAAGCTCATTAGCTGACATCTTCGCCTTCTTTCCATCCTTCTTGGCCTTTTCCTTCTCCAGCTGCTTCTTGCGGTCTCGGTCGTGCATGAACTTGAAGAAACGCTCGATGTATGGCCGGATGAGAAGGTAGCCAATCACAGACAGAATGACCTTCGTCCAGCGGTTGATGCTCACATCGGCGAAGGAGGCATAGAGGTTTCCGAAGAATCGGGTAAAGATGGTCTCAAAGAAGCTGTAGAGTTGACCGAAAAAGTCGTTGAGAGCGTCAGCGGCAACTTCGCCGGGATCGCGGGTTGCCATTCTGGATGATATGTTTTGTTTTCAGGTCTGAAGTGACCGTGTGTCCGAATGTTGCTGGGTTGCGTAGAGGGGAAGTCGCCGGCTTTGGCCGGAAGATAGTGGACGTTTTGTTGGGAAGCTTGGTCGTGGGGTTTTGGGGGCCCAGGAGGCAACTCGCAGATTGGAGCTGGTGAATTGATTGCAGGGCAATTATTTTGCCTGACAGACTGACGCGATAAGAGTAAGGAGAAGTCCCTGGTTCGGTGAACAGGCGTGGAACTTGATGGACAGTAGAGAAGAATTCCGAATGTGGAAATGGGTCGTTCGGGTCTAGCGTCATTCCGCGTTCGGAGTTATGGATTCTCCGGGAGGGGCTGAGAAGCCAATCACAACTGATCTCGATTTGTATGTACGCTCAACGCGTCTTCTGCAGAGGACACGAGCATCGCGCGTCGAAGACTGCTGGATCGATCGACGATATATCCCATCCTGTCGCCACGAACAAAGGCCTGTTTCGCCTCCTTTATCGGCTTCTACCATACATCAAGCTTCTTGCTTCTCCGATAGCCTCGATAGAGAATGGAGCAGAACGAAGAAGTCAATCTTGAAGAGGTAAGTATACATCATCCATAGCATACATGGCACACAGTAACAAATCGTCTTGCAGCGCTTGAAATCTGCTCTCTGGTTATCGATTGGAAAGATCGTGGACGAGGAGACCATTAAGCTTGGTGTCAACGCCACCCCTCAGTTCATCGGAGCTTTGACTGAGATGGTCTGGTCCCAAATTGGTAGGTTCATTGTGTACATCACCGATTCGCAAACGATTCTTCATGCCGTTTACTCGTTGCATGGTGGCTTTCGTCATGTATCGATCACTGTAACCTGTAGCTGACTAAGGATGATGAACAGAGACGGTCAGCCAGGATCTGGAGTCATTTGCTAAGTAAGCCAGATCCCTAAGCCTAAATTCCCAAATAGCAGGGCCTGGTTACCTTGTTTTGATGTGATCGTGACCTTCCAGGGGCGATCTGGATAAGGATATGCTTGACCTTGGTTCCGGGCTAACACTCGGCATTTCCTATTTAGGCATGCCGGGCGCTCAACAGTCAATGTCGCAGATGTGATGCTACTTGCGCGCCGTAACGAGGGACTGGAGTCTATTTTACGAGCATTTGTTGAGCAACAGCGTGAAGAAGAAGCTTGATTGGTCGGGATAAATCCCCACGTTTGAGCCTTGCGCAGCTTCACGCAACTTTGCGACTAAAGTGTGGCAGCGGGAGCAGAAAGACGGCTGCCCATCGCTACCATTCAAAATTGCCGCTACCTTTATTCTAGAAGCCTGCGCTCAGTGCTGCTGATCTCTTTAGACTGACAATTGCTGGACACCAATGATAGAGCGATCTACTAGTAGTTGCCCCGTTTCGTGACAGCTGCGGGACTGGATATTACTCAGTGTCAGGTGTCGGATTGCCGGGAGAAATGACGCCACTGCCTAGCACCCCACAAAGTGGAAGACGAGCTTCACTCCCCGGATGCGATCTCAAGCCACTCCGTTCTGATTCTTGGTCGCTTGCACATTAAGCCACACTTCAGCAAATTCTTGAACCTGAATGAGCGCCACTCAGTCCCAACAAATCACGAGCTGTCAACTTGGGCACTATTTTTATACGCAGACCAATAGAATGGCGTCGCGCAGGACGAATGCAACACCACGCATGTTGTAATGGTTGTCAAAGGAACGAGATGCAATCGAACCAATTAAACTCGACGGACACTTAATACATCATGATCTTTCAAACCTAATTCAGACGAGCAGCTTATAGTACGATAGATCTATGATCTCGGGTGATCATGATCAACGTCATACAAACGTCTAAGATACTGTTCGCCTTATCTACTTTATACCATTTAGCTCTTATATTTATGACAATTGAAGCTTTCGATTCCCCTAGGTTACAAACTACTAGTAGTATATTTCTATCGATGACTACAAAATATACCAGTTTCACTATTGTCGAGGACACCAGAATTCGCCCGCAAAAATGTTGAACACTGCAACCGACTCTATCAACACTTATCGAACAACCCTTAAAACCACGCCTGTCATGAAAGCAGCGCGCTTCCACGGTCGCGGCGACATCAGGGTTGAGGAAATTGAAGAACCCACATGCGGCAAAGGGCAGGTGAAGGTACGCTTCACGCACATAGCAATTGCAAGGTATGCGCTGACAGATCTACTCATAGATGCGACCATCATTCGTGGGGATCTGTGGAAGTGGTAAGTTCGCGATCAACTTCTGTATCGAAGACCCATAAACTGACCTGCGAAAGACATCCACGAATACTCCGGAGGCCCTGTCCTAGTCCCAGAAAAGCCACACGCAATCACAGGAACCAGCGTGCCAGTAACACTCGGTCACGAGTTCAGCGGAGTCGTCGAAGAAGTCGGAGAAGACGTGACCCATATCTCGCCGGGACAACGAGCGGTAGTGCGACCGACCATCTTCGATCGAGAATGCACGCCATGCAAGCAGGGATATGAGCACTGTTGCGAGAAGATCGGTTTCATCGGGCTATCCGGTACGTACATATCCCTACAACATATGGTATACATGCAGGGCTACATACTAATTTACTTGGTAGGCTACGGTGGTGGATTAGCGAAATACATCGTAGCACCCGCAGAACATTTCTATACGATTCCCGACAATGTATCCCTCGAAGCAGCAGCATTGGTCGAACCGTTGGCGGTAGCCTGGCACGCCGTGAATATATCGCCATTCAAGCCAAATGACAACGTCTTGGTGCTCGGGGGCGGACCTGTCGGTATTGGAATCATCCAGGTGCTTGAACTACAGGGAGCAAAGAACATCATGGTTGCGGAATTGACGGAGAATAGGAAGCGGTTCGCTTCTGATTACGGCGCAACGCATATTCTAGATCCGCGAGAGGTAGACGTTGCGGCGAAGGTCCGCGATCTGACTGACGGCGTAGGAGCGGACGTTGTTTTTGATACGGCTGGTGTGGAGGTGGCTTTGAACGGTGCCATCGCAGCATGTCGAACACACGGAACAATAGTAAACATTGCTGTTTGGGAGAAGCGGCCAGCTATCCGAGTCAACGAGTTGATGTATAGTGAAGTCAACTATACAGGGTCAGCACTGTACGATGAAAGCGCGTTTCGCGAAGTCATCCGAGCACTTAGTTACGGTGAGTTGTGCGGTCTCGTTTATGTCCTTGTAAGCATCTCTAATCGCTAATCAGGGCAATTGAAACCCGAGCGAATGGTCACGTCGAAAATCAAGCTGGATGATGTTGTGGAGAAGGGATTCCAGGCTCTATTGGATGATCGGGACTCACATTGTAAGATATTGGTTGATGTGCAGGCCTGATAAAACAGAGACCAGCATGGACTTACCAATCACTATATAATCTTTAATGTCTTGCCTTATTGCCACGTGCTGCTTGGACATGATAATAGAGCATTGTTATCAGGAGCCATATCGGCTTCGAGTGATAATATAGTACTGGCTACCGTATCGTTTTGTAGTAACTACTCTCAAGTAAGGTTTGCATAATACTATGACTATATAGTAGGCTAATGGTTTGGACAATATGCAAGGTGCTTTCTATTTGGACTCTAAATATGCTTTGATAGAGAGTACGAAGATATCCGACCTTTTAGGTAGAGCTCTGTATATTCCAGAGTAGACAACGTATATAAATTTCAATTAAAAATAAATTTAAGAAGTGCACCCGCGAAGAAACCGGTAACAATATTGTTTTCCGAAACGTGCTACCACTCTGCATTCCCGATATCTTAGCTATCTGCCAAAGCATCCCCCTCGTATCAGACACGCTCCTTGACGGTGGCTTTAACATGATAATTCGAGTACGCGATGCCGGAGTACGTGTCCTTGTCCCACACGAACCTATCCTTATCCAACATTCTCAGATCAAAGCGATAGACCATCAAAGCGGCCGTCAACCGAAGAACCTGCAGGGCCAATTCCTTCCCGAGACAAGCTCTAGGGCCCGAACTAAACGGTTTAAACGCCTCATGCACATCCCGGGCATAAGGACTGCCCTCACCACGCTCGAACCAGCGCTCGGGGCGGAATTCATCCGGGGCATGCCAATATCGGGGACTCCGCTGCATACTATACGTCTCGGTATAGACTTCTGTTCCAGCCGGGACGTAGATGCCTTCAATCATCGCTCCAGGCGACAGACGGGACGTAAGCTTGCCAGCCACTGCGACAGTTAGTCGGAGAGTCTCGTAGATACATCCATTCAGGTAGGGAAGTGGCAGCAGTTTCTTCCCAGTGATATCATCAATGCTCTGGAAGTTGCGCAAGAGTTCGCTTTGGAGTTCTTGGATCACTCCTGGAGTTGCTAGAAGTCGGTAGAATAACGCTGACATGATTATCTCGGTTGACTTGTAAGCGGCGAGCCTATACAAAGAAGGGAAACGCGATTTCTTCAGCCATTGTTGCGCACGCTCTATTGTGCTATCCATGTTGGGTCTCAAGTATCTGGGGGGCAGCGACTCACGTTAAGATAGTGGCGTTGCTATGCATTTCCTCATAGCTCAGCTTTAATTCAGTGGGATCACGGCTTTTGTGGCCCATAATATGTGTGATGAAATCACATCGACCATCCTGTCGGTCAATGCAACTAGAAAGAAAGAAGATGTAAACAGCTTAGTGGTGCCTAGCCTAACTATGAAAGTAATTGGGGAACGGCAATATTGGGTACATACTCTCTGAATGTGGCTGTGGGCAAAACCGCGCGCAGAGTAAGTGACGGTATCAGGTGGAGAACCAATCTGATTGATCCTTGAACTTGTGGAACCGCATAGTTGATAGCTTCTATCAGGGGGAAGAAATTTTCGTATAGATCAACCAGCGATTGCAGCGTGTCTGTGTGGGGGTCTTCTTTAGCAAATGCAACTTCAGATTTGGGGTGGATGCGTCGGGAACAAGATACTGAGAAACAAGAAACAAGAAAAAAGAATAAGGAGGAGTAGGAGTAGGAGTTCAAGAACGTATCAAGTATCAACTCACCTTTCTTTTCTTGAATTAGAGGCTCTCCAAAGGAAAGATCACTCACCAAGTTCCAAAGGAATCTGGAAAAATATTCAGTCAAATCATTGGGACCTTGATGTTGTGCGAGTGCATGCAAGAGGTTGTCCACATGCAGACGCAACAGCGATTCCTGTTCGAAAAGCGCGTTTGATGTAAAACCTGGAAGTAGACGTCTTCGTATTTTCTTATGCTCGGCTTGGCTCGAAAGCGAGCCGATATTGCGTGCTTTTAATAAGAGTAAGAGTATCACGTCCTGTAGGGTTCCGCTTCTATTAAATGGTTCATCGGCGCCGTTGTCGGTCGGCTTGGCGTTGTAGATAGTCTTCTGGGCTTCGACACTTGTGAATGACAATTGGTTGGGGCCAACTCGAACAACAGGGCCTGTATCCAAATCTCCCTCTAGTGCATCAGCAGAGCTGCCCGTAAAGCCCGAGAGATGGGGAGAGGATTATCGCTGTGTCTAACCATATTTCTCATGTAGCTGTGCCAGACCTGGGTTCAAATTCCGGCGATGCAAGGTTCTCATTGTCCAGAACTATAGGAATACCAACGGACGATTCTTTCTTAGTATAGGTAAGATATCTGCTTTGAGGAGATTGAATTTACCGGGAAAACCGCTCCAGTCAAAGGCCCTGGCACTCGCGCCAAGGGGTGGAAAAAGTAGTTGTAGATAATCATCAACATCAACGCTCCTGTGCCCTACACCAGCCATTGGTCCGTTACCATCGAAGCGTGCATCGTTAAAGGGGTTGGTCTCATACGAATGAGCATGCCATGATGGCAACTTGTTCAAGATTGATATCGGACATAGTCAAGAGAGATGCTGTGTGTTGATATCTTTATTTCATGGATTTGCTCTTAATCAGATAGATGTTCTTTAAAAAGAGAGAAGGTGGATGGGATGTAGTTTCAGTTTCTTTTCTTTCCCTCTTGTCGGTTTTCGAGTGTATCCCCGTATGCCTCGCACATTTATCTTGAAATAAGACCGATCAGTAGTTTGGGAATGTCACAAGCTTTTTCCTACATATCAGAGCACGTTGCATTGAAGGCTTTGGTGATAATCATGGGGCTCTTGTCATGATGTCAAGCCCTAAAGCTAGATGAGGCGCTCAGCTGGTGATTACCAGTAGATCAAAGTCACAACGCTAAAGTCAGTGCAGAGTTATCATTTTCATTGCACAGGAGTACCATACTACATTCTTGAGTACGCTTATGTTGGAACTTTGACGTCTAGTCTATGAAATATACTTTGTTTTCCCAGGGATAATCTCCGCGGCTACTACACTGATGTCAACCCCTATGCTGCATCAGGCGTTCAGGCAGTGATTACCAGTAGATCAAGGGCACAACGCTGAAGCCAATCCAGCTCTATTACCTACATAGTACGGGGGTACCATACTACATTGTTGGGTACGCTTATGTCGTAAGTTTGGCGTCCAATCTACGAACTATACCATGCTTTCCCAGTGGTGGTGTCCGCGGCTACTACACTGATGTGCAACCCGTCCGGAAAGAGGTAGCCACTAAGCTAATGTACAAATGGTTCTAAATTGATGACGCACTGTGTCTCTACTCGGAAGTGAGTTTCTTTCGATGTAAATCAAAGTAAGATGGAATGCCGCGGGTCCATATCAATGGGTCCACTTTAAAAAGCTCTGTGTAACCCGGAGATATGACGGCTCGGAAAGGTAGCTCCGTACAGTTATGCTGTGTATTGATTTGCTGAGATACCAATCATCAGGTCAAACTTCACTTAGGGGTAGCACACTCACATCTCTCTATACCAAGGGAGCTACCCAGTCGGCAATCTCTGTACAACATGGACTGTTGGCAACATTCCCGACCCATTGATGCGGAGGCCATCAAGAAGACGCCATCATTTACCACTTTGCCAATCCGTATAAACGAGCGAACCGATGTCGCGGATTCAGCCACCAGAAGGGCTCTTCGTGACTGGGACCATTGTCTACATGATGGCCTGGCAGATAAAGCACTGATTTCCATCAGTGAGCTGGGAAATCTGGGGGCATTTGCCTATCCCGAGGTGCCTCCCGAGAGACTGGCAATTTTGACCTACTTGACCGATTTAGGAATGCTCCACGATGGTTGGTAATTAGCAAAATCAGTGATATCATCGATAACTAACCCGGCAGTTAGATGGGTACGAGGCAATGGATATGGATCAAGCCAGGGCAGAACATCGTGACTTTGGTGCTCTCTTTGACCCCGATGGGCAGCCACTGTCGTCACGCCGAAGCACCCGTGCTCCCAAGTTGAAGAAGCTGGTGTCGCAAATCTTACTTGAGGCAATCCGTATTGACCGTGACTTGGGTATGTACATGTTTGACATGTATAATAAAGGATGGCTGTCCGCTGCAGGGGGTAAAGAGGGCAAGGCGCCTCAGTTCAACTCCTTGGAAGAATACCAAGCCTACAGAAGGGATGATTTTGGAATCAGGTATAACCGACTCTCACCCTTTAATGTGTTCAATATAGAAGAGACCCAATTTCTGATTACCTCAGGGCATTCTGGCCGATGGTGGAATTTGGCATGGCCATGCGTCTGTCGGATGAAGACAAGAAACTCATCGAGCCCGTTATGGAGCCCATTGACAAGGCAATTATCTGGACCAATGATTACTGGAGCTTCGATCGGGAGTATCATGAGTCTGTAACCAGCGGGAGTCGACTCACCAACGTGGTGGAAGTGGTTCGTCGGACTGAGAACATCTCTATCAATGAGGCAAAAGCCAAGGTTCGCCAGCTTCTCGTCGATTTGGAACAGCAATATCTTGAACGAAAAAGCAAGTTTTTTGCTCAAAATCCTTCACTTCCCTTCCACGTGAGGAAGTGGGTTGAGGTAGCGGGGATTACCGTGGCTGGGACTCACTACTGGGCCAGTTGCGCTCCCCGTCACCATACGTGGCGCAATCACTCAATTAACGTGCAAGATCCAAACGAAAGCAATGCTCATCGAGGTTACAGCACTGAAACAGACATGCCTAACAATCCCAGCTTCAGCAATCCTTCATCTGAAGATGCAAAGCTAACACCCGCTCGATTGAACCCAGAAATCAATGCACAGGAGTTCATGAATCTGAATGCCCAACTGGCATTAGACAAACATGATATCGAGCAGTTTATGCGAGCTGTATTGGCAATTCTCTCGAAAGTGGTCAAGCATTGCGAGAGCCTATTCGGTGGCAGAGACCACGAGGAAGCCAAGCTACCCCAAGCCGATGAGGCAACAAAGCGAGTTGTATCTTTTAAAGTATGTCCCGAACTTTCATTTGTTGGGAGTTCTGGCAGGATTAAGCCTAATAAAGCGTTTTATAGGCTTGCAGCAAAGAAACCCAGGAGGCAGAAGGACTGTGGTACAAACCCACCGACACAGCCCTCCAAGCACCAATTCAGTATATCTGTTCCATGCCCTCAAAGGGGGTCCGATCGCGAATGATTGAAGCATTGAACTACTGGCTTGAGGTAGACGAGGCATCACTGAACAAAATTGGACAGCTGGTCGATATCCTCCATAATGCGTCGTTGATCTTAGACGACATCGAAGACAACTCACCCAAGCGACGGGGAAAGCCCGCCACGCACACTATCTTCGGCCATTCGCAAGCGATTAACAGCGCCAATTTTATGTTCGTCCAAGCCGTCCAAGTTGCCCGCCAATTCCGCAGCCCTAACGCCGTTGAGATCCTGCTCGAGGAGTTGGAGAACCTGTACCTGGGACAAAGTTGGGATTTGTGCTGGAAATATAAGCTTAAATGCCCTTCCCCCTCTGAGTATTTGAACATGGTAGACAACAAAACCGGGGGGTTGTTTCGTCTCCTCTTGAGACTCATGCAGGCCGAAGGAAAAAGTACAGCCCACGACGAGGTTAACATGAACGGACTCACCATCCTGTTTGGGCGATTCTTTCAGATCCGTGATGATTACATGAATCTTCGCTCCGGTCTATACATCGAGCAGAAAGGGTTCTGTGAAGACCTTGACGAGGGAAAATTTTCGTACCCGATTGTCCACTGTGCTGCGAACCATGCGGGTTTTAGGGACCTCATTGACGGTGTCTTCCGACAGCGGCCTACTACAATTACGACCAGTGGAATGCAGCCACTGGCCCTAGAAGTTAAGCAACACATTGTTGAGTACCTTGACACGACTGGAACATTCCAGCATTGTCGGGAATACCTGCTGCAACTGGAAAGATCGATCATTTGTGAGATTGATCGGATTGAGAAGGTCACCAACGAGGCAAATCCAATGCTGCGACTCTTGTTGGAAAAACTGAGTGTGAAGTATGATTAAGCCAGTCCTGGCACAGGCCAAACATGGGAGTTCGCTTCAATTTTGTGACGCTTTGGTTTCAAGCCATGTGTAATAGGCTTAATTTTGCCCACTGGCACTCTTTAATGACATATCGAGGTCATTTACCTAGTATTGACATAAATAAGATGCTCCTTTGCTATGACATTATCCGCGATAAGAGCTAGATACTATATATTCTAGGTCCTAACCTACGACTTCGGTAGCATGAAGAAATTCATGATTCGATAGTCAAATACCGGATAGAAAATAATCAAGGTTTTGGGACTGCCGCGGACTTTTCAAGCGCTATTCCGCCACCGTTGTAGAGGCTACGCATGTAACCTTAGAGGCTATGACTCGTATCCATGTCTTATACGTATAGGGCCTGGATGGGCAAAGTCGGTGGCTCTGAGTGGATGTCACCACGGGTTTTCTTAGGCTGATTGGTAAATTTATGGCCTGGAGCTCCCTTATCCATAGGAAACAGAGCTACATGCTTTACATGGATGTGCTTCCACACTTATCGCTGTATGTCTTGGTAATACACCAGGAAGTAGTATCCGCACTGCACGCGCGGGGTCCTGGCAGCCCTTGTTCCGTGGTTCACATGAGACATGACATCTGTAATGGCATTCCATTGATGGTGGCTTTGAGCTGTCACAGCTCTGATTAGTCGTTTTCAGGGATGTCCGTATTAGGCTTTGACTTATAACCATTTGTGGGACGTTTGGAATGGGTTGGTCGCATTGCGGAATGTTACTTCCCGGTGAGCTTTACAAGTCACTGAGTCAGTGGCTTGATGTGCTCCATGGAGTTAGCAACAAATTTCAAGTTTTTGGGTCATGCCTTCTAGTGATACGTTTTCTTTCTCGGTTCACTGAATGAGTCTCTCGCTTTTGGATAGAGTCTCTGTTTGGCAAGTCACCATACATGTGCTGAAATCTTCAATTATCATCATGGCGAAACGACTTCTGCCAAGCTATACCCATTACATTGCTACTACGTACATATTCAATGGGCTTCCGGGAAGGTAATTATGCCGGAGGGTCTGATGGTATTGTTCAATCTCATCATCCCCTGCAGATAGGGCTAGCGTTTCATGATCAATGTAAGACATCGCCATTAATCTGAGCCCATTCATCTCATCGTGCCACAGGTTGTAAGGAAGCTTCCTCAAATTCACCCTGCGTCCCCCTAATTTTATGATGCAAAATACTTAGCGTGGACTAGAGCCCAGATGACAGCTCTCCCTTTATAATAGTTGTCTGCTTCGTGCAGGCCTTCCTACCGCAGGGGTCCTGTCTTAATACATAGCACAGTACTATCTACCAGGATAATCTTGTCCAACTAGTCTACATCACTAAAGAGGAACCCGAGGTTTCACATTTTCACGAGACCTCCGTCATTATCTCGAGTTAAATGCGCTGGAAAATGACCATGTTATGTCGCTATTTACTATTGATTCTAAGCCCCTAACATCTTCTGCGAATATCTTCTCATGCATGCTTACATCATGAGAGTGATAACTCTTATCGGCACATCTACCAGACTCTCGCAGAACTCTGAGGCATTTCTTTGGATATGGTCAGGTCCTTCGGGGTATTGAAACCTTCGGTCCAGTTTCTTGGTGATGAAATAGCCCACGGCCCCATTCTTTCCACAAAGCGCAAAAACGGCAAAGCCATCGTAGCAACGGACAATTTGCTCACCCGGGGTGATGGTAGGAATGAGAAGGGACAGTCCAACGTGTACATGGTATTCGACTGATAGCTCTAAACATCGATAACAAGAGAGGTAATGTCAGTTTTAGGCTCCTGTCAGACTGCCGATTAGAGTGTAAATACCAGACTCCTGGTTCGAGGCACTTCCACCAGCCATCCTCAGCATTTCTGAGCGCACGATATTATCCACACCATCTGCAACAATTACCAAGTTTTCAGTGTAAGTTATACCATCTCGGGTAAATACGTTGACGCCGAAGCCCTCATGATGGATGCTGTTTGCCCCCTTCCCGAGATGCACCGATTGTCCGGCGTGCTTGGGCCGAGTGCCGTGTAAAGAACCTCAAGTAACTGCTAGCGAGATGTAACACTAATGCCATACCTATATCTGTATTGCAACTTAGCATTCAATCGACTAAAGTAGTCACTAATCTTGAAGCCCTTCTCAGTGTCCCAAAGGGACACTAGGATAGGGTTCTACACACACTACCACTAGTACTAGTACGAGGTAGTGGTTCATATTCCATAATATGATAATGAACAGTGGTATTAGTGCAATTATGCTAGTAAGTAGAGCTACCTATACTATGTACTAGTATCACTAGCGAGACCGGAAGTACAGACGACTTCGGATAAAAATTGGCGAAAATAGATATATATTCTTTCAGGATGCCTCAGGGTGCCCCCGCCGTTCGCCTCGACCAAGATTCTCTACGGATTAGTATTGATAGTACTTGTATGCTATGAAATTAATAAACCACAGTACAAGTACTACAATCCAAAATATATGGTAAAAGACCTCCATAATTACAAAACCCTAGAAGCAAGATGCTAGAGCCAGCGTACTACTTGTATACAACTTGACGTGCTATTGAGACCTTCGAAGCGCCAAGAACAATAACCCACTTCAGTTTTGGGTTGTATAACCAAATTAAAAGAACATTTTCAACAAGCGGGTCCCATAGCTCAGTTGGTTAGAGCGTGACGCTAATAACGTCAAAGTCGAGGGTTCGAGCCCCTCTGGGACCATCTCACTTTTGTATTTTTTGTATAAGTATTTTTTTTTCTTTCTCACTCACCCCTCTAATAAATAGAATCTTCAAGCTATGCTTTCTAAACCATGTTTGTGGTCATTGCAGCATCGTATGACGACTCATATTACCATCTCATGTACGACCTGCCGGTCCAATTGGGCGTTTACAAAAAAGTCCATTCCCAAGTCCCATTGATCTATCCATACATCAACAAGGAACTAGATACTCTCAGAGCACTCTTCTGGTATTCCCGTGATGACAATGGTTAATTATATATGTATATCCCTTGACGGTGCGTAGAGATCGAATGATGTCGATCGCGGGTACGACGTGTAAATACCGCCGACTATATATGGACTTACCTAGACAGGCAACACACTACTAGTATGACTCGGCTTCGCATTACGCAGGTACGCCAGAAAGGTCAAGTAAATTCTTGACTGGATCCAACGAGCATGACAATTGATAGAATAAGATGAATAAGGAGAGGGGTAGGTAAAAAAGCAAAAAGATGGTCCCAGAGGGGCTCGAACCCTCGACTTTGACGTTATTAGCGTCACGCTCTAACCAACTGAGCTATGGGACCCGCTTGTTGAATGAGCGGGAAAGTTAGCATCAAATAAGCCAAAAGCTACAGCAACACTCCTAAAGCTGCTTCTAATAGAACAAGGCAACAGTTACTACCGTAATCACCCACCTTCTTTGTTAGTGGAATAAGCAGGTTGCTCATCGATAGACCCAGGGGTCTAAAGCACACAGATGGAGGGCTGCTAAGGTCAATTTGAATTCCATCGACAGTTATCATCGAGCACAGTATGTCTAAACGACTGGTCATCTGCAACCATTACCCTTTTAATGTTCACTCTCCTTTTTCTTCCTTTATGTAGTAGAGGCGTCAGTTAGACGCGTAGCTAACAGCAAGCAGTAGGCGTTTATTATTCCATATATTTAGACTTGGCTGATGGTCAGTGGTAGTCCTATTTCACATCCTGACTGTTGACAGACAGACAAGCTCCCGTGCTCTAGCTGTGCCGAGCTCTCATTCTCTACACGATATGCCACACCGTTGGATGAAATGGAAATCTAAAAAAGAAACAGGTAAATGAAGCTCGTTTCTAACCGCGCGGCATACGGGGCGCTTGTGTAGCACTTGGATCAAGATAGCTGCTGCTTCTTTACCTGAAGTCGACGAGTTCGAGGAAGAAATTAGACCAAGGTCACTGAGGAAAGCTAGAAGAATTAATTCAACTATAAGTACTTCACTAAAGCTGGCCATTTAACCACAGAACCAAAAGTAAAATAGCCTTTCCACCTTCTCACTAAAACCTAATATCCACATATCTCAGAGGCTTGCCTTTTGATTGTATCTTCTTAGCTTCTATTAGACAATAAGCTATGCCTCTCGTGCTACTTGCTGTGTCTCTGTAAACTGGTACTTGCTAAATTGACGCGTGGGTAGCTTCTGCTGGAACATGAAATCCAGCTCCTCAAATGTTCGACCTTTAGTCTCCGGCAGGAAGAAGTAGCACCAGAGTGTATCCAAAACACCGATGCCAGCGAATAGGAATCCCAACTTGCCGCCCCAGTTGGCACCAGTAGTGTCCATTGCATAGGGAATGGCGACAGCAAATATTACAGACCATATCACCACAGTGACGTTGGACAGGGCTATAGTGACACCTCTCAGATTAACGGCAGACACCTCGGACATGACGGTGAAGCACAGTGGTCCCACGGACATGTCGTAGACGAGGTTGCATATCACCATAAGGGCGGACATAGCCCACGCAGGCCCTGAATTGTGTTGGGGCACGACAGCCAGAATCCCGACAAGAAGTAGGAGCAAGGCAATCACGGTAGAGCCCCACAGGTAGATGGTGCGCCGACCGGCGTATGAGATGAGAATGTAGGAGGCCAGTGTCCCAACGAAGCCCATGCATGTCAGGCCCACATTCATTGAGAAAGCGTCCGACGTATTTAGACCAGCAGTCTCAAAGAAGTAAACCGCATAGTTGATGAACAGGATATTACCACAGAGGGCTTGAATATTGAAAGCCTGACAGGAAATAATAGTGCGCCGTAGATTTGTACCGCGAAAGCAGTCAAGAATGCTGGCCTTGGCCCTGGAGCTCTCTTCTAAGCGGAGAGTCTCTTGGATATGAGCGAGGTATGCGTCCGCATCAACTTCAGATGTCGTCAAACGCTGGATAGATTTCCGCGCTTGCTCAGGTCGAGCCTTCTTGCAGAGCCAGTAAGGAGGAGTTGGACAGAAGTATATGAGCGAAATGATGAAGACAGGCAGAGCCCATTGTGAGGCGAACGGGATCTTATAAGCCCAGTTGCTATCCATCGTGCTGGTCCCCTTGAGTAGTCCCGATGCCACAAGTTGACCAATGACATAGGACAGGTTTATGACGGCAGCGAGGACACCGCGAGCAGCAACAGGAGCAACTTCACTAACATAGGCATTGGCGAGGACAGGGTAGACACCTGTAATAAATCCGTTAAGCAGCTCGCCAACGAAGAGAAGAGCTGGGCCTTCGCTGAAAAATTGAAAGAAGATGGACCCGATCGAGCCGATTGAAGCTGCAGCGAGGGTCATGCGCGGGCCGTATTTGTCGTAGGCAATGCCTGCCACCAGCGAGCCAGGCACACTGCCCACGTATGATGCATAGTTGAAGGCAGACAGCCAGGAGGGAGCAACCGCATATTGCCCGTCCACCAATCTGCCATATGTGCGAACAAACGGGGTCAGCCCCACTAGACTTCCAATCAAGGCGCCATCAAAGCCACACAGAATGACTGCTAGATTGACGAAACATGACCATAGCAGGGCTGGACGGTAGAACTGGCACGCCTTCCAGAACCCGAGACTGTGCTCGAATCTGGTATGGGCCAGGGATTTTTCTGCATCATTGGTTCGTTCAGCCCCAGTCTCTTCAACATTACTAGGTAATTGCTTGACTATTTCATCCGGAACCCCCGACTTCTTTCTATTTCCCTCTAAAGACATGACGGATTAGATTCAATGATACAACAAAAGGAGCAAAGGGAAATATTTCGCTTAGAAAGTCAATCACACACCTTCTGGACGCAAGCCCCTACTTTATAGTTGAGTCTTGCCTCTGTTTATCGGTTTGCTATATCTTGACTTCACAGACCTGCAGGGTCCAAGACACTGTGAGGAGCAGCAGCACGGCAGATAATGAGTCAAGTGCCAACTGGAGTCCTCCTGACTATCAGGATGAAGAAGGATGAAGGAAGAGAGGAAGGTCCAAGCAGCCGACGGTAAACCTCAGGCCAGCGATTGGTTGGGTCACCTGCCGCCACCACCGGCCATTCCCAACTGGGAAGGCGTATCACTTTAGTCGGGAGGAGTTGCTTATCAGTGCGCTCATCCAAATGTATCTTTGCTCTGCAAACTATATAGGTGACCCCTCTCGCTTCTGGAAGCATTGCAGTAAATGTTATAGTCTGATCACCGATCTTTTTCTCAGTTTCCTTACTACGATTCCAACTGAAAACGCCACCATGGTAACCTTGCAGCTGGTTCAGATTACACTTTCGGACGAGGAACGCGCTACCAAGAAGCTCTCTTCTCATAACCTCCAAGCGGCTCTTGAAGGCCTTCATCGAGATGGCGTTTGTGTTATCACCAACGGCGTTGACCCTGCCCATCTCGACAAATTGAACGAGCGCATGGTCCCTGAGGCCAAGACTCTATATGCCAACCCGCAAACCCACCGCAATTTTGGCTCCCGCACAGGAAATATCCAGCAAGAGCCAGTCGTCGACCCGAACTACATGTTTGAGGATGTCATTGCAAACCCCTGGGCAACTGCTATCACCGAATGCATGCTGGGGCCAAACCCACACCTACGTTTCTATAGCGCCAACACGGCCTTCAAAGCCGAGGACCGGCAACCGGTGCATGTCGACGTGCACTTTGACTTTCCCAAGATCCCTTTTGGACTGTGTATCAATGTAAATCTGGTGGCAACCTCCCCGGAGAATGGAGCCACCGAGCTCTGGCCTGGTAGCCACCGGGACGCCGATCCTCGAGACAGTGACGACACGGGGGTGATCCCGGAGGTCGTTGAGGCTCGCCGCAAGATTTCTCCCCCAGTGCAGCCATCTCTACCAAAGGGAGCTATCATTATTCGGGACTTCCGTCTGTGGCATGCAGGCATGCCGAACCGCACAGATGACCCGCGTGTTATGCTCGTGACGATTCATTTTCCGGCGTGGTACCGTTCAGACTTGAAGGTCATACTACCTCGGAGCTTACAAGGGAAGGTGGACTGGGGCCATTTGGTACCGTGCGTTGAGTGGGTGGATGAGAACTATGACTATCTGAAAGGTCGGCATGACCATGATTTTACACTGCAGCCATAGAAAGCAGAGGCCGTCCACTTGTCAATCAAATTTAACTTGAGAGTACAAAAAGTTAATGAGCCGAATAGTATAAGTATATATTTGTGACAGTATTGTTCCATGATGAATAGGAGATATATGAGTAGCAGACAAGACTGAATTGGACAGGTAGAGTATCTACAAACATATGAAAATAGAAAAGAATAATACTAGATGACACAAAAAGAGATACAGGGAATCCAAACAGAGAAAGAGTATAACTATGCGACCTAACCGGGGTTATTGCCTGAGGCCTCAAAGTTTGCTCGGCTGGGCTCCGATTGGACAATATCGAAGTCGTGCTCCACGCAGCAACGGCAGCCAATCAGGCCTGTTCCAGATTGCCGCGCGGGTTGCCTAGAGCGGGTCATCTCAGCGAGGCTGCCCCATCTTATATTACCAGACAAGCCACCTCTGTCATCTCCCATCGAGGTACGAACCGCTTATTATCAGGCAACACTTCTAAAAAGAAAAAAAAAAGCGTCGACAATGGCGCGCACGCTGGCCGAGGACGACGCTATCCCCAACGGCTGGCGGACTCGCCAACCAGGCTGGACCATCTGGCTGCTTATATCAATCATCCGAGTCTCACTAGTATCTCTACTCCTTGGCATTTACTACATGATACCCTCTTTCAGACAGAGTCCGACATGGACATATCGCCAAGCATTTACCACCCGTCTCACAAAGCTAGTCATGACCATCATCCGCGAACTCGGCTACGCGCAGTCCCTGAGCCTGGAGTCAGGCAAGCTGGGCGACCGATGGGTCCTCATGAACCCAGCTCCGGAAGACTCGTATCGCGGTGCTTTCACAAGCGACACTATCAAACCTGAAACCATCGGCGGGACATGGTATCCCTCTCCTCCACCTAAGACCTTGCCACCTATCATCGACATCAAGGATGATGATCAAGAGCAAGAAACAGATGACGAGAAGAGCCTAGTCATCCTATCATTTCACGGCAGCGCATTTCTCTGGCTAACTGGCAGGCCCGATGACTCCGGCTTCACAGCCGACCTACTCAACGAGAAGCTGGGTACCGGTACCCGTTCGCTGTGGGTGCAGTACCGGCTAGCAGGTGGTAACAATCCAACCCCATACCCGGGGCCCATGCAAGACGCCATGACCTCATATCTCTATCTCGTCCGAGAACTGAACATCTCGCCGTCCCGCATCGTGCTCGTTGGCGACTCATCCGGAGCTACTATGGTAATGGCTCTATTGCGCCACCTCGCCTCATTCCAACAGGAGAGCGGCCATGAGCTTGCAGAGCTGCCACCGCCTCGGGCGTGCCTTCTGTTCTCACCCTCGGTTGAGTACAGCTTCGAGGGTGACTCGCAGGCTGTTAGCGCCCACCGGAATCAGCGGACTGACTACTGTGATGGGGAGATGGCCGCGTGGGGTGCGCGTGCGTTTGCCCCGCCGGAGTCAGTGCGTCTGGATGATCCGTACCTGTCACCGGCGCTGCATCCCTTTGCAACGCCTGTTCCGATCTTCGCGCAGGTTGGAGGTGCGGAGATGCTGTGTGATAGTGTCAGGGGGTTTGCGGATGCAATGCGTGCTGTTCCGGGCAATAATGTCGAATATCTGGAGATGCCTGGATTGCCGCATGATATTTATATGATGGGACAAATCCTTGGGTGGCAGGAGGAGCAGGAGGAGATGATAGAGGCAGCTGCGCGGTTTGTTCGCGGAGTCTAGCTATTCTCTCATTTTCGAATTTCGTTCTACACTTCAGTTCTCGTTTATATGAAGGTCTTACCTCTGAAGATGATCTTGATACCCTGGTATGTCTAGCTTTGGGTCCTAAGTCGAATTGGCGATGTTTTTGTTCAATCTGATCTACCGCATCTCCTTTCCTATTTTTTTTTTTTTTTTTTCTTTTTTCTATCTTGGCATTTCAATCACATCAGCATCTAATAAGCAGTTTGTATGGCATAGCACATCGGCAACGTGTATTTGCTCAACATGACCAGATGTCCTATCTCCTCTAATTCGATATGATTAAGTTGGGTCTTCTACTCAGTAGACGTGTCAAGTACAAAATATTTTGGAATCAGCACTGAAATCTTTACTATATATAAGCGCAGGAACAGCATGGCTAAATGATAGAAGGATAACGTGATATACGATGCCACTATTTATAAGTATACATACAACAAAGTAAGGTACCAGTGAGCTAAGTAATAGCTATATACACTAGCAAACGAGTGTAAGAACTTGGAAAATATTTATAATACATCGCATGCCTCAGGCACGATGACAAACGGGAACGTGAACAGACGATTCTGTACAGAGGGTGATAGGATACACCCAGCCGTCTACCACTCAGGCATGGTAGCAAACCAGCTCTTGATGAATTCGATACGCTCCTCGCTATCGGAAATAGGGCCGGCACCCCAAGAGTCACCCAACCACATAGTCTGCTTGGACTCGGTGCTGGGCGGGAAATGAGGGAGTCCATCGCCGTTCGGGTTACCAGTACGGATGAAATTAGCCCAGTAGTTGGACATGTACTCCTCAACCACATAGTCATAGGGGTACCAAGTGACATTGGAGTAGTCGGAGTAAGGGATGTTGTTGAAGGTGTACCAGAGTTCAGAGCCGTGGTAGGCGCCCTGGTCGCGGTTCTCAGCCGGGGAGCGAGTGAAGTAGTAGGTGTAGACAGGGCTCTTGGCACCGCCCTTGGCCCAGTCGAGAGCCCATTGCCAGGTGCCAATACGGCTCATGTCGCGGTAGAGGGCGTTCGAGTTGTTGTTGGCCTGGGAGGTGGAACCGCCGGGGTAGAGCTTGAAGAATTCTTCCGAGAAGTTCTGGAAGACCTCGTTGTAGAGGGTATTGTAGGTGGAGTCAGTGAGACCGGGGTCAGTCTCGGCGCCGGACTCGTCCTTGTTGTTTCCGGTGAGGATGGGCACGTCTGCGTGGGCATTGAGAAGGAGGGACTGGGTGTAGTCGTAGGGGAAGACGTAGCCGTCGATGTTGGGACGCCACATGGGGGGTTCCATGAAGAAGGCGGAAGCGTTGGCGAACTGGGTACCTTCGAAGATGGTATCGCTGAGAGAGTCGTATTCGAGCAGGGTCTCCATGGAGACGGAGGTGCGCAGTTCTTGAATGGAGGTGACGTTCAGCTCCTTGAGGAACTCGACACCCTGGGCTTCGGCGGCCACCTTGGTGCGGTGGCTGGTGGCAGCACTGCCGGTCATGGGGTCATGAGGACCGCGAGCACCGCTCTCAGAGATGACACCGGCAACGAGACCCTTGGTCAGCGGGCTCCACATGCTATCCAAGGCGCTGGCCGAGCCGGCAGACTGACCGCCAACAGTAATCTGGCTGGCATTGCCACCGAAGTTGGCGATGTTCTCGTGAACCCAGCGCAGAGCGGCTTGCTGGTCGAGTATACCGTAGTTACCAGAGCTATTGTGACCGGATTCGGCGGACAGTTCGGGGTGGGCGAGGTAGCCGAAGGGGCCCAACCGATAGTTGATGGTGACAACGATGATGTCTTTGGCAGCGAGACCGGTGCCATCGTAGGTCAGGACGTCACCAGAACCACCCTCAAAGCGACCGCCATAGATCCAAAAATACACCGGCAGGTTCTTGGAGGTGATGTCAGAGGTGTCGTTGTAGTTAGGGGTCCAGATGTTCAGATAAAGGCAGTCTTCGCTAGTGCTTTTCTTTCCGCTACTGAAGATGCCCGCACTGCTGTATGACTGGGCGCATTGAGGGCCGAATTCTGTTGCATTAAGGACGCCAGACCAGGACTGGGGTGACTGAGGCTCCTTCCAGCGGTTTTCACCAGTCGGGGCAGCGGCGAACGGAATACCTTTGTAGACAACGGCGGTGTCACCACCACGGAAGGGGGAGTATGTGCCCCGCACATATCCCAGAGTGGTGTTCACAACAGGAAGGTCAGAGCCGGCTGATCTTGTCTGAATGGCTGCAGACGCAGCCAGGGGCACAGCGGCAGCCAGGCCGGCCAAAGTTGAAACAGCGCGCATGAGGAAGATCGTGCAGCTAGATGATGAAGAGAAAAGAGTGAATGCTGTGGATTATTGTTCCGAAAGTGTGATGAAGTGGCAAAGGAACTGGGAGAGGTTCCCTTTTTATAGAGAAGGCCTTCAAGGTATACGCAAGCTCATAATTGCAAGTCCGAGATTCTATAAGGAGGGACTGTTTGCACCGAGGGCGGCGTCGTCATCCACCCGGGGATCGAAGCCTGTTGTGACCTTGCTATGCCTGTTTAAATCGGACCGAGCCTCAGAGCTATACCAATTTCTATCGGACCAACGTATCAGGTTGCGTCCAGTATGAGCCTTCCGAAAACTACATTGAGAATTATAATAAGAATCAGAAGCCGTGAACTGGACTTGATGTTAGTCCTGCAGGCCCAAATAAGCTTATCTTGAACCTACCTCGGTCATTTCTTGGATAAGCGCTCGCCATTTGTTCTGGAATTCTTCAGCAATCCTTCAGAATTCTGCCACACCCGCCGCCATGCCATTTGGGGACTGTAAGGCCACGGTCGAGGAACCCTGCTCCACAAGCTTGGAGTCCAGAATCATTAATCTGAGCCAGATATCCACAAAAGCCGGGAGGGTCGGAGTTAGTCCTCGGCTCTTGAATTATGACCGAGATCTCGGGCCCGATTCCGAGCTTGGCGGTCGATCAACCCCCAAAGCAGATATCTCGACCGCCCAATCGGTCTGATTGACTTGATGCGGATGTTCCATCGTTCAGGCACATCAGGTACCAGATGCTGGCTTATCATTCACATATTTGTTTTGTGTGTCATGGTATTCGTTGCTATGTACAAAAGATCCTCCATTGGGCTGTGCCTTCACATGGGTAGCTAATGTCGTTACTGTACTCCGACAGGTCTCGCTCCGGACAGATTCACAACGCGTCCACCTCCGGCTGTCGGAGGTGGTGCCACCGCTGGCGGTTGGACCCATCCCGGAACGTTGTCGTCTTCTTGTTCCCGAGCCAGGATTGTCTGCCAAACATTGGGAAAGCCAGTCGGTATGGCACCGCGGAGACGCGCACCGGGAATCGCCAGACGAGGATTCTTGTGAGTCAGGAATCCACGCATCAGACCCTGGGTGAGGAGGGAGGCCAGGATGGACTCAAGCTCGCGCATCATGAGAGTAGGTTTGCCTGAGTCCTGCTCGCCGTCGGCTCGACTCGCGTACGGGTCAAGCTCATATTGCTGGTAATCTATAGAGGGCTGTCCATCAACAAGACTGCCCGGTGGGTTCATCTGCCACTGCCCCTGCGCATCGAAATATCCGTCCGGTGCCAGATAGTCTCCATATTTCTCAATAAGGCCTGGACTTGCGACTGCCTCTTGTGCGTCCAAGTCGCCGAGCCCCTCGAAATCCCAATCTGTTGCTTTGTGTATGATCTGGGACCCGAACAGATTCTGACCCGCCTGGGAATCTGGTTCGGGTTTGGAGGCGAAGAATCCTATTGAGCTTTGGGCCGACTGGGCATGCTGAGACTGAATCCAACGGACGGCCGCGTCCAACTTGTTGAGATAGAGGTATGGTGGCGGTCCACGTTGAGAAGGACCAAGTGAAGGATCGCCGTGGAAACCGGCGTGGATAAAGACCTTTCGTGCAAGTGACCGCCAGACGAGGATTTCGCATCGATTGCGTAGGGCAAGAAGGATGCCTTTCCGAGCGAACCATTCTGTTTCGGGGGAGCCAATTGCAAGATGCTCGCGGAACGCTATATAATCGCCCCGGGAAATCAACCGACAAATAGGAACGAATTTGTCTACCAGCCCTTCGGCCTCAGGACGTTGCAATAACTGTAATGAGGGGAAGCGCCCTAGGATTATGTTACAAGGAATGAGGTAGATTAGGATGACCCGTTTTTGATTTGTCGCCTGGCGGTGGCATTGATCGTAAGAAGCTTGCAGGGCGATCTGGGCGGGGTAGAAGAGGTTGTTGGAGAACAGGTAACGTCCGAGGTAGTATAGATAGGTGACGCGCTGCGAAGCTGGGAAGTGTTTCAGAGGAGGGGATTGTGCGCTGATACTCGCAAACATTTGCTCTGCGTTTCGGAGTTTGCCGCACTGGCCCGTGTTAGTCCGATTATCACACTGAAGGATATTCAGTCATACCTGGAAGAGCAGCTTGAGGCAAAGGTTTGCCATCAAATAGATCCCTATCCTCTTCCCTTCTGGCTTTCCGTGGATACCTGGCGTGCCACTTCTGTCCGTTAAACATTTAATGAATGCTTCTCGGACGACATTCGCAGATTTCTCCACTAGCGTCACCTTTTCCGTAGCTTCTTCTTGATTCGACCGGCCTTCGAGTCGCAGCAGGTGGGCAATTAAGTCTGGACGTCGGTCGAGGCCCATGGCCAGCTTTGCGAGGACTTTCGAGAGGTACAGAACGGTGGGGAGGACTATGACACCCATTTGACTGTCACCTAATGCCAGCACACATTGGCTGAATGGTACAGTCGCGGGTCAGCAATAGTGCCAGCAACTAGTTGTGTGATACCTACTTCAACAGCCCCTTGAGAAGGTCGTATGTTTCGAGAAGATTGTCCAGGTTGACATCGCGCAGAAAGGTAAAGTAAAGCTTCATAAAGGTAGGGAAGGCAGTCCACGGGGCGCCTTTTGTTTTCGGAACGAGGGTTTCGCATCGTCGCAATAGCTCTGCCTCTTTAGGACCGACCGGATAATGTTGCCGCAATTCCTCCACCATTTGTCGGTAAATATCGGGCAGGGGAGGCTCGAGCTGTAAATAATCTTGAAGTTGACGTCCATCCCGAGCCTTGACCAGGTCAGCGATACTGGCGAAGAAACGGTCCAAAGTCGGCGTCGCCATTTTCGGTGGAGGTATGGAGGGATGAAAGCTATCGAAGGCTGTCCGTCACGAATTGCGGGGAGTCGGGCAGAGCGGTCAATGATTGGCGCACATGGTGGGATGCTGAAGGCGTACCGAGTCCCTGCGGAACAACAGGGCGGACGTCTGGCGCGTTGAGCGAGAGAGATGAGGAGATTAAATGGGTGGAGGATTGTTGAAGGAAAGGCAACAATCGTGGAATTGGATGAAGCCGAAGTCTGGGAGCTCCCACCACCCGCTAGGCCAAATCGGGTAATTCCCGTGCCTGCGCCTGTTGGGGTCATTCTCTCTCTTCCCTTCAACTTCATCCTCGGATGCTTGAGGAAGAATTGATTTCTACGGCTTGCAATAATGCCAATTGGGCTACTATAGACAAGTATTTCCCAGGAAACGTTAACAATATGCACTATAGACAAGCTATTGTTATGGATGGGCAGACTAGTCCGTTCGGCGCCAGCACCGTGAAGCTCAGAGTGCATCCACCACTCACCTGCCTTCAATCATTTACTGGGATCTGGAATGTGATTGGGACTGAGATTTCCTGCAACGGAATAGCTACTGAATGTACAAAGATCCCCAGTTGCTCCGAGACTCTCATGCGACCGCGATCAAGGATGCATAGGCAATGCAACAAGCACCGAAGAACTACACTCGCAGGAGTTTAATCAGGCGCCAGACGTCAGAACTGACTACCATAGCTCACTTATGTCGCACATGGAGATGGGGATGGTGTTACGCATGATATTTTCCGACTGGCTTGAAGCTGCGGCTCGGAAATACCCAGATGGACTGCCAGGGCACAGCAGCGCAGAACGGCATAACCTTTCATGTGATGGTGGCTGGATCCGCTGCTCGGAGCCCATGCATTATTATATGCCTTGAGGAGCACCAGAATCTATCTATCTTGTCTTGATTTGGGAGGACGAAACGAAGGGGTCTGGTCCTCCCCATGCGGATGCCAGCCGGCATGAAAACAAGTCAGATACCCAGTAGGACTCGTGCGACCCATTGATCAGCGCGCCTCTCAACCCAAGCAATGGCAAATATCTAAGAACGTGATTGTTATTGACTCGCTGGAAATACCTCCAATGCAGGCCGTTCAGGGTCGTGATGAATGAAACATGGAATTGGCTCTGGCCCGCCTTCACATGCTCCGATCCACCCTCTACGTCATTGCCATCATCATCATTATCGCTTCCGTCCGGTTTCCGCTGCCCTAGAAAAGCACCCCTCCCCGTTCCTGTTCTTCTACCATAAACGTCCCATTCTTTTGTTCTTACAGTGACTTATACATCCATTGACTACAGTATCTTTGCACTAATCCCACTCGCTCAGCCAATCGCCACCATGGCGGAATCAGAGTCCGCCTTCTCCTTGTCGGCCTTTATCCGCAACCCCCTCCTCCAGTCTTTCACCATATGCTACATGCTCTTCCAGAACCTGCTCAACTGGATCTTTGCACCTAATCCCCCAAAGCCATCCTCGATTGCCAATGGCGTCCCGAAAAAGCGAGTGGCTGTAATTGGAGCCGGTCTCACTGGAGTATCCGCAGCCGCACATTGTGTAGGCCATGGCTTCGATGTGGAGATCTTTGAAGCGAGATCAAAAGACAAGGGGCTGGGAGGTATCTGGAGTGTAAGTCATGGTCATAATAAAGCCTCTTTTGGATGCCCTTACTAATTACACACAGCGAGTGAACTCTACCTCCTCCCTGCAGATCCACAGCATCATGTACCGCTTCCACCCATCAGTGCAGTACGACACAGCCTATCCCACCCAAGGAGAGATCAAAGAACAGATCGTCGACCTCTGGAAGCGATATGGCCTGCAGAAACACACCACGTTCAACACTCCAGTGACTTCCGTCAAACAAACCAAGAACGGCCGATGGATTATCAACAATGAGGAAGAAAAATACGGCCGCTTCGACGGTATCATCGCGTCCGTTGGCGTCTGCGGTGACCCGAAAATGCCGACAATGCCAGATCAGGAACGCTTCAAGGGCGAAATCTACCACTCCTCCGAACTCGACGGGAAACAAGTCGAAGGCAAAAGGGTCCTCATTGTCGGCGGCGGTGCCAGCGCCATCGAGGCCCTCGAGTTCGCCGTGAAGTCCAAAGCCGCCCAAATCGACGTGCTCTCCCGCTCCGACAAATGGATCATTCCCCGAAACGTCTTTGTCCAGTCCCTCCTAGCCATGAACATCCTCGGACAAGAAACCTCCCTCTCATGGATCCCCGAATCCCTCCTCCGCAAATTTTTCTACCGAGACCTCTCCGACATCGCCCCCTCGGGCGGCCTCTTCACCCAAACCCCGATGGCCAACTCCGAACTCTTCGAACAAATCCGCGACGGCAAAGCCCGCTGGCTCCGCGGCGACATCGTCACCCTCGAAGAGGACGGCGTGCGCTTCAACTTCCGCAGCAATGGCGTGCCGAAAGGCGGACCCGGCCACGAGGACCTCGTCCCCGGCGACGTAATCATCCTAGCCACAGGCTTCAAACGCCCCTCCCTCTCCTTCCTTCCCAACGACGCCTTCGAAGAACCCTACTCCCCTCCAAGCTGGTACCTCCAAGTCTTCCCGCCCAAATACCCCAGCATCTGCGCCAACAACAGCACCTACGTCAACGCCATCGGCACCGTCGGTAACATGCACATTGGCATCTACACCAGGTTTCTCCTGATGTTCTTGACGGACCCGCTGTCCCGTCCGACGGAAGGTCGCATGAGAACCTGGATCGACTTCACCCGATTCATGAAAAAGCTGTCGCCTGTCGGCGCGTTCGATTTCTTCACGTACACTGAGCTCTTGTATTGGTTCGTGTTTTGTATCCTGGTTAACCCGTTCCGATGGAAGTGGGCGCCGTTCGTCTTGTTTGGAGTCGGGTGGACGTTGCCGTTAGAGGTCGTCAAGCAGGAGGAAAATTTCCGGAAGGAGTTGAGACGGCAGCATTAGCGATGAGAGGGATAGAAAAGCCCTGGTGTGTTAGAGCGTTAGTGGATGAAAAGGTGATTGGGATCTTTTCATTGAACTGTTGGGAATAAGCCCTTTGGATACGGTGTTGGGGAATAGTGGATGTACCGTGTCCCTGATGATGACTATGATGATTCAATATTTACTACTAGCTATGTATGTGATGTATTATGACTTGCATGCAGGAATAGTGCATCAAATATGATTGATGATGGAATCAACTACTATTTAGTATAGGAATTACCAGCCTAGATAAGGTTATCACTCCAGCTCTGTCTGCATATGTATAGGACTCAGAGTAAGAGATACTGATACAAATTGGGCAGGCAGTAAGTAGTAGTAGACACCATATGGCTGAAGACTGATTGATCTACCGCAGTGCGATATAATCAAAACTCTCTGTGGAAGAACCTGTATTACAAGTGCTTATCTCTACTGCTACGCTTATTTCATAGTACACCAAAATCTACTTCACAAGTGTGATATTCCATATATCTCCTCTATCTCTCTGAATATATCCAAGAGTCTATACTTCCACTAATCCAAAACAACTACATCCACCTACCTATATAGCACCAACATCTATTTCCCCTTCTTCAACAAATACTCACCTCCCCACCACGCCCGATACACTCCATACAACCCACTCACCGGCCATACATTCCACATCACATTCCCAACCCACTGGCCCCATCCCATCCCAGCTTGCCTTTCCTTCTCCGTAGCAGAAGGATTCAGATCCACTCTCACCTTCTCATACAGAGTCTTCAGGTAGCCGGCATGATACTTCTCCCGGAGGGCATCATACCGCTTCTTGTCGTATATATCCCAGAACTCGTCCTCCGTGTAATATGCGCACGCGTACAGCCATTTCTTGCCGCCCAGGTCGCGGACTTTGTGCTCGAGACGGCGGTTTTGGGCGATGAACTGGGCGCCGCGGTAGGGGGAGGGCGCCCAGAGCCCGAAATTGAGGAGGTATTCATCTTCTTCCTTCTCGGTAGATGAGGGAGAGAGAAGGGAGGGTTTGCCGCGGCCGATGATTTGCGGATTGCTCGTGCTTGTCTTGTCAGTGACTTTGAGCGGACAGAGCCAGATGGGGTATGCGCCGAAGTTCTCTGGCTCGTCGAGCCATGTAACGAAGGTTTCTGCAGAGGAGTATGGGACAGCTACGTCTTGGATGATGTATTGGTTGGAGTGGCCGCTAGCGTGCAGGGCGTGGTACATGACGCGCGTGTGCATGAAGTAGTCGAGGAGGTAGCGGGTAATGCGGTTGAAGGGTGTTATGAAGTATTTGTAAGCGTAGCGGCCAGTCCAGAAGGCACCGCGGTCGTAGCGGAAGAGGTAGTCGGGGAGGGGCACGAGCTCGGTCGTTGGTTCTACGGGGGCTGAGGATGGGGGCGTTACACGCCCGGAGCGTTGAGCATGAAGATAGAACCAGGGATCGTGGGGACGGGTGAAGTGTTGAATCTTATATCTCTGTGTCTTGTCGTCTTTCGAGAGAGAACCATCGCTTAGTCGCCCGGCGCATACCACTACATGGTCCTTGGCGAAGACTATGCCGTCCAGATAATCAACATCGGGGTCCTGGGTCTTCTCATAGAATATCTGCCGCGCATCGCTTATGCTACGAGCCGGAATATAGGACAATTCGACAAACGACTTAGCGTCGCGACATTGGATCTCCAGCATGGTGATCACGCCCATGGTACCGAAAGCGGAAGCTGCGGCATTGAACAACTCCGCATTTTCGGTACGGGAGGCCGTACGAATCTCCCCATTACCAAGAATTATCTCAATGCGAGTCACTGTGGCATCGAAGAAGCCGTGTCGGAAAGAACTGCTCTCGCCGGAGGTGCCGGAGAACCCCCCGCCTGCGGTGATGCCAGGAAACTCCATGACGACCAGCGGGACGAGGTTATAGGCGAGTGTGGCATTCAGGAGAGCATCCATTGGGACGTTGGGCTCCACTTGGATGGTTTTGGCAGCATGATCAACGGAGAGGACATTGGTAAGGTGAGCGGTACTGAGGGTATTGGTCGGGGAGAGACTGGCATTGCGGGTGGAATTGGTGCTGCCGTGGTATATGCGGAAGGGAGTGCGGGTTTCGTGAAAGCGGGCGATTTGGGCGCGGAGAGGATTGATGCGATCGGCGTGGGTGGCCATTGTGAAGAGGAGGGAGGTGGGATGGAAGGGCAGGAGGGAAGAATGGCGGGACTCGAGGTAAACGTGCGGAGATCCGGATAAGCTGGGGACAGATTGGCGGTTGCCTGGTGCGGGGATGATATCATAGCCAGGGGATGGTATGATGGATCGCCAACCTCCTCGAAATCATCTAATTTTCAACCACAATCCGCTGCTCCAAGCGCGGCGAGATACCTGGTGTCCATGTTGGTGTGAATTCTCCAACTTCATCCGCGTCATTAATTGGCGATGGCTGCAGCCCCGTCCGATGCATCCATGTCCGGACAGCCTTGCGCGCCAGACGCAGGCGCCGTTCCTCTTCCGTAGCGGACCGTGCTGGCAGAGTTACATAGTTCGTAGTCGGACGAGGAGAGGTCAGGATGTCGGGGTCAGTGTCCGAGTCCGAGTCCATTGACTCGTCCTCCCCGTTCAAGCCCACACCTCGGCTCTCCGTCTCCTCGGTTTCCACAATCTCGGGGAACCGACCATAATAGTAGTTCTTCGACCGCGACAACGGGGGCCGATACGGCACCTTGTTTGACTCGGGAGACGGCTGGCGGGATGGCGGTTTCAGCCATCCATTGCAATGGAGGCTATCATGCACGTTGCTCCAGTGTCGGGTCATGCTGGGACCCCAGCGGCGCCATCGACCCAGCACTCGCAAACTCAGAAAATACTGGCGGAGTAGTGTGCTGATCAGGATGCCACTCTCTTCATCTACGATCTCTTCGACTTCGCCGCCCTCTGACTGCACCAGCAGAGACGCAAACCCGTCTTTTCCACGAGCCATGTATCCGCGGGTTGCCAATGTGTACTGCCCATCGAAGTCAATTGGCTCTCCGCCAATTTGGGCCCAGTTGATGCGGGAACCCGAAGGGGCCGAGGGGTTGTAGCCAAAAGCAATGTTCGACACCTGGGTAAACCGCCCTTCGAGCGCTGGAAGTTGGCTCACTCCATTCTCCAGGGCATCAAAGAGCGCACGACCCTTGATGCGCAATAATACGACCGGATCTTCAAAGGGGAAGCAGTTGAGGATGTCCTTCAGCCGCAGGATCCCTGGCGGGTAAATTTGGTCACCACGTATAGTCCCGCCAGCCATCATCGCGCAGTCAGCCCCATAGTAAAATCGCATGAGATCGCACGCAAAGTTCCCCAGATTTGACTCCTTCTGACGCACTGTTGAGAATCGTCCATCCAGTGCAACCGAAGTATACCCGATCGGCTTTTCTAACTTCGCCGCCAAGCTAGACGTCAACCGATTCACCATGGCCGTCGTTGCAGGGTCCTCCGGAATTGACCGAACGATATCCCGGCGCACGATACTGAAGTCCCATCCTTCACCATCCTCCTTGCGCCACGCCTCAATGTAGCTAAGTTGCTTGAAGTCCGTACCCGACCGGAGGACATGCGTGCCGTTGACGACAGCATGGGCATAGAAATGATCGTGGCCACCCAAGATTATATCAATCATTCCCGGCGGAAGCTTCTGAGCCAGCTTATAGTCATTCGGTTCACGTTGGTGGGTGACCGCCACAATTAATTCGGCGCCTTGTTCACGCAGACGCGGGACCAGCTCCAGCGCTGTCTTGTACGCCGACTTATAGACCAGGTTCGGAGGGAGGGCATTGATCGTTCCGAGCCTGCCCAGCGTTAGCCTACCCACCCATGTGTACCATAAACCAGGCCATCGGACATACCATTCCCTCTCACCTAAGCCAATGACACCGACCTTGATCCCGTTAGACGAGGTCAACATCAATGTCTTATCGCAATTCGCAATCGGCACATCCTTTCCCAAATCCAGATCCAGAACATTGGCCAGCAGCCACGGAAACCGACATTGTGAACGTAGATGGCGGAATTGAGCGACACCGAAATCGAGATCGTGATTCTGCCAGGACCCTGTCAGCTTTCCCCCAGTGCAGCGCGGATGTAGTTCTAACATACACCAACACAGGCTACATCTGTCCCCGCCTTATTCAGAAACGGCACCATGTGCCGCCCTTTCGTGACCGTGCTTTCGAGACTGGGGTTGTAGGCATCGCCGGAGAAGAAGGTCAGGACGTTGGGTTGTTCGGAAAAGGAGGGGTCGTTGCGGTAGTAGTTGACGACGGATTGAAATCGGGCCACGCCGCCGACGGGTTCTGCAGAACCTTCTCTGAAGGGTTGTCAGTTAGTGTCGTTGCGAGGTGTAGATAGTTATTCTGTAGGAATTGGGGAGCATACTCCACGTGGTAGACGTCATTGTAGTGGATCAGACGGAGGTGCGGCGGACCGGACCTGGAGGAAGGGTGGGTGACGGACAAGCCGTCGGTAGGGACAGAGGGCATTCCTTGAAGAATGATACTAATGACGAGTATAGTAATGATAACAATAACGACTGACAGAGCGAGAGAGTGTGTGAATGAGAGGAAAGAAGGCAAAAGAAACAAAGAGGGAGGATGAGGGGCATCCATCCCATCCAGGCGAGGGACGTCACGGGTCCAAGTCCAATCAGGCACCGCCCATTAGGGAGGGTGCCGATCGGATCGACGGCAAGTCCGTGCGGAGTCCCTGACTAACAACAACATTGTAACTAACTATCCAATTTCACAATATGATTATAACCATATAACTACCTACAATATATACACAGTACTCACCACTATTACCCCATCAGCTAACAACATACCCCTCTGTCCCCTCATCCGTTCTCTCAATTTTCAAATCTGCCCACTCCACCCATCCAAAACCGCCACTCGGATCGGCACAATAGCCAACTTCTGCTTCACCATCTCCTGCTTCTCTAGCGGAAGATTATCCACTACCGACTGGGGCGGTCCATGCAACTTCATACTCACTTGCACACCACATATCTTGCAAAATTGGTGTCCTGTGAATCCCCTTCCAAAGCGATACTCTGTCAAGTTCTCTTCGCCGTGGAGAGTAACCTGTGATTGGTGGGGATATATGCAGATATTTGCGTTCTGAGAGATTAGTCAGGACAGAGTACTACTTATGATATGCGATGACAGGTAAAGGGTTCAATACCCGCTGGCAAATACTGCAGTTATCCTCCTTCACTTCAATCCCCGGTAGTGGTTTGGTTTGGACAGAAAGGCGGACTGCGGTGCAGTGGCAACTACCGGTGTAGATCTTCTCGGATGGGGTGTCAGTGTCAATGTGAGTGAGCTCCGTAGGAGTTTTATCATGCGGTATGTTGCCCGGCGTATAACTACATGCATGAGTCAGGTATATCCTTTAAAAGACGGCATGTTTGAGGGCGAACTCACCTCTCAACCCTTAGCTTGAACGGATTAACTCCCACCAACGCCCGCGCCTTCATCAAGTAGCAGTCAATCAATCAATACCATCCCCTGGGCACATACTAATCAAGTCACTCACATTTACCCCCATACCAAGCTCCCCCGACGGACTCTCATGCCCCCGAACCATCATCCCCGTTCCACAAGTCGTACAGAACTATAGTGGACACTACTTGAACCTTCAATCAATATTACCAGGCCCTGGCAAGGGACTTACCATATGCTCTCCATGACCCCCATTACCAGAGTCGTAGCAAGCCAGCTCCCCAGCCCTCCGTGTAACTTGAAATTCTTGTTCAGCAGGGAACAGCCACAGGTACCCCTTCTTGGCACAGAGTGTGCAATGACATGCATGCACTGCTTCCAAGGGGTAGAAGCGATGTAATTCGAATTGGAACCGGCCACAATGGCAAGTTCCCTTGTATTCGACAGTGTCTGGGGTGGAGGTCATTGGGTTGGTTGGTTGGTTGGTTTTGAAAACCAGGGTACTTAGTTTGACAAAGGATGGGTGAGGCGAGTGATAAGCAAGCAATAAATGCAAAGTTATCGAGAAGAGACATGGGTGATGTTATAAAGTGGGAATAACATCCTTCCATGTGAACAGGTGGCTTATCGGTCAAGAATTGATTGGTTCCCTCGCTTGTGGTGGCTTATCTTCTGCTTACTGGTTTCTTGACTTTCCATCATCATGTGGTAGTCAGATAACCAAAAGAGTAAAATCGAACGGTATTCATTAAAGCATTAGGTAAACACGGTAGATCCAAGAGGAACGCAGGCAGATAGTTCAACTCATAGGCCGGTAAGAGATAGCCACATATAAGGAGAAAATAAGCATTCCACAACATCAGTGAAAGAGAGCGAAAACAACATAGACATCGTATGCTTTTATCGAAGCATGGGGTATTTCATCAATCATCATACTTTGCAAGTACCCAACAAGGATACTTCTACTCATCATGGGGCAGTCATAAATCATCATACCATATAGCGTGTGCTGATCAAGCCCAGGACCCCCGTCGCGAGGCATCAGAGGAGCCGTCAATCCAGCGGAAAAGATCGGTTCCGTCGTCCAGAACAACAATCTCTCCGTTCAACCAGTTGGTCGCCAGAACATCGGGCGGCAGGGTTGCAGGCAGTGCGGGAGGATTGACTGTTAGGATACGATCCAGAATACTGGAAATGACCCTTCTTGCGCGCTGACAGACCTCATACATGCCATCATGCGGGCGGACAACATACTGCAGGTGCGAAGCGAAGACGGTTAGTTTCTGGATAACTTCCGATCGCCGGAAGACGGTGGCGGGAAGCTGGGATTGGGATTCGGCCTGGCAGAGCAGCTCGAGTGCTAGAACGCCGGCTGCGGGAACACCGAAAGATGCGGCCTAAGGACATGTAAGTATAACAGGGCAGGAAGTGAAGGGGCAACATCACGCACATTGTATCCAACATTGTAAGTTCCCGTTCTGGAGCCGATTTCCTTGCCGATAAGCTCGAGGATCGTGCCGAGAATGTTCTGTGACACACTGACTAGACCCTCGGATCCACTTTGTGCCCGGCGCACAAGAACGCGGTAGAGGAGGAAGTCATTGTAGAGGAAGTTGAGGTACAATGGAACGAGAACGCTGCTATCGTTGGTGTCCGGATCACTCGGGCGCCAACGGAGGAAGCCGGGCAAGTCGTTCCATGTCTTGTGAGATTGCTGCGACACCTCCCTAGGATGCACATTAGCTCCGATCTGCAATTCTGCAATCGTTACTTGTGAACTGCGGCACACTTACTGGACTTTGCGCGGCAACTCTTCGATACGTCGGCTCAAAGATAGCTCGAGAATCTGTTCTCTCGTAGATCCAATAAGAAGGGCGATGCGCATCCAAGCAGCCTGTCCCACGATCCCCTGGGTATTCCAGCCAGTCTTGTCAAGCAGGCCGATGGCAGCCTCGCGGACCTTTGGCTCCGCTAGAATCTCTTCGTAACTCAAGTCCAGAGGAAACTGCACATCGTAGTAGCGCCAGCTAATCTGAGGAGGCCTTCCCAAGAAAGTTGCCAGCTGCTTGTCAATACTGTAAGCCCCGGCAACTAGTCGCTTGCGGAGTTCAAGCAAGAAGAATGGAATGCGCTTCTCTTCAGGTGCATTATGACTGAGGGTAAAGACCGTCGTTGACAGATCAGCCAGTCTTCTCCACGCCCGAGGATCTATATCCCAATTAGCAGAGCCCCAAATACCAATGAACAGACCAGAGAAGAACATACCATTCTCACCGCACACCAGCGTTAGCAGATGGATATGCTGAAAAAGTAGCCATCCCAACGGATCATTAACCGCCGTAGAAAGATCGCAGAACTGCAAACAAGCATCGCTCGCACTAACTGCCTGAGCAGCGAGCGACTTCTGATCCCTCGGCACATTCGCCTCACTGGAACGGATAGACCTCCAATCCCGCTCAAGCATAGCGCCCTGACCAACAATCGTAAACACCAGTCCAATACCCTCCCATCGTCCAGAAATTCGACGGATATAGTCCTCTGGCGACATAGTCGGCTGAACAGCCAGCGGCTTGGCACTATCATCAAAGATCTTCTGCGACCAGCGAAGCAAACTCGACTGCAAGTCCTTCGCATCCGCAGCCAGCGCCCCATGCAAATCCTCCAACGCCTCAAACATCCCGCTCACCAGCCGATGACCCAGAACACATCCCTCAGGCCACACCTCAACCGCCGTTTCAGACAGTCGCTCATATAACGCGAAATGCTCGAACAGCATAGTGAGCAGCCGAGCGCCAAGCTGGATTTGCTTCGTATCGGGCCGAGCCGCAGAGGGCGCATCGATGACCAGAGAGCGTTTGAATTGGTCGCCAATGTCGCTGAATGTCGCCGAATTATTGGTGGCGAAATCGAAAGACAATTTGTCGTCGCCGGCGTTGAATGAGGCTCGGCTCTGAAGAGCAGCGGAGTCGGGGCGGGGTTGGGCTGTTTGGGGACGTGGTGATGCGGTGGGTGAGGGAGCATTGTCCGAGTACCAGGTGCGAGAAGCCTGAACGGGCGTGTAGACGCAGCTGTCTCCCTTACCGCGACGGACACAGTTCTGGCATGTTGGGGTGGCACTATCGCAGCGGATTTTGGCTTTGCGGCAGGGCTCACATGGCAGAGCTTGCCCGTTGCGGCGGGAAGAAGTCATTGTCAGACTCGGAGAAAGGGAAAGGAATGACGGGGTAGGGAGGAAAGAATGAGGGTGGGAGAGTTTAATTGAAGGTTAACATTGCAGGGGAAGAAAGGGGGAAAAAGTATTTAACACCTGCAAGTCATGGATGTTAATCTCAGCTGGATTAAAATGCAGTGGCAGGAAATCGAGCAACAAACCATGAATCAATTAAATTATCCCGGAGGTTGGATGCTCCACTAGCCCCGATATGGACTAGTGGCCTCGTCATGGGATGCGGGGCCCCTGTTACTAATTTTAAGTCATTGCTTCATTTAATCTGGATCGATCCAGATCATCTTGAACCTTTGTATACTATCACTTTATAGCTGTACATCTTTACCATTGCTTAGTCGATCTAGGTTACTTGCCATTGGCGCTGTTGTCATAATGAGGGTTTTACTTGAAAGATATCCTTATCTCTGGAATCCGAAGGCTTCGTTAGGGTAGAATAATATGGACTTGTGGCATTTCCAAACAAGACTAATGCCAGTCATATTACTCTCTGTGCGCCATTCTTAACTACCTTATGATTGATCGCACATACAGCTTTAGGTGCTGTCGTGGCCAAACAGTTGCGTTATCAAGAATGCTGTCACTGCCGTCATTGATCTTATATACTCATCCAGACACCTCATCCGTTATATCCTCACCACACCTGACCAGATCTCTCTCATTCTCAATAAAGTCAAATAGTACGTTAAGTCATCCGTGAAAAAAAAGGGAGCTTGTGCCCCCAGCGACTCAGCACGGATGAAGAGCGACCAAGGACGACCTTCCTCGAAAGATTTTTTCCGAAAACCAACCTTCTCTATCTCTGGGTGAAACATCTATTTCACTCTCCCTGCTCTGTTGTTTCAACCGAATGATACCGGGATTCTCAAGGATTAGTTGCATATCTGGTAATGAATGTCAGCTCCCAACATCACGCAGATGTTACCAACCACACCCACAGCTTGCCTCCATGATGTACCCAGTACACCCAAGAATGAGCGACGAATATATTCGATGGTTTATCTGTAGCCTAACAAATATGCCTACTAGACTATGCAAAGCGACAGTGCTTAAATCACAAACCACTTTTCCTTACGACCCAGAGCGTATAGGCCATCCGCATATAGACCGGGACAACGTTCTCAAGACAAAGGTTGTCCAGGTTGCGTAACAGTGAAGCACGGAGGTGGTTGCTCTATATAATAGGCTCGTGGGTCCTAGAAATTCACATGTTGTTGACATAGAACCATCGCATTTTCTCTCTGAGTATATTTGGATAGGAGGATTCATCTATAATCGTAGATTGCCTAATGAGTTTCATTCCCTGTCGGCCATTGAATGCTTCCAACCCTATCCAGACAACATCTTTGACCATCTCCGCCAGATCGGAAACCTTCACATTCCTATCAGTACTAAGGTCTGCTGCATATTAAGGTGGCGAGGATGACTTACCAGTTCCGTCATGCCCTTCACCTCCAAGTCCCTACTGATAAGGCAATGATTGCCTGTTGTTCCTTCTGTACTCCTTTTGGAAAAGGCTAATCTGTAGACACGGTCTTGTTAGGGTCAGCTATCTGCTCCCATAATGGTAGCCATGCTTCAACTTGTGAAGACATTGACCCCTCACCAGTTGACACGTATATCCACCCCCAAGACCTTGATTGCGGAGCTCATATTCGCAGGAAGGTTAGAATACCCAGCTAATTCTGGAATGAGCTTTTCCAATGTCATGCTTGCCACAAATTACGCAAGAGGCTCTGTTTCGCATGCGCCCCGGAATTGATATGTTTGCTGTACCATGGTCACAACAACGGATTCCTGATCCCATGCCCCCGAGATACTTGGCCATGGAAGGTCTAATAGAGTTAGAGTTTACGATCATGGCGCCAGCTCTACACTACTTCCACGACTATATAAGTAACACCGGCCCCTCATGTGTACAAAGGTAAGACTAATATGCTTGCATTCCCTCCTGGCCTTCATTATGACCTTAGTGGAATCGATGGCACGGTATGTTAGCACCTCTCTCTCTTCCACACCACCCTTATAATTCATGGACCAGGAGTGCGGCCGACAAATATATCAGCCTTGCGAACGCACTGGAGCAGCTCGACCCTGCGGAGGTTGATCATGTCTACAACGAGCTTGAGCCAGTCGATCCCAATGCCTTGGAAGGTGAATGGAAAATGCATGTCATTGATACGGGGCATCCTGCACAAGCGTTGGCGGAGGACGTCCTTCCTCTATTGAGTACCATGGACTTCGATGAAGATGCCGAGAAGGTCAAACAGTGCTTGCCTTCTGCCGTTCAACAATTCTAACTAGCCATGGGTAGGTCCACAAAATCAGATTCCACGGTGCTCCTGGTAACCTGGCCATCCCAGGTGATCAAGGATCGACGCGGCGTTTCCGCTACGTGGATGCAAGTACCATTGCCGCTACCAATGGTTACAGGGCATACTATGGCAATGCTGGTGTTCTTCATTTCTACCTTACCCGAGCAGAAGACAAGTGCTACATAGGTTGAGTTTCCTGGCAGTGGCCGGATATTCCTTCGCATTAATGATACACAAAGCTAGTCAATTAAACAAATTCTGGAGCCACTAATTAGATGCGATATCCATATTGAGCGAGAAAACAACTTTTTTTTTTTTTTGACTAAGATTCATTATGGGCCTGCAATTCATCGATACAACCAGGAGTCATGGTTCTGGGATCAAGCTTGCAGTCTACTGATTTGCTCCATCAAATCATCATCAAGCCCCAGCTCCCTTGCCAGAACAAGCGCCGCATCTCGGGCACTTTTTGTGAGACACATACGTGAATGAGTAAGCAGCATAATCATAAGCGTCTGATTGCGCTGCCCCATAGCTTGACCCAGTGGGGTTGTTTTGAAATCCCATACTTCATGGAGCTGCAGCAAGTTAATATCCGGGTGGCCGATCATAGCTTTGACGGCTTCCACGTGGTTCTCGGTGACGGCCAAAGCGAGGGCTGAAATTTGGTTGTAATCCGGCGCCGACAAGTAAATGGGCAAGCGAAGCAACTTTTTAACCATGTTAACATCATTCTTGTTTCTAACTGCATAGTGTAGAGGGGTATAGCCGATAGCAGTTATCTGACGAGCCGCCTCAGGTTCCCTGGAGTCAATCAAGTCTATGATTTCATCACAACCCTTACCATGCCTTGCCAGACGATGGAATATGAACTCAAAGCCACTACGTGGCCAATTAGCAAAGAGACCAGGGGGCCCATCCAGGACCCTCTTCAGGAGATCGATGTCATCATACAGAAATATACTGTCGAGAACATTGGTATAGCTAAAGGAGCTTCCGGCATTGACCAGCATTCGAATAATGGCTTTATGGTCGCGACAGCTGTAACTCAAAGGAGCGGGCATGATATAGTCAAGTGGCCCTGCAGCGAACCAGTAACCATTCAGACTGGGGGATGCAGTATACCTTAGCAGTAGCTCAACGCACTTAACTTGCATATGTACCACCGCTAGAGAAAGCAATGAGAACCCCGCTATACTGAGTGCATTGGGAAGTAGGCCCTCTTGAAGCCGTTTTTCGAGTCCTTGAACGTCACCCTTCTTTATCATGTCGACCACACCACCAGAACATGTGGGCTCGAAGAGGCACGTCGGCACTTCAAGGTCACAGATGCTTTTGCGGTATGCCAATGCCATGTCCTCATAATTACCAATAGGCCGCGTGCGGTTCAACGGAAAAGGATGTTCAAGGTCTTTCTCAGCATTATCTTTCATGATCTCGAAAAAGTCGGGCACCCCCTGCAAATCGAGGGCTTCTCTCACCGGTAACCGGAGGCATTGTTCGAGGTGGAACAGGAGCTCAACCGGATAGTCTCTGAAGTTGTCACTACGCAATCGACTGCCGAGGTATACAATTTCCATGGCTTGAATTCCGCTGTCTAAGATGAGATTTGCGTGTTCGAGGGGGCTGGTAGGAGACAGGGCTGATTTTTGGGTATATTGCTTTTGTCGATGCTGAGTGTATAACCATGAAGAGATCGCACTCGATAGCCCCATATATATGTAGTATTTATAACAAAGAATGAGAACTGACTAGGCTATGTTGTTAAAGAGTGATAGTCAACATTTGCCCCTAGTCGGCACTTATCGGCGGTGTCCTCTCGTCCCCGTTACGGCAGCGGTAATAGCCACTGTTATACACTTTGTCTTTGGCACTTCCTTGTTACAATCTAGTTGTTCACGTCTCTCGATGCACATTTAAGTTTAGCCGCTTTTGAAGTAAAGACATATCCCGAATGTCGTCAAAGGAATTTCCCTTCCTTGAAAGGTCAAAGTTAGGCACAGTTGTGGTTGAGACGCCATTATTCTAGGTGTGGATTTGGAGAAATAATCCTTCAAGCATGAGTGTGAGAGATTTAAACAGCCATCTCTTCCCGAGCAGAAACGAGAAAGGTTCCGCAATACTGCAGGTATATCCCAACCCTAGCAGGTTCGATAGGGCTAGGACACGGCAGCGCAGGTACCTTGATCTCCACTGCGGGAAGACTCTTCATTTACCTCATACGATCTGTTATTGAGGGATATACAACTCTAATAGAATTTGAGTGTATGCTTATTCTGATGCCTAAATGATCAAGTGGCTACTAAGCTCAGATGGAGAGGGAATATGCACACCGGCGAATTAAGCTCAGAAAAGCTCATTAGCCTCGGAGTTAGCAGAGCGAATGATCGTGCGATGCTCGATGCGATCAGGTAATGCTATGACGATCGCATGTATCAGCTATGCCGCTAGACTGTACTTGGACTGGTGAATAATATCTCGAACACACTGATTCCTGATGCCCTGCTGGAGTAATTCCACTTTGATCAGAGGGTATCTCCATGGCGATCATCCATACCTGAAGTAGACTAGTCTCCGCAGCGCCGCCTTATCAGATCGGAGATCCACTCGCCGTTTGAAGGTTCTTTTGGAGTAACTACTCCCTGTCCATCTGGGGTACGCCCGGACGCTTATTCAGGGTCGTTGCACACAATGTGCATACCAGGTTCAGATTTGGGGGTCATTGTATACGTCTGTGATGCTTGTTTAACACAATCATCAAGCATGAACTGATGACCATGGAACCCTGCTTCTTAAACCATGAGAAGATGGAAACCCCATAAAACTAATCATCGGACATGACGAGTCTATGTCTATCCTCGGTCTTCATCTCTGAATCAAGCAACGTGCCTGAAGATCACCTCGCCACTCCAACACCGCATCATCCACCTCCATGCCGTACGATACTTCGTCCCGTCTCTCTGCAGAAGACATGACGCGTCTACTTCTGCTCAATGACCACCATGCCACATAAATAGCAGAGAGTTCCTCTGGTCTTCTATCCTCATCAGCAACTCATCCCAGTATCCAATTGACCGCACCTCACTCACAACATGAGGTATCAGATCCCTCTGGCGGCCTTCCCCTTGGTGGGATTCACCGCGGCCACTGCAATCTCCAGCACCAACTGCTCCGCATCCGCATTTCAGAAGATCATCAATGCCAATGGCACTGAAGCACGCGTTCAATGGGCCACTTACGTCCCCGAGGGTGGTTCTCTCAACCCTATGAATTACACCTCCGCGTCCGAGTACCCGACCGGCCTGCCCGAGTCGTGTGCTGTGCAGGTCAACGTCGCGTCCGAGGGTAACTCCAGCTACTTGGTTGGTGTGATTTTCCCATACAACTGGAACGGACGGATGCTGTAAGCTTCCCACTCCCTTACGCTCTTCTATACCAATACCGCCTATACTAACACTCCCCAGCTCCGCAGCAGCCGGAGGCGGCATCAACTGGGTTGACATGGTACTCCCCCATCCTCACATTCCCACCCCATAAACTCCAACTAAACTCCCCAACAGGGAACCGGCACGCACTACGGCTTCGCCGCCGTCTCCAGTAACCTAGGCCACGAAGGCATCGACACAGCCGGTACCTGGGCACTCGGCCGCCCGGAAGCCGTAATCGACTGGGGCTACCGCGCCTGGCACGGCGCCACCACGCTGGCGAAGCTCCTGATCTCCGGCCGCTACGGCAGCGGCCCAGCCTACAGCTACTTCTACGGATGCTCGACCGGCGGCCGCCAAAGCATGAAGAACATGCAAGTGTACCCCGACGACTACGACGGAATCATCGCAGGCGCCCCCGCCTGGTGGACCACGCACCAGCAGCTCTACAACCTGAAGCAAACGACCTACCAAGCCCCCGCCAACAGCTCTCACACCATCCCGGAGGAAATGTTCCCCGTCCTGGCCGCCGAAGTCCTCCGCCAATGTGACCCGCAAGACGGCCTGGTGGACAACATCATCTCGAACCCGGAGGGCTGCGTCTTCAACCCATCCACCCTGGCCTGCAACTCCACCAGCGCACCCAACACTTGCCTCACCACCAACCAACTCAACACCCTGTACAAGATCTACAACGACTGGGTCGACACCAACCAGACCTTCGTCTACAGCCACCTCTTCTACGGAAGTGAATCCTCCTGGCTAGAGGGCAACATCGGTCTCGGCGAGGAGTCGACCATCTCCCAGCAATACTGGTACCTCCGTGATCTCATGGGCCTGGGCGACTCCTTCGTCTGGCAGGACCTCGACTTCAGCACCGTCGAGCTAGCCGACCACTTGAACCCCGGTAACGCGACAGCCGGACAATACGACATCAGCGAGTTCGAGAAACGCGGTGGAAAATTCATCCATTACCATGGCCTCTCGGATAGTTATGTCTCTCCCGGAGCGAGCACCTTCTACTACGACCAGGCCAAGAGCGCCGTGCAGGCGAACGGCGTCGATGATGTGGATGATTTCTATCGTCTGTTCTTGATCCCCGGCATGGAGTGCGTATACCCATTACCCACCCCTTTTCTTTTCTCTCTTCTCTCCTCTTCTTTTTGATAAAGGTCGATGCTAACTGGAATGTAATTGGTATAGACACTGCTACAACACTCCCACGGACATGAACGCCCCGTGGTACATCGCCGGCGCAGACCAAGCATCCTACATCAACACCTCGTCGTGGAGTGTCCCCGGATACAGGGACGCCAAGCACGATGTGGTCCTGGCCATGATGGCGTGGGTGGAGAATGGCACGGCGCCGGATAGCATTGTTGCGACGGTGTGGAAGAACACCACCAATGCTCAGGAGGTGCTTAGGCAGAGACCCGTTTGTCATTATCCGTACCAGGCTAAGTATACTGGCAAGGGGGATCCGGATGAGGCGGAGAATTGGGAGTGTAAGTTGTTGTATTAGACGATTGTTGGGGGTGGATTAGAGGTGGAAGGAGGTTATTGTTGGTTGGATGTGAGGAGAGGGGTGCTGTATTATTTATTTTATCTTATTGTATTCTAGTTTAGGGGGTGATGTTAGTGGAATTGCATTCTGGGATTGGGGTTTGTAATAGGTTGATGGTTTTGCTGTTGCTGAGATGAAGTAGTGTCTGTGTAGTACTGTGCGGTGTGTGAATCAAGGGTGATTTATGTTTTCGAGTGTTTTGAGAATTTAGGAATCTGGAAATAGGGATAGGGTAGTGTAAGTTATCTACTGGTGTGAAATCGATGTTCGTTTCAGCACTTCGCAGACATCTGTATGGCCTCTAATGATTTAATGGAGTGGACTGCTACTGTTTGCCTACTTCAACTCTGCACCATAATCGTAAGTGGTATCAGTATCAGCAAGGGTATATTAAACTCCTGTCAGCTATGAACCGCTATTCACACCCAAAACTATGCAACCTAGCTAGATGGTCTCATCCCAAACTCCAAGCCTAAGAAACAAACCCGAAAGATACAAAGAAAATTATTTCCACCTGGTATCATTATGGTCGTCGTTCAGTCACAGTCCAGCGACGCTTGTGTCCCGCTTCACGGTCCCTGCTGAGCGGCGCGCTTCCCCAGAGTCCGCGCTGGGAGAGTGTTCGCTGTGGCACTTGTTTGGCAGACGTCGGTTCATCCACCTTGGCCTGGACAGAGCTCTCTCCTTGGATCGGGGGCGCCGGCGCAGGCCAGCCAAAGTTAGGCACGATATCGTCCTCTGGGCCATCGGCGGCGCTGGACCCCCAGAGCCCTGAGGTCTTAGGAGTGACAGCCGTAGAGGGTCGCTCGGCATTCCAGGGAACAGTGCTGGGGCCGGATGTCGACGAGGGTCCAATGATGAACATGCCTTGTGACAGCGATGGGCGGTTTGCTAGACGGTGTCGGTAGGACGAGAGTGAGGGGGAGGTCACCTGGCTCGGGGAGACACGTGACATGCTGGGAGCGATGCGGAGGTGCTCGGTTGAAGCCACCATTTTCATGGCATAACTCTCCACGCTGGATGGCTCGTTGGATCCCTTGGTCCGAACTGGTCCGCCAATGGTATCATCTTGCGCCATTTCGGGCATGTGATCATTGCGGACCGCCACGGTGAGAGATGCAGTGCCGACATTCACTTGGGATGGCTCCCCGGACAGTGCTGCGATCATTGCATTGCAACCCGCGCCGTGCGTAATCAACACCAAAATCGTCTCCGTATCGTCATCCGCTTCACTGCGGGAACTGGCTTCGCCAGAACTGTCGAGCATCTGAGAATGTCGTCGAGGCCGACCGGAAGAAGTTGACTCGTAGTCCCGATACCAAGCAAGCATGCGGTCGAGCCCCGTACTGAACCGCGTATGCATCGTACTCCATTCTTCGCCGTACTCGCCTCCATCACCCCAGTTCTGCTCCCCGTGCATACTGTCCCATTGAAAATCGATCTTCACACAGGCGTCCCGAGCATGCGTCACGTACCCAGCTGGAATGGGGTCCGAAGGAGAAATGGCATAGCTGGGCGTTGGAGGCACGTAGGCGGCATCTGGAATGGAGGGGAGATTGGTATTAATCTTGCTGAGCATCCGCCGTCCGCGAGTCGTTTCAGCAGCGCTAAAGGTGTCACAGCTGCCAGCGCGCGACCTCTGTGCCTGCGTCTGACGTGTACCGGGTGGGGCCTCTGCCTTAATCTTCGCTGTTACATCATTGGCGGGAGAAACCGGAGTAGATGCACTCCCCCAGCCACCAGGGAAAAAGCCAGCGGAGGGTCTAGGGACGATGTCCGCCTCGGGAACGAAACTGTGCTCGCGACGCAGCAGCTCGAGCTTTGCAGCAGTGATCATGCGATCCGAGTTGGGCGGCGGGATAATCTCGTCGAAGTATCTAGGGCAAAGCCATTCCCCAAGGAAGGCATCCACCCGTAGGAGACATCGATGGTCGCTTGATGTAATGGGACCTGGGGTCAAGGCAGAATCCGAATTTGACTGGACTAAACTGGGGACTTTCGAGGACCGGTTGAGCTCTGGCTCGCCCGAACTCTGGCAGATCCCCGAGCTGACCGCGATGGCTGTCTGTAGGCATCGAGTAAAGGGAGATGTGTGAATGATAATCCTGCGCTTCGATTTTGGCTTTTGTAGACGGTCGGAAGGCGACTTGATACCATTGTCAATTTCTGTTGTAGAGTCTAGTGAGTCATCCAGAGACTGGACAACGTCATTGATGCGGGCCCCAAGAGCTCGAGACTGTAGCCAGCCGCCATACGAGAGGGGAGGGTCATAGGGGGTAGGCGAAGTGAGATGCCAATTCTTGTCTGCAACATCCAGGCGAGCGCCATGTCTAAGCAAAGGAAAAGAGTCAGTTCCCGATTGCGCATCAACCAGAAGAAAAGGTGGACATACCTGGCGACGATAATGGCCGCAGGGAGTTTCCCCATGACCGCAGAAGTTCTATGTCTGATGGATGCTTGAGATGCTTGAGATGCTTGAGATGCTTGAGATGCTTGGGGGTAAGTGAAGAGGTGCGAAGGTAATTATATAGAAGACGATGGGAGGAGAAGAGAAGAAGGGAGGAGGTGAAAAACCGCCAACAATGAAGGTGGAGGGGAAAGTTGCCTATTGTTTCTCTTGAAGGTCCGGCGGGGTAAAGCATTAATATTCTCCAGCCACGATCACAACGTGTCACACACGATCCCAGATCTCATGGAAGAAAACGAGGGAGAGCAAAATCAATGGCATGGTGATGAGATCAGGTCGATTGGAGTGTAATCGGCAACTTCACATTATTTTTCTTTGGAAAAAGGGAAAGCTGATGGATCTTTTCTGGGCGCGTTTCTTTTTCTTTGGATTGTTTCGTGCAGGCGTTGGACGCCCCCGACTTCAGGCCGCCACTCTTTTTTTCCTCCGATTGCATGTGATGCACCTGCTGTCTAGCCTGTTCTGGAGGCGGTCAGGAGCTAGCCGGCATTAGCTCGTTTTACTGCCTGTCACGGGATTGCCGATCCTCGGCTGTCGTCGGCTCCACTGGCGATGTCGGAGATCCCCTTTCTTCATCCCAAGGTGAAAACGTCATGTACTCTTGTCAGCGGTGCAGAATATGAAATGCTTATTTGGAATCCTGAGTGACTGGATTCCTTTTCTCCGTGTTTTTGCGCTTCTTTGAGAGCTCAGCCCAATCCAAAAGTGCTAATGAAGTCAGATTTGCTTTGTCTCCTTTGACTGACATCACTTGAAATATGACCCACATGATCCAACCCAGGTGGGTTTGTCGCAATTTGCATTGAGCTAAGAATCGGAGATGGACTCGCAAATTTCTTTTAGCAGTAGTGGGCTTGGCAGTAGTGGGTGCTAATACTCAAATTCGAGATGTCTCTCCTGATAGTAGATGAATATACCACTCAAATACAAGGGACGATGGAATCAACCTTGTCAAGAGAGCGCGAGGACAAAGTAGTTTGAGTAGTAATCAATCCATTGTATCTTCAGGAGAACAGCGTTGTTAAGATGCTAGTTGAAGAGTATTCTGCAGCGATAACCTGGCTTTTGAAAGGCTCTTTGTCGTCTCGATGTCTCCTTTCAAGTCAGCCCATTGCCGAGCCGGGGGACAACTAAGTCACTGACATTGTATTTTCTAAAAAGAACAATAAGGCCATAATGCCAGTACAGCCAGCTGGTATCAGGTATCTCCCTTCAGAACTCCACATAGCCTCAATAACTTCGAGGCTGTGATCTGTCCTGGCCACAAACTCTGTTCAGTCTTGAATAATGCAGTGATACAGCTGGGCACACTTGATTGGTGTCGCCTGGGAAACAGAGGATACACCAGAAGTTGTAAGTAGTAGAGTAACTTAGTTTGTCTGCGTTAAAAGCAAAGTCGGTTCAACTAATCATCGGCAAGAGACACTCCGCCATGAAGCTCCATATATATTATGATGAGTAGCAAAGTATATACTTCGGGAAAAGTCCGGTTGAACTTGAAATCGGCAACAGCCATTCCATCGTTAGATAAGATGCGTTCTATAGTAAGTATCATCTCTGAAGATATATGTTAGCCGATACTAGTACTCCACACACATAACTGATGTTCGGACATAGTCACTCTGCATGCGAGCATTAAGCTGGAGAGGACATCAAGATACCTCTTTAGGATTAGCGTAGTCACAGCCCTAGAAGGCTCAAGACGGAAGAGCCGTGCAGGGACGCACCATGCGTACGGCAGGACTGCTATGTAAGTTTCCAGTTTATTTGTTAAGTGTCAGGGTGCTATCATGAAGATTTAAGATAAGAACCCCACCAGATGGCTGTCAGCCAGTTAGCAGCAAATCTACTTAATCGACCGGGTAAACTCTTTCCTCCCAGTTAGCCATTGCAAACTACACATTATATTGATGCTTCCGCAATCTCACCCAATTCCGGGCCCGAAATGTGAAAATTCTGTCTGATCGGCATGCCGCTCGGAGGATTTTGGCTCATTTGCGTCCCCTTTTTTTGAGGTTATCTGTGGTCCCTTGCTGCCACTCCCGACGGATCAGTTTCGCTTCCGACGGGATTTGAACCTTCCTGCCCCAATGGTATCATTTTGGCTCAGCATCAACGAATAGAATTGCTGGGCTACGCAACGGTGGCGATAGTGTGGGTCTACGGCAGACATCATAGGGAATAGTTAGGGAATAGTATCTATCTAGATTCTTCTTCGAGCATTATCTTCCCTTCATATATAATGTATGGGGCCCCCAAAGTTCGGCCGCTCGACCGCACTCTCGCGCCGGAAACACTGTCTGCTCGGTGGTGATTGAACATGTCGGAACTTGCACACAACAATCGTTCAGAGCAAGTCTTAGATGGGTCGACACCATATGACTCCGAATCCACTATCAGTCGCGGCGACTTGCAGGAAAAGCCATCCAACCTAGACAATGAGGACCCCGAAGCGCTGACTCGGCTCGAGACAGCCCAGTCGGCCGTCAAGCCCCCGTCAGAACTATGGAAAGAAATCATCTTCATTGCGGTGGTCTGCATGGCTCAATTCATGACACAAGCCGGCCTATGCATGTCCATTGCCCCAGCTCACATCATTGGCGCCAGCTTTGGCACCACCAATGCAGGACAGCTCAGTTGGTTCGCCGCAGCTTACAGCTTGACTGTCGGAACCTTCATTCTGGTCGCGGGTCGGCTCGGAGACGTCTACGGGCATCGACTCATGTTCATCATCGGATTCTTCTGGTTCGGTCTTTGGTCACTCCTGGCCGGATTCAGCGTGTGGTCGAACAAGGTCTTCTTCGACTGCTGTCGAGCTCTGCAAGGAATTGGTCCCGCCATGTTACTCCCGAACGCCATCGCTATTCTCGGACGTGCCTATCCTCCCGGCTTGCGCAAGGAGATGATCTTTAGCTGCTTCGGAGCCACAGCACCGGGCGGGTTCATCGTTGGGGGTGTCTTCTCTTCCCTCTTTGCTCAGCTTGTCTGGTGGCCGTGGGCATACTGGGTCATGGGGATGGTGTGCTTTGTACTGGCCGCTCTCGGTATCCTCGTCATTCCCGTTACCCATCGTCCGAAGTTTACAGACAACATGACAGCTTGGTTGCGACTGGATATTCTCGGTGCTATCACCGGTATCTCGGCTCTAGTCCTGATTAACTTTGCCTGGAATCAGGCTGCACTCGTGGGATGGCAGACACCCTACACCTATGCCCTCCTTATTGTCGGATTTGTCTTCTTCGGCGTCTTCGTTTTCGTTGAACGCTCGGCCCCGTGCCCCTTGATCCCGTGATCAGTCCTCTCCGGTGACCTGGCCTGGGTGCTCGGCTGCATTGCGGCGGGTTGGTCCAGCTTCGGAATTATCGTCTACTACTTCTTCCAGTACATGGAGGTCATCAAGGGTGACTCGCCACTACTTGCGACCGCTAAATGGTCCGCCGCCGCGCCGTCTGGGGCCGTTGCTGCGCTGGTCACCGGTTTCCTGCTGGGAAAGCTACCACCTAGTGTGATCATGTTCTTCGCCATGTGCTTCTTCACTGCTGGACAAGCCATCTTCGCCACTGTCCCTGTGCATCAGACGTACTGGGCGCAGGCGTTTGTCGCTAGTCTGATCACGTCCTGGGGAATGTACGTACCAAGTTCAATCACTCATTTCCGTGACTTATACTAACTAATATCAGGGATATGTCCTTCCCATCAGGAACACTCATCCTGAGCAATTCGATGCACCATCACCACCAGGGTCTAGCGGCATCGCTGGTCACGACAACAGTCAATTATTCCATCTCACTGGGACTGGGATTTGCCGGTACTGTGGAGTCGAACGTTAACGATGGCGGAAAGAACCCCCTGAAGGGATACCGCGGAGCACTTTATCTCGGCATAGGACTTGCTGGGTTAGGGATGGTGACGTCTATCTGCTTCATGTCGGTTAGCTGGAGACGTCATCGTCTCGGAAAGGAGTCGACGTGATGTGGTAATGTTTAATGGTCATAATAGATGGCGTGGCGGGCGAGACTGCTCGCTGTGAGCGTGACTTGTCTGTGTTTATTTTCGAAAAGTGTGCTTTGAAGTCTTATACCCTACATAGAATAGATGCTATCTTCTCCGTTATATATCAAAAATATATGCATATAATTAATATACGCTTTTCATCGTATGTCCTTAAAGCCCCAAGAGAGAGCCCTCCAGTATGCCTGCAGCAGGCAAAATTGTCCTGGTGCCTGGGAAGCAGTCAGAGCGGTTAGGCTGGCGCCGATCAGAGAGAAGTTATTGTTGGTTCCGGAAGCAATTCCATAGGTAGATGGATTTCTGAGAAGGATCTCTGTGCAAGGCTGAACTAGGTACTGGCAGATAAGCCCGACCGAGTTGGAACGAATATCCTATAGGTGCTCGGGACGTACAGGCCTGGGCTAATATTTAGCGAATTAGGTTCCTCCCGAGTTGTTTCCCCTCACTGTCTCGACCTAATCTATAGGTCACTTAGTCGTACTTGATTGGGGATCCTTGCTATTTGATTGGAGTCGGATCGTTCTGGGTTTTGGCGGCATGTTATGAACCAAACATCAGGACACCCTCCAGGATTTACTGCGCCGGTGGCAGAACACGGAAGATGCGTCCAGCCTGTTGAGTCTCCGATCGCGCCTTCCTATCTCAGCGGATACGCGCACCACCTGATCGTAGCCGCACAGTTGGATTTCAGTTTCCTGACAACTTGCCGTTGCTTTAATCTATCTCAATTATTATAATCTATAGTAAAATGAATGCTATCCTCATAATTACATCATTGTGCTTTTGTACGGAATCAGTATTCTACAAGGAAAACTCACTCTGGCGCTGCAGCTGAGCGGAATGTGAAATGGGAGTGATTGAGGCGCAGTGGGCGCTACTGAGGTCTGCATGCATCGATGGTAAGCATTTATATCCTATCATACTGTCTACCGAGTTGTCGATGTGAGTAGTGGAATGGTTGGCCACTAATCTGGTTAGAAAACACCTCACCATAGGCGCTGGCGCTGCAAGGCTGTTGTCGGGAAATACTTTGGTATCCTTTCAAAATTGACGCCCAGACATGCTGATAGCCAAAAAATTCCACAGACCATGTGAATGCCGTGGATCACTTTATGATGGTGCAATGATGTCCTTCGCCAGCGGCTGGGGCAGTGACTCCCGACCTTACGTACTAGTTAGGATCAATGATTGAGCATGGCCTATCAGAATGAAGTCATAAGTGATATTTGACTCAAAATCCAACAATATCGGCGCAATAGATGAACCTCAGCCAGCGACATGACTGAACGCCATTCTGTAATGTCGCCGTCTTTCACTCACATGCTCTCTACTCTGACGCATACCAAAGAAATGAGAAACACTGGAAAGATTTTCGGAGGCATTCACTTCCTGTCGATTCACTTGGAGAATGTATACCGACTTTAGCTCACTACTGGTCAACTGGGAAAGGCTACCAGGTTGACAGCAACTAATAACACACTGCCACATCACTCTCTACTCTGCCGTTGGCGCCGTGACGCGTCCGTATAGGCAAGATAATCAGACAGGGGTCCCATCACTTGCTACCATCAAGATAAGGCTGCGTTGGTAGGCATCGCTGGTATGTCCTGCTAACAGGGATTGCGCTCCTCGCTTCAGGTGGTGAGTTGGCCCCGTCGCGCCTATTTAAACACTGCCTGTGGTACTCGTTGACATCTGTTGACAAACACTCTTATTTTGCCCAGTACCATACTACTACCACCACGCTTCACCAAAATGTCCGTCGCTGAGACTCTGAGGGACGTTTTCAATCATATCGCTTTTCCCCCAAAGCTTCCTGGGAAAAAGGACCGGGAGCCAGAAAAGGTAGAACGCGATCTCATCATCCGCTTGCGTTCTGCAGTTCAGACCGTCTACCATGTTTCAGATGACGCTTCGAAGGCTGTCTGGGAGTCAATCAATGCGTCACTGGACACATGCAGCGCAGTGAATCAGAATGGAATGGTGAACAAGGGCGCTCTGCTTGACGCACTGGGAGCACTACAGCCAGGGGGAGCTGTCATAGTGAATATCGGAGAGCAGAACGCCGCACTGCTTATTCGGATGCCACAGTAGGTCTGATCCCTAGATGTTGCGCCGTAATACTAACCAATCATTATCAGGAATGGTGATAATGTGGTTATTGAGGCCTTCGAAACATCGCCAAGTGCAGAACAAACACTGGCCGCCTCGGGAGCATTAAGATGGACATTCCCAGGGACGGCAGTATCGCTTTCTGTCGAAAATTTTAGAGACCCGGTCCTCCAAGCGTCTCTTACAGACTTTCTCGAGAAGGCGAGCACAGAACAACTGGAGCAATTTGCCGCCAAAGCAAGGAAAGCTGGGAAGGAGGTGGTTGAGAGACGCAATACAGTCGACCCGTCCATCATCACTGAATTCCTTATAGCACTGCTCGGGGTGAACGGCAGCCATGTATGCCCACCGGCATTGCAAAAGCGTGTCAAGGATGACGTATGCTGGGACAATGCCGAGCTTCCGTGGCGGCGTAGTCCATTTTGGCTTGTGCTTCGAGTGTCTATACAACGATTGCTATATCTGCATCTGGGCAGTGACCTAGGTCGTCTGCAGTACAAGTTTCTGCTTTGCATTGTCCTGGCAGAGCTACTTGGGAATGTTGTTGATAGAAAGGTATTGGAACCTGAGCAATGGAGCTGGCTTAACACCAAATTGTGCCGCCGGCTAGCCAAGCTAGAAACGGAAATTCAAACGTCCTCAACAGAAACGAGAACTTTACATGCCCACCTTTCCCGGAAGTTGGATCCTGTTTGCCAACAGTCCGTCACCGTCATGAGAAACGCCATCAGTGTTGAATGGGAAGCATTCAAAAAGCGGAACCAGCGCAAGATACCGCTGTTGCCAATCTGTGCGAAGGACACAGATTTCTTTTTGACTTTACCAAACAGTATCTCCTATCTTGAAAATGTCATGAGGAGCCGCCCTGGGACCCTGGTTAACAGACCTCGAACTGTAGACCCATTCGACGTTTCCAGCCACATGGACAAAAGCACTGGCGATCAGTTTGTATCTCTGGTCAAGAAATATTCTTCGATTGCCGAGACTGAGCTTGACATCGAATTTCGAAAAGGAGAGTCTCCAATCTCGGAAGGTAAAAGTGATGAGGTGTGTCTCGATGTTGCCCGCCAGATAACATGCTACCTGGATGTGGTAGGACAGTCTCACGACAGCGACCATGAACAGCTGAGTTTCTTCATTCTTAACATATTCGAACTATGGGTGCTCATGGACAAATGCGCCACGAGTGTTTATCCCTTGATCTGCGAGTACCGTCCTGTGTTCTGCGCCGAGCAGTTGGATGTTTTGCTTTTGTCGAGATACGTCGATTTAGAACGACTACAGAAGATCCAACTATACCTCCAAGACCGTTGCACTGCAGCATCTAGGGGGGATATGACAATTTTTTCTGATCCGTCTCCAGGATGCTTTGCAGATCGCTTTTTGGGACTTCCGATTGGCAGAGACCTGGTTCAAATGCAAAGGAAGATTGAAAAGGCATCTTCGGTGGCCCGGGCTTTGAAGGAGTCGGAGCTCGCTGATATCAATGAAGAATTCGAGTCACTGACGAGGTCCATCAATAATAGCATCTGTACTCAGCGGAGACACCCTGATGGTACTCATGATATCCGAGGATGCAGCCACTGCTATTATGTCCGATGCCGTCGACGTTTAGAGATTACCATCCATGAAGATTACTTGCCTACAGACGAGAAACTGTATGAGACAAGAGCCATAGTGTTTGAATTAAGGACTCCCAAGGTATTTAGTGCATACCGAAGTGCGACTTGGACTATAATCAACCGATTCGGCCCCATGAAACCCGCAACACACGAAGGGTCACCCCAGATGATGCTCCGGCAACACAAACCATATTCGGTCTACTTGGAGAGATCTAACGGAGGATTAACACTTGCATCTTCTACAAAATCTCATCTCAAAACACATTACAAATCGAAGTCCCTTCCCGCATCAGCGAGCAGTATTTTGCGTCCATTTGGGTTAACCTTCCATTACTATGATTCTGACCGACGGCTGTGGGCCAAATGCAAGTCTGAACCGCTCACAATTGCACACCATTTCGTTCTTTCTTTACCCCCAAGCCTCCCCTTCGCAAAGCTGTACTCCTCTCCAAGCTTTGCTCCCTCTGGCTCGGGTCCAACTTCTTATGAGGCCATAGCAGCAATGCGTGAATGTCCGCCAACAGTGACAGTACATGAATTCTTGGCTCATCAAGCTCTGAAGTCTGGTAAGCATCGCCGGTGGCTGACAATACTCACCGAGCTTGGTTCTTCAAATATCAATCTAAGCTCGCTCGATGCAATGGTTCTGTTGAACCACCTTGCTTTGCAAGTCGGTCCTCAATCGCAGGATGATCCCTTTCGCGTGGTGCATGCCATCTTCAAAGACGTTCAATTTTGTACAAGGCTGTTGGAGCAAATCGATCAACACGTTTCCATAATAGCTCCAAACTGGCGCGAAGTGACGTATATGGAGACCATGCTCACCTTGACCATACAGGTACACAATCTTGGCTGCCAAACATCAAGAGCAGAAGCCGGAGATTTGCTGCTCAAAATACGCCGCATTACACTGAAGTGGATTGACCACTTACAAACGGAGACTCGAAACGCCTTGCAGCTAGACGTTGAAAAAAGAGGAGCTCGCTACTGCGTCCTAGCTGCTTTGCTGTGTCGGCGCACCTTCTTCCCCCAGGCTTATGCCAGAGAGGATCTGGATTCGGAAAGTTTTCAGTGCTTTATTGAGGCTACTTTGGCTATGCAGGAATGCTTTGTCCTCGATATAAGCAAGTTCGACAACCTAATGCACAGTATGTTGGTGCGTGACATTAAGATGTCTGTTCGACTTCGGCCAATTGTACACGCTGCATTCAAGCTACACCCTAGAAGTATCGCGTCTGCCATCGACAAAGTATGGCCTACAAGCGCCACCAGACAATTTGCGGTATGGCAGAGCTTGCCGCACCCACATGAACTATGGGTCACTACAGAGTCTCGCGCCACTGAGCACACCCTACCCCAAATAATTCATCTCCATATTCTGGAAGGCCACTTTCTCGTGGATGGGAAACCGTTGGGAAAGCTCCCGGCCGAAATTCGTGACTCAGAAGAATTGAAAGAGCTTTTTGGTGACCAGAGATTGGCGGCTTTCCCGTCCAATCGACCAGGAATGAGTTACACCTTGGCCATTAACAAAGAAGGATGCCAGATTCATCTGGGATATCGGAGCAAAGCCCTGGTAATTCAAGCCACTACCAAAGGTGGAAGTGTCCTGGAACATATTCCACGAAGAATATTTAGCAAGGGCCAGAGTTTTGACTTACCTGAACCTTTGGTTCGTGATTGTGTGCACTGGCTTGATTTAGGAATAGGTATTCTTGAGGCTCGACGCATGCCCGCTATTTGGATACCAAGGCCCGCGAACTGGAAACTGAACATCAAAACTCGAAAGGCACAGCGCAACAGAAAATCCTATCTGGTTGACCCCAACTCGTCATTAGCCACTGCAATTGCTAACATTTTTCTTCATTTCGAACGGCCGTCGATGTTGACGATATATCAACCTCCCGTGAAAGAACTTTCCGTTGAGCTGAAGCGCTTGAATTTGACATTCCACGTGAACAGGAGAAAACTATTCCAATGCCCGCAGCTGGGTGCAGAAGTCGACCCTGATCAAGATGCCGGCACTTTCTACGGACTACAAAGCATGTTGGTTCTTCGAAATGTCCACAATCGTTCACAGCGGAGTATTATAACGCCGCTAGGGAAAATTCACTACCAGCGACATGGTATTCATGTGCTAGTGCGCAAAGAGAATGATGGATTTTATGCAAGATACATGATCGATGATATTCTTGGCCGAATCCATGGCCCTGCTGAACCGCGACTGCTGTATACCTTGGCACAATTACACGCGCATACATCTTTCATAATGACCGACCCTCTTACAGCCAGAACAGGAACAGAAGAAGCACTCCATATTCTAGAGTCGGCCCACGCGCAGCCATGGAGTCCTCTGTACCCGGGCTTTAGAGAATTGTTACAAACAATCTCGTATTTGACTCCATCGCGCCAGTATTACCCGAAAGGCCTCAAATGCCTGCAAGTCGTCAATTGGAATCCAGCACTTACAACATCAATTCAACATGAGGCATATCGGCCAATAGTCAATTCAATATTGTCCAGGTCCCACAAGCTTTCCCTGTTCCAGATTGGTGGAGCTCACCACCAACCGCAGCAAGCCACGAACGAGCCGCATCTCAGCGCAAGGGCCCACCAGCGGCGATCCTTGTATGAACGTACAGATGCGTCGTGTCAGCCCATAAGCATAACCTCCGATACTCCTTATCTGTCACGAGTAGGGTGTTTTATGTCCAAGCGCATCTCAAACGTTCGAGAGATTGTGACTATACTGCGAGAGCGACCACCCGTCCTTCGAACTACACAAAACCTCGCGAGCCTCTTGGGCAAGTGGTCATCTATTGGTGGCTTCAATAGCAAATTCGCTTCAACCACTATTCAAGAGACCTTGTCTTTAGATCTTTCACTCAAGTGGGGCATGTTGGTGCGCCTTTGCATGGAGTGTGAGCGGCAAGATGTGTACCACCTCATGTTCCACCTGGGCCTAATTGCATATGACAAAGGTGTGAACATGGATGTGCTTAGGGTTTTGGCAGCTTTTTTCATACTGCCTGATCTGAAAAGAATCGAGTTGCCCTCCCATCCTTCTTTCGAAGGCTTTCCGGATGATAAGCCCCCTGATGTCGAGACAATCATAACACTTGCAAGACCATTTTGCAAGGAGTATCAAAACCTGGCCGAACAGAAACTGGACTTTTTAAAGAGGCATCAGAGTATGTACAAGAAAGCCAAGACTGAACGTGCTAACCATGAGAAAAAATGTATGGCTGAGAGCGAATCTTTCGCTTTATCAATTCTCAAGGAGTGGCCTTGTTCCAAACCGTCAGCAACCGCTTTCTCAGGAGAGATCTTGGATGTTGGCAGTGCTTTAGAAGTTGTCAGTCCAGATTGGCTGCGACGGTTCAAGAATTTCCAGCTTTCAAAATATGTTCAAGATGCACAAACGGTTCTGGATGCCTATAGTGCACCTACAAACCGTTGCAATAATGATGAGCTCACTCCCAAGCCCGAAGAGTTTTGGGGTGGATCCAGATGGACAACAAAGGTCACGTTGCATTTAGACCAGGACCTAATCAGCAAGCCAGGCCCAGAAATGGTACCGAGCTCAAGCTATCCCATGTTACTCAACGAGGAAAAAATCGCGAACCCGGCAAGCTCTCCGAATCCCAGTATCCGCCAAAGCTATAAGGGAGTGCGAGAACCTGAGATTGCCGAGCTTGAGCAGATAGTGCGTCGGATCACGGACTCGGGCTATTCGGTCAGGTCGACGTATGGCCAGGACTTGCAGCTGAGTATTGTTGCATTAAGAGATAAAGATCAACGGTCAATGAGCGTACATGCCACAAAGACCCATTACTTAGTGGAAATGGCCAGGTATGACGCCGAAATTAGGAACGCTCGTGCTGTTGTGCACCAGATTTACCGTCAGATCTGTGACAAGCTATCAGCTGGCGATGCTAGGCACCCTTGGCTGCAACGCGGAAACATCTGGCCGTGCATAACCCCGAGGACTATTCTGCAACAGCTTCGAAAAACTGCATCAACCAATTTTGGGCCAAATATGCAACAAGCCCTAATCAAGTATGGCCTTTCCATCGTTCACTTACAGCGTCTGGTTCGGATGAAGGAGCTTTTTGCGAAACACGACCAAAGTAGGCTTGAGCAGGAACTGAGTTGTTCAGCTCATGCTTCATGGAATTACGTGGATTACCCGGACTGGATACTGCTTGAAATTGATGGGAATGTGCAAATTCGTCAGGAACAAGTGACTGTAGCACTGGAGATGGTCTCCCCTACCTCAGGATCCAACTCTGTTTTGCAGATGAATATGGGCCAAGGCAAAACATCGGTTATTATGCCGATGGTTGCATGCGCATTAGCTGACTGTAACAATCTTGTCAGGCTTCTAGTGCCAAAAGCACTCACGGCCCAGACGGCACAGGTCTTGCAGGACCGGCTAGGAGGCCTCGTCGGTAAAGAGCTCATGCATATTCCTTTCTCAAGGCGCACTCCCACAAACATGGAGTTAATTGAAGAATACCGCTCCCTCCATGAGAAGATAAGTAGCAAAGCAGGAATAATACTAGGTGTTCCCGAGCACGCACTATCATTCAAGTTGAGTGGGCTGCAGAGGGTTTCAGACCTAAAGCTTGCTGAGGCTGCTGAAATGATAAGGACACAGGACTGGATTGACAGTATTGGCCGCGACATCCTCGATGAGTGTGACTACACCTTGGCTGTTAAAACACAGCTTATCTACCCAAGTGGCTCGCAGCTTGCGGTGGATGGAAATTCCGACCGTTGGGAAGCCATTATGGGCGTACTAGGCTTGGTAGCCCAGCATGTTCGAGATTTAGCTCCGGCCTTCCCCCAAAGCATCGACGTGATCGAAAGGCCGCTCTGCTCATTTCCACTTGTCTTCTTACTTAGACGAGATGCGGAGGTCGCACTCACTGAGCGGATTGTACAAGATATTTGCTCAGGGCGAGGCTCTATTCTTCCAGTTCAAAGCTTTAATATTACAGAGCAGGAGGCTATCAAGCGCTTCATCTCCAAGGAATCAGTGGATAGCTCTGCTGTCAAAATCATTAAAGATCTGTTTCGGGAAGCTCCCAGGGCGTGCAAGAGAACGTATCTGCTGCGGGGACTTTTTGTTCATCAGATACTCCTCCTTTGTCTGAAGAAAAGATGGAATGTTCAGTATGGACTACATCCAGGGCGTGATCCTATGGCCGTACCTTTCCAAGCGAAGGGCGTCCCATCAGACTATGCCGAATGGGGCCATCCAGATGTTGCAATATTATTTACATGCCTTGCCTTCTATCATCAGGGCTTGAGTCAAGAGCAGTGCCGTCGGTGCCTCCAGGCTGTGCTGAAGTCGGATGATCCTGCAACGGAGTATGACCGGTTAACTCAGACCTCAGACCTCCCTGAAGCTTTACGGCATTGGAACCTCATCAACGTGGATGACCAAGGCCAAGTCGCTGAATTCTGGCATATCATGCGATCCTCAATGGTCATGATAAACTATTTCTTGAAACAGTTTGTGTTTCCAGTTCACGCAAAGCAATTTGCCATCAAACTTCAGACCTCGGGTTGGGATGTGCCGTTCAATTCCATTGTCCCTGCCAGAGGTGCTAAACGCAACGGTGTCGGATTGACGACTGGCTTCAGCGGAACCAACGACAATCGCAGACTACTGCCGCTAACAATTGAGCAGCATGACTTGCCAGAACTGTTGCACACTAATGCTGAGGTTCTTACTTACCTGCTTCAAAGCAGGAACAGAGAATATAGACCAGCTTTCTCAGATGGGGGACGAATGTCTGAAGCCGGACTCCTATTAGATTTGGCTAGAAGCGAGATCCGAGTTCTTATTGACGCTGGCGCTTTGATCTTGGAAATGGACAATCTGACATTGGTGAAGACATGGCTAGAGAAAGATACTAAGGCACAAGCTGCAGTGTACTTTGGGCCTGATAATAAGCCACGGGTTTGGTATAGAATCGGGAAGGATGCGCCACTCCTTGCTACTCCATATGCCGATAACCTTCAGAATTGCCTTGTCTATCTTGATGAGGCACATACTAGAGGCACTGATCTCAAGCTTCCTGCTGACGCCAAGGGGGCCCTGACATTGGGACTCAACCAGACCAAAGATCATACTGTACAAGGTAGGTTCTCCTTGAACATCCGCGGTTTTCTTAATAATAAGGGGTTCCCTAACTTATGCCTACAGCGGCCATGAGGCTTCGTCAACTTGGTACGACGCAATCTATTATATTTGTCGCGCCTCCGGAGGTCCACCAGAGTATCTTGGATGTCAACCAGAAGAGCCGTAATGATATAATAGATTCTTCTCATGTGGTATATTGGCTTCTTCATCAGACATGCGCAAGTAACGCTGAGTTGGAGCCACTGTTCCACGCCCAGGGTGTTGATTTTTGCCGCCGCATGCAAGCTGCACTCGAATTCCCCAAATTCCTTGAAAACACGGAGCATCGTGACAAATACATGACGGTTCTACAGCAGCCTGAGCAGCAGACCTTGGAGGAGCTGTATAAGCCACGTATTTGTGGGCTTGGTGACAAAGGAAAGAGATCGATGGCTACTTCACCACCGGTAACCGGAAAGGTGGCTGTGTACTTGGAACAGCTCCATCATAGACGGAATCAATCTGATCTCATGCAGAGCGCAATCACAAGTTCCGCTTTAGAAGAGGTTGAGCAAGAACGAGAGGTCGCTTACGAGATTGAGGAGGAGAGAGAAGTGCAACGCCCACAGCGACTGCAGGCTTACGGATTTCCTGGGCTACACCCTACGTTGTCACAATTTGCGATGACTGGTCAGCTGCAAGAACCTGGAACCCTTACTGCGGCAAGTGTGCTTCACGAGTCTCAAGTCTCATTGAAGTTCGAGATGAAGGACAGCAATCTAGTGCCTCATCTACTCGTGTCTCAGGAGTTTACAAGGACCGTCAAATCAAAACATAAGATAGGCGATGAGTTCACGGTAAGCACATTGCATTTGACATCTACGTGTGATTATGATGCTTAACTGACATAATCTACAGCGTCCCGTAAACTGGCTACTTTACAACACAAAGAATGAGACAGCGATCGTCATCATTCCCGAAGAGGCGGAGGCATTGATCCCCATTCTCCGTACCTGTGCTGCTCCGTCTACACACCTCATCACATACGCAGCACCGGTGACGAGGCGCATGCTGCACTTCGACAATCTAGACTACTATACAATCCCACCTCTATCTTCACCACATTCTCTGCCAGCATGGTTATCTTTCGAACTGGGGATTCTGGCTGGGCGGTTGTATTTCGGGTACACCGAGTACGAAGTAATAACGGAACATCTACAGCTAGGCCCTGAGTGGTTAGATGCCAGTAACCCCGCGTCACGAGGGCTGTCAAACCAGATGAGCTTCGTGCAAGAATGGCTAGCCCTTCGTCGGCAAGGCCAGGATATCTCTCATACTCCAATGGGCTACATATGCCAGCGGAGGCCTCTTCGTGTTGATCATCCTTTCTTTGCAAACGCGAATACGAAGAAGAGTGCTGACCATATACTCCCGTCTTCGGGGTACATTGCTGGAACGATGGAAGATGAGTACTACGATAGTGATGAGGACGATGCCGGTGGTTATGAATTGGTGGATGACGAGACCTTCCAGGATAACCATGAGCAGCATGGAGATGTGGACGAGGCCGAGGATGACAAGGTCGATGAAATGAACAACAAGGAGAGCGAAGATGGCAAAGATTACCAGAATGGCGAGGAGAGAAATTGCCAGCTCCAGTGACTCAAAAGGGGCTTACCACTTCAAATCTGTTTTGATCTAGCCCACTGCAATATCTACGCCTGCTTCATCTGTGCTGGATTCAGATGTGATTGCTTTCTTTTGTATCATGACTGGACTAGTTGGCTAAAGTGGCTGAGCCATTGAGTAACTAGACTAGACTAGAACTGAGACAATATAAGAGCTAATGATAGTGCCATCGAACAATTAAATTGCTACTATATGTCAGTTGAACTAATAATATGTCCTCCACTAACGATTCTCAAAAGCTTACACCCCATGCCCCTTGTACCCCACTCCAATAAGCAACTCTGAACAACCAATAAAACATACTACCGACCGTTGGTTCGAACCGATCCTCCCTCTCAGACCACCCCGTACACAGCTCACCATCCATCTCTACGGAAACCAGTCAAGGTACTCTGTCCCTCCCATCTTCCAAACAAACCGAAACCATGACAACTAAGATATTACCTCCTCCGAGAACAGCACATCTAGATCCCTGTTTAACTTTATATCCGATGTCAATGACACACCTAAGAGTCCATTGACCCAGAAATATATCACTTGATAGTTGTGGAATAGTATAGCATAACTTTCATTCATCTCTATGATGATGTATTAGCTGAATGGCTTTTGTCTGTCGAGCACGTCAAGCTATGCAATAGTCATCTTACTAGTATAATCAAAATCAAGGAGTTGTAAGGGTACTAGTTGGGTATGAAGAGGAGTATTTGCAGTTGTATGTGGTCGTGGTATGGTTCAGCGCAGTACGGTGCGTGACGACAACCGTTCTATGATATATGCTGTGACGAACAATGTATGTGTTGATGGGCAGCGCTGGCGCTGATAAGAAGCAGATATAGAATCAACGGAGGTATCCGGTTGGGGAATATGCTATTTAGATCTAGAGGAAGAGCTCTGCAAATAACCAGTATAAAGCAGATGAGAGACATGGTTCCCCTTGCAAAGCGTTGAAATATGCCCAAAGGTAGTATTTCAACGCCGAGAAGCTTCAAATAACCTCGGCTTGGTCAGCCATGTAGTAGCTTCCTCTGCCGCGACCGACTCTTCATAGTCTTGGATTTGCTCGTGAGCCTTCTGTTTGGCGTGCTCGGCATCAGCGGGAATTTGAGCAGCCCACTTCCGTAGCGCATCGAGCTCCCCTTGAAAATGCAGGGCCACGTCTTTCCATAAAGAGGCCTCTTTCTCCTTGGCGAACCCTGTTTTGTTGCCCAAGCTGCCAAATTGGACTTTGTCTGCCTCGATCGCCTCTTTGACCTTTTCGTAGAGTGCTGCGCTCTGCTCATCTCGGTAAAGGTGCTTTTGTACTCTCTTAACAGTATCGGCATCGGCGTCCTTGGATTCTTCTTCCAACCATTTCCTACTTCTTATCACACTGTCTCGCTCCGACTCAAGCTTTCTGTTGACCTGAGAATATTCCAGGGCGAGAATTTTGCGCTCCTCCTCCCGGAGATCTTTGTTCTTTCTGCAAATAGACCTCGCTGCCTTCCAAAGCTCCATCCGGAGCACCCACATTTCGTCTTTGTTCTTCGCTGCAGCAAGTGACTTTCGCAACCTTGTGATTCTGCTTCTGTTCTCAGTCACTGAGATCATACACCTTTTTAATTGTGGTAATATCTGGTTTGTGTCCTTTCGGACACTGGCAAGACCTGAAGCCCTTAGTTGATCCACCTGGAATGCATCGCCATTGAAGTTGTCCGGCCATCCGTGCATCCGATACAGCCCTTTCACATCCAGTCTTCCAGCTTCCCACTCAATGCCGCAATCTTGGCCTCTACCTGGTAGTACCTCGAGTTCGCGATACCATCGGGCGATATCCCGCAATACATCTCCCGCAGGTCGGCTTGGAATGTGCTCAAAGTTATTCCCGTTCTCGCTCTCGGGCGCTTCATTCGGCACACCGTATAGCGCCGGGTCGCAGCTGCAATCGTCCACAGGATCAGGGATCCAGATGCGGTGCTTCCGTGCATCATATATAATAACACTTGTGTGGTTTCCCATCTGTGATAATGCCGTCATCCAGGGACGCATGTATGGCCCGTCTCCGTCCTCAAAATCCTCTTCCGTGGTCCCGTGGCATAACGGATCACGGCTGTCTTCAACGCAGGACTCGTCACGAAAGTCAATGAAAGAACCGCCATCAAAAAAGTCCGTGTTCGTAATTTGTGAGTCCACATAGGGGAGGATGCTATAGAGGTAGATGATAGCCGGGTCCAGCCCATGTTTCTCGTACACCAGGCGCATTTTGGAGATGTCGTGGGGCCCAGTTTGAATCGCCTTAGGATCAAGGTACCGCATCTGTGCAAGAGTCTGGTAAATCTCCAGCATCAATTGTGCGACTTCATGTAGCTGGGCTTCCTGGGCGTTGGAAATTCCTGTCATGGTGGGCTTCTTTGTAAGGGCGCAAAAGGCTGATGTGGTGATCACAGGCGTGAATATCGAATGAAGATTGGCAAAGTAAACTGGTCTGATCATAATCTTAAGAAGCGTGTGAGGATAGTTCCTACGCATGATTTCAGTTACTTATAGCTCGAGGAAAGCATCATCGCTGGAGCTCTTGGCCAATTGTGGGTTGGAGCCTGCATTTCTTGCGTCGTTGCTGCCTCGCCGCTGCCTGGACCCTTGCTTCGGCCTGGTGGTGCCTGGACTGGAAATGCTAGCAGCATCTAAACTAGACTTGTTGAACAACCTTCATCTTCAAGTTTTGCATTGCAGCTCATTCTGCATTGTGCTTCAAATTCGGGACCGCCGGGAAAGTCGCACAATTTGCGATAGGAGATCTCCGTGGCAATCAGAGGGCTTTGTTACCTATTCGCAGCATGCCATGTTGCTTGCTTTGCTAGCTCATAAATTAGAGTGAAATTGGAGGGGTGGGCCAATGTTGCAACAAATGATCGGCGATGCTTGCTCGGTGCAGCATTGATGACAATAAGCGCCACCGCTGCATAAGCCGGGATTTCCTTGGGCTATCGGGCGACAATATCCTATAACCTCGGGGCAGATAGCCACATCTGACAAGTCAGTCAGTTTCTCGTATCAATACGAGCCATGACCCCACATTGCTTACTCTCGACTGACTCGAGCGTCGATTGATTCAAATGGATCAAAATATAAATGGGTGCTACTAACCGGCTCTCCTGCTCTCACCTCATGACAACTCATACAAGTCCATCATGATGAAAAGAGAAACCTCATCTTTGTCCGACATCCAGCCAGTGTACGACTATGTCGTTGTTGGAGGGGGAACTTCCGGATTGGTGGTGGCCAGCCGATTGACAGAAGACCCCGCAGTCAGCGTTCTGGTGTTGGAAGCTGGAAGCGATCGTGTCGACGATCCGCGTATCGCAGCCCCAGGCCTCTCGGCCAGTACCTGGTTTGACCCTGAATTTGATTGGAGTCTTATCAGCGAACCTCAGGTAGGCATGCAAACCCTTGCAATACATGGTCCCTCACATTAATGTGGAATAGGAGGGTCTTAATGGCCGACGCCTTGCTCAGTCCCGCGGTCGAACACTGGGAGGTTCCTCGGCTATCAACATGGGCATGGCAATCTACCCTAGTCGTAGCGATATCGACTCATGGGAGCAGCTGGGAAACTCAGGCTGGAACTGGAAGTCTCTGTCCACCTACATGCGAAAATCGCAGACATTCATCCCGCCGTCGGATGAGATTCGTGACCAGTTATCGCTTGGCTATATCGATCCGGATGTTCAAGGGACCGATGGGCCCATACAGATTTCATTCGGTGATGGGCCTTTCCCGGCATTCACGGCCGCCTGGCCCCGGATATTTGAGGCATTGAATCATCGACTGACAGGGGACCCAATGTCTGGTCTGGCCAAGGGTGCCTTTTGCAATCCGGCTACTATCCACGGGACCTCACGGGCTCGTAGTCATGCGGGCGTCGCCTATTATACTCCCGAAATAGCGCAACGCTCGAATCTCCGAGTCATCACCGAAGCATTTGTGGAGAAGATTCTGCTCAACAAGACAGCCTGTGTCGAGGACGGCCAAGCTATCGCGACCGGCATCCTGTTCAGAGGAAACGATGGAATTCAACGCACGGTGGCCGCGAGAGCAGAGGTCATCCTAGCGGCTGGCACAATCAAGACACCGCATCTGCTAGAGCTCTCAGGCATCGGTGATGCAAAGCTTCTGCAAAAACATGGTATCGACATCATCATCGACAATCCCAATGTAGGCGAGAACCTGCAAGAACATGGCCTCGTCCCATTTACCTGGGAGGTTGCCGACGGTCAGATAACCGGTGAAGCTTTACGGGATCCTGATGTAGCCAAAGCCGCCATGGAAGCATGGCAATCTTCGGGAGCTGGACCGTTAGGCTCGCATCCACTAGGTTCTGCTTTCATGACTCTCCCGGAACAGGAGAATGGTGAGATATCCGACCTCATAGAAAAGCACCTGAAAGAGGACGGTTCACCCAGACAGGCCGCGCAGTACCGTATTCTCCGCCGATTTCTCGAAGATGACGACGAGCCAACGTGTCAGTACACGCTAGCACCATTCCAAATGACGCCTGACAAAGGCTCCGATCCTAGAGGTACTTTTAGCATGTCAGAGCCAGGAAACTACATTAGTATAGTGGCAGTCTTGAACCGGCCATTTTCCCGAGGCTCAGTACACTTGGCTTCGTCGGACCCGACAGTGCTGCCGACTTTCGACCCTCGTATGCTATCTCATCCACTGGATCTGGAGATCCAAGCACGTCATGTAATGTGGCTTGAGACGCTGGCAGCCACGGAGCCAATGGCATCGCTGCTGAAGCCGAATGGCCGTCGACTGCACTATCCAACGCGTGTGACGAGCTTGGAAACAGCGCGTGAGCTCACGCGGGACCGCTTAATATGTCATTATCATGTTTCAGGAACGACAGCTATGATGCCGCGAGAGATTGGGGGTGTGGTTGATGATCGGTTGAGGGTGTATGGCTGTAGGAATCTGCGCGTGGTCGACGCCAGTGTGATTCCGTTGATCCCTCGCGGGAACATCCAGACGACAGTATATGCTGTGGCGGAAAAGGCTGCTGATATTATTAAGGAGGATAGAGTGGCTTCACTGTGAAGGGAAATGGCTCTTGGTATCCCGGATATCTTGATCTAGACCTACTGTGGGGTGGAGATACATAGTCATTTGGCTGATAGCGTCCCTTCGTTGATGCTTCAAGTGGAGGAATATCATAGAAGTCACATATATACCTTTCGTTGATGTATCTCGGTATGGATGTAGTCGTTGATCGTGATCGATCAAGACAAGATTCCTGGGGTTAGTTCTGATGGCTTTCCTGCGGGAAGACCAGGAAAGGGAATGAGTCTTGGAAGCAGTAGCTAGAAGGCACGCCTTCTATCACCTGACCTACACTAGGAAGAGATATACCCCTTTACAGACCCTTATGGTTATACGCCTGTGGCTCTCCTTTATCATATGCATTGTATACTTGATATTTTGGCTATTAACCAGAGCCGGTCCAAGCGAGCTCAACCCTCAAGACGCAAACAGTCAATATCTAAGTAGCAGATACAGTTTGTTTCGTCATAATATGCAATTTGGTACTCAACTAAGATCACAAGTATAATACAAACATAAGAAACGTATCAATCATAACTCATGACTCGTATCCTGCAAAGAATCCCACGGAGCGATACCCGAACCGAATTATAAATGAACCTTACAATAGAATTACATGCTGAGAATTATAAGGTCATAGACTCAGTCTGCCATACCCTCCACTGTCAACAAAAATTCGCATCGACTATCAGCAAGCGACCTCACACATGTCCTAGAACCTTCAGTCAGTGCCATCACATACACAAGTATAAGACGAGTGAACCACATACTTCCCAACGGCTTCGCCCGCTTCGTAATTGACTTCACCTGATCCTGCTTCATCTTCGCAGCGCGTGCTCTACCATCCAGTATTAGCATGTCTGGAAAAGAACAATGAGTAAGGAAGCAACTTACTCCATCTTTGCTTCCTCGTCCAACCTTCTCACATGTTCCCTAGCCTCACGTACGGCCCGTTTCGAAGCCATCAGTGCCCTATCAGCCTCCCTCTCAGCCGCTTCTGCGCGAGAAACCTGCTCTTTGGCAGCAAGAATGGAAGGGTCTTCGTTTTTTCGGCTATGGCCGAACAGGGAGTGGTTGTGGTGGCGGGAGGAGGAAGGAGAAGTGGAGGACGATGAGTAGTGGGAGGGGGAGCCGGAGGAGCGGCGGGAGCGACGGTGAGAGTGGGAAGATGTAGTGTTGGGATCGTCGATACTGCTCCGGTCGGAGCTGGAGTGGGAGGAGGAGTGGAAGAGAGGCATGTTGGTGATCCTGTAGCTTGGTAATAGAGTATAGTGGAGCGATTGAGGCGAGTGTCTGCGTTAGTGGATATTGGAGATGAGATTGTAGACGGTCGGGATGGTGGTAGTTGTGCCGTATATAGCTTTCGTTTTTCTACGCAGTACTGAGGGCTGAGAGCATACGTAAGTGGCGATAGATGTGAGACGGTGAAGAAAGCTCAATTAATTAGTCGATGATCATAGGCTGCTGTAGCATGAAATGTCTCGTTGATGGTTGGAGGAATCCTATAATGCCCACGTGGTTAATGTTTACCCCAGGAATGAGAGAATAGATTGGACCCATGGTAGAAGGATGACGATATTCTGGGCGACATCAACTATGCGAGTGGATGTGTGTTTCCGCGATGATGTCAAAGGGACCGTTGTGCCGTCCCGATAATGAAGCTGCGGAGGATCATTGGTCGCAGATCTGCGGTGACATCAGATCCGGCGGACGTGGCATCGCAATTATGCGCCAGCAAGGGGTGGTGTTGTTAACTGCAATAGGTCATGTCAATCAGTCAGTGGCTGAGAAGGAAGCTTTTTCATTGTTGCACTACCTCATAGCTGAAGGTAACTGCAGAATGGGGAACGAGCTTACAGGGCTATAAGGATAGTGGCTGCTTAGCATATGCTTATGCCTGGACTTCTCCACAGCCCCGACAGACTGGAATGTCCTGGGGATAATAGTGGTCGGTTTTTGAGCAATTTGTCTTTGATTTACTTTGATCCAGGGCACTGTTGTTGTTACTTCTGAGGTTGCAGTGTCTTTGATAACATTCTCTCTTAGAGCAGACAGCAGCAAATACTGCTCATAATCAACTGAGTAGAATACTTTTTTGGTTTCTCTCAGTATGATCGACTCAGCTGTTGCCAGAGTATCACGCGCTGTGACGATACTGTCTGACCGAGATGTGTAAGGCTTTTGCGATGCTCGGTGAGGAAGATGATAATCTAGGAAGTCTGCCAGTGTCCCTTGAGGCCTAATTTCTCAGGCCTGTGGGCAATCTCATGGCATCATGCATTCATGATCCAGCTGCACGTGAAACGAGATCGCGTCGACTTCTCTTCTGTATTGGAAGGTGTGGAGTCTCCGCTAAGACGGTTAGCTTTTTCATCTATATCAACATCACCAAGGAAAGCATATAGAATCTTTACTAACCCACAGAATTTTGGTTGAGATGGTTATCTACATCAGCATGGTTTCATGAGCTAATATCACCCCAGAAATAAGAAACCTCACAATGACGCCCAACCACATCTGATTCTGATGCAGCCATGATCAGTCGACACTCTAAGTACCCTCTACCCTCAACATGAAAATTCTCAAAACCCAAATACCTTCCTCCAGATATCCCAATAACTAAGTACCTCCCATCAACATCTGTGACATTATACCTACACCATTTCATTTCCAAAATGCCTAACTTCCATCCCAACCTCCTCCCCAAACTCCTCCATCCCAATCGAACAATAACAACATCCTCCTCAATAATCAGACTCATCCTCTTATGTCTCCTCATCTTCACTCTCCTCACCACACCCTGCTTAGCAGACCGCAGCGACACTAAAATGGCCAACACCACCGTGGCCTACGACTGGGAGACACCAGATGAGAACCTCACAGTGATCTGGGACTGGGATGTTTCCGAGACTGTGAGGGTTTCTGCTGGGCATAGTAGGGCTCTTTCAACGCCTGTGGGAGGGATAGGGATTATTGTTCTGGGTGCTGGGGTTGTTGGGGCTTCTTCTTTGGTTTGGTGAGAGGTTGGGATACAGGTGGTGTGGGATGTGGATTTGGATGTTGTTTTATGGTGAGGGTGTTGCTTGACTTGTGTTTTCCGTTGCGAGTACTGTTTAGTTTAGAGTAGCTGGATCGAATTTCGTGCATAGGTTTCTATGTACTGATAAGTAGACTTCAAATTCTAAAGATACCATGAAGGACTTTCTCTGTAACATGTATTCATTAGATTAGCTTAAACATTATTCAAGCAGTTAAATTTACCCTAGTAAACAACGTTAGACAATTTATCATTCCAATTGCCCGTGTCTACTACACACAACGATGGTCATGCACTTATCACTACTTTCGTAGTTGTACAGAAATATATTTCACCTCCTAACCACCCCACCCTACACGAACGACCAGCACACCAACACCCTAACGGCCCCAAACAAATCCCCCTGGCAAGGCTTAAAGGAATACCCAAATGATGACCCCTGACAATGCAAGGCACTGCAAATGCAGCCGGGTATGAGCTTCGCATCCTCTGCCCCTTCTCTCACATCAGCAAAAAGCAAATGCCAAGACATGGTGGGTCTAAACTCCGCCGCCGCAGCAAGTAGACTAGTAGCAGCAGAGTTTGGGTCGGTCGATATCCGCTCAATACCCACCACCCACACAATCCAAAGCAGAGATTTTTCTACACAGCAAAAATTCAAAAAGATGACCGACGCAGGACTCGAACCTGCAATCTCTTGATCCGTAGTCAAGCGCCTTACCATTGGGCCAGCCGGCCTTGTTGAATACCAGTTATAGGAAAGGGGTTTATATTTCAGGCGGACACATGAATTCATCTAGCTAGTAATATTCATATGGACAAAATCACAAAGGGTATGTATGCTATGCTGCATTGGATATCATGAACGTGGAAACAGAGACGGAAGGAAAGGGCTGTAATGTACAGGTGGACGTGAGGTATATAGTGATGAAGGAAAGAAAGAATGAAAGATCATGGGAATGATTGGCGCGACTCAGGTTCCTGATCGCTGTAGGGTTCAAGAAGGGCTTCCTTCTCGGAGATCGGCTCGCCATCTTCGATGTTAATGATGGGAATGTTCTGCTGCTGCTGCCGGCGGCTAGCGGCGCACAGGTAGATGGAGATGATAAGACGGCCTAGCAGGAACCCAACAATGCAGGCCACTCCACCGGCCATGATACCCATCAGGGCGGGGAGGATGACCGGACGGGCGATCTTCATGATGCTCTGTTCACGTCCGGTCCAGAAAAAGTGGCCGCTCTGGCTGGAGGGGTAGTACTTGTTGGAAGAAGGGCGGCGGTGGGGGTGGGCATCTGAAGATCCGGCCATCTTGTGAGGGTGCTCGTGGGCGTGTTCATGCTCATGCTCATGCTCGTGTTCGTGCTTCGGGTGCTCCGGCTTGACGCAGTTCTTGACGGCCTCCTTTGCATGGTTGTAGTATGTTTCGAGCTGTTCCTTCCAGGCCTTCATTTGCCATACACGATTTCCGTGACCGTAATCGCGGCTACCGTTCGGGTCGATCATCGCCAGTTGCAGACCACCCTGGGCGTCTCTGATTAGACTGATGGCAATGGTGTTCTGCGTGGCAGCTTGACCGTGCTGGTCGAAGAGGCGGAGCTTGAGGTAGTAGATATCGCCCAGCCCAGCGCCGGGACGAGCAGGCAGTGGTCGTACATCCAATGAGTAGGAGAGCTGGACTGGCTGAACGAATGACTCCCACTTGCGATCTGCTGTGAACTGCATCGGGACGGTAGCGGGGAAGATGGGTTGTTGGTTGGCTCGAAGGGTGCCATTTTGGGTGGAGAAATCGATGGTCTATCCAAGATGATTAGTATGGGATGAAGGTCGACTTCATTGATACGTGAGTCCATACCAGTTGTGAACCAGAGTCGAAGGATTCAGTGCAAGTCGAGTCGGAGAAAGCGCAGGGGATAGCAGGAAGGTTGATTTGATGAGAACCAGCGGTAGAATGCAGCTGAGGTGCAGGTAGAGCCGCGGCCGCTGCAGTAGTGATGCACAAGGCACCAGTTGCGGACAGAAGGCGAAACAACATGGTGGTGTGGATGTGGTGTAGTGTAGATGGGGGATGGATGTTGAAAGAATGACAGGCTGTCAGGGATGAACTGAACAGTGGTAAAGAATGACGGAGACGCGCGGGAGAAAGCTTATAGAAGTACTTTTCCTTTGTTATTGGCAAAAGCAAGTAAGGAGAGACTGAGGAACTAATGCAGAACGAAGAGCGACCGGGCGAAGCATATAAAAGCGCATCAAATCAGTCCACAATGACAACATTCAGCGCTAACGGAGGGGCCGAAAAGTGATTGGGTCAGTGCAACTTGGTCCAAAGAAAGAGGATGAAGCTAAGCTAAGGCTGAGCGACCCTGATTCACCGAGGGAAATGCAGGCAAAATGGCAGATGATGGGCTGCTCCGCCTGTTCTGATTGATCGCGCGGATCGTTCTTTCCTCGCGACGGAAGCGACGCCGTCCAACACAGCCTCGTCGCAGTCCCGTTGGTTTCAAGGGTTGCCCTTTTTGGGGGCCAGGCACTCCCTCCAGTCGCCTTCGCTTCCTTCACCTTCTTTCATTCCTTTCATTCCTTCTCTTACTGTAAAAACGCCAAAACATCAAACCGCCCCCAGAATATAACCATCTAACTAACCCCCGTCAGCCACGCTGATGCAAAATGCAGCGATCCGTCTTATTCCAGAAAAGCGACCGATCTTCATCCTCACATCAAAGCACACTCGGATCATGGAACGACGGCGCTCAAAAACACCGCCCTCCGCCCCAATTGGTTAGCTTATTAAGACTATTAGCACATGCTCTGTCTATCGACAAAGTAGTCTAGCGGATATCTAGATACTACAAAACTCAACTCTGCCACTTTCCAGTGGCCATCCATCTATTCCTGGCCCAACTGTCTTGGATTTAGCGTGAGACAGTCCCAGTCCCAGTCCGTTAGGGTCCACTTTGCACGCGATGAACCCCTCAACTTTCAACTTCTACTCGCCGACAGGACAAATCTACCCAATTGCAAAAGCCTCACTGGCCCCCACGGGCCATTGAGGCATAAACCGACCAGCCAATGCAGTCCTACCCATGGGAAGCTTAGCAACGAGGTTATCGAACTAGCTGGCTGGCTGGCTGGCTGGCAGACAACAACTAAGACACGGCTTGCCCGCTCTGCCCCTGGGCAAATTAGTACTCTTTTTTTACCTTTTATTACTAACTACTACTACCCCTGACACTTTACCAATGGCACTCGCTTTCCACGACGGGTTGTTCCGACCGTGGAGATGCAGCACAAACATTGGAACAATGGAAGAAATTTCTTTCCTGCCGATCAGCTGAACAGATTTACAATTTGGATAGGATAGAATAATACCCTTCGGACATGACTCCTCTCTTTCTCCGCCCCTTTGTCTTGCCGAATGCGCCCCCGAAGATCCCCCGATGTGTTCTGGTTCTCTTCTCTTAACTATGCCCGACGACACTTTTCTGAATAATCGCGAATCTGCCTTAGTAGTTAGTGCCTACCGACGGACTCCGCGGAGACCGCCTTACTACTTAGTAGGTTAGGCAGCCGTTCCTATCTCCGATCGCAATTGGTCGTCTCGGCATAGTTGAGGAACTTCGGAGTACTAAGTAGGTACTAGGCATCAAGCATACACTTTTTTTTCTTCTTCTTCGGCTTCACCTTCCGTACGGTGTCGCTATCTACAGTAATCACCGTTGCTGTGCCTCAATTAGAGAGTGTGTAGTGGGCCTGGCGACTGGCACATATCAAGTCAAGCTCTTCGAGTCGTGGTGGCATTTGCTCCGACCAAGCATTCTAGCGGCAGCGCTAGCGGAGAAATTGCTGCTATTTTTACTAGCATTTATTGCTGTCATTTATGGTCTGAGAATTCTGCCCATGTCTCACTGCAATTAGACTATTTACCGAACAACTCAATGGTCTCCGGGGCCTGAATTTTGAGAGGTTCAAATGCGGCTCAAGGCCGTGTTGATCATTGGCAGAGTAGCAGATTATCGTTGCATTCGATATCCAATTCAATTATAAGCACTTAATAACCGTATTGAATCTGCAGGGCCCAGACTAACCAGTGGGAAAATTGAAATGGGACCATAGTGTGGAAAAGGTATACAGGCTCTTCATCCAGTAATGTTCCACCAGAATCGACACCGGTCCGTGTTCACAGGATCGGAGGTGATCGCAATATCTTGCAGTCCTAGATTCATCACGCGCCCATCTTTCGAGTATGCCTCCCACTCCGTGGCATTGTTCTCGGCCGAAGTGGGAAAGCCTTGATTCACAAACGTAATGATATAATCCTGCATTGTCAGCGCCAGACTTTCGCTGAATGGACCTAGTTCTGTATCTGGTTGGGAATGGTCCCAGAAGTTGAATGCCACATCTTGGGCGTGCACGCCCGGTGGCACGCTGAATACCGACGCGTATGAAGTATCGAATACATTATCGAGGTAGAGGTTCTTGCATTGAAAGAATGCATCGCTCATGAAAGTTGATGTCCGCTCTAGCGGACTGTTATATCCCAATTTCTCCGAGGATGAGGATGAAGCGTTGTAGACGGGAGGATACCAATATTGAGCGATGCGATCCACGGTTTCGGGCGCTAGATCTGGAATATATGTCTTGATGAGGGATTGGAAGGCAGAACTGTTCACGCCGACTGGTGGGGTAAAAGTCAGCCCCTCATTGATTGTGTGGCTTGTCATCACGCGGATGTTCTTCCATTTGAAATCTGGATCCAGTAGAATCCTGCTTGGAAGATCTGTTATGAAGCTGTTATCAATAACCGGCCCATAAGTATATGTCCCATAAACAGATGTAGTAGCTATCTGGTAGGCATTAGCAGTAATCAGCTGATTTGATGGAAGTTGGCGTGCCTCTTCGAGAGAGGTCACGTTCAATAACTCCAGGAATTGTTGAAAAGTCGACTTCTGTAGTTCAACTGATTGCATATACCACCCCGGGCTCTGGATAATAGCCTGTTGAAAAGGCAACTCCCTCTCCACCCCCGTAGATGCTGCCAATTGATGGACGATGGAACCACCTCCAGCAGACTCACCCATGACAGTCACTCGCCCAGGATCACCACCAAACAGACTAATATACTCCTTCACCCACTCCAATGCTAAGCGTTGATCATAAAGCCCAGCATTGCCCAAGCCCTCCCCATCAGACAGCCACCCAAATGCCCCCAGCTTCGTAGGTTAGCCTCACGGTCTCACCAAACCTAAACGTAAAACGAGATTTACTCACCCGATAATTTACTGCAACATACACAAAATCCTCCCCAACCTCCGAACCCCTCTCCAAAAGTCCCGTAGGCAGTACCTCTGTCTTATCACCAGTAACAAAGCCTCCCCCGTCAAACCAAACCAACACCGGCGCAGCCTCTGACCCCTCGAAAACACTTTTGGGCACAACCACGTCCAAGAAGAGACAATCTTCCGTAACTCTTGCATCCCCGGGCGGCCAGACAATTGGATAATCACTTATATCATCAGACCCATTAAATGGCGTGCCTGTCAAAATGCTTTCAAAGAACGGGATCAAGATTTCTGTTGACCATATAGGTTCGCCTTGGGGACAGACGCGCCCAACGGCGCCATTCTGGATTTCGGTTCTGTTCGTTGATGGAGGCAGCGGTGGGCGAAAGCGCTGGGTAGATACAGGTGGTGCGGCAAAGCGAATGTTACTGAAGTTATAGGCTTGGGTTGATTGCTGGGAAGAATCAATCAGTTTATTGAAAGTGTTAGTAGTTTGGTATAGGTAGGTACTTACGTCGAGAGAGAACGCCTGGTGTAGCTCATATCCCAGATCTACGACGGGTAAGGATTTGGAGTGAGCGTATGATGAGATAGAGGAGAGAAAACTGAGGGGCAGTATGTAGCTTTTCTTGCGGAGATGCATAGTAAGCAATTACACCGCAAGATGGTGATTATGTGCGGCAAACAGTGGCTTGTGGGTGTGTGTGTTATCAACTGTCAATAACTGTCAATTGTGATAGTAATCTGCTTTTATTTAGAACGGGCCGACAGTTGAGTCATTGGAAGTGTGTGCTGGCCAACTCTCCAAGGAGTGTTAATCGGAAGATAATCGAGACGGTGTAGTTATAGTTCAATAGTTTATGCCGACGTCGCATCATCGCAACTCAATAAAGGTGACAATGATCACTTGCGTCCCGAGCACTGTTGTAACGTTCCTCTCCCGGGTTAGCCAAGTATCAAATTATTTGTAGATCTAGATTTGAAGCGCAGGAGACATTTTATGGCAATGGGATGTTTTCAGCCACTCCATGCAACATCCGCAACCGAACCAACCTCCCGAATCCGGAATGTGACACACCGACTGGGTAGTAGGTTCCTTCCGCATATTAAATCCGCCAGCCGCGCCACAAAAAAAATGACAATCTATCAAGATTAGCAATTCCATTCAATGCTACTATACTACCATCCTACTATGTTCACTTATTCCAATCACACTTTGAGTCCAACCCAATTCACGAATCATCCACCTCCCTAATCCCCACCCCGAACATCCCATTCGACTCCACTGCGCTCTCGTCCTTCAATTTCTCCGCGGTCTCTACGCCTCCAGCAGGCACCTTGTATTCAAACCTCTTCCCTGGCGCGGGTGTCCTTCCGTCCGGTAGTTGGTACGGAAAAGGCAACCACTGCGGTAGGAGACCCAACTGAACGAGAACGGTCGCTTGATCCCATGCGATGTGCTCATGGTAGAGTCGGTCGCCGCGGATGTTGACGACAGATGTGAAGGGAATGCGGAGCGGCTTGCGGGTTGGGGGGATGCCGGGGATTCTGTCATAATCTGGTCAGCTACTACTCAGGTGCTCTGTTTGATATGTGGAAGCCTGATAAGAGGTGAAGCATACAGCCAGTCTACCTCCTTATCATGCGTAAAGGAGAAGATAAACTCGTCCACAACGCGATCAATACCCACAGTCCGACTGATCAGCTCTAGGGCAGTGTCGTCGGGGTTGTTGAAAATGAAGTGGTGGAGGTAAAAGTTGCTTAGTTTGGTGCGACCAATGCCGCCGGTCATCTGTGTTGGTCATTAGTATGAGAAAACTGAAGGGGCGAGTAAGTGGCTTACGGTCGGAATATGGTTCACATATGGTTCTTGGACCATTGTGGCCATGGTCTTCTCGACTGATCGAACATCGAATTCGTAGTATGTGTGTTCGGCCCAGATTTTCTCTAGGTCGAAGTATGGCCCGTTGAGGTGATTCTTGAGGAAGGTGAGGGAACGGGTATGCGCTACACTGGCAGTGGAGTATTTGAAGTCGGGGTGACCGGGGATGATGAAGCCTGGGGAGGATACGTCGGGGTAGACGTAGTTGGTACCAGTGGTAGCGGATGCCTGGGATTTAGGGATGTGCGTGAGTGTTGGAGTGTTGGATGAAGCGTCCCAAATGCTGTGGTATATTATTGCTGCAAACTTATCCGTGCCACTGATGTGGGCCAGCAGTGAGTGGATGAATGTTGAGGCGTAATCAGATTTAGAGCCATAGACTGAGGTCCACATTAGTATGTTTAGCAGATAACTTCGAACTGATAGATTACAGACCTAATATGCCAAATTTCTCCTTATTATTGCATTCAGGAAGGGCGATTAAGCCGGCAATTGCGCTGTCAACTCTGACCGACAGTAGAGAAGCGTTTGCGCTGGAGTCCAAGTCGAAATTGATCTGCGCAACTGCGTAGCTTTCCTCGGCCCACTTCTGCAGCGGCTCTGGGTCTAAACTGGTGTTTTTGCTTTGGCATTCTGCAATATTGGCTGATCTTATCAAAACCAGGCCTGGACCCTGTCCGCATCGTGAAAGAGGGGGTTGAAGGACGATGTTGTCGCCCAGGTTTACGCGCGGGGCGGATGGGAGGGATGTGGAGTTGGAGGCCATTATAGATGGGGGAGTTCTGGTACTACACGCAATAGTTCAGGATCAGAAAGTATGTTGCAGGGAGAAATCACCCTGGCGGAAATTTCAGGGTTCAAGCTTGGCTATCGGCACGGCGGAACACGCCCCGCAGTCTGCGGGGTTAGATCCGAGATTCTGCTACGGCACTTATCGTCGGTTGTCTATCGCGGATATCAATGAGGTGGAACTGCTAGGATATTCCATATCTTATCACAATCCGGGCATCGGCTTTGATCCGTGATGTGCTCAATGGAGAAAGAATTAATGTTACATTTACTTCGATGTCTATACACGAATCAAGTATAGGGAATAGGCTCAACAATGAAGACTGGAGTATTATTGTTCTTCCTCTCCTTCTCGTGACCACGGCATGTTCTACGAACGACCGGTATGATTGCACATCTACAGACTGAACCATTGGTTAAAAGCATTGTCAGGATCATACTTTGCTTTGATGGCTTTCAGACGATCGACGTTGTCGCCATATACAACCGAGATATCTTCATCGAAGGCGAAATTGACGTACCTAGATTGAATTAAACGAAGTTAGTTTTGCAAAGATATCTATACAGGTCACATACACAGCTGGTGAGTCCAATCCGTCAGTCGACCGCCATAGATCACGCATTTTAGAAGCCCACTTTCTCGCGTCCGATTCCAGGCCGTCGTCCATGTACCATGCTATAGCCATCGCGTTGAAGTTTACCTTGGTTCTCCAGGCGTAAGCTGACGAATCTTGACCGAAGAAGCGCGCCTTTTCATGTGGATACGCCTCCAAGAGGACCAGACTTTGACCGGTGCCACCCAGGGAAATGAAAGAAACATACTCCTCCCAAGCCTCTTTCCAAGTGCTGCTGACCATTCTACTAAGTCCGGCAGAGTATGGGATTTTGAACCCACTCTTTGAACAGGCCATGCTGGATGCATCAACCCAGTGAGCGTATTCAGTTGCCATCGTGGTGTCGTTAGTCGGACCTAAGTCGAAGAAACATGAGAATGCAGTTCGCCCTTCTTCTTCGGTACCGTAATAATATAGCATGAGAGCAACCATAGGCGTATTGTCTGGTTCACCACTGGTCATAAAATACATAAAGACGCTCATTTCCGGTTCTAAAGTTATCCTGTCGATTGTATCAACCAAAGCTTCCAATTTGTCGGCAGAGAAGACAAGTTGCCCCGTCCAGGCGGCTTTGCCAGAGGCTGAAACAGGGTATGATTTCATCTTTGCGGACGTGACAATGCCAAAATTGGGACCAGCACCGCGAAGAGCCCAGAAGAGATCTATGTCTTCGGGTGTGATTGTATGCAGACAACCGTCAGCCATGACCACATTCAGAGATAGTACGTTATCTATCCCGAAGCCAACCAAACCCATCAGGCTACCATATCCACCCCCGAGGAGAGCCCCCAGAGCTCCGATACAGTTGCAATTGTTAGTCTGAACTAAAGCGTTGTTCTTGGATGAAGCCTCGATTACTTGAGCAACAAAGGCGCCACCTCCAACAATCACTTCTCTCCTGTTCTTACTGAAAGTGACTTCATCAAGCTGTTTGAGATTGATGAGCAATCCATCCTCGTCCAAGTGAAGCGTCTGTGACCATCCATGTCCACCATTCTGGGCTAGAAATGAAATATTGTTCGAGGTGCAATATGACACCTGTTGTAGGATTCAACATTAGCCGTTGCAGTTTTTGTCATGCATTCAAAACAAACGAACGACCTACGATTGCGGCCACATCCTGCTCAGTAGCCGGTGTTACCACAACGCCAGGGGTAGGTGCGTTGGACTTAATCCAGCGCTCATATCTCGTTGCATCCCAGGCAGATATCACAGCTGACTTTGATAGCTGAGGCCCCAGTCTCTCGCAAACCTCTGCTAGATACAAGGCCCAGGGCTGATATCCGACAACTGATAGAAGAAGGGCAAGTGTGAGTGAACTCCTCATATTGATGATTTTGTAACCTTATACAGGAAGCCAAAGAGCATCGGATCATTGAAGGTGACACAGAGAAGCCTCTAAGCGTTGCTAGTGATGTACCACTGGGGAAGAAAAGCGGCACTTGCATATCCGAGCAAACGTCATTATTGCCATCCCGATACAGAACCATTTTGCAACACCCGCTCAAATATCCTTTCATTGGCGCGTAGATGTATCTAAGTGTTAATCTCTTTGACGCGTAGTAATCGCGATGCTAGCCTTGGGAAAATCATGTCAAAGGGAATGGCGTATAACGCGTTAGGTCTAGAACAGAAACAAATAGTGTCACACATATCTCAGCGCCGTATAGTAGTGAGAAATTGAAAAGTATGGTGTGTCATTCGTCACGCTAGATCCTTTTGGATTGGAAAGCCTTGTGGGAGGTCGCACTAGGAGTAGCCAAGATATACTTGGTAGGCTGCAGAGATGATATCAGTGAAATATTGCGAGGATTTGTACAAATACCCCGAGTTCGCCATCATATCGAGGCTGAAAGTTATGAGCATTAACTACTACATTTGGGTGTTCTTCAACAAATCCGACGATTGACATTGGATTTATTAATTCCTTCTGGGGAATTGATCGGATGGCAGCCTGCGATGGCGGAAAGAACCGGCAGGAACCCCACAGTCACGTGCTAGAGAGCTACGATCACGTGGATCTTCCGGCGATCTCATTGTTTTCCGACAACAAACCGAAAACTACAGAGCTACTCCTCAATCGAATTGCAAGAGGTACCCCAGTTGTGGTTCGAATGTTGTGAATTAGTATTCTCCCAGTGCCCTTTTTTGAATACCACATTTGCTCTACCAATTGAATGCGACACACCTTAAACTACCTGCAGGTCCTAGCTTGAGTCTGCCCATCACTACGTCTTCGAGACAGTCTAAACGGAGCAAAATGAACGTCGAGTTCCAGGGCACCCTCTCCAACCTGGAGAACAAACTCAATGTGCTCATAAATAGTCTGACAACATCGCCAACAGCTGCAGGCGCTCCCGCCGCCGCGATCGGTTTATTGGACGCGGACGACTCGTTGACCTCCGCCGTCGAGACTCTCCGACAACACCAGCAGAACTACGCCAAGATCTTACGGCTCCGTGAAGAGGCTCAGGAACTGGAAGAGAAAGTCAAGAGCATTGTACGTGAGGTGATGGCCTATGAGAAGGAAATTACAACAACCTGTGGAGACGAGTCTGATAGCGACCTGGACTCCGAGGACGATTACTTGGACTATGACTCGGATGAAAATATGCAGGGGGAAAAGCCTAGGTCTACAGGGCTACGGGGAATTAAAGAGGTGGACTACAAGCTACTTCTCGACTTCGCGCGGCGGATCAGCAAGTACAACCACCAAGCGGCTTCCGATGCTGCAGCGACTGCAGAGGCCAAATCGCGAGAGAGAATCCAAGAGAAGGGAACGGATACAGAAATGACCGGGACAAATGGCAATCAGGATACTGAGACAGCGGAACCGGTCGCATCTGTGACTAAAGACGCGACTAGTTGGCTTGACGAATCGGCAAAGATGACTCGCCAGGCTTATATGCTACCGTATCCAATGGAAGATCGCATTCGACTGGGTCTTATGGCGCAAATACAACTCGCTGCTGCCGAGGGTCGCCCAGGATTTGAACCAGAGAAGGAAGTTGAACGTTTAATACGCGAGGCTGAGGGTGTAGGGATCGCTGATGCGATGCCGCAGGTCGACGTCGGCGAAGAAGCGCGTCATGCGGATGAGGCCGCAAAAGCTGCAGCACATGCTGGATCTGCGGCAACAAGCGGATCTGGGATGGGAGCGGCACCAATGCCGAAGCCTAAGGCTACATTGGACCTGGATCTGTACGACCCGGATGAAGACGACGAATGATGCGATAGTGTTTACTGTACAGATAATGCAATACTTGAGACGACCAGCCAACAGCAGGCCTGTTGCTTCTGGACAGTCAGACGAGACGAATAAATATGGCTGCAATTTCACATCTTGTGTACTGATGACTTTGCTGTCCACTTCCTAAAACGCTTTCCATAAAAATAAAAGGGAATCGCGAAAAGACACCACAGGACTGCAAGGGACATGTTCAACATTATCGGTTTCACGAAGCCGCTCTGTTCTACCCACGGTGTAATAAATTCACTAAAACCATAACCCCAGACGTTTTTGTTGACTGTGATGGAGACGAATATCGAGCCAGCAACCGGCTTATAGCTGTCCACTGCGTAGGTGCTAGTGATAGCTGGGATGGCGGCAACCTGGATACCTGCCGCAGTGTACCCTATTATAACAATAGCCTGATGTGCAATTCTCATTAGCGCACAGGCCTCGCGACCAAGGCAGGACATGCAAACTCACCCTCCAGTCCCATTGATATTGATATCCAAATGCCACCACAAAATTTCCAATGATGGATACGATCACGTACGGTATGATCGCAGGCAATCTCATTTCTGGCTCTCGGACGCCCCGATTCCTTTTTGTGGCTCTCATGGAAATCCAGTCCGAGAGGGGTCCATTAGTCGCCAGTCCAATAAATGCCCCGATCCAAATTGCGAAATTGAAGAACCCAATAGTCTGGCTGGAGAAGTTGTATGGAGGCTTGGAGAAAGCCTCGCTCTGGGTGAGGTTCAGGGTCAGAAAGACACTCGCCGACCAGGAAACATTGAAGGCAGCAAATTCAACGATGGGGAAACAGAGAAGCTTCCACGGAACCCAGAAGCTGATCAGCAGGTTCTTCAGATTCTGGCCTTCTAGCTGCCAGAGTTTGAACTGCTGCTTCGATGGATAGCCTCTGCCAAGCCATGGATCTGTATCGCCTCTCTCTATCGAAGCATTCTCCTGATGTGCCGCTGCGGCCAGTTTCTCTGGTTCTGATCCGGTATCGGATGAGTTCAACACCTCTTGTGCATTGGTATCTTCAGCGGGGTGGACTCGATGCCATTTGGTCTCTGGAAAGAGGAAAACGACGAGAATGAGCACCAGGCCCAGTAGAGCGACGTTGAACCAGAAAAAGCTACGCCAGCCAACATGCTGGGCCATTGGACCGGCAATTATAGGTCCGACCTATACGACTAGTCAGCCAGGGAGCTTGACAGCTGATTCGTATCTTACCATGAGCGAGCCGAAATAAAACGTGAAGTAGAGTGTGTTGAAGGAACCTCTTTCGTGCAGAAATATAGTGTCTGCAATGATCTCCGGTTGAGATGTCTACCGCTGTTTGTCAGTCTCACCCATGCTTCGGCTTTGGGACACCAACCTCGGCAGGGCCAGCTCCGAATCCATTGAGGACGCAGGCTCCCATATAACTACCATAAGATGTTGCCATGGCCCTCCAGATATTACTGGCTAAGCAGATGAGGGTGGAGAATATCAGGACGGGTCTGCGACCATAGGCGCTCTGAATGGGGATCCTTCTTGTCGTCAGCACCCTCGAGATTGCGAAGTTGGTCCAGGGCTTACCAAAAGAAGTTACTGAACCCCAACACAAGAATACACACGCCAGTAAATTTGACCACGGCGGCATAGTCCGTATCGAAAGCCTCCATCAACTGAGGAAACATTGGTGCTAGGGCCAAAGGTCCTAGACCTTGACTGAAGGAAACCGCAGTGGACAAGCAGATAACGGTTACCTTCCATGTCTTACTCCAGTTCTGAGGCATTCAATTAGCGTTAGAGATGTCCTATCGCTCCTACTGAAGCACCACTTACCAAAGGATCATGCGGGCTTTGTGATGGCTGAGGAACGAGAACACGATCTGATCGCGACGACGCTTTCACGAAATGATGCGACCCAACATCTGCCATGATTTCTGTGCCGGGATAAATTTCAGTATTGAGCTCCCGCTCAATCCTGGAGATTATTAGCAGCGATCAGTTTTTGAAGAGAATCAACATACTGATGGAGAGCCTACGCACCATCCTTGTCAGTATTTCGCATTTCAACCCAGTACCAAAGGACACATACCGCTTCATCATAATTCATCTCCATCTTCGATTCCAGCACAATAAAAGTCTTCTACTTCAGATCAGCGAGCTCTGAAAAGCCCTACAGCCCCCCCTAAATCTGACACCCAGCACCCCTTTATCTACCAAAACCCCCCTGCATTACCACCTACGCCAACACTCAGACCCTTCCCGCCCAACGCGGAATTCCCCCGGACCCCAACACCCCCATAGCCGACCCAAGGAACCCCCGACAGGCGATACGAACCCAGAGCGGGGGTTTCCGAAAGGGACGCCCAGCATGAAACTAGCTGCTGTAGCCGATCTTTTAAGCATGGGTCCTTCATTGGTTCTTATAGCGTCCGCATGTCTGTCACGGAGATGTCTGTGCTGGGGGGAGACCCACTTCCCCGGATTTCGTTCCTTTCTCCACTTTCATTGCCGTTCGAGTTGGCGGGAATATGCCGCTGTGGGGTCTCATGGTTGGATGGCACTACGTCAATGGATGGATCCTAGGTTTGGTCTCTCGAGTGGTCATTGACTTTGTGCAAAGTACTATGTGCGTGGTTATGCATGGCTAGGAACAGGGAATTGATGGGTTCAGGGAGATGTGAGGCAGGTTTTGTGTCGGAATTTCTGGTTTTCTTCGGTTGGATGGTACAACCAAACTTTTATATGACTGGCTGCAAGGTTCATCCAATCATATAGTTTATCTTCGAAGTCAGTGTGTCCTCAGCTTCGGCTCTTCCTAACTGCCGTATCGGCACTCAACTGTATCCAGAATTCACAAATCAGAGAATACAACCCAAACAGATCAACACTACCCACCCAAATCACTACAAATACATACACCTAACCCCAAACATCTCTCACAATCACACAAAGTAAGTAATATAACCAATCTACCTCTCCTCCCACAACCCCTTCAACCTCTGAATCTCCGAATCCGTCTCCCATCCCAAATCCGCCCCAATCCCACACAACAACTCCTCGACAACCTGCCTCTCCTCCTGCTTCTCGAGACACTGTCCCGCAGCGAACAACAAAGCAGGCATATAAATCCGCGCGCAGCTCTGGGGCCTCGCCGCCGCAATTCCCACAATCTCCTTACATCTGTAATCGACCTCCTTCGTGACCTCCCTGTACCCCTGTAGTCGGTCGAACGCGGTCGTGGGACTTGTGATGACGTCCGCGGGACGATTCAGACATAGTGCTAGTCGACCAAAGTGGTATTGTTGCATGGTGGAGGCACAGGATGGGAGGCTGTAGTAGACTTCCGGGCGGGGAGTGTGCAAGCGCAGACACGGGCGGAATGTTTCGGGCATGCGGTCGACCCAGGATTGGAAGGAGACGGAGAGGTTGAGCCAGGTTGTAGAGGTGGAGGTGGAGGTGGAGATTGGGGGTGTGGTTGGGGTTGTTCTGGTTGGGGGTGATGGGTGGGTGATGAGTTGGTCTAGTTGGGAGGTTCGGAGGTGGGCGAGGAAGTTGGTCAACTTGGATAGGAGGTAGGTGAGGCTGTTGGAGGCGAAGTCTTCTGAGGTGGGGAAGGAGGTGCTGCTTGAGGGGTCAATTTCGCCGGTTTCGGTGAAGGTGAGGCCGGCTGCGCGCCAGAGGGGGAGGTTGGTGGGATCGAGGTAGGTGGGGAGGCGGTTGAAGTAGGAGGCTAGGTAGTCTTGTCGAGCGAAGTTCCAGAATGAGGCGGTGATGCCGTGGGTGAATTTTATGGGGTCGGAGGAGTTGCTGTTGAGGTGGAGGAGGGATTCGAATAGGGAGTTGACGCCGGTGAGGTGTCTGTAATTGTATGTGGGTTAGATATAGGGTGTGGTGGTGTAAGCTGGGGCGAGGGGGGTGAATTACAGGTTCCACTCCTCTCCGGGTTTGCTTATGATTTTATACATGGTAAGCATGGTTGCTGTGGCTAGCAAGGCCTCTGCCTTCCTCCAGAACGTGTCGTCTCTTGCGGATGGAGGAGTAGTCTCTGCATGGCGGTGCAGCCAGGTTTTCACGATTTCGACGGGGCCTTCCAGGACAGCAGAACTGGACAGAGTCGCAAAAGATTCTGGCATGCTTGAGTTCATGCGCGCGATTGACATATAGTAGTAGTTTGCAGCCTTGAGATACCAGTCCACTTCTGGCGCGTTGGGGTACGTCTCCATGGCTGCCGGGCTAGTAAACATGCCAACGTTTTCCGGACATGTCGCGCCCTTCATCTGGCCCAGATGTGTTGCTGCTAAGGCACCGATCGAGTATCTCACGTAAGGATAATCTATCGCTCGTATGGGAACGTAGGTTGTGAAGAACCTTCTACTATCGGAGAGGTCTAGCCTGATACCATGATTATGTTAGATCGTAGAATGGATGCAGTGTTGGGCCGTTACGAACCATGGAGCGATATGTTGCGAGTAATGGCGTATAAGAAAGGATATCTCGTGCTCAGAGTCGGTCATTAACTCTGATACCACCTCATGAAAATCCTCCTTGTCACTTTGCACGGATTGGCTGTCATGAGATGGTAATTGATCATCAGCTGTTGCATGCTCTTCGTGATAATTCATGGGTGCATCTCCGTGGGGATGAAGTCTATCGTCAAAAGGATTACTATGAATGTGAGACACTTGAGCGGCACGGCTATGAATATCCGGCAATGGCTGTTCACGCGCTGCAGCAGCACCAGCGCTGGCGTTTGGGCTATGCTGACTTTCTGCTTGTAATTGATTTTGACGTCTTGATTCGGCTATAGGTGAACCAAAAAAGACTTGACTAGCGTCGGCTGGCTGATCGGATACAGCTGTTGCAGCTACACGCGTGTGTATTGGATCATTAACGGCATTGCTTCTGATTGCAGCTCCTCCAATATTTGACGGACTTTCTCGCGTCACCTAACCGGTGTGAGCAGCAGTTGACTACCGAGGTTTACGGGCGGACGCGAGAACGGGTAGCTATACCCCGATGCATGTACTCACTTTATTGGGACTATGTGAATCATCTCGTCGAGAGTTTTCCTGCTGATATGGCGCATATCGACGCCGAACGGAGGCGCCCTGATCGATAAACTTGCGAGTTTGTACATATCCAGGACATTCAACCCCAGCATTGGTGCAACGCTGACAGCTAGGGCGTGTCTCATCACACTGAGATGGTCAGACTGACGCAGCAAGTAAATTGTAACATACTATTCTAACCTTCAGATGGCGCTTCTTACATCGCTCACACGCCTTGTTGGATGGAACTCCTGGCATGGTGTACGCTTGCTGTGGCGTCAAACAAGGAGTTAAGGTTGGTCTTAGGGGCAAAGCAGACGATAGTACTCATCCTAATGAGGAGAGTAGCTCAAACAGACCTCGCAGTTTATACACTCATGTACAATGCAATGTACAATCGAGATATCTAGTTCCAAGTGACTGAGCGAGGGAGCTTTCGTCGTCGCCGAGCTTGGCACACCGGGATCGGTCCCGGGGTTCGATCGGAGAAATGTCGGCACGGCTATCCGAGGCCGGTACTTCTGGCCGGCTGAAGCCGAAACGTCCCAACATTTGCCAGCATCCTTGACACTCCTTTCAAGACAATGAGGAAGATTAGTCGGATAAAGACCAATATACAATTGCTGTGACTTACTTGGTCGCACTGTTTCAGAAAACGTCTGACCCTCCTACCTGACACGCATCTTTAGGGTCTGATCCTTCTCAATCTCTTTCTTCGAAAGGGTACCATTACTAGCGCCTTCGCTTTCCTTCAGTTAGTCGTTAGTTCCCCGACATTGCTATTCTCGTTATGTATACTACACTCATTTCTAGCCAGCAAGGCAGTGAAGAAGAGCCGGTTCAGGGCTACCTCATTGGGCAAGAACTCAGTCTGTAATTGCGATGCCGCATTTGCAGTTGTGCCATCACGGCATCTATCATGAGGCATATGCTCAACGTAATTGGAAGTAGCCCTACCTGTAGTGATAGGACTATAGGCCCTGTTATGCAGAGGACACCGATATAATGTGACTCTCCAAAATCATCCCGATTGATAAACTCAAATTGGTCAGGCTACAGACCAGGTCCGAAGCCAATGTTGATACCAGGTATCATCTCCTTGCCACATCCAATTCCTGTCGTATCCTGGCATGTTGGTGCATAAGGAAGGAGGTGCAGACATCTTATAAGGTTTTGAACTGTACAAAAACCACCGCGAGTACTGTCTGCCGCAAATTGAGGTCAGATCTCAGAACGAAGTCCAAAAAGACGCTTTGAGGGAAGTACAAATACACCATGCAATTTTACCATTATCCTAGTGTTTGCTTACCAAATTGTTAGTTGGTTTGTTACTAGTAAGGATTGGAACATGCATGGAGTGGCGGCTCTCGCCACACTGACAGATGGCATGGCCGGTTACATGCTACTGTGGCGGGCTCTAGCGGTGCATTGACGGGCTTCCTACTCGCCCTAATAGTAGAGACTAAGACTTCCCCTCCCTGCCCCAAATTCCGACATGTCCCCCTTTATTCCCCAGCGGTCGTTCTTAATGACTCACGGTTTCGCTCTATTTACATGTTCCAAATTCTCTCATGAGATTTCCATCCCCATCGCTATCCACTGATCTCGCCCATGGAAGGAAAGGTGGAGAGAACACCAGAAAATGACCCTTCCCTGCCCTAACTGGCTTCGCGTGTAAGTATGAGACCCCGCGGGTAAATGCAACCCTGCTGAGTCTCCAAACAGAGTCTTCCTCGCCCTGGAGATCACGGTGTTCTTACCCCAACTCTTGCGTATCTGGGTTCAAAAGACGAGCACCGGCCTCTCCCTCATCTACATATTTTTGAATCTTCTTAGTGCCACCGAACGGTTTACCGTCGGTTTCTCCGCAATCGTCAACTACACCATCGCCGGCGCCGATGCGCCAGCCTTTTTCGTCCATGATCCGAGAACAGGAGGAGATTGGCTGAACCTGTTGCAGCTAGGTGTTGATTGGGTGCTGCTCTTGCTCTTGTAAGATTACTGCTACTAGCCTCTCCATTCCACGGTCCGCGCTCCGCCAAACCGAACCGAATACCGTCCCGTGATAAACACTAACTGAAAATGGCCCAAGCTTCATTCTATGTCTCACCTATCCCCCTCCCCACTACCCCTACGCCAGTCAGCTACGCATCCTAGTGGCCGTCCTGTACACGGCGTTCACCCTGATCTCCGTCGTCCCACTTTTCACCGACACTCTCTTCCCCTCCATTTTCCACGAACCGGGTGAACGTCAACTCAATATCGGCGTGGCCATATTTATGGGGTTTCATCTCTTTTTCCTCAATACCATATTCACACTTGTCAGCATCTGCTCGATTATTCCTCAGGCCGTCCAGTTCCGCTCGCTGCCGTCGAATTCCAGTGTGCTGAGAGTGCGGAATTGCGCTCTCCAAGGGGTAGTATTGGCCATGATAGCTGTGTCGTGGGTGTTTCGAGTGAAACTCCCGGATGGGGTCGATGACCTAACGCCGTTCCGATCCATTATTTGGTATGTACGGGTAGGTTGGCCGGCCGGAGGTACAGGGATATTTGCTTTAGTCCAGGGGGGTTTGGCTGTCTTGGGGCTAGTAGGGAGAAGGAGAATGGGTGGGAAGGGAGTGGCCGTAAGAGGGGGAGAAACGGATCCGCTTCTACAAGCAACGAGGGATGTGGTAGAGGAACAAGCTTAGATGGACCTTTCTCCTTTACATGTTGAGTGGTTTTAAGAGAGTCCCTCCAATGTTTATCTGAAGAAGGGAGAAGAACAATCAAAAGATAATTGATACCCTTAACTCGTGCCATATTCTCACTTTAGGATGTTCTTTCGATTCCAATGCATATATTCCCGAATGGCCAAGGAACAAGCCATGGAGCCCTTGGGGAGACATGATCAGGAAGCTTTTGAATAAGTTAGGTCTGACAGTATCTACGAAACTGTAATATGGCTCTTTGAAATCACATTCAAGGACTCCCACTTTATTACCTTATCACACTAATGCATGAGGAAAAAATCCACCATACTGAGTCACCTGGTTGGTGGAATCGGTTAGTGGATAGTTAGTGGTAAACGGAGGAAGTGAGCTGGGAGTAAGCTAGCAACTGACCCGCATCCTACTTTGACTTATTTCAGTTAGCCAATTCCTGAAAATCATCAGTTAGTACTTAGCACATTGCTTTATAAGACCCTTGATCTCCACCCCATACTTTCTCAACTTTCTGTTACCCCCACTCCCGGCAACCGATTTCCCTGACTGTTTCCACATGGATACTTATATCAGATGCAAGGAAGACCATCGGCAGTAAGTTCAGCACGATTATCTTGAAAGAATCCGTTACGAAATTTCCTGCCTAGGCCCGATACCCCACCGTTGGTCCTGGAGCTAGTAAATAGCAGCCCGACACTTTGGACGGAGGATGAACCAACCCAATCGTTCACAGTCGCTTTGCGCAGAGTCACAAACAATCAATGCTTCTGGCTGCGATGGTCGCCTTTCATAGATCCCAGTAAGGAAGAATTTGTTTTATTATCTCATAGTCCAGAAAGCAGCAAAGTCGAGAGGATCGGCATGGAGAAATACTCGAGATATTCACCATCAATACCAAGTGTTCGTCAATTCCCCAATGAACCGGCATCGTTCTATGTTGAAGAAGCCAAAAAGAATTGGGATCGCAGTACAATAAATGTGCGAGAGAGGGTACCTGATGCCTGGATCAAGCTCCTAGAACCGGGGCGCACTTATACCATTCTCTGGACGGGCAAAGAGATTCCATACTGGGATTGGGGTACGCCGCAGGACAAGGTGGGAACTGAACCAAAATGGCCCCCTATCTTGGTTCCGGGTGGTGCACACCGCACCTTTACTGTGCAAGAAGGGCGGCGCCCTCATATTCCCTCACCTCCGACGCCACCACCAATTGATCCAAGCGAAAGAGTGTAAGCCCTTCACTTCCAGTGGAGAGGAGGCTTGTGAGCTAAAAATTGAACAGTCCCGGCGCACCAGTCCTGAGTCTTCAGCTTAGCTGCAGCCCAACAGGGCCTCATTCTGAGCGTTTGAATATGTCGATCAAGGTCACCTACCACGGCCCATCATCCGACCCCATCACTTTCCACACCTGGGCGTTCAGCCCACTTAGATCCTTCAGCGTCTATCGCCGTGTCTTCCCAGATCAGTCTAGTCCAGAGACTGAACCGAAATGGAAGACATGCATACCCGAACAGTCACCACATGTCTTTTGGGATAATCCTGACAGACAGCTCAACGTGGCAGAAAATGAAGAAGGTCGGTTCGCAACGCTCTTCCCCGGGGAATCCTGGTCCGATTTCTGGTCTTTCGATGCGGATGGAGATTGTGAGCCTGAAGACGCCCGACCTGGCCAGCAGCTTCGATACCAATTCACAGGGGAAACATTGGACTGGTGGGATTGGGGTACGATGGAGGATCACGCGCAAACCGTTGTCACGCTGCCTGGATCGGGTTTAGAACCCATTAAGCACCCGAAGGACAATGACAACCGACCTAAAGTGGTCATACCAGCTTCTAATATTGTCGAGTGGACTGTCCCGCAGTGCTTTGATCGTCAGTTTGATTAGTGCAACTACAATATCTCTTAGGACTCCGTCGTTCTTTTAGCCACAAAGCTTCAGGTTGCCGTGTTTCTATCAAGAAAAATAACTACAAAGCTTTTATGTGCTGCAAATATAATATTTGCTATACCAGAACCATCTACCATGTAACTCGGAAGCTTACTCCAGAAAGGCCCACAAGAAATTTCTCCAAAATTCAGATCGTTCGATGACAGCGAACAGAAAGGAGTACACATAACAAGTCAACTAATGCAGTGCCGCTTTAATAGAAACAATGACTCTGATCACGGGGCACAGCTGCTGTCCCCGCATCTGTTAATGCCCAAAACAAGGGCGGGGCAAGCCACCAGAAACATAACAGTGCATTATCCTACTGCCATCGACGACTGACTACTACACATTACTGACTCTAAAATGGGACAGGGCAGATTGCAAAACAAAACCGCTATTGTGACCGGCGGAGCTTCTGGATTCGGGGAAGGAATCGTGCACAAGTTCATCCTCGAGGGCGCTAATGTGATCATTGTTGATATCAATCAGCTAGAAGGGTTACGGGTGCAGAATAATGAGCCACCAGGACGCGCTATCCTCGTTCATGGAGATGTATCGAGTGAGTCTGATTGGAAGTGGGTGTTTGAAGTGACACTGGAGAAATATAAGAAGATTGATATCGTGGTCAATAATGCTGGGATTGTTCATGAAGTTCAGGTATTCATCTCTTGTGACCCTTACTTTATTCATGGGCTTCTATTGTAATCTATGGCGTTTACTAATACCCTGATCCTTATAGCCATCTCTCGAGACATCCGAGGACATGCTGGACCGCATGTATAAAGTCAATGTCAAGAGTATCTACCACTCGACAAAGACTATTGCTCCCTACTTTCAAGCCCAGGGTGGGGGCGTTTTCGTGAATATCTCAAGTATGAGCTCTATTCGCCCTCGGCCGCAGTACGCTTGGTACTCCGCTACGAAAGGGGGTGTGAGTGCGGTATGTCTGTTCCTTTCCTTTCCTTTCGCGTTCAGCGTAGAGAGTCTTACAATACAATGAGCGCAGGCTACCAAGAGCCTGGCTGCAGAGTTTGCGAAGGATAACATTCGTCTCAACACTGTGTGTCCCGTTGTAGGCGAAACTGGAATGTAAGTATCGATTTTGATTATCCGCCCTCTTGACAGACGTCCTTACTACCTTGTATGGGTGCTAATACATGGCCAGGATGCCTCTAATCCTTGGGGGTCAGGACACACCCGAGACTAGGAGCACACTTCTGTCTAGCATCCCTTTGGGACGATTTGCCACTCCGGAAGATGTTGCCAATGCCACTACCTTTCTGGCAAGTGATGAGGCTTCGTTCATCACGGGGGTGGAATTACCGGTAGATGGGGGAAGATCACTGTGATTAAGATATTGAACTACGGACATTATGGAACACTCAGTGGCTTTGTGATTATGTACTGCGAATCTCCGATATAAGCCATCTGGCACCATGTATCATGTCCTGGGTAGCAGCCTTCGTCGTGGTCAGTTCGGGGAATATCCAGAATGCGTGGGGCATTCCCGAGTAGACAGCAACCTGCGCTGGTATGCTAGACAATGGAGTCAGTGGTAATTGAAACGCACAGTCTGGAAGAACTAATGTACCCCCTTTCTTCAAGTTTGTCCGCATAAGCTAGGGCCTCGTCGCGGAGCGGATCACGGCCACATATCATGATAAAAGTTGGCGGAGATCCACCAAGATCCCGGGACAATAGTGGAGATACCGTAGGATCTGCCCGGTCATAAGGCTGATACCACTCAATGAACTGCTTCATTGAGTGCTGATTGAGGATTGGTGTATTAACGAACTGTTCCAAGCTTTTCAATCCCATTCTCTGGTAATGCAGCTCACTAGAGCACAGGACTGGAGACCGAAGGAGCTGACCCCGGATATCGACTCCCAAAGTCGAGGAGATCTGGGACAGTACAGCAGCCTAGGTCAAAAATCGGTCCAATCATATTAGTAGAAGCATCATCTCGTTTACCAGAAACCATGGGAGTTTCATACCAAGTTTGCCCCAGCACTAGTCCCCCCAACGTATATCTTACTCTTTTCGAAGCCATGGGTCAGATTGTTTTGGAATACCTATTCAAAGATATGCTATTAGCCATATCTAGTCCTATGTGACTGAGTAGAATATAGTATACCCAACGAAGTGCTGTGGTCGCATCTTGAATAGCTGCTGGATGCGGGTTCTCTGGTGCACTGCATGATCCCATTGTTCGATGGTTAGCGCGGCCTCTGAAACCAATGGGTCACTTACAGGCGATAGTCAACGCTGACCACATTCAGCATGGCTTGCACACATAGAACGCGACAGATATTGTCTTCTCCTTCCAGGTCTCCCAGGGCCCAGCCGCCTCCATGGAAGCTTCACGTCCGATAAATCACTATTAGGCCGTTTCAGAGCATAGGTTTTGCCAGAAAACATACTATAACATGACGGCCCCCTTTGGTTCAGGCGACAGTGGCTTGTATATTCTCAGGTTCAATCTCGGCGGGGAGTCTGTAGTTAGATCATCAACTTTCAGTCCTTCAACTATTGGCGTTCCACGTTGTTGTGCACGCATTTTAGCTTCGTGCATTGTTTGACGATATTGCTGTACTGAGCCAGTTAGATGGGGAACTTTGCTTCTGTTATTGCGATAAAACTGGCTTTGACATTAACTTTCCATTACTATTTCAGTAGCTCTTGGGACAAATTGCAAGCATCCTACCTCTTCCCATTCCACGTTCTCTTTGGAGAAATTATCCCGTTGCGATAGCCACCGGCCAGTGCTGGCACTAGGCATCTGCTCTCGACTCATGGATGGCTATCTACTAACACTGGGTCAGCCTGAAATGTGTTCGATATTGAGAAAAACATTCGAAGGGGCGACTTTTAATTTAGCATTCTCAGGGAAGAAGAGGAACGAAGATCCATTCCCTTGTTCTCGCTTCTTAGAAGCTGTATATAATGGCATCATAATGATTATCGCATGATGCATGGCAGACTTTCAACGCGCACCGGGATGCGGGCATGTGACCAGACATCCACAGCGACCACCTTCAGAAACTCCCTGTGAAAGCTACATTTATTTCAATGGTCTCCTGCAATTTCACTCATTAGATACCTTTCAGACTTATGTGAGGAAACTGAGAAGCATGTGACTCACTCCACCAATTCTCTCGAATTTCAATGCCTGGTACCCCCAAAAGCGTCCTTCCAATGTTCCTGACTACTACAATTATTTCCAAATGTGCCAAAACAATGCCTTCGCCAATGATGCAATGGATGCGACTTGACCCTCCTTTTATCCTCAGAAGGCTTACATACACAAGCCATCGGCATGGGAATCCTGGCTAGGGCTCTCCGCATAAAGTCTTGTCGAACGGTATGAAACGTTGAGAAGTCGGTGCTAGGCATTGGATCCGATAAATATGTGATTTTTCTTCTTCTGCAGTTCTGGCAAGACAGCGCGTACCAATTTAAGCAACGATTGGAATACTCCTCACTGCGGATAGACCATTATGACAGGGGATCGTCGGCTCTCCGCATTTCGGCTCTCGGATCATTTCATCCCTTGCCGGGACTGGCCAACACGCTGCTCCGATGGAGCGTTACACGCAGTAGCTGGCTACTGTTCCCGATCAGGAATCAGACCGTGTCAATCCCTGCAGCTAAAGCAATTCTGCCAATATTCGGGGGGTGTCAAACGAAACGTGATGCTATGATTGGCCTCGGCAGTAAAGATAATTTCCTATCTTCTACCCCTCATACAGTCACGCTGCGCACAAGAGAGGGGTGGGCTTTCTTGACCTCAGTCGCAGGGAATTTGGGTTACAATGGAATGTCACTGCACGCGACGCTCCTGTCGTTAAATACCAGGCTTCATGGCCGGTTGTTTCTGATTGTGCAGCACTTGCATGGTCAAATTTGAAGCTCTGGTCCTGCCAAAATGTTCTTGTCATCAAAGACACACAAAGCACTACCAGCAATATTCCTCGCTTGCGGTTTTGTGGCTGGGCAAGAGAGTAGTAACTCGAGCTTCGATGTACTGGACTACGTTAATCCCCTGATAGGTACCTCCAATGGAGGTAAGAACAGTCCTTTGAGAGCATCAACTCGCCAGGCTAATATAACGGTACAGGTCACTCATTTGCAGGGGCGACTCTGCCCTTTGGTTAGAAGTCCCAACGTGCCGGACTGTCTCCATGCCCTCTGACAGGTTTTAGGAATGGCAAAAGCGGTAGCAGATACAATTGGTGAAAACCAAGCCGGTTTCGCCTATGACACGACATACGTCTCGGGATTCTCCCATATGCATGACGATGGAACCGGTGGCGTGAGTCATCTCGCTCAATGGTATGCCATTAACGCTGACTGTTGTCCTTCAGTCACCATCTCTGGGCAACTTCCCAATTTTCGTGCACCCGGGATGCCCGGACGATGCTCTCGACAAGTGTACATGGCAACAGTCCGATCGGGCGATTCCTTGGACGAAAGGCTCGCCAAAAGCGCGCCCTGGTTACTTTGGTATCACGCTACAGAGCGGTGTATTTGCAGAGATGACTGTCACGAACCATTCAGCTTTGTATCGGTTCACCTTCAACAACGCGACCGAGTCGCTCAGTCCTGTGGTTCTCGTTGATCTCATGGATCTTCCACAGTCGCGCACGAACGGAACAGCATCAGTAAATCCATCCACGGGTCGCTTGACAGGAAATGGTACCTTCAGCCCCAGCTTTGGTATCGGAACTTATGATCTCCACTTTTGCGTAGACTTCAATGGTGGTGTCGTTCGAGACACGGGTGTGTGGTCCAACAATCGTGCCGGTCAAGGGCAGACAACCATATCACTCACATCTGACGGGAGCAACACCGCGGCGACCCTCTCTGCTGGCACATTTGCCCGATTCAATATGTCAACAGATGACCAAGCACTAATGGCAAGAGTGGGTGTGAGCTTCATTAGCGTGGAACAGGCCTGCTCCAACGCTGAAAAGGAGCAGCCGAATTTCGACTTCGCTGGAACAGTCAGCGCAGCAGAGGACGCATGGAGGGATAAATTGAATGTCTTTAGTGTTAACCCGGGAAATGTCTCAGCCGATCTACAGCAAGTATTCTGGAGCGGCATGTATCGTACAATGATAAGCCCGCAGGACTATACAGGAGAAAACCCACTCTGGCAGAGTGACGAGCCGTATTATGACAGCTATTACTGGTGAGTGGACCGCTTGGATTTTCCACATCTTACTTACGACTAGATAGTATATGGGACTCCTTCCGCGGCGTTCATCAGCTTCTGACGCTAGCCGATCCGCTGTCGCAATCTCGAATGATGAGAAGCCTGGTGGACATCTACCGCCACGAAGGCTACCTACCAGACTGCCGAATGTCATTATGTAAGGGATATACGCAGGGAGGGTCAAACGCGGATGTTCTTCTCGCCGAAGCTCTCTTGAAAAATGTCAGTGACATTGACTGGGCTACTGCGTATGAAGCTGTTGTGAAAGATGCCGAGGTAGAGCCCGCGAACTGGAATGTCGAAGGTCGCGGTGGACTGACTAGCTGGAAAACACTCAACTATATTCCGACCGACGATTTCGATCCATATGGTGTTGGGCTGCATACACGCAGTATCTCCAGGACTGTCGAATATGCGTACGATGACTTTTGTATTGCACAAATGGCCCAGCGTCTGGGTCATCAGAGTGACTACGAAACGTACATGCTGCGTGCCAACAACTGGCAGAACATGTTCAAAGACGATCAAAAGTCTTACCTGCAAGGGAAGGACACTAACTTCACAGGGTTTCTACAGCCTCGATACCCCAACGGGACTTGGGGCTATCAAGATCCGATCTTCTGCAGTCCTTTATTGAATTTCACATCTTGTTACTTGAATGCGGATGGGCACGAGACTTATGAGGGAAGCGCTTGGCTCTATTCATTGTGAGCTTCATACACTTTTCCTTATCTCCATTCAACTATTGACTAAGTTATGAAGCTTTGTACCACAAGATATGGCTGCATTGGTCACACGATTAGGCGGACCGCAGACCTTCACTTCCCGCCTTTCTTATCTGCATGACTCTGGTCTACTTTACGTTGGTGACGAGCAGGCCTTCCTTACCGTATTCCAGTTCCATTACTCTGGACGGCCCGCGCTGTCAACTCAACGCGCCCACTACTACATCCCTTCTCAGTTTAACACCTCTGTCTCCGGTATTCCCGGTAACGATGATGGGGGAGCCATGGGCGCGTTCGCGGTCCTTAGCATGATGGGTCTGTTCCCTGTCCATGGTCAGGACGTGTATCTCATTAGCCCGCCATTCTTTGAGGAGATCAGCATACAAAACAAGCAGACTGGAAAGGTCGCCACGATACGAAATGTTAACTTCGACCCTACATACAAGTCGATCTATATCCAGAGCGCCAAACGGGACGGTCAAGCATGGACGAAGAACTGGATCAGCCATGACTTTTTCCTTAATGGAGGGACCCTCGAGCTTGAGCTAGGCCCCACGGAGAGTGATTGGGGGACTCGGGATGAGGATTTGCCTCCGAGCATGAGCAATTACTGATTAACTAGTCTAGATGCTTTCCTCATTCGTCCCTAGCTACCAAACGTCCTTAAGCTTTTTTGCAAGCTTTCCTAGAACGGACAGGCGGGTGTTTCTGTGAATGTTGCCAGAATAGCTTATGATTTGGGTCCAGCCTAGGGTCATTTCCTGTGCTTCATCTACAATCCAATAGCTATGAGGAGTCAATCCGTTCCGGCGACAGGTCCTACCAATATATATCACACGATATTTGGACGTATAGTAGATACCAATCAGGGGATAGATGAACCTAGATCATTTTCCCAGGCTCACCAACGTGGCCCAGGAGGCTGAGACTCCCTTGATGGCCTTCCAAGGAACCCCTCTCTCCTTAAATGACAAACCAGTCACGACAGCCACCACACTCAGCGACACCACGGTAAGAGTCAGATTGCGCATGGCGCGCCTCATCCGCGGCGCCGTTATCCTAGCCACCTGTTCCCTGAACGCAACAGGATCAATCCCCTTCGGAAATGGAGTATCCGGCACCTTCTCACCCAGAAACTATACACATCCATCATAAGCAGGTCAACAAACAGCACCCAAATACCCCCCACACAAAAGGGAAGGAATACTTAGAAACAAACATACCTCACACAAACTCCCCCACCCATCCTCAACCTCCCACTCCAACAACCTCCCCTTATCCCCCACTATCATCCCCCTAACCATATTGCAATGATCCCGATAAACCCACTTCCCATTCCTCATAATCCCCTCCTTCGCAGACCCCACCCTCAAACTCCTGAAAAACCCAGAATACCCATACGTGAAATAAAACTCCCACAACCAAAACCTCTCTGCATTGAACAACTTCACAAACCACGCCATCCAACTATCTTCTATATCGCTCACCACCGTCTTCATAATACTTCTATGCCACGCATCCAGATCGCTTCGAGTATACAATATCACTTTCGCCTCCGGATACGCCTCAATCAACTCTGCCGCAAACATGGCAGGCACCGAGTCCAACACCGCATCGTGATCGCCCAGGAGAGCGTCGACTTCTGCTTGCGTTATTTGGACGTCGACGTCAGCGGCCCCGGCGTATTTGCGTCGTGCGAGATTAGCCCATTCTTGGATGTAGCCCCCGTTGGACTCGGAGACCAGCGTCCAGCCGTGGTAGGGCTTGTAGTTGAGTTCTTGCAGTGCATGGCTGAGACTTTCTGTTGCAGAGCGAGGGAGGCCTGCGCAGATGAGGTGGAGGGGGCGTGTGCGTGTTCGGGGTGGGGGTTGGGGGTAGCTGTAGAGGGTGGATTTGATGATGTTCATTGTTATGGTGGTTTGATTGGGGTGGGTTGGAGTGGATGATGGGTGGGATGGTGTCTGCTTTATTAGGGAGCATATGGTCAACTGCGAATGTAGGACAAGGCTGATGGAGGAGTTCGGCTCAGCTTCTCTATTTGGAATTCAGTTGGCTTTGATTGTGATTGGGGTGGAGCTTAGCTCTTTAGGGTGTGATTTGTAGAGTGTGTTGTTTAGTGCTTACGAGGTTACCTAAGCTCTTTGGGTAGGGGTAAAGAAGGCTGTCTTTGGTTCTTGTCTCATCGTCAGCCTATCGCCTGTCAGTTTCCAATAGCAAGGCTCTTTTGCTGGTCAGGCTGATGAAATCAGGATGATTGCAGTACTTCTTTCTAATACTCTTTTACTGACTCTGACTTGGAAACTTGCTTGTCTCCTCCTTTGAAAAGGTCCAATCTCATCAACCTAAACAGAATATATGTCAAATAATCATACCGACATTTTGATCTTCTCTTGGAGAGTAAGTTTCAGATCTAACTTATTAGGAGAATATAGCTGATTTATACTCAATGAATAGACTTAGTAGCAGGAGAAAGAAAACCCAGGCACTACTCTTACTTACATATAAAGTATATTTGGGTGTAAAGTCTTTTTTGTATATAACTTGGCGCTCTGCAGTGCTGGGTGTGGTTTCCTCTAAAGCCTCATCCTGCATCCTGATTGACAGAGAAGTGGTATGGCTTGGACCAAGGGGTCGCTGGCTTAAATAAACGGTGAGCAGGGCTGTTTACTATTTAATGAATGCAGAATGGCTTGCATACATTAAGCAGACAGGCTACAGTAGTTTGGTTGGTTTGTCATGTTGAACGAAATAAAAGGATTAGCATAGATTGCGTTGGATGAAGGTGCATTTGCGCTGGCTCGAGCCCTCTTGTGTCGCGTAACTACTGACGCATTGGTAATGATTGACCCTGCGAAGACACCAGGAGACTTTGTGAATGGGAGGGACTCTGATCAATTCATTCAATCCTGCTTGTTTGACCTAACCAAATTCGCTATATAGAATGCTAGCGGTGTAGGTGGTTCACTCTTTAAGGAGGGAGTATAGCCCCAAATGATGTTGTGTTCTTTGTTTTCCATAGGGTTACTATGAAATAATGTATGGTACAGATAAGAAATATTGGTTGGCCAAATTGCAGTGAATAACGGTGTAGTCTTTATTCAAGTAATATGTGTGAATATAGAGGTATAACCCTTGAAGCATCGTAATTCACGACCTTTATTGCCTCCAAGTCACCATTCTACCAACTTCTATTAAATATTCCTAATTCCCTACCTGCCTGGTTCTTCCAATATAAATATGATCAACCTTGCCCGGGGAAACTTAGTCTAGAAAATATTTCAGTCTTTCAATTTATACTATATTTACAATATATGCTAATGGGCTGGAGACCTACTTATATATATTCCCAAGATAGTAGTATAACAGAGTCTAGTTCAGTAATATGTTCAACTGCCAAGCAAGGAAACCTCCGTTATCGACCATACGGAAGTGGACGAGGTAGTGTGGTCAAACTAGTACCGCCCTGGAGCGAACCGGAGCTGTGGTGCGGAGAGTGCTCTGCTGACTATAGAAATTGAGGCCGGAGGCCGACTACTAAGGCTTCCCAACGGAGAGGAAACCCTTATCATTCCGAAGAAGGTTATAGTGCAAAGCCGCAGCTGCGGAAAAGTGGATGACTGAAAACAACTACCTTATAGGGGACATGGTGACCCCAAAGCTATACAACACCATAGCGTTATTACCTTACACGTGGAAGGATATTTTAGACCACTTATGAATACGATGCATCTTATATGAAATTATGAGGGAAACCGGCCACCTAGGCCGCAGTAGCCGACCCGATGTAACAGTGAAACCCTGACTGCATGTTCCGCCAGGTGATGTACTCATCACATCATGCTTGCACAAATTTTTCACTGATGAGCCTGAAAGTGGCACCTATTAGCTATCCAGAGCAGACAGAGCGACAAATTCTCGTGACGTGTCTTTAAGCTGACTCCTATGCTTGGTTATGGAATATTGCCCAAAGGACTATCTTCTCGATTACCTTTCGCGAGGAATACTATACCATCAATCTGCAAAAATGCACTCCAGTAATACCAGAATCCGTGTTGTACTAGAGCGGCTGTTCAAGACCATACTGGAATGGAGAAAACAGGTGCCTAAGGATGGACATGTCAATATTCGCAGCCTGCAGGATGTCGAACATGTGGTTCAATTTAATTTCGAACACTTGGATAATGCGGACTCTGACCTGGCAATGGTTCCTCCTGTTTTGTTCAAGCCGATGGATTTGGCGGATTTGAAGAAATATCCAGTCGATCCAGAGCTGGCACGAAAATTCCCTGACATTGATCAGAACTATAGTAACAGGAACTTCCCCATTGAACCGGTAGATCGTGTACGTCACGTATCTGCACTCATCGAAGACCGCACTACTCGCGAGGCCCGGTTTCAGCAGGGTCTCCAGGGTGTGGAGTAAGTTTCTCTCTACCTACCGGGTGAAACTAAAAACCATTTCTGAAAACATTCCATATCAGAGCTCCAGAAAGCACGTTTTGGCTAGAAGCCATACTAGCCTACAATTACAGTAATAACGGTTGGTGGACGGCCGAGTGTCTGGTAGAGCCACGCCCCGACAATGGTAAGCCTTATCCACACCTAGCCTTTCACATTCTAGACGATAAGGAGGGTTGGGAAGACGCCATCCTGTATTGCGAACTGTGCGCGATTGTCGAGGCGATGAAAGGCCGTGCGAATCAACGCCTGGTGGATTCTGAAAGCGTGCGGGAGGAACTTGACGAGTGTGACGGTAGAGGCAAAGAAGTGTACCCATATCTCTTTGATAATGAAGAGAATTTTCCTGTACTTATGGTGTCATGCGTCCTACCTCAACATGCTAGACTCTTCATGGCATGTATGAGCCAGCGGAAGCTAGTGATCAGACAATCCAAGCTATACAGCTTTGAATGGAAGAACGAGGCACCGGTGGACCTGTTTGCTCGCGTGTTTTTAAGCAAGCCTTTGGTGCCACGGATCTAGGATTGGCAAGCAACACTAAGGATTGATACCTAATTGAGCATCCATCAATACTGAATAAAGACAGCGCCGGGGTCCGCGAAAGACAATCACTGTTGGGGCATATCTCTCCATCTGCTCTCCAGATACATGCCATAATATTATTCATGGTCTAAAGCCAATTTCAGATTCCTATTTGAAATATTGATAACCGACATGGGTGGCTTTGAAAGGGTTCTCGCAGCTATATGTCCTAGTATCTTGGTTATAGCCGAATCAACCCATTTACTTCTATCAACTTCATTAAATAACACGATATATGCTTCGTAGTGCGTAGAGTTCTGTTTCGCGATTAGATCCATTAAACGTCATCGGCATTTGCAACAACTTGAGACCTTGCATCTTATTTACATGTATCATAGTTAGGAGCAGAAATCATGTAGGAGACGAAAGCTTGTACCGAAAATGCTTTCTTCGCATCAGCTGCATTGTTCGGGGAGCCCAGCCAAGACAGCCGAGACAATTGATGCAGAATCCGCGGCAGGCATGGATCGTCAGTCTGATAGCACTCGGGATTTCCGATCCTATTACGATGTTGCCATGTAATTTTAAATTATGATAGACCGTGCATCGGCCGCTTAGTAACAGCTTGTCCATCCAGGCCCCGCAATCATGAGAGAATACTACTGTGTAGGTCTGTCTTGGCGGAAGACATAATTGTCGTGATTGACATATCTATCCCATTATGTTCATTTCCAGGCTAGGGCCTACAGAAACCAAGTTAGCCAGACCAGTGCAGATATCTTGTAGATCTCGGCACATTTCGGATTTCAGCATTTGTACCGAGGATCTTCGCTACCGATAATCGAAGGCGCATTAGCTTGCAGCTAACGTGAGTTCGTCACACAACATAACGGTTCCATGATAGACCAGGAACAAGATTATTTTCTGGGCTTTACTTCGATGATAGGCTAACAAGTCGACTTCAATCGAACTTCCGAATGACGGATCCCGCAGCGACAGGAGGCAGAGTACCGGAATCATCCCCACATTCATACTGTTGATAACTTGCTTGACAGGAATGAGGGGTATTTCTGAAGGACTCTACCAAGCATTCTCATGTAGGCCATCAATACTACGGTCCTAGTGGTGCTAAACTAGTGTTAAAACTCGCCCGGACGAGCTGTTAGTGTACATTGTCCTCAGTCATCCTCTACCGAACCGATGGATCAGCGGGGATAGAAACAGACTGGGAAGGAAGCCCGTTCATCAGTCTCGGCACCACTGTCTTCATCGCTTCACCATACACCGATACACCGAAGCAATGTGTCTGCCCATACCTGGTGAAACCTTTCGCTTTGCCGGTCACGATATCTTTCCGACGCGCTCCTCATGCAGCGTAAAAGAAATCAGATGGGTGTTTCTTATCCAAAGTAAGCAATTCGTGTATTATTGTGCTGGTATTGGTGGCTCTGGTTATCTATGTTTGCCTGCCAAGCCACTATGAAAACATGGCGTTTGGTTGGTGAGACTCTAAGACCGGAGGAGATAATAAATGACACAATTTCAAGGGACTTTTTTCCTTCTTCTTTGACTGCTATGATAGGTAGCAATCCAATTAATCCGGTACCTGGGGGTCTATTACAGGTTGATAGTGAGAAAGGGGAACTCAACGCGTTCCCATAGGGTTTGCTGATCTTCGGAGGAAAGCCGGTTCTTCAGGCGGAAAATCCGTAATTCTCTACACATATTTACTCTGCTAGTCACTCACACCTCTTCTTGTAAGCTTATGATTGCCAGTCTTACTTGCCCCATTCAGAGGGCCCCCTCTATGTGATGGGCTGGCCTGGTTCCAGGATCCACACAGGAGGTAAGTATAAGAAAACTTGAACAGCAATCTGTTCTTATGCTCACTGCTGAGTTATACATAATGAATGACGAATAGCCAGCCGCAGCTCCATATGTGTCTTGAACATCTTGTATAATATTGATCTTCCCTTCTTTTTCACTTTTCTTACGACCAGTGCCTCAAATCCATGAACATGAAACTTCTTTACGGCGCGTTGCTCATAGCTCAGGCTGCAGCTGCAGCTAGCAGCCATGGGACCTTTGTATCCCCGGCAAACGACGTCAGGTTGAAGTTCCGTTACTGGCTCCCCGATGCCAGTGTAGATACCGATACAGTGGTGAAGGATATTGAAGAGGCTGGCGCAATAGGTGCTGGAGGGTTGGAGCTTCTCGGCCTCTACAACTATGGCGGTTCGTTGGCACCGCAGCCCGATGGTGCCAACTGGGCTACGTATGGCTTTGGAACACCCGCATTCAACACCATTTTTTGGCATCATTGCAGAGTGCAAAGGATACAGGAATGATCTTCGATTTTGCTCTCGGGCCAAGTCAGGGGCAGGGCGTTCCAGCCAAGACAACTGATGAGGGGCTTCATTGGGACTTGGTAGGAGACCTTTCAATGAATAAATTTGACATAATCTGATATTTCAAGGCACCATTCAATGTCAGTGTCCCATCTAATGGCACATACAACGGCCAAATCCCCGGTTGGGGAACTGGCGAGCTTGTTTCTCTGGTATCTGCGCGGGTCGTGAACACCTCTACGATCGTCAATCCCGCAAGCAGTCTCTTTTCCACTCCTGCAAACAATGCGACTCGCGTGATTTTGGCAACTGAATCGCTAGTAGATTATACGGATGTGGTCAGTGCCAATGGAATGGTGTCATTGTCATTCAATGTCAGCGAACATTATTCCTATCGTCTCTTTGCCTACTATCAGTACCAGGACCTTGTGAAGAACCTTGACATTTACGAGAACACTACAGGAAGCATTTTCGATAATGGCTCCTACACAGTCGATCACTTCAGCGCTCGTGGTGCTCAAACTACGATAGATTTCTGGGAAAACTACATCTTAAATGATACCGATATCAAGGCTCTTTTGGAAGAGGTGGGCCGCTATGGCTGGGAGGACAGCATCGAAATCAAGTCTAACATTTCCTGGTCACCTACCATTCCAGATATTTTTGAGCAGATCAACGGCTACCAGTTGCGCAAGTTTCTTCCTCTTGTGATGCATGGAAATAACAACCCCGGCGTGCAGCCGTCATACCCAGGTACTCTGAAATGCGTCTTGGACAGTGAAGATCAGGGTCAAGGCTACGTCAATGACTTTCGTGCTGCTTTAGAAAAGGGATATCAAAATTACTTGGACACGCTTTCTACCTGGCTAGAGGGATTGGGGTTAGGCTATTCAGCTCAGGTCTCCTACAATTTGCCACTCAACATGGAAGTGAGCATCAACCACGTGGTTGCTCCGGAATGTGAGAGTCTTGCATTCAACAATAACATTGATGGATACCGTCAGTTCTCGGGTGTCGCAAACCTCGCTCAGAAGAACGTAATCTCGAATGAGATGGGCGCCAATTTAGAGAAGGCATTTGCCCTTCCGCTCAGTGAACTACTCGGACATATTAATACGGCTTTTGCCGGTGGCGTTAATCAGATAGTGCTACACGGCCAGTCCTATACTGGTAACTATCATGAGACAACGTGGCCAGGGTACACATCTTTCTTTATGCTTTTTGCAGAGTCCTACTATAACAAGCAGCCTGCATGGGGCCATGGACTTTCGGACGCCATCGACTATGTCAGTCGGAATCAGTACATCTTGCAGGCTGGTCAGCCACGAACGGACATCGCCCTATACAATGGAGTTTCAATGACCGATCCCCAGCTTGAGACCATGTATCCCACCGACGACCTAATCAAGACAGGTTACACTTACACTTATCTTTCGCCTGCAAACTTCAATCTCTCACAAGCGTCTGTGTCAAACGGTCTTTTGGCCTCTGAGTCCCCTGCCTACAAAGCTATTGTTGTTACGAGCGATCAGAATGCCACTTTGGCTGGTGTCATGAAGCTTCAGCAATACGCTAATTCCGGACTACCTGTCATTCTCAGTGGTGGCTTTCCAGGATACTATCACAATGGTGAATTGACCGTTACTCCATTATCAGAGACGCAGGAACACTACAGAAATCCCTCTTCATATTGCTGCGAACCAAACGGTCGCTTTTGCCTTTAGCAACGGATTGTGGTCTGAAATCGAGACCCCGTATTTTCATGCCTTACGCGTTCCTTCAAACGTCCTTGGATATAATTACAGCACCTCTGGTGGTCTCCTGCTCCACACATCCACCGATCCCTGCAATGACTGCATTTTTCAACTCAGCAACGGAACTGCCTTTGACCTCTCCCTCAACTCCACCTCTCTTACTTCTCATTTACGCAACTGGACGCTCATTGCAGAACACTGGGAAGCCCCAAGCAATATATCAGACGCCGCCATCCAAGCCGTGAAGCGGAACACAACTCACCACCTCGAAACTCTAGTCTCCTGGCTGGATATCCCAGGCCTTCAGAACGCCTCTGGTCTAGGCTACTACTCGACTTCCTTCTCCTGGCCTCCGAACTCTGCTGACAATGTTGATGGCGCATACCTCACCTTCCCCAAAATTGCCCAAGGCATCAAGGTGACTGTAAATGGCCATGACGTGGGATCTCTGGATTTTACCAACCCTAGCATTGATATTGGCCCATACCTCATCAGCGGTTCCAATGAAGTGACTGCCATTGTTCCCACGCTGATGTGGAATTATATTCGGAGTATTTACGATGAAATTGAGATATCTGGGATCGCGCCTCTACTGAGTGACCCTTTGCCCGATCGGGTGGATAATGGCTTGATCGGGGAAGTGAAGATCATTCCTTATATCATTTGTCGATATATGATCTGATCGATAATCCAGGACAGCTTCTACCTCACTTTGCATGGGGCCAAATCTTACATCAGTCTTGTCGTTCTGTCCCAGCCTTCTGTCCTGTAAAATACGGGTGATTCTGTCATTTAGCGTCCTTGGTTTTCCCGATACACAGTAAGATTTTTGAGGCACTTGTGGTCGGTTTGCTTTGTGACTTTTAGCGAGTATGAACAGTCTATCAGTGTGTACTGTGTTGAGCCACTGTAGAAGAGAGTGGCAGTGAATGGGCAATGGGGTCACCTGATATTCACTCACCAACCGATTGGGGAGGCAGAAGCGCCGGGCGTTTAGATCCCCTCCTTCCTCCTCTTCTTCTCCCTGCACTTTTCTTTTCTCATTCCCCTCGAACTTCATATACCCTCTCTCTTCCATCTTTGCTTATCCCTTCATTTTGCTCCGTCGCTTTTCTGCTTCTTGTCTTGTCGATTTCTTGTTCATAATGGAGGTTTTTATTCATAATGTCCCCGCTCAACTCTCCGATCAAGGCCTGATGAAGGAGATGGAGCCTATTCTAAAGCGCTTAGGCATCCTTGACTTCCTATGTGATAAGCCAAAGAGAAAAAGCATCGGGTTCCTTGTTTTTTATCGCCCTGAAGATGGAGAGCGGTTCCTGCTATTACATGGCCAGGAAGAAATACCGGGAACGATGAATACTCGCGGGAAACAACGACTTCGTTCTAAATTGAAAATCATGGGTGCCGATGTCTTCTGCTCACGTAGTAAGAAGGCACCGAGCAAATTTGCCATTCAGAGTCTTCAGCATATGGCTGAACAGCGAGTAAAAGACACCTTGCACAAGTATGAAGACAACAAGCATATTTCCTTCAGCCTACTGGGGTTCAGCTGTGGTTATTCTATGTTCCAAGGAGAGCACTTCGGGTATGTCCCAGAGGTGCAGTGGTCTGACACCGGCTTGATGAAGTTTATGAAGAGAGCCATCATCGTCAAATTGGATACCTCTAAGCACCACATCCGCATACCGCTCAGTACTGTCATTGAGCTCATATGGTCCCGGGACGGGAGTCTAACACTGACCTTATCAACCGTTCCGTACTTCTTTTCTCATGGGGGTTCTGATCCTTTGACTGTCGCATTTCAGATGCTCCAGCTTGTTTCTTCAAAATACCATGCAACGCCACCTTCCCGTTCGCGAATGTGCTCCCTAAGTACAGCCCACGCTGATGTGGCTGGGCAATGTCTTGTCTATCAATTTCGGGTCCCTTATGTTGATCTCATGAAGGATATCCATAACCTCAAGGAGTGGGAAATTCCCATTTTACGCTATGATATTCTGCCCATCAATGCACCATCAAGAGATGCCTTTCAAGTTCAACTCAAGGCTCTCATGGACGAATTGGCCACTTGCACTAGGAATAACTCTCTTCCCTTCGGTATTTTGTTCCAGTTGCAGGCTTTTGCATACAACGCCTATCTACTGCCACGCACAGTACAGAGTTTAACTCAAGAACTAGTCAAGGCTTATAAGGAAGACGCAGCAGCTCAGAGAAGACCTCTTTCAGTACTGGCTCTGAAGAAACTGTTCGACATGATCGACTGGCCTTCCCCTCACAGCAATCCAACTGACTATGAGGTTGGTGCTCTTATGGCAGCTCTGAAGCAAAACCAGAAAGATGTCTTGCAAGACTTGGCGGTTTCTGGAGACATGCTAGGTCCTTCTGAGAACTTGACTCCAATTTATAAGGTCATGATTACGCCCACGCGAGTTACTCTCCATGGACCGGAACTGGAGCCTAAAAATAGAATCTTGCGAAGATTCCCAAAGTACCATGACTTCTTCATTAGAGTGCAATTTTGTGACGAGAACGGTCAAGATCTTCACTTCAACCCTCAAGTCCACTACGATGATGTGTTTTCGAGATTCAAAAGTGTTCTTACCCGCGGCATCCAGATTGCTGGGCGAACTTATTCGTTTTTGGGATGGTCGCACTCGTCACTGAGATCACATGCCGTCTGGGTAAGTAGAGTACCTAAATGCAGAAATTTCTCCATAACAGCTAATATTCTTTCGATATAGTTTTCCTCTCCATTTGTTGACGAATCCGGTCAATTTCAAACTCACTTTAGCATCATCAAGGCCCTTGGTGACTTCAGCAAAATTCAGTCACCTGCTAGGTGTGCCGCCAGAATTGGTCAAGCCTTTACAGATACTCCTTATGCTATATCTCTGTCTGAATATGACATAAATGTCTCAGAGGTAGCAGATGTGACATCTAATGATGGCAAGCGGGTATTCAGTGATGGAGTAGGGACCCTCTCATGGGATGTCGCAGAGTCCATATGGCATCACATACCGGAGAAGAAAGGATTTCCTACCTGCTTCCAGGTCCGACTAGGCGGTGCAAAGGGCATGCTCGCTGTTGATGGTCGGCTTTCGGGCTTTCAAGTCAACATTCGACCTTCCATGATCAAATTTCACGGAGACATGAAAGACCTTGAGATCTGCGATATGGCGGCTAAACCTATGGGGCTGGTATTGAATCGACAAATGATCAAGATTCTGGAGGATATGGGAACACCAGATGAATGGTTCATCACGTTGCAAGATGCAGCACTAACCAAGCTTCGTAGTGTCACCGCTAGCGCTCATAATTCAGAAGTCTTCATTAAAAAACAGGCGGTCGGCGACAGCATAGGCCTCTACAGGCTCTTCCGTCATTGCCATCTGCGTGATCTTGACTATAGGAAAGAGCCTTTTATTCGTTCGGTCATCGAAGCTGTTGTTCTCAAAGAGTTGCGTCTCTTGAAACACAAAGCGCGCATCCCTGTTTTTAAGGGCATCACTTTATTTGGTGTTATGGACGAGACGGGATTTCTCGAAGCTGAACAAGTTTACGTGACTTATCAACCTATAGAAGGAAGACATGCGCCGCCTCCTAACGCTGGGACGATTTTGGTGACTCGCTCGCCAGCTTTGCATGATGGAGACATTCAATATGCACAGAACGTCATTCCTCCTGACGACCATCCCTTGGCGGAGCTCACGAACTGCATTGTGTTCAGTAGTAAGGGATATCGCGATCTACCAAGTCAACTTAGCGGGGGCGACCTCGACGGCGACATATTTAACGTCATATGGGATACTGATGCGTATCCCGTCCGGACATTTGCGCCCGCGGATTATCCTCGTGTAAGCCCAGTCGACATCGGGCGTCCAGTGGAGCGCGAAGATATGGCGCAATTCTTCCTAGATTTCATGAAAACCGATCATCTTGGGATGATCGCCACAAGGCATATGATCATGGCTGACCAGGAAGAGGAGGGAACATCCCACCCAGTCTGCAGGCAGCTGGCACAATTGCACTCTACGGCGGTTGACTTCTCTAAGACGGGTATTCCAGTTCAACTGGGTGACATTCCTAAAGGGAACCCTTTCAGGCCTGACTTGTACGTTGCCAAATCTTCGCATACTCTATCTTTCGCATATTGAACGCTGACAACTGCACTAGTATGGCACCAGGCCCAGTTGCACGCATCCACAATAAGTCAGAAATTGAGCTGGAGGAATATGTTATTCAGGCCGCATACGATGAGGATAATGACCTGGAGCCGCTCCGCAGGTACTACAGATCAGACAAGATATTGGGCAAGCTTTATAGGGGTATTGATGAACGACACATCTGGCAGAATGACATCCGAAGCAAAGTCCAGCCCAACGAAGATGAATTTTGGAACGAGTTTTTATGGTCTACACTTGAGCGCTGTAATAAACTAGGAGATTTGTCATGGGAACGTTGGCTGGATGAAGCCCGACACATTCGTTTAAGGTATGTCCAGAAACCCTAGTGCCCGAGGCTGACTGACAGTGGCTTCAGATACGAAGAGGCCGTGTTTTCGGCACGAAACAATTACTCCGAGCACCCAATCGAGCCACTGAGTGAGCTAGAAGTGTTCACTGGGTCTGTCCTGAATAAAGGGGGTGTGCAGACCCGTCGGCAGCGTGATCAATCCAACAAACTCGCCGACGAATTCGATCGCATCTCTGCTTGGATTGTGGGGCAGATGCGCGAGGGAAGCTCATCCGAGTCACCAATAACCAGTATGTCGGATCAATTCAAACCTCTGGAATTTTGCCTCGCCTGCATCCATGTCGGTGGTGAGAGCGACAAAGATCCCGCCCGCCGTCGTAGAGAAGTGTATGGTGAGATTAAGAGCTTCCGTGTGGTTGCAGCGTGTGCGTTGTTGTTTGAGCTCGAACTCTTTGAGAAGGGTAAAAAGCGGAGGTTTTAACAGGATGCATACTTGTGCATATGTTCGCCTGCTTATGATGTTATTATGCTTGGGAAGGTAGGACGGCCATCTTGAATGTTTAGATGTATCCAAAGGAATCCACTGAATTTGTATTTACTCTGTACCACCTGCAAACCATCAACCAAGTACACGTGGGTTCATCCTTGCATATACGAGCCAGCCCCATATTGATGTAACACGCTGTCTCAAACACCTAGAAAACACCTGAGACGTTAACCTCCTGCATCTAGTAACAACAACAACCATGGATATTCTCCTACTGGATAGCCAAGATAGCCTCGAACCCCTGGAAAGTTCTATCGGGTCCGAAAAGAATCACCTTTTAGTGGCCGCACATCCAGTGTAAATATGAAGTAGTCCTTAATTCCCGACTGACCACACCATCTCGAACCTTACCTGCTTGTCTACCTAAGCCAAGAAAACATCAGTTGTTGCTTCTGCTCGCGTACTAAAGCCCCTATATCCCTCCATCATCTACCCACTCGCCGCATACATTATATCTCTAACCCTCAATCATCGAAAATACTCTACTTTAAAGATCCCCATCTACATAACCATAATCATCTCGTTACCTCATCGCCTCAGGCCCCATTCTCATCTGATCTGATATGATATGATGCGATATGATATGATGCGATATGATACGATATGATATGATACAATCTCATCATATCTATATCTGACGTCGACGCGTCACCAGCGCGTCCATCTATTGGCCTGTCAGGCAAAGTGGATTTTCGCGATTGTTTCAACATCTCGGACGTTTGGGGGGAGGTGATTGGGTACCTCCATTTGCTTGAGTTTTGGGTGGGAGTGGAACAGGTTACGGCTTGGTGATGGCTGGGTGATTACTACTAGTGGTTGTGAGGTATGTCATTAGAGGGAAGTGCGGTGATGAGTTATATGCGAAGGCTGACATCATCTATGTAGGTATGTTTGCATGGTTTGGAAATGAATGTTCGATTGTAAAGGACTAGTCTGATGCTTCTGTATGTATATATGCTGCCGTGTCAATATATGCCTCGTGACCCATCATCCATAATTAAGTGTCTAACCAATAAATGCAGAGTAATTAAGCTAGGTCGATGTGTATGTGAACCGAAAGAAAGAAAGAAAACATGAGGGGAAATAGTGCAAGTATTAGGCAGAAATGTGACTTCTTATATACCTGACTCGTATGGCCCAGCAAGACCCCGGTACTGACGTCCGTAGGGATTCACCTTGGCATACTCGTCCCACGCATCACATGTGTTCACCAGCAAATCTTCGCTGAAGAATGTGTTGAACTCACTCTGTCGCTCGACAACCTGCTGCGCGAACCCTTCTGTTGCATGGAATCCAATGTGGCAGTGGATAAGCCATACACCCGGATTGTCAGCAGGGAAGCCAATAACCATATGGCCGCCACCACCAGTCGCGGAACTATCAGCGACCATGAGTGCAGTGTCGCGGCGGGGTGGGTTTTTCGTCTTGAGCGTGACATTCTGTGGGCTGAATTGGCCGAAACCCTGAGCAAGGAGATAGAAATCGTGCCCTTCAATTAAGAGTTAGTGGGTTCACATGCTATGTTCGGCCATGGGTTTACTTACCATGCAGATGAATCGGGTGAGGAACAGGAAGATCTGTCTGGACAACCAAAACGGTCCATTTATTCGCGATTGCAGCCTCTATCACTCCCTGGCTTGCTTCCCAGTCCATCTTGTCGGGATCTTCGAAGGTTTGCTGTAGTGTGGGATCCTTCCACGAGATATTGAGAGCGTTGCCTCCCATTGTCCACAGATACAAAGGAACATCGCCGAATGGACTGAAGTCCACGTCTGACTCGTGCATCTCGGCACCACCAATATCTGCATCAAGGGCAAGCCACGGGACAAGTTCGTCTAATGAGAAATCCAGGCACTGGAAGTCGTCACCGTAATCCCACTTTGTGCTCGTGGGCTCGTTGTTGTTGGAGGCACCTTTATAGTGGAGAATTCCTTTGATATTGTCTGGATTCGAATTGTCACTGCAGAATGACTGCGGGATTGCTCGGATCCAGTAGTTGTCCGGAGCTTGATTTGCTGTCACGATAATATCATACCGTTGTCCCATGCCAATAGGCACATTGTTCGTTGTGAATGGTACAATAGGAACAAAATCGCTAGCAATGACGGTAAGATCGTGGTTGTCGATCGAGAACTTGAAATGGGTATGCATGGCTGCATTAACAAGGCGAATCCGGTATTTCTGTCCTGGTGCAAATTCTGTCTGGAATCTACGACCAACGGTTTGGTTATCTCCGGTAACCCAAATGTTGCTCCCGTTAATAAGGCCTGTCTGAAAATGAGGCGGCCCCTGACTCTCGAGTACAGATTGATACATCTCGTCGACTGTTTGATGCGACCAGTCATTGAGAAATACCACACCCAAGTCGTGGTCATACTCTGCTGTCGCAGGGCCGTGAATCACAATGCCCCCAAAGACGCCTTCCCATGCCTGAAGAGAAAAGTGCGAGTGATACCAACTCGACCCGTATTGTTCGGCTCTCCAGACGTAGGTATAACTGGAGTTTGGGGGAACAGGGCACTGCGTTAACGCTGCTACTCCATCCATCTGGTTGTTGTACAGCTGTCGAATTCCGTGGAAATGGATGGCCGTACCATTATTTTCCATACGATTTGTAACATGAACTTTGACAGTGTCGCCCCAGTTTGCCTCAATAGTAGGCCCTGGAAATTGGCCGTTGACCAGAAGCACTGGTCTCTCGATTCCATCAAGAGCAGCGGTCGTGTTGACGATGTCAAACCAATATTCACGCACAACATTCGTCTGTGGCACGGTTTCATAGTAATTCGTGTTAAGGTCGTATCCCTGCCATGGAGTATTGGGCGACTGCGAAGAGTTGCCTTGCATATCTCTCAGTTTGGGGGCAGATTGGGAAAGATGCGGAGTAGCATGTTTGATTGGACTGCAGAAAACCAGTGGGGCTAGGAGCCCAAGGAGTAGCAAAAAGATTATCATGATGTGCCGCTAGTGCTCAGTAGCGCAAGATTGAAAGAACCAAGTCAAGGCAACGATCTACGCGGATCGCCAGCTTCTTGCCGTGTCTTTGTCCATGATGGACCAGTGGTTTATATACACTCTGAACCCAGTCTTGCTAGTATTCTCAATTACCTTTTTCGCTTTTTTCAGGCCTGTAGCTGCAGGAGTCATTTGGTCCTGTTAGGCTGGGATGTTGCCTCCACGATGATCCAAGGGGGCTGTATCGCCCGGGATTGCCTTGTCCGTGAGAGTTCACCAGATGTCGGATCTACTGCACAGCCTAATGCAGATAATCCTCCAGCTGTACGAGCCCCCACCCAGATGAATCGGACGGGACATCAAATGAACGGAGCAATCAAGTAACGATTCGAGGTCCACCAGTGTAGCTGCACCATGTGCTTGAGATGACACATGTGAGGGAGCTAGACTGAGCCGCAACATCCGATACAGTATGATTTGCTGGGATTCGTATTGAACACATCACACTTGGGATTGGCTTCCTTCAGGGAATGGCTATGCCTGACTATCAGCCCGATAGATTTCAAGAGGGATCAGGGATCCCATCCCAGGGCGTCTCACCTGCCAGTCGCTTTGGTCGCATCGACAATCAACTGACCGACTAGGCTCTGTACTTGAGGCCATCCCCACCTACTTGAAATGAGCGTAGTTCCATTTAGCGAGTAATGACTATAGTGACAGGTACTATAGTATCAGTCATCGCTCGGATCCCGAACAGCTCATCCCAGCAGAAGGGGCGCACATGGCGTACTCCAGAGCCAACCGATCTAGCTTACAATTCGTAAAACCTGTCCAATCCCACACTCGAATCCCACCAACACATGGATTGCCTGAGTCTGGTACCGATCGTGTTAGCTTGGGGCTGGCTGACCGCTAGTCGCCAAATTAGATCGTATAGCCTCCGCTCAGGCACACCCACAGGCAGCTCGACGTATCAGATCATTCCCGTCAAGCTGGTAGCTCCAATCTTCGAGCAATGAAATGTCCCAAGTTAATAAAGATAAGGCTGATAATAATTATAGTCGGATCGTCCCCCAGATGCGCACTAGACAATATCAGGAGAAACACTGTTTAAATCTGCGACAATAGCTCTGACTGTTCTCTTGTTGTTCAACTTAGGCCACCCGCCCAAGGCAAGGCTTTGCAAGTTCATTGCCTCGAATGCCTGGGTGAGTCCCCATTCCAGAAGAGGTCAGAGGGTACTCTGCAGCTCGGCTATTTTCGCATCATCCGAGCCAAGCAGCGGTGGCAGTCCAACCGCAAGTGGTAAATATTCTCCCAACTCTGTGATGCTGCAGCCACCATAAGAGACGTGGGCGGAAAAAGCAAACACGGCTCGGCCCCTCTCGGGTCTGCTCGACTTTCTTACAGATCCCACAAAAGCATCAATCTCCAAGCCATGCGCCTACTCATATCCACGTTTGGAATGATTGCGGTCAGGCGCACTCTAGTATGACACCTCAACAAGCATTATCGCTTGTGGATTAATTCTCCAGGTCTTCCGTCATTGGTCTCAGCTTTACCGATGGCAAGTCACGGCATAAGACGATGCCAGTGCTTTTCGACTCAGTGAAAAATCACCAAAAAGCCAAATAATTATCAAACTAAATTCTTACCAAAGCTTGACTATGAGAGGTGACAAATTCTATCGGTCTTCGAAAATTGAGCTATTTGAACTCGGCAACCAATAATTCGTTCAGAAAGCCGAGAGGACCCAGGTTGGTTTGGCACGCGATCGCAGGCTTTGAGCAGGGACGGCTCACCAAGGCTGCTTGAGCTCCTGGGATGCAGAAGGACCATGGGAAGACGAACACAGGTCAGTGAGTAAGTAATCCTCTCATTCAAGCTATTATGTCAGATGTTCGAGCCCTGTGGCTTGGACTTAGCTCTCGTGTAATGTTCTAATTATGACAATAATCTGAAGTGAGACCCGCCCACCGGCCCATAAGCCGAGTAAACTTGTTCCGATATCTTCGATGTGAGTTTCAAACCAGCCTGCCTGATGCTGTTCACCGCACTACCACGTGCGTTTTTCAGCCTTCAAGGGCTGTCCGACTTCACAGCGCGTGCCTTGATGATGGCTCCCTATCAAACCGGCCCATGCTAGACTTAACGTCATGGGCTCCTAGTTAGTCATGCTACTTAGACTGAACCTCAGCCGGGATATCCTTATTGCCAACATGTCCCATTGAGCCGAGACATCTGCGCCCAGAAGAGAAATGGCACATGCGCGGGGCACACAGTGGGAGTCTAAGCGAGGTGTATGAACATAACTTGATGGCGAAGACACGAGGTACCAGATACCAGGGGTAACCCTGAACGCCGAGATCGAGCAAGGAGTCACAGGCAACTTTCTTCAAATCCAACAGGTTAGAGCCATAATCAAATGTGATCTGAAGGTATTTTCCATGAAGCGACACCGATATTCTCCGGTTCATTCTACCGCTCCGACAAATTGTGTGTTTGGGATGACGATGACGCCTAAAGCATTCGAGAAACTTGTGCCTAATTGGTAGGTACTGTGGCAGGCAATTTTCACATTGCAGCAGATGAGACATCACGTTGATGCAACGACTGAAGACCGAGAAAGTACGTGAGATAATACCATGCAAACATGAAGGCAGAGGCAAATGACTTGGTTGGAGTGAATTGCGATGGATGTCTTTTGAGAACGTTGCAGTTCGCCAACATCTACAACCGGAAGCCGCGATGCCGAGCTCGGCCGATTATCCAGCCCTTCTCCTCCTTCTTCTGTCCACACATTTGCGAGAATCGTTAGTTGCTCGTTAATCACGCATGGCTTTTCCTGGAACATAGCCTCCGTGTTCTTTGTCCAATGTCCGCGTTGAGTTAGCCGACTTCCTGGCGTTCCCATGACTCTTGATGCCCACAATGGCTTATGCCTGTCTCTGGTCAGAGTCTTCTCCGTCTTTGAAAGACTGGTTATGCCTTCCCTCGGCAGCCTGGGCTCATCAGTGAGCCAGTGAATGCGAATATTGTGGGAGGATGCATTGATGTAGACTATAACCCATCCGCAAAGTTTCGGTATGGGTTACTCGTACTGGTCTCAGTCTACGTGGACCAACCGGGTGAAACACCCTGTTCAAGTGAAGTATAATTCAAGCCCTTACCTTGGCCTCTGTTGCATTCGGCAGCCGAACTTCCTTCTTTGAAGAGACCTGTGCTTATGACGCTTTTCAAAGGTCGGGATCAGGCGCACAGCAACACAATCATGAAGTAATTGGCGGCGCTCAGTTTCCAGGGCAAGACTGCTGAGATTTGAGCATCCTCTCTTGCACACGAGTCGAAGGATATACCGGTCACAATGTCCTTATACCCATGTAGTGATGCTCATAGCCCGATATCTGCTTGGGAAGGAACAGCCATGTTTCTTACTACGACTATAAGGAAAGAGATGCTGTACCTTTCAGCTGAAAAAATACCCGAGACCAGTGATGAGACCGGGCACAGCTCCAAGTTCTGCCATCACGACGAGCGGCTCGGAAAGGCTCCCGTGTCTTACGGTCGGCATCGTGGTTCATCGGAGAATACATCTCACATGTAACCAGTAGTTTCTGTTCCTGCTGTGTTACCTGCACTATGGTATGCGCCAGGCCTGCAAGCCTACGGAGATTAGTATGGAAACTACGATCGGAGTTTGTCAACCTGCTATCCGACGGCTGCAGGTACATCGGGCTGACGCCATCGCACGCCTCCAAGGCGCAATAGCGCCCACGTTGATATACAAGCTGGACAATCGTCAATTATAGATGAACTCAGCTACTTCGAGTATTCTATATTTCGATTTACAAATATTCCAATCGCGGATTTGTGATATACATTGTAAGCGCTCATGGATAACCACCATGGTCGGGAAGCTGCACCTCCGTGCTCCCAGTGTCGGTCGCGCAAAGTAAGCCTCCATTGAATACGTTTGCTTTTCACCCCGCACCTATTCTTAGTCGTTAAGGCATTCTAGGTTCGCTGCGACCGTAAAAAGTATACTTGTGGGAATTGCGAGAGGCTAAAGCATGCATGCTCCTATGAAAGGGATAACCCATCCCCCGGGCGCCCGAGGCATGACGGTGGCCATCCCGGAAGACATCGTGGAACTCGGGCGTGCATCTATTGCCGTCTTCAAAAAGCCCGATGTTCAGGTGAGACGCCACAGTGCAATAACTGTCACCGGCGCCATCGGGAATGCCAATATCCAGCCTTTAGAGGAGCTCGCCAATTATCTCAAGATCGAGATGGAGAATTGATAGTCAAGTCTTCCACTAGCTTGGTCTCCCTGAATGAGCTGCAACAAGGACTGTATGACGGTCATTATGAGCGTGTTATAGTTGATCGCGCCGCTGATTTCTATCAGAGTTTACCCTGTAAAGGACGGTGCGGAGTTAGATGGAGTCCTTGATGACTATTTCTTGCACCTGTATCCCTTGCCTTCCTACAGCTTCCTTCACGAGCCCTCGATTCGGCGAATGTGTGCTGCCCGAACGCTCGAGCCAAGTCTCGTGTTATCTATGTGCGCCTTGGTCAAACTAAGGTGTAGACCGGCTGGGTCTCAGCCTTCCGAAAGCGTTTTGTTGATTGAACTTTCGGAAAAGAGGATCTGGGACATGATCGAGACGCCTTCAATATTCAGATTGCAGGCACTCTTCTTGATTATCCAGTATCATGCCGAAGTTGGCCGGTTCGAAAGGGCCTTCATGATGGCTTCCATTGCGAGCCGCCATGTGACTGCACTCCAGCTGAAGCATGAAAGCCCACACCTCAGCTTTGTCACTCAGGAGATTCGGCGGAGAGCTGCTTGGACGATGGCACTACTAGATGGTTACTTTTCTGTAGGGCTTCCCGGCTACAGCACGATAAATTATGAAGAGATATACCAGCAATATCCGTGTCGTGAAGAGGAATTTGGCTCAACGGATCCTGACACAATAAGGGGCCCTTCCACCGCTCGAGTTGAAGACAAAACTCACTGCAGCATGCTGGAGCTGATACTGCGGATCTCCAGGGTGCGCAGAGATATCATGCGCTTCACCAGACAGTTGGCCCTGTTGGAGCAGCCTCTCAAAGAGTTTCAGGGTATTGTGCAAGGATTTCAAATGAACCTCACCCAGCTTCAGGAAAGAATAGCGTCCATGGTGGGTTCTTCAGCCACTGGATCCACAATCCAGCCAAAGTTCCGTTGGGTTGTGAGGTCCTTAGAGATCCAACTCGCTTGGCGCCAGGCACACTGTGACTTGTTTCGCCTCTTCCTTCTCGGGCATCCCAATGCGGCTCCTGATGTAGTATTGCGTCCCTTGGGATCAAGCACCTATGCTAGCCAAGCCCAGGAAATATGTCAGGAACACAGTGACTGGATAATAGAATCCATTAAGAAGGTTCGAAAGATGAATCTCCAGGTCCTCTTCTCATTTGATATTGCGAGATGCGCTTATCAGGCTGCACGCCTCAATCTCTTTCTCGCTCATATGGCCAACGCGCGGCCGCAGCTAACATCAGAATCCGCCGTTTCTAATGCTGCAGAATGCCTAGCTTTTCTCAAGGAAAGATTTGTATCGTCTGCTCATGCTCAGCGGATGATCTCAGACCTTAGCCTACTGATCGGAGCCTACGAGACGCGTGATGGGCATTTTGGAGCGGCGATGGCGCTTGATTCGTTACGGTTTTCTGGGGATGCAGTTGAGAAGCACAAACAACTATCGGCACACAGTCTTATTCATCAGGCTAATTTCGTGGATGATAGCTATCTCTATGAATTGTGAGATCTTCTATCTGAGCGCGTGAACGTGATACTTCAGATGAGGCGCGCTCAGACAAATCACTACCACGTGCCAGTCTCGGAGGACCTCCGCTGCGGGGATCTATTGCGGGGTTCCCTACGTCGCACAGAGTACTTCACTCACACAAAACTCGCTATGTTGAAGGAGCATAATCTCAACAATTGTTCAGTCATACAGCCACCATGGTTCTATCTAAGCCCGAGAACAAGCACGTCCTGAAGGCCTTTGACCTCACCGGCAAGGTTGCTGCCATTACAGGTACCTTCCCCGGAGAGCAACATTAACAGCTTCTAACTGATCGCAGGCGGTGCCCGGGGTATTGGACTTGAGGTTTCGAGGGCCCTCGCAGAAGCTGGTGCCAACGTAAGATGAAGTGTTCTACCAAACAGCTTTGTGCTGACTATTGCAGGTGGCCTTGATCTACAACTCGTCTAAAGCGGCAGAAGCCATTGCCGAAGAGATCGGTACCCAGAATAACGTGAAATCCGCTGCCTATAAGGCGGACGTTGGAAATCAGGAGGATATTGAAAGGGTAATCCAACAAATCGCCTCAGACTTTGGCAAGCTCGATATTATCGTTGTGAATTCGGGAGTTACTTCCAATATTGCGGCGGAAGACTACACCACGGAACAATGGCGTGACATCATGAAAGTGAATCTAGATGGCGCGTTTTATAGCGCACAGGCGGCTTCTCGGATCTTCAAGCAACAAGGACATGGAAATGTCATTTTCACGGCCTCTGTCAGTGCAACATTGGTGAATGTGCCTCAGAAGCAAGCAGCGGTAGGTTGTCTCTTACTTTGATTTTAAGGTGTGTATTAATCAGCATGGTCCAGTACAATGCCTCCAAAGCCGGGGTCGTGCAGCTGGCAAAATGTCTGTCTGTTGAATGGGTTGACTTTTGCCGGGTCAACTGCGTTTCCCCGGGGTTCATAGCCACGGAAATCCTCGATATCCACCCTCTGGAATGGCGCGAGAAATGGAACGAAATGGTCCCGGCTAAGCGAATGGCTGATGCCTATGAACTCAAAGGAGTAAGTTAGCTTCTGCCTTGTGACTTTTCACTACCTCCTTATCCGAAACGGTGAAAAGTTGCTAATGTTTCAGGCCTATGTGTTTTGCGCTTCCGATGCCTCGAGCTATATGACTGGAGCCAACCTCGTGATTGATGGCGGCTACACGCTGCCTTAGGCATGACTCTTGCAGCCTAGCGTCCACGTTGTGTTGGAGTCTTTCGACAGCAAATGACGCAAATGGGTATGAATATGTAAGATGCGGTAGGATTGTAGTCACACTCGAGAATATGTTTCACAGACGGATGATCGGTCCACGCGAACACGAGGTCTATTGTAGTAAGCGAGACGCATGAGAAGCCTGCAAGGCTTCCTTCCAATACCCGACCTGTTAGTTTAGGCACAGGTTATGAGTTTTTGTATCAATTCCCAACTCTTGAGGGTGTAGTCAATCTTCGAAGAGGAGAGTATGTACTTCCCACACGTCCCTATAGAAACAATCCGGATCGTGTGCAGATCGAGTATTATGCCTCATAGTGGTGGTCGTCACCATTGTAGGCACTAGTGTAGTCTTGGTACTTTCATGCCTCAGGTGTCGATAATGTCCGATGACTTTGGGATGAACTGAATTGAGGTCTTCGCGGTTCCCCCACTCTCCATGCATCCATGACAATCATTTTTATCTACAACAGAAGATAATGCAAGGGCTATATCATCCAGATAAAGCTAATGCAAATATCTCCTCGATGCGATGATCAACTTTAGGCACCATCATATCCTCCCCCGAAGTCCCAATGAGCATGGGCCGCTGGTTGCTTCACCCAAGGATGACGGCGCTAAGCTCTGACTACGTGGCTGTCACCCCGCCTATGAACTGTGGCTGCTTGAAGTTAAATCCCAGCCCGACATGCTCCCCCACTATGATAAAACGAGCTGCGTCGAATGGGGCCTGGAAAAGACGGTGAGTGCGCACTAGCCATCCGCTCCAACGTGCCCAAAAAAGCGAGGCATTGATTTCATTTGCTGTTGCTTAGAATCCGCATTGACAATGTCGATCAATACGTCGGGCCGGAATTAATTCATGAACCGTCTTCACTGGCTGCACCGATACCAGCCTCGATAATGCTTTGAGCCCGATCAGCCGTTGACCGGTTGCGTCATTATCTCGAGGCGAAGATTTCCATAGGCAATGTTCGGTGTCAAATCTGATGGCATATAAATAGTTTCGGGATCCGTGGCTCATGGTGACTGAACCACGTTGGTTTCTGAGCTCATCTCGAGGTTTGTCATTACCATTTACACCATGGTGAGGAACATCAGTCTTCTTAGCCTCGATGGCGGGGGTGTCCGCGGATTATCCTCCCTTTACATCCTGAAGCATATCATGGAATCCATCGATCCTGAAAACACACCAAAGCCATGCGAATACTTTGATCTGATAGGAGGCTCGGGATCAGGCGGGTAGGCATTCTATGGTGCACAAATCGTCCCGATCGGGGTTTCGTTACTAATAGCTCCATATCATAGATTGATAGCCATTATGCTTGGTCGATTGGAGATGGACATTGATCAGTGCATCAACGCATACAAGCGGCTGTCAAATCACGTATTCGCTCGAAAGCGACTTCTGCCAGTGGGAGGCAACTTGCGCCGACAATCAAAATATGACGGTCGCAGGATCGAAACTGCCATGAAGGCGATCCTTCATGAGCTTGGCTATGAAGATGACATACTTTTGAGAGAACCGGCATCTTCCTGCAAAGTGTGAGTATTTCTCAATGATACAAAAAGTTGCATACTGATCGGCACAGTTACGTTTGCGTGACCGACGACGGTTCAAAACGGAATCTAGCACCCTTGACGAGCTATCCGAGCAAGTACTGCTCCAACGAGCTTTACAAGACCGCCAAAGTATGGCAGGCTGGCAGAGCCTGCTTCTCCACAGAGCAGCTCTTCGATCCTGTCCCTATCGGACCTAGCGGACGGCGATTCTACAACAGCAACACAGACGCTAACAATCCGGTGCGAGAAGTCTGGATAGAGGCGAGAGGCATATGGCCATCTGGCTCATTGGATACCCAAATACGATGCATGGTGTCCATCGGTACCGGTGTTCCTTCAATCAAGAGATCCAGCAAAGCGATGTTCGGCTTACTGAAGTCATCGCGCACTGATTCCATCGACACCGAGGTGGACATGAACAAATTCCTCCGAGAGCATACCGAACTGGATGACGAGAATCGTCTATTCCGATTCGATGTACCCAACGGATTAGCGGATATTTCTCTCGATGGCATTGATGAAATTGACACGATCGTGGATGCAACCGAGGAGTATCTCGCCAAGGAGCCGGTCTACAAGCAGATACAGAAATGCGGGCGAGCTCTCAGTGCAGGCCCTTAAGCCAGTTTGTGATAGTTCCTTTTGTATAGACTTGGGTGGCAGACTGCTGGAGTTGGATGCGAATGTCTTATATCTAGTCCGTTTAATACTATCGATACCAATGTCAGATTTTCTTCGATCTATCGCACGCCATGAGTGATTGAACAACAATCATCGAGAACCAAGAACAAGAATAACCTTCCCGAACCTAATTTTCTACCAAACAGACCACAAAACCATCTTTCTCTCCATCACTCCACCCAAAAGTTCAACGATGACGAAGTATCTGTTCCCGGAAACATGACGTCAGGAAAACTGACCTCAACTACAAAGCCAGAATGGCCCTCTCAACTTCCTACTGATCATTTCCAAATCTTCACTATCTCAAGAATTTACCACACCACATAGCAGAACAGAAAATCCTCATCAAAATGGTCAAATCCAAAGACACCGTCATCGAGTACTTTCCCCCCTTCCCAAAACAACCCCCTCCACCTAAACCCCATACTAATAATGGAACCAGCGAATTCAACTCCCTCGTCAACATGACGCCCAACGAACTCCGCGACTGGCTCAAAGGCACCCAATCGCAGTCCTCAGGCTGGACGAACGAGTCTTCCTCGTCGGGGGAGACAATCGGACATGAAAGGCATATACATCCCTCCCATCATCCCCATATACACTACACATTTCCTCCCAATTACCAGACGCAGCCAAGCTAACAGCATATTGATAATTGTGTGGGTATGACAGCGGCCGCAAAATCGTCTCCATCCTCGAACACAACCCGTCCAAAGACCCATCGGGGTACTCGGACGAAGACGTCGATCATATGCGAAAGGTAGTGTCGTACTGTAAACGGCATTTGGCGCAGGAGGAGACGGCGAAGCAGAATACGGATAGTAAGAGTTATAAGTCGTTGAAGAATTGGGGGCATGATCCGCTGAAGGGATAATTCTATTTCTTTGTTTTTCAAGGATAAAGAGGTGGGTTGGGGTTGGCTGTTGGGGAGTATTTTGTTTGTAGCGTAGGGAAATACTATGATACTTTTCAGTTGAGGGTTCGATCGAATTCAGGCCATGGTCTGTGGTCCACATATTTTTGTGACTAAATGGGAGAGTAGAGGTAGTGGTTGTAGGTGCCGATATTTCTGCTACTGCTTTGTCTGGTATTTATTTGATAGTCGCATGATTGTGAATGTGAAGTTTTACTACTATACACTATCCATACGTACTACAGTAACAATAGATACCATGTTCAACTTCTTCTTCTTTTATTACTACCCAACTACCTATCTATATACCTACCTACCAAGCTCATCTTAGCTTCACCCACCCCCCGAGGGCAAACCCCAGAGGACAAGCTACTAGACTCCAGCACCACGATGAGGTGTGAGCTTCAATCGCTGGAGGGCCTGGCCCGCACAACCAGGCGTCTCAACGCCATGTATTTCTACATGGGTGAGAACTTTTTTTTTGTTTTCGGCGCTAGTACAGCGCTGGCTCAAAACAGATTGTACCTGACCAGCGGACTAAGCCAGCTAGTCAAGTGTGCGGCTTTTTCTATATACTTGCATTCCCTGTCATCTCAAAAATGAGAGAAGGTACTCGCTTAACACCGGGTGGAGGTATAGTGGGCTCGACGGGTGCCAAGCCAACAACTTATACCTGGACGGCATTGTGCACCGTCACCACCCCCGGTGACTCCCTTATGCCCGTAGGGGGGCAGGAGCAAATTGTTTTGTATACCGAGGGGCGGCAGGGTGAGATGCACGTTTGCGGGAACGTGTCACGCTGCGCGGCTAGCTGCGGTGGCAGCCCCCGGTGGGGTAGGGTGGAAGGGGAGGGAGGTGGGTAGGTAGGTAGGTAGGTAGGGCAGAGGCAGGCAGGCAGGCAGAGAGAGAGGCAGGCAGGCAGGCAGGTCAGGTAGGTCAGGTAGGCAGGTTGATGTAGGCAAGGCAGGTATTGCTCACAAGCCCCCAGGGCTTGACATGGCCTGGGTCGACTGGGGCAGGAGGACTTATCTGATATATTAGTATTGTATACTGAGGCGGGAGTGGCAGGTGAGGTAGGCAAGATGAGGTAGATGAGGTAGGTGAGGCAGGGCAAGCAGGACAGGACAGGACAGGTTGGAGCAGGCAGGCAGGCAAGGTAGGCAAGGTGAGGTGAGGTGAGGTGAGGTAGGACAAGGCAGGGAAGGTTGAGATGGGTATGTAGGTAGGTAGGTAGGAAAGGGAAGGTAGGGCAGGGCAGGTTGAGATGGGTAGGTAGGTAGATAGGTGGGGAAGGGCAGACAGGACAGGACAGGGCAGGATAGGGCAGGATAGGGCAGGATAGGGCAGGATAGGGCAGGATAGGGCAGGATAGGGCAGGATAGGGCAGGTTGAGGCAGACAGGTGAGGTGGGTTGAGACAGGGGCAGACAGGAAAGGTGAGGTGAGGTAGATGAGGTGAAGTAGGCAGGTCGGTAGGTAGGTAGGGCAAGGCAAGGCAAGGCAGGTAGGCAAGGTGAGGTGAGGTAGGTGAGGCAGAGCAGGACAAGACAGGCAGATGAGGTAAGGTGAGGTAGGTGAGGGAGGACAGGGCAGGGCAGGACAGGGTAGGGCAGGATGAGGTAGGGCAAAGTGAGGTAGGGCAGGTTGTGGCAGGTGAGGTAGACGAGGTAGATGAGGTAGGTGAGGTAGACGAGGTAAATGAGGTAGTTTGAGGCAGGTGTGGTAGGATGTGATTCACAAGCCCCCAAGGCTTGACATGGCTTGGGTCGACTGGGGGCAGGGCGACTTACCTGAAAGCTCAGTTGCTTAGACAATGAGCCAGCAGTCGTAGACGAAGATAGAGAAGGATGAAGGGGAGAAAGAAGATAGAAGAGTTAGAAAGATAGAAGTAGGAATGGAAACGGTAGAATCAGACATGAGGAGTAGGAAAGAGAGCAGAATAGTATGAAAGGTAGGTGAATGTATGGTAGACTGGGGAGTTGTAGGAGAAGAAGTCTAGGGAGAAAAGTCCGGGGGCTCAAGGGGCAATTTATAGCCGTTGGGTGGTCACGCTGATTGACTTCATGCTTATCCTTAGACTCGTTTTATTGACTTCATATTGACCCTTAGACTTGAGGCATGACTTAATATCGAGTCACAAAGGAGTTACGGTGTTATAAATAGATCCACGATGTGGTGAGGTGTAGCCGATGTCATCCAAAAGGGAGGCAGCTAGCATCAGGAAGTTTAGACATATGACAGTATGCGGCAGCGGCACCGATTTAAAACGAACAGAACAGGTTCCTGAAAGCCTCATGTATTGTGCTTCAATCAAAATAGATACATCAAATACACAGCATCACTTCCTCAACCAGTTCTTTCCATAAGGCGGGAGCCTCTCTCTCGCTCCAAACATCCAGACTGAAATACCAAGAACTGCCAGAGTGGCCGCAGCACTCAGAACTTTGCTGCGTGAAGTTGTGTCGTTCCCTTCTCGGTCAAAAGGTGCCTTGGCAGGCGGTGATAGCTTCCTCATATTTGTTTCGGAATAAGGAGGGTATCTCGCACCCATAACCCCCTCCATCCACGTTGGTATAGCATTCGTATATGTGCGAAGATGCGAAAAAGCAAGTATTCCGTACTTTCCATGGTAGGAACCAGTACCAGAGTTCCCTACACCACCAAAGGGTGCATCAAGGGCAGCGGCATGGAGGAGACAGTCATTAAATGTCACACCGCCAGAAGCAGTCTCATCCTGAATGCGTTTCTTTTCAGACTCGACATTAGTGAAGGCGTAAAGAGCTAATGGGTGCTCAATACTGCGAGTGACAGAGATGGCGGTATCAAGGTCCGCGTCAATGATGGGCAGGATAGGGCCGAAGAGCTCTTCAGACAGAAGAGGGTCCTCAGGATTGACGTCCACGACAACGGTAGGTCCAAAGTATCGAGATTGACGATTACGAATACCGCCATAAATGATTTTGCCGGATGTTCTATCGAGAAGAGACTCGAGACGATTGAAATTACGCTCGTTGATGATGCGACTGTAGTAGTCTGGCTTGTTATCTCGACCGCCAGTGAACTCGTCAAAGTAGTGGATCAGTCTCGTCACAAAAGCTTCACGTATGCTAGGGTCAATGAGGACGTGATTTACGTTGACGCAGATCTGGAGTCCATATTAGGGCCGATGAAGTGAGTCATTCTGATTGATAAGGAGGGTCATACCTGTCCCGCATTCGAAAACTTAGCCCAAGCAATGTGTTTCGCTGCGAGATCGATATTCGCAGATGGGGCAACAATGGCAGGCCCTTGACCCCCGAGTTCCAAAGTGACGGGGGTCAAGTGTTTGGCAGCAGCAGCATAGATGATCTTGGCCACGTTTGCAGAACCGGTGTAGAAGATGTGATCGAACCGAGTTTCAAGAATATGCTTCATTTCCGACGGCCCTGCACTGACACAAGTAATAGCGTCGCGATCCAAGTACATGGGGATGATCTCCATCAGGAGATCCTGAGAGGCTTGTGCAACGTCGGATGGCTTCAGGACCACCGCACAGCCAGCGGCAATAGCAGCGACCAAGGGTTGTAAGGTCAGTATGAAAGGGAAGTTCCAGGCGCCAATAATCAATGACACGCCCAATGGCTCTTGACGGACTACAGTGCCGCCCAAGAAGTTGATGGGATCCCATCTTGTGGGCTTCTCATCCTTTGTCCATTCGTCAAGCTTGTCAAGGGTACGCAGAATGTCATTTTGAAGACCCGTGATTTCCCCCAGCATAGCCTCCAGAGGATGCTTGTTCAAGTCGACACGAAGGGCATCAAAGATGCGGTCCTTGTTGTCCTCGACCATCCACCAAGCTCTCTTCAGCTGATGGCGTCTCCAATCTTTGCTCTTGGTGCGACCCGAGGTGAAGGCGGCTCGGACGCTGGCATATGCCTATCCCTTGTTAGCCAGGATGGATATTGGCACGGTCGCAAACGGATGAATTAGCTTGCCTGGTCAAACTCTGCCTCGGTGGTAAAAGCCATGGTACTGTTGTTGTGATGCTTGTTGATTCTAAATAAAGAATGCAGAAACTGCGTTTGAGTTGTGGCTTCTTCTATCCATGGGAAAGCTCGAAAGGTGGAGCAGCGATCGCTCCGATCGGGAATCAGCAAGGATGGAATGGAACTGATTGCCGCTAACCCGTGACACCCCCGCTTATACTCAAAAGCAAAACTGCCGAATTCACTCCTCCTTTACTCGAATCACATGCTACTATCAGAGACGATTTGATTGATGATTGGATACTAATCTATGCCTTATTGATATATACTCGAGCCTTCTCAGCATCCTCTGTCTCACCCTCCATCTCGGTAACCTTGGCTCCAATACTTCCGGTGCGGTCTGATTCCCAGTCTATGCTCATCCGTTAGCTTACTTGTAACACTCACTAAGTTGGGGCAATCCGTCTTAGAGCCAATCTTTAGTACATACCAGCAAACTTGCGCGCAGGGATGCGCCGCTGCCACATATCTTCCAGCTCCTCCAGTGAGCGTCCGGTGAGTTCGGGAAGGAAGAAGTATCCGCAAGCCACCCCCACGGCTGCAAGGGAGCCATAGATAAAGCCAACCTTAGACTGGAGATCAGCATACGGGGCGTCGAGTAGGTAGGGAAGAGAGTAGGAGACTGCAAAGTCGCAAACAATCCGGATAAGCCAGGCAACAACCGAGGTCTTGTCGCGGAGTCGCAGATGGGGAGTTTCTGCGCCCGTAATGACAGAACTGTGAGTGTAAATATAGTCAGCGCATGCCTTATCAACGGAATTTGAGGCTAGTCGCGGTAAGGGGGACATACATAGACCCGAAAGACATGATGTAAAACAGCCCGTACATCATGAGCACTCCACAAACTCCACGCTTTTTGTCATCGGTTATGGTGCCTGTCCCTAGCCCACCACAGATCATGAGTAGGGCGGTGGTCATGGTACCGCCGATCAGATATATGGGCCGTCTTCCAGTTGTGTCAACTAAGGAGAAGGTAACTAGAGGGCCAATGGTCGAGATGCCTCGGGATCCTAGCGTGAAGGCGAAAGGATTCATGACTTTTAGGGATTTGACGAACAGACTGCCATACTGACTGACGAAGGATTGTCCAGTCAATTGATTGAAAGCCGCAGTCATGACTGCAATCATTGTCCGTCTCTGGGAGATGTCAGTACCATCGCACGTAGGTCAGGGCATGTACGGGAAGAAATGACTTACTCGGTTGGTTCCCTGGAGAAGTTCAGCCCAGGAGCCTTTCGTCTGCGCATTTGCCTCGACAGCTGCTTGCAAAAACGCCACTTCACCAGCAACATCTATATCATTCCCCTTATTAAGGTATTCAAGCTGCTTCGTCGCCGCATGGATCTTGTTCTTCCGGACAAGCCACCGAGGGCTCTCTGGGACAAGCCAACTGCAAAGCAGGATGAAGCAGGGGAACGTCCACATCACACCGATCGGGATTTTCCAAGCAGCGTTCCCTTCCAACTCGGCCGTTTTATACGTGATGATAGCACAAATAAACGAGCCAAACATGTGGGCAAATACGTATACCACCACTGTCGCCCCGCGAACCACAGTAGGGCAGATCTCACCGAGGAACATGGGCACAAGCCAGTCCTCCCAGCCAATGAAACATTGTACTATCATCCGTCCGGCCAGGATCTGACCGAAAGTCGTCGCGCTGTAACTGACGGAGATACCAACGATGCACATCAGCTGCATGCCTATAAAGCAGATTCGACGTCCATAGTATTCTCCAATCGCCCATCCGATGAATGTACCAGCTACTTTTGCAGGCAGGCCAAGAGAATTGAGGAAGGCCAAATGCTGAGTGCTGAATCCATACTCCCCAGTAGAGCTATTGTAGGTGCCGAACTGCTTCTCGAAAGCTTGGAGAAGTCAACAAAGAACTTGTATGCAAAGAAGAAGACGGGTGGATCGCAATTCTTACAGTCCATTGTCTGAATAGTCGAGTAAACAGCATCATCAAAGCCATAGCTAAAAACACTAGTGGCAATGATAGTGTATGCTATCAACATATTCCAGGTGAAAGCATGACGCATATTTTGTAAGTTCTTCAAGCTCGCCATCTTCTCGTTCAAAGTGCAGTGAACCCTAAGAAACCGATTATAACTTAGCAGAACTCAAAGGTGCCTTCGGCTCAGATGAGCCACGAGAGGATCGTGAATTCTTTGCCCACTATACATAAACCCAGCCATCTCGCGCTCTCGGACTTTCTTTATAGTAATTCTTGAGGTATCGCGACATTCTGGGGCGATGTTGCCATATCGCTCTAGAGACGTCTTGAGGGGAGTGGCGCTCTCTGTCCTGTTCCATGAATCCTACGCTAAATGACCGACAGCCGTAGCCTGACCGAGTACCGGACGCTAAAGTTATTATCCATCACACAGTGGAGAGAATGGTAAGAAATCAATGGAGGTGGATGAAGCCATCGTGCGGAGTGATGATACCATCGCTAATTGTCCCGTCCAAGCGTTAGCGGCTGAGCTAACAATCATGTTGTTTGAAACGCCCCAATAACATCACCTGTCTCCTTCAACATATCGTCAACGTAGTGGAGAATTGAACGATATGTGCGTATGTTTATCAGATAACTATAAAGCTATCAAGCACCTCATGGGAGTCATGTGTGTGGTTGCATCAAGCCCCAGAAATCCCATCCTCACCACACCACCACGATGACCGCACCTAAACGCCCGAACTTCCTCATCATCGTCGCCGATGATCTTGGCTTCAGCGATACCTCTCCCTTCGGGGGAGAAATCGACACACCCAATCTGCACCGTTTAGCAATGGAAGGCATCCGCATGACAGACTTCCACACTGCGGCTTCCTGCTCACCCACCCGGGCGATGCTCCTCTCAGGCACAGATGCGCACATCGCAGGACTGGGCGTCATGGCAGAGAGAAGAAACCGATTCCCCCACATCTTCGACGGTAAATCCGGATACGAAGGCTACTTGAACTACAAAGTGGCAGCCCTGCCCGAGATCCTACAAGACAACGGCTACTTCACCTGCATGTCTGGGAAATGGTACACCAACCCTACCCTACCATACCTCCACCTCCCAACAAACATCACATCACATCACTAACCAAACAACCAACCAACACAGGCACCTAGGCCTAACCAAAGACGTAGCACCCTGCTCCCGCGGGTTCACCAAAAACTTCACCTTCCTCCCCGGCGCCGGCAACCACTACAACCACGAGCCCCAACTCTACGACACGACCGAAAAGCCCCGAGTCATCATCAAGGGCGACAAACAAAACCTCTGGATGCGCGACGACCAATTCCTCAACGGCGACACCGACCTCCCCAACGACTTCTACTCCTCCAACACATTCACCTCCAACCTCCTCTCCATCCTCCAAAACCGCACGCCCGAACAATCCTCCCAACCCTTCTTCGCCTACCTCCCCTTCACAGCCCCCCACTGGCCCCTCCAAGCACCCCCGGAAACCATCAAAAAATACCACGGCCAATACGCCGACGGGCCCCTCGCCCTCCGCACCCGCCGTCTCCACAGCCTAATCAAGAACGGTCTCGTCCCCGCAGACGTCGACCCAGCACCCATCATCACCCTCGGCACAACCCCATGGGACGACCTCCCCGCGGACGAAAAAGCAAAATCCTCCCGCGCCATGGAAATCTACGCCGCAATGGTCGATCTCCTCGACGTGAACATCGGGCGCGTGCGAGAATACCTCGAATCCATAGACGAATGGGACAATACCTTCGTGGTATTCATGTCCGATAACGGCGCAGAGGGGCAGCTCCTCGAAGCCATTCCCGTCCTAGCGGGCGCTACTTTGGGAGATGTCATTGACAAATACTACGATAACTCGCTCGAGAACTTGGGGAACTATGACTCCTTCATCTGGTACGGTCCCCAATGGGCCTCGGCGGCTACTGCACCCTGTCGTGCGCTCAAGTCCTACACTACAGAAGGCGGTATCAGATGTCCGTGTATCGTTCGCTACCCACCCCTAACAAACACTGGTATGGCCCCAGGGTCCATCACCAATACCTTCACCACAGTCATGGACATTCTCCCCACGGTGCTCGATCTAGCGGGAATCAATCTTCCCGGGACGACATTCCGCGGGAGGGAAGTAGCCCCTGTGCGGGGACATTCCTGGCGGCCGTTGTTGGAATCCAAGGGTGGTGATGATGTGGATATCTACCATGCGGATGTGGTGGGGTGGGAGCAGTTGGGGATTGCGGCGGTCAGGGTGGGGAAGTGGAAAGCGCTGTATTTGCCGCCGCCGAGGGGAGAGGGGAAGTGGGAGTTGTACGATCTGGAGAGGGATTTGGGGGAGGTGGATGATCTTGCGGAGAAAATGCCGGAGAAGTTGGCGGAGATGGTGGCGCATTATGAGAGGTATTTTCAGGAGTCTGGGATGTTTGATTCGTATTCGGTGTTTCAGGAGGAGTTGAAGAGGAAGGGGGTGGGGAGGGCTTGGTGAATAATGATTAGATTTAGATTTTTTGGGAATGGTGTTTGATGATGGTGAGTCTGATTTTCGTTGGATTGTTCGGTTAAATTATCGAAGGTCTTTTGTGTCTTCAGGGTGAATATTTTGTTCATTGTGGGATTGTCTGGTTATGTCTATTCTTCACTGTTATTATGTTCGTACGTGGTTTATCTGTACAGGTGGGATATCATACAATCTAAACACCATCTTATCCCGTCTAGGCATACATGCATCCGCTGTGGTGAACTCCAACCAGAATATATGACAGAAATAAAGAAATAGAGTGGTACAAGGAAATTGCGAGACATAAACCACCCAGCCTTTTCGTGTACGTGTTTCCGGCGTGTCTACCGTCCCTCGTAAGACTCATTGCTGGTGGATACTGCACGTCTTCCCCATCCACTAAACAGTCCGCCACCATTTGATGCTGGCTCTGTTGGTGCCTTCGCAATGGATGGTGGCCTGCCCAGGAATGAATGTCGTCCTTCGGGGATAATTCCGTTCCGGGCCATGACCTTCCGCATCGAGTCCAGTTTGCCTTTGACTTCTTCAAGTTCCTGACGCGCGACTGCTTCTGCCGTTTTTGCATTGACAAGTTCAAGCAGTAGGGATTCCTCCGCTGCCGGTTTGTTGTTCTCAGTAGCAAGGACGGATTGCAGTCCCAGGCTGCTGGATCGTTTGGTAAACGTGGTCGAATTTGTAGTACTCTTTTGGCTTTTTTGCGAATTGGTGCGGACGAGTTTCAGTTCTCGGAGACCGGTGCTGGTGTAGCCTTCGCTGGTATCGCTGGTTGGGGAGCCGTAGGTTTCGGACGGCGCCGTGTCAGAATTCCTAGTCTTGGTTTTGACCGTGCGTAGCTCCCGGACCATTCGCTCTAGCCGCTGGCGCTCACGGTAGCTGTCCTGAATACGGCCTCGCGCTTCACGGAGTTGTTCTCGAAGGGATGCGTTTTCTTTCTCGTGCTCATCAATCCGACGCGTCAAGCTCTTGCATCGGTTTGATTCCAGTTCATGCATCTCCTTGTACCGATTGAGGTCGTCACGCAGTTGGTGCTTGGTTTGGTCGGTCGAGACGACCCTGTGTGTTTCGACCATGGCGAATCTCGCGTCGGCTTTGTGGACTAGGTCCATGGGTGGCTCTTCGGATGTCTCTTTGATGTATTGCAGCATTGACTTGGCAAGGACTTGGTCTTCCTCGCGCTCCTCCCGTTCTTGCTGCAGTTCTCGCGTGAGGTCGGCATGTTGGCGTTGAAGGTCGCTGAGGGCCATGAGGAGATCCTCGATTTGCGTGTGGAGGTCGCGATCCTTGTGCTGTGATATGGCTGATTTTGCACGTGGCTTTTGTACGTCTGTCGACAATTCCGTCGGCGCAGTGCTGGCGTCCGAGGCTGACTCCACAGAATTGAGGGTTGATGTCATGCTCTGTTTGGATGTTGACCGCCGGATGCTGGCCAGATTGGACGCGCTTGCACTGTTGGGATTGAGACTGATGGACTTGACGGAATTGTGTGAGTTAGATCCAGCCCAGAGCCGCCCGAGGAATCGAGAAGCTGCCGCCTGCATCTGGGGGAACGAGATGCCGGTTGGAACTCCCTGTGATTGGTTATAGCTAGCTTCCAGAGCCTGGAGGCTTTCCTTTGTGACAAGCGACGTGAGAGACACAAAGTCGTTCACGAAGTCATCTGCATGGCAGGCATACCTATAGGAATTAGATCAATTCGTAATTCGTTTGGCTGATAACTTACGTGTCCCACAGACTCCTCGAAAGCAACAGTTGCATGACATCTTCGAATTCTGCGCATGCCATAATCTTCTTCTCATTCCGCGTCATCAGAGAGAGAGCAACTCGCATCAATGTCTCACAGGCACCCTCCAGGAAGATAACGTCGTAGATACGTAGAAGCATGGGCAGCGGGCACGCGACTGCGAAGAAGGACAAGAACCATTGCGATACGTAGACGGGTTCAACATGCAGCATCTCAAGGTGTGCGAACAAGCCAGGTCGCAGGCGAGCCAACAAATTCTGGAATTGGTAGACGCGAAGATGAAGCCCGGAGAGATCAGGCAGGTAGCAGGTCCGCAAGTCGTAATGGTCCATCAGCCTAAGCACGGGTTAGCTCCGAAGTGCACGCTGCAGTTTGCTTGTATACATACCTAACGAGTACGCAGAACGCCTCCGCATCCGTCATGTGCATCAGCAAGGGACCAACGACAAAGCCCAATCCCTGGCAGTAGCCGATCTTCGTGTCGTACAGACTGAAGCATTTCAGCACCCGTGCGAGCATCTGCTGCCCCTCCCCGTTAGGATCCCGGAACATCTCCACATTGGGAAAGCTACGGCCAATATCTTTGCCGATGAGCCCTTCGTAGGGACTCGTCTCGCCACACAATCGCTGGTATTCCGCCAACAATGTGTTATCCCGGGCGCCCGCCAAGCTGGGCCACACCACACCACGCAGTGGTGGCGGAACACCGCTTCGGATTTTGTTCGAGGTCAAAGTAGGTAGTCTCTGGGCTGTTTGGGGATAATCTGCGACCAGCGCTGCCCAGAATTCGAGTTCAGTCATTGGCGGTGGAGGCAGTTGGGAGTAGCGTAGTGATGAACGGGGGTCCTCGTCGATCAGTCGCTTGATCTGGTGCAAGGACTGCGAACGAGACGGTCGGGTGACTCGCTGCGCATGCGACTTGCTGGCCAGAGCCGACTTGGGATTCGTCGCAAGAGCGTTGTTTTCCTGCTCCAATCGCGCTAAGAGAAGGGCAGTCGACTGGTACACGTTAACTGCTGCATCTTGAATCTCTCGGACTAGTATTACGCACCTCATCCGATCCTTCACAACGGGGTTCCTGCTCTTCTGTCTTTTCCAGCTCCTCCCAATCCACTGCATCGCTCCGGTCCCGCTCCTCGCTACTGCGGGACCGTATCGAGGTAGCATCACCATTATTGGAGCTTTGTTCTAGGTCCGTCTCTGCTAGTTCCTGGGTCGGGGTTGTCCTGGATTCCTCCTCGTCGTCGCTCGAGTGCTCCCGGGTCGGAGATGTCACGTCGACAGGGGTTTGAGGGATGTTGAGAGATCGCCAGTCGGGTTGGGTGTGTTCAGAATTGGAGGTCAATGGCACGGTGACCATTGAGTCGGTATCGTGGGACCCAGTGTTGACGGAGTCCGAATGGACGTGGGAGGGGGAGCGATCGGCGTTCTCCATGGTCATTGCGTTTGATTGGGCTGTGATGTTGAATGCCGGTGTCAAAGGCGCATTCCTCGGGAAGATCGAGATGTTAGGGGTGGGTGTCAGGGTGTCAGTGTTGAAGGGCGACGGAGGGGTTAAGCCAGCAGCCAGACACGATAAGGAGGGCGGACAGTCGAGGGAGGGGCTGTCAATAACGACAGCATATCTCTCCGGCGCAGAAGGGGGGGGACTCGATGGCAAGTACCAGGGCGTGGAATTGAGGGGCCAGAGAGAAAGAAGAATAACGAGCAGAGGCAAGGGAAGGAAACGGCGGTGATTTTGGATTCCAAGGCCAAATGGGGGGGGAAAGGGATCAGGAGCGTCGCGAGTATTATTAGCGTTTGGCGACGGTTAGTCCCCGACACTAACAATTGCCATTAACCTGTCAGGTTCCCTCCTTCTGAGTCCTTCAGGGGCACACTTGTCGGCGGGCCACTCACCTCCCCCCATTTCTTCTCGCCCCGTCGATCGATTTTCAATAATCATCCCAGACTACTGTCCAATCTACAGCTTATGACTGCCATACACTTTGGCTTTCCATTACACTGTATAACATACCGCTGCGGCAACATTCTTTGGAATTACGTAGATTCTCCTCACAATGTAGAGTTGCTTATCACCGTCTGATCCAACTGGAGCCATTCTCCACGGACTGCGAACCGTGGAATTCCCTGATCGACCCGGGCTGCCCTCCTTCTCTCCCGCGGGTGATTTCTCGAAGGGTCGAATGTCTACACTAGTGATGCCAGCGCAATATCCCATGGCCCTACCGTCGTTTCGCTCGGGGCCGGTCGATCCACGACCCCATCTGGTGCAGTATTTTTATCGGCCGGTGCACTTTGATCCACTAGAGACGGGCTCGAGGAGGGGTCACGGAGGGGCTAGATGGGACGTTGGACCTTTGGACCGCAAATCGCAAGGCTAAATCGTCGTAGCTGGCTTATCTGTGAAGAGATCTCGAGGAGTCAGTGTCGGAGTAACCGCCCCTTCGACAGCATCTGGCCAGTGGTGAGAGAAGGATGCTGTTGTGGTGAGATGGGGGCCCCTGACTCCTGTTTGAAAACATTACATGACCAGTTTCATCTGGTTCAAGTCGTGTTTGGCTTCTGTTAATTGGTCAGATGGTATGTCTTGGCTACGTTTATTGGCTGATTTTAGACCCACTGTGAAACTTACCGTTCCGGGTCAACACTTAGCCTTCCGCCGGGCTTCTAGAAGGCCGCCCGAAGGAGAGGAAAGTGAAGGAAACTTGATTGAGTCAGTTGAATAGCTGACATTGTAGTTATTCTTTATTGATTTGCAGATACTATTGATGCTCTAGAATCTTGATAGATCTGGAAGAGGCTTATTCATAGTCACTACAGGGCAGTATTATTAAGTCACCCAAAGGATTTAACTATCATAAGAGTACTATCATCAGTAGTAGATGGTGCAGATTGAATATATATTTCTCATCTTGTGGTACCAGCGTGCCCAACACTCGTCTATCACATCGACACTGTAAAGTAATACTACTAGTGACAGTAGTGAGCACTAACGTGTTACTGGAAGAAATTTCTACTTTATACCCGTAGAGGTAATCAAATTTAATGAAGGAGGTTCTATCAACACAAATCGAAGTCATTGGGGAGTGTGTCGGTCTACTGAGGGTCCCCTATTCATTACCTTCAGTGTCCGAGGCGACCGCCACAACATGGGTGGCAGCTGTCAGAGTGAGTGAATCGAATTTCTTCACAGCAGAAAGGGGCTGAAAAGCAATCGCATGGCATCCCTTGTTCACTGCATATTATGTAGGTCTTTGTGCTAAGAATAACCTTGCCCGGTGTTAGTGACTTCTTTATGCTGTTGATGAGTCCCCCTCCCCCGCGCCGGCCTTGCATGTTTTGGTCGTGCCTTCCGCTTTGGGCCCGTGTGTTTGGAGATTTCCTCTTTGAGCCACTTCAGCGCCACTTCAGCAGCGGCCCGATGTTGATCCGAGGGCGGTCAGCGGCCAGAACTGTTTCTCTGCCGCAGCGCAGCGTCGCATTGAGCGCGTCAACAAAGACTTCGACAACAAACAACACACGGTCGACAAAAAGTAGCCTATCTGGGGAATTGGCTGCTCTCGTAACTTACTTGTCCCCTATTTCTTCTACGGCCTCGCTGGTTGCAGGTTGTTCTTTCATATATCTTTCTCTCGCTGAAATTTTCGCCCTTCCCGTCACTCCTTAGCCTCCTTTTCTTATTCGCCTCCCTTGACCTGCGCGTGCGAAGCGTTTCCCCCTCATAATGGACGATTCGATCATGGACGACTCCGTCTTCGACGACGAAGGAAGCTCCGACTTCGTTCCCGAGCCCGCTCCGGTACGTATCACTTCTCATTCAGCCTCCTTGTTTGGCCGCAGCGAGCTCATGATAACTACAGAAGCCCAAGGCCAAGGCAGCCCCCAAGAAGGCAGCTTCTAAGGCTGCGCCTAAGAAGCTCACCCAGACCACTCTCACTACGAAGACCACATCCAAGGCGGCTTCGAAAAAACGTGCCAAGCCGGATAGCGATGACGACGACAACATGGACGACGATGACGATCACATGTCCGACGACTCTGTTCTGTCGCACACCCCTCCAAAGAAGGCGAAGAAGACGGCTGGCCCCTCCAAGAAGGGTGGCGCTAAGCCTCTCGCCGATGTCGAAAATGAATCATTTGGAAAAGATGATTCCGTAGAGCCCGGAAAGTCCACCAATGCATCAGAGAAGTACCAGAAGGCAAGTATTTCCGGCGTCGCTGGGCCAAACTTGGGCTAACAATGGCTTGTATAGCTTACACAACTCGAACACATCATTAAACGTCCGGATACATACATTGGTTCCGTCGAACGCACGACACAGCAAATGTGGGTATACAGTTCAGAGTCGGAGGGAATGGAGTACCGCGAGGTCTCCTATGTGCCCGGTCTCTACAAGATCTTCGATGAGATCGTCGTCAACGCAGCCGATAATAAGCAGAATGACGAGAATATGAGCGAGATCCGCGTGACGGTCGACCGTGAGTCGGGCGTGATCAGTGTCTGGAACAATGGCCGCGGTATTCCCATTGAAATGCATGCCAAGGAAAAGATCTACGTCCCCGAACTGATCTTTGGTCATCTCCTCACCTCCTCCAACTACGACGACACGCAGCAGAAGGTCACCGGTGGTCGTAACGGTTTCGGTGCCAAGCTCTGTAACGTTTTCTCAACTGAGTTCTCCATCGAAACTCAGGACTCGTCTCAGAAGAAGAAGTACAAGCAGACATGGACGGACAACATGACCAAGATTGGCAAGGCAAAGATCACCGAGGCCAAGGGAGAAGACTACACCAAGGTCACGTTCAAGCCAGACTACGCCAAATTTAGCATGGACGGCATGGATGACGACTTCGAGGCTCTCGTCAAGCGTCGTGTGTATGACCTGGCAGGAACCGCAAAGGTGAATGTCAAGTTGAACGGCACTCGCATCCCCATCCGTGGCTTCAAGAAGTACATGGAGATGTACACCAAGGCTATTCGTAAGGAACGTGGAGATACCGGTCCCGCCCCGAAGGACGAGATCATCACCTGCAGCCCAGATCCTCGCTGGGAGGTCGGTTTCGCCGTTTCCGATGGCGCTTTCCAGCAGGTATCCTTCGTGAACTCCATTGCAACCACCTCTGGAGGTACCCACGTCAACTACATTGCCGACCAGATCTGTAACAGATTGGCCGAGCAAGTGAAAAAGAAGAACAAAAACGGAGCCACTTTGAAAACAGCCCAGATCCGAAACCACATCTTCATCTTCGTCAATGCACTGATTGTTAACCCGGCATTCACCTCCCAGACCAAGGAACAATTGACGACCAAGGCTTCTCAATTTGGTAGTAAATGTGTGCTTGATGAAGACTTCTACAAGAAGATTCTCAAGACAGCGGTCATGGAGAACATCTTGCATTTCGCCCAGCAGAAGGCCGATCAGATGCTCAAAAAGACGGACGGTGGCCGGCGCTCCCGCATGAACAACCCCAAGTTGACGGATGCCAACAAGGCCGGCACCAAGGACGGCCATCACTGCACCCTGATCCTGACAGAAGGTGACTCGGCCAAGGGTCTGGCCATGGCTGGTCGAGCGGTTGTTGGTCCGGATCTTTTTGGTGTTTTCCCGCTTCGAGGAAAATTGCTCAACGTCCGTGATGCTTCTTTCGACCAGATCTCGAAGAACCAGGAAATCCAAAATATCAAGAACTTCTTGGGTTTGCAGCACAAGAAGGAGTATACTGACACCCGCGGCCTTCGGTACGGCCATTTGATGATCATGACTGATCAGGATCACGACGGTAGTCACATCAAGGGCCTGCTAATCAACTTCCTACAAGCCCAGTTTCCTAGTTTGCTGAAGATTCCCGAGTTCTTGATTGAATTCATCACTCCCATTGTAAAGGTGTGGAAGGGTGACCCTAAAAATCCTACCAAGCAGCGTTCTTTCTTCACTATGCCCGAGTACGAGGCATGGGCGGAGGAGCACAAACATGAGCGTGGCTGGGATCACAAGTACTACAAGGGTTTGGGTACCAGTACTACTGAAGATGCCCAGGTCTACTTCCGCGACTTGGACCGTCACCTGAAGGAGTTCCACACCATGCAGGATAATGAGGCGGAGTTGATCGAGCTGGCTTTCTCCAAGAAGAAGGCTGATGAGCGTAAAGAGTGGCTGCGGCAGTTCAAGCCCGGAACTTTCCTGGATCATTCCGTTGACAAGATCTCCTATACCGACTTCATTAACAAGGAGCTCATCCTGTTCAGTATGGCGGACAATGTTCGTTCGATTCCCTCTGTTGTTGACGGTCTGAAGCCTGGTCAGCGTAAGGTTCTGTACACCTGTTTCCGTCGCAATCTGAAGAAGGACATGAAGGTCGTCGAGTTGGCTGGTCACGTCTCGGGTATGACCGCGTACCAGCACGGTGATGTTTCCTTGCAGCAAACCATTGTTGGCCTGGCGCAGACCTTTGTTGGATCTAACAACATCAACTGCCTGGAACCTAGCGGTAACTTTGGTAGTCGTCTTCAGGGTGGTTCCGACTGCGCTAGTGCGCGTTATATTTACACGCGGCTGTCCCCCTTCGCGCGCCGCGTCTTCCATGCGTCGGATGAGCCTCTGCTGACCTATAACGTCGACGATGGCAAGACTATCGAACCCGAGATTTACATGCCGGTGGTTCCCATGATCTTGATCAACGGTGCGGACGGTATCGGTACCGGTTGGAGTTCCTCTATTCCCAACTACAACCCGGAGGACGTCGTGGACAACTTGAAGCGGCTGATGGATGGCGAGGAGATCAAGCCTATGCAGCCCTGGTTCCGTGGGTTCACCGGTGAAGTCACTTCTATTGGCGGTGATCGCTACAAGTTCAGCGGTATCATCAAGGAGACTGGAGAGAAGGAGGTGGAGATCACCGAATTGCCCATCCGAACTTGGACTCAGGATTTCAAGGATAAGCTTGAAGATATCATCAAGGCGGAAAAGACACCGTCGTTCATCAAGGACTACAAGGATTACAACACGCACACCAAGGTTCACTTTGTAATCCAGATGGATGAGAAGCATCTGAAGTCTGCCGTCGAAGAAGGCTTGGAAGACAAGTTCAAGCTGACCAAGACCATCGCCACCACGAACCTGGTCGCGTTTGACCCCGAGGGTCGGATCACCAAGTATGCGACCGTGGACGACATCCTGAAGGAGTTCTTCGCAGTCCGTCTGAAGTTCTACGAGCGCCGCAAGGTAGGCATTCCCATACTACTCTCGATGCTACCGTAAAGTCTACTAACACCAAAGTTTAGCAATATCAACTCAACGAAATGCAAAAGGAGCTGGAGAAGCTCAGCAACCAGGCGCGCTTTGTGCAGATGATCATCGACGGCGAGCTGGTCGTTTCTAAAAAGAAGAAGAGCGTGCTCGTCGTGGAGCTGAAGGAGAAGGGCTTCAAGCCATTCCCCAAGGTGGCGGATGCTGCCAAGGCCGGGGAAGCTGAGCCAGCTGCTGAAGATGAGGAAGACTCTGAAGACGTCGATGATACCAACAATCTCTCCAACGCGTATGACTACCTGCTGGGTATGGCGATTTGGTCGTTAACCCAGGAGCGTGTGGAGCGCCTGCGTCGCCAGATTGGTGATAAGGAGATGGAAATCGACACCTTGATCAAGCTTTCCAAGGAAGATATCTGGAAGCGGGATCTGGAAGACTTCATCAACGAATGGCGCTTCCAGCTCGACGATGAAGCTCGTCGCATGCGTAAGGTGGCAAACATGGGTCGTCGTACCTCCTCCAAGCTGATGACAGCTGTGGGCCGTGGCGGTGCTCGCAAGCGTAAGGCTGCAAAGGATGATGACTCGGATGATGAAGACTTTGCCGCGCCGAAGAGCAAGCGCGGTCCCAAGAAGGCGGAGCCTAAGGGCACGCTCCACAGTTTCTTGAACAAGACTTCTCCGAAGCCCAAGCCTGCAGCGGACGATGATGATGAGGACGACGATGACTTTGAGATGGAGGTGATGCCGAAGAAGAACCGCGGGGCCAGCAAGCCGGCAGCGCCAGCGAAGGAAGAAGAGAAAGAGACAGGCGACTCCGATATAGAAGTCCTGCCGAAGAAGAGTCGGGCTGCACCCAAGGCTGCCTCGAAAGTCAAGGCTGAAGATACCGACACCTCTGAGGTGAAAAAGGCACCAACTAAACGGGGCCGACCGGCGGCCAAGGCCAAGGCCAAGCCAGCAGAAGACGAGATCGAGCTGGACGACGATGAGTTCATGGAAATCACCAAAGCGCAAGCTGCCGAGACTACCAAGGCTGATCCAGCGCCCAGCCGAGCGCGCAAACCGGCCAAGTACACCTTGGATGACTCGGACAGCGACAACGGGGACGACCTCCTGGGCGATGTGAGCAAGATGGTCAAGGGGATCGGCGGTACTACCGGCGGATCGACATCGGATTCCCGTCAGCTGTTCTCGGAGCGCTCTGGGGCCGGCAGCACCTCGGGATTGGCCAGCAGCTCCAAGGCCTCGAAGCAATCTCCCGATTTTGACGCCGACGAGACTGACTACAGCAAGCTAGTGCCACAGAGCTCTCCGCGTCGGTCGCTACAGGTCAAGTCCAAGGAGACCAAGACGTTAGTTGACAGCGACGAGGAGGAGGAGGAGCCAGTGAAGCCGGCCGCTACCAAGGCCAAGCCGGCGGCCCGAGGCAAGGCAGCGGCAGCAGCCAAACCGGCCGCGAAGCCACGAGGCCGGCCCAAGAAGGATGCCACCACCACTGCGGCCGCATCTGCTAAGCAGACGGCGCTGTCGCCAGCAGCCAAGGCTTACGCTTCCAAGCAGGCCAAGACGACTACCAAGAAGAAGCAGCTGGCGGATGACTTGTCGGACGACGACATTGATGCAATGGCTAATGATATCTTGGATTCTCCCGCGGCGCCTACTACCCGGCCATCGCGGCGCACGGCAACGGCCAAGAAGAAGACGTACGTGATTGATGATGACAGTGATGACTTTGGAGCCGGAGGAGATTCGGGGGATGATTTCGCAGAGGACAGCGAGTAGAAGAAGAAAGACGTGGCGAGAAGAGTACATACACTTGGACGTAACTAATTTTTATTGAGTCATTTTGTACCTACTACAACTATTCGTTTGCTACTGTTTCACCAGATATGATAATGCAGTCGAATTTCCATTTGTTAAATCCGAAGTCTTATCTCGGATGAATGTTGGAGGAAAAAAAAGAGAAGTCGGCCAGAAGTCCGAGGAAAGTGTGGCCCCAGGCTCCACTCAGGCTCCACTTTGGGGATCCACCAAATCCAAGGCTTGATTTTGAAGTCTCTTTTTTCTTTGCCTTTCGAGAATGAAAGACCCGCCGTTGAAGGTGATTGCGTCTTTCCGGACCTTAATTATCGACCGAGACTGGCCTGGCCATTATTCAGCAATGCTTTAGTTCCCGAATTTGCGTAGTTCTCTTCGTCTCCAAGGTGGTTCTCTCGTCTGTTTCTTTTTCTTTCCTTCTTCTCTTCCTGTGCATCTCCCACTGACAGACATCTCCCCTCCATGCAGGCCTATCTTCAGTACCGCCGCATTGGCCATGCCGTGCGCAAACAACTCGAAGATTTCCCGGAGTTCGCCCGACCAGGCGTCGCCAAAGATGACCTGCCGGAGGGGATCCCCGGAGACGCTCCTAACACAGGTTCACGCCGCCGTTCTAGTCCGTTGCTGCCAGGTGTGCAGCTGAAGGACGTAGTTGAAAATGATGGCACCTCCTCGGCTGTCTTGCTCGTCGACTGGGACGGTGACCATGATCCTATCAATCCGCGCAATTACAGCCGCGCCACCCGCATCGGCGCAACCCTGATGGTGTCCGCCCTGGGTTTCGCTGTCGGTGCGGCCTCATCTATCGAATCCGGCGTGCTTCCCCAGAACGCAGCAGCCTTTCACGTCAGCGACGTCGTCGCATCGCTCGCAACGGGTATGTACCTGTTGGGCTTCGCAGCAGGCTCGCTCGTCTCCGGGCCTCTATCCGAAATTCTAGGCCGCAACGCCGTCTACACCGGCTCCCTCACGCTATTCATGATCTTCGTCATGGCCTCAGGTCTAGCCCCCAATATCGGCGCCCAGCTCGCTTTCCGCTTCCTGGCTGGCATCTTCGGCTGTCCACCGCTGACCTGCGCCGGCGGTACCATCGCCGACCTCTGGAACCCCCTGGAGAAAACCCTCTTCTTCCCTCTCTACGCCATCCTTTCCTTCGGCGGACCGGTCCTTGGCCCCGTCATCGCCTCCTACATGGGCGAGGGCACCCTCTCCTGGCGCTGGACCAACTGGATCATCCTCATCCTGGCTGGCTTCATTCTGGCCCTGATTCTCCTGGTGCAGCCCGAGACCTACGGCCCCCTACTCCTGAAATGGAAGGCGCACCATCTCCGCCACCAAACGGGCGACAACCGCTACCGCTCATCGATGGATCTCCAGGAGACAGCGCTGTTCTCTCGCATTGGAACCGCCTGCATGCGACAATTCGCCCTGACCATCCACGAACCCATTATCCTGCTGATCTCGCTCTACATGACCGTCATCTACATCGTGCTCTTCACCTTCTTCGACGGATACACGTACATCTTCTCCGACGTGCACGGCCTCTCCCAGGGCCTAACCAACATCGTCTGGGTCGCCATGTACGTCGGCATCTCAATGGCCGGCCTTTTCGTTCCCGTCGTGTACGTCTGGACAAAGCGTGAATTCTCCGACGCGGCTGCATCCGCTGCTGCATCTGCAGCGGCGTCCCCCCGATCGACCAGTTCGGAAGTAGTCGCTGCCGGTCCCAACGCCAACGCCGATACCAATGAGAAACCCAACCTCGACGACCCTACTACCAACGACGACGATGACACTCAAAAACCCACCCAGCAACAGCACAAGCACGTCGCTCGTCCCGAGAACCGTCTCTGGTTCGCCATGCTCGGCGCCCCTGCTATTCCCATCGGCTTATTCTGGATGGGATGGACTGACTACGTACGTTTACTATCCCCTCCTCTCCTTATATCTATACCCCTCCACCCCCATACTAATGTAATAAAAATAGAGCACAATCTCAATCTGGTCCCCCATCATCGCCTCCACCGTCTTCGGCTTCGGCACCATCTGCGTCTTCATCTCCTCATACATGTACGTCATCGACGCATACGACATCTACGCCGCCTCTGCATTGGGCTTCATGACGGTGTCGCGCTACTGCGCGGCAGGCGGGATGACAGTCGTGGGCATCCCGTTCTATAGTAATATGGGGGTGCATTGGACGTTGACGATCCTGGGGGCGATTAGTGCCTTGATGACGCCCGTCCCGTATGTGTTTTATCGGTATGGTGTGGTTATTCGCGGGTGGAGTCGGTATGCTGTTTAATTTGATGAGTTACAGGCAGGGTAGAGATGAGAATAGTGGGCGGGGTTCAAAAAGAGTAGATGGGGTACTTACTATATAGATATAGATGTAGATATGGTGGAGGGATGGATAGATCATAGATTCATAGATAGATAGATGATAGACTATCATTAGCTAATTTAATTTTAATAATGATGATTACACACACACACACTCTCTCTCTCTCTCTCTCTCTCTCTCTCTCTCTCTCTCTCTCTGATCCAAGCTAAGCATATACTCCAACACACACACAATTAGAAGTAGCGTACCGAGTCAGATACCAACATCATCGACGCAAATAGAATTGGTACCAATTTAAACAACCCTAGCGAGGTTGATTTTGCTAGAGGTTTGAAAATGGAACGGGAGAGGGAAAGACTGAATAGTAGCAGTAGGGACTGCTTTGCTCTTACTTCTATTGGAGGGTTCTGATGTCTGGTGGTAGGTGCATGATCTAGGAGGGAAGGTATGTGAAAAGGGGAAAGGAGAGCATTCTACTTAGTGACTGGCTCAATACTCTTCGGCATAGTTCCAACAACCACGATCATACCTCGGGTCTAATTGCACCTACGACAATACATAAAGATCAATCTATAAACAATCATATCAAGTCTATTCTAACCGAATTGTAATACATAATCAACGCCATTACATATCCAAAGCAAGAGCAACTTTCCACAAAGACCACAGATCACACCCTAATAAGAAGTAGTACTGAGCGAATGCATGGAACCGTGTTGTCAACTTACAACATTTCATATCTGAACCCGCTGTTGCGCAAATCCATTAGTGCATGTGCGGCAATGGCTGCCCTGGAACCCTCCAAGGGAGCCTCAGGCTCACAAGTATCCGTTGGCTGCCAGAAGCAGGCATCAACCATTCCAGTAGCCAAGATGACATCAACAGAGGATAAATTGCTGCTATAGTAACTTTCTTGCGGTTCAACTTGACTGTCTCTCTTGTGGTCGTCATCGGAGAGGTGGTTGCTCGATAAGCTGGAACCATACAAGGTAACCTGCGAGCTTGTCTCTGACCGGAATTCCTCCCGCATCCCACGTTCGAATATTGCGTGTGGTGAAATGCTTCGGTCGGTGGTGTAGCGATTGTTGACCAGCATATGTGTATTCTGAGAGCTGCGGGTTGGCGAAACGCAATAGGTATCGTGCGGAGAGACGCTCTGCCTCTGGCAAGGCGAGACTTCCCGGGTCTTGTACTGTTGGTCTCGGTCGGGTTCTTGGGAATGCTGATGACCTCCACGTTGGGGAATTGGCGGTTCCAGGCTGCGATAGTAAGCTACATCCTCCGTGGCTTGACGGACTATCTCCGGATCAATGATCATGTTGTTAAAGCGGGCGTCATTTGGGGGTATACACTGCGCGGGAAAGTCGAGGCCGAACATGGGCGTTAGGAGGAAACGAATATTCCAGCAGAATGTGGTTGCTAGCGCCTTGGCAGCCCTAAATGGCATCCAATATCCTTGACTTTAGTTAGCGGAGGTGTCTGAAAGGAAACCAAAACCTACCTTGTCCGACGAGTGCGCCGCCCGTGATGCTGTAAGTGATCTCGCTGAGGCCCGGGTTCATTTTCAACACCTTCGCGGGAGCGGTCTGGAACCATCAGATGTGCTTAATGACGCGCAGAGTAGGAAGACACACCTTCGGATGGCCATTGCACTTGAACAGAGCTGTTGTCAGAACAAGCCCGACATTATAATCCCACGTTATCACCCACTTTTTCGGGCTGTTGGGCAGTTCGAACGTGTAGTGGAAAACTATGGGAAACTCTTCCGGTCAACATATGGCTTGAAGTAGGATAATGGGCAATCACCTTCAAAGCGTTCTCGCCCTGTCTGCTCCTTGAATGACCTTTTTGTGCTAGTGTAGGGAATGCGGTCCGGAAAGTCTGCTATGTTGCCCATGGGGTATAGCTTGTGCTTCAAGTGGATTTTTTTAAGCTCTTCATCGCGCTCATCGTGAACGCGATAGCGAACTTCGCCCTGAACCTTGCCCCTCCTAAATGAAGGCTGATCTTTGGGAACCTTCGTCCTTTCTGAGCGGGGTGTCTGTAAAGACAATCCACGCTGTAGGCTCCCCCGGTTAAGACTGGGGCACGAGGTATCGGGGTTCAGAAGAGAATTTATAGAGGCCATGAGTGCGATGAAATGGTTTAGGCAAACGATAAGGCAGACAGAATGTGTGACTCAGTAGAAGTGAGAGGGGTGGGCATCGAAATCTTAAATAACGATGAGAAAAGTCAGACATGCAACTGCACATCTTCACCGATCTTTCTGCTTCTCTTGAGCTGAGTCTTACCATCCGCTATGCTCATTTAGCAAAGTTCTAGAAGGTCTGTGAAGGTTTCGATGAAAGTTATTAAACCGTAACGGGGCGACTCAGAGCACAGTAGTTGTTCAAGCCGGAAGGTCGGGAGGTCTCTCTGCGCCCATCATAAAGGCTACCTAAAAGAAATGGCATGCCAGGAAAAGCAACACACAGTGGAATAGAAAAAGAAAGGAAAGAAAAAGCGGGAAGAATTACAGGGTCTGCCTTTCACTTCAGCGCCAATGCACGCGTCCCCTGATGGTTTTCGGAGAATGAGCTCAATGGCTGATTCCGTGAAAAATAGGCTTGTTCTGTTTGCATGGAACAAACCATTGGTGGGCCCTCGAGGCTTCAGGCCAGCCGTGAACCAAGTCCCCAAATAGATTCTCGAATAGACGGTTGGCTTGAAGGAATGTCTTGGATGGAGGTTTCCCTCATGAGACAACCTCACCGATAGTTGACAAACCATCACGAGACCGTATCAGCCACTGTTCTGAATCCAGACCTAGGCTTTTTGATGTTGGCTAAGAGAATCAATGTCCCAACTGTTCCTGTAGATTACTTGCAGCCCTCTGGGGGATTGCCGCCCCGGGGATCTCATTGTCATCATTGACATTGATTATCCAGGTATGACAGGAGCTCACGTAGGTCTGTAGCTCATCGAGGCCACCTTCGTTCCACCGCCCATCTGGAGTTACCCACGACGAGGGTTGCGATGCAATACCACCAGATCAGACGGTGAATTAGGTTTTAGGGACTCATACGGCCATGTGGATGTCCTGCGCGATTAACCAGTATTGGTACCAATGTTGTAAACCTTTTAGGCCTTGATAGCCCTTATTTGCAAACAGATGGCACGATAACCCCAGTGACAAGGCTAAAAGGGGGGCCAAGATCCACAAACCTTAAAATGGGGATCTACATGACGTTCTCGTACTGTATCGTCTGGAGCCTGCTGATGATGACATCTTGGCTCTGCAGGCCGGTCGCCAGACGGCGAACTCATGCCGTCCATGAGCATCAAGCAACCGATCTGAAGTACATATGATGAGCTGCTCGAGCAACCGGGGGACTAGGCATTTTGTGCGTATGACCAATAACGAACGAGCAGGGCTAGATGAGACTGGCTCGGCGAGGCGGATATTTGAGAGGTCTCAGACCAACGGGAAGCCGCAGCTCGCTCTTGTATCACCAGAAGCTGCTTTTCTGCCAGTTAATAATTTCCATCGGATCTCAGGGGTGTTGAAAGCCTTCGCAAGATGATGGTTTGTATTGTGGTGACTTTGTGGCTGACGGGCTGAGGAGGCCAAGCTAGGAATCTCGGTTTTGAAATGGGAAAGGAAAGGAACTGGCCTCGATTGTCTCACATCCGCTCCAACCGCTAAATGCCGACGGGCATGTACTAGGCACTACTGTCGACGGTATGGCTCGTTCTTTTCACGAGCTCTCCCAAGCCTAAGGATGAAAACCCATGGTCACACTACTCTGCATCATTTTATCAGACGACACTTCTGATATAGGGAACCTCACTAGCACAGCTTCAACTAAGGATTTACTGCATAGGAGCAGTACTCAATAACAGCGGAGTCACCTAAGCTCACTCTGTAGGTCACTCGCCGGGCTAGATCTGGCTTTTACGTCCATTAGAAAAGGTAGAGAGAGATGTCAGCCCCGATAAAGCAGGCCATCTTGCTGGTGACAGTAATGCTGAGCTTCCACGCGGGATTCTGTGCCGGGCCCCCACAATTCTGTGGCGTGCCAGCTCTCTGGTTCCTTCTACTCATCTGTGCTTCCAAATAACCTTGTTGTGTCCACCGTGTCCAATCAGTCCCTCAGAGACGCAGCCGAGCCCCAGCGGGGAGAAGCGCAGCGGCTTGAAATCGGCATTTGCAGACAATGGAGAAGGATTCCGGCCGAGCGGTACTAAGTGGCAGCTAGAGTTGACGACTCAGGAAGTACGACAGGTTCTCTGGTGGTTAGTGGATGGGTAAACCGCGACAGGGGGCTGGTCTGAGAAAGGCAGAGGAAAAACTCAATTCAAGACAATGGGAAATTACTCAGGCTGCCACACGTGCCAAATTAGCCTTTCTGACCTCCCCAGAATTAGAAATTGGAGGAACAGGGTGTGTTCTAGGCTTGTTTGGGGGGCGAAGAGGGGAGTCATCGCATGTGTTTGTGAAACGTGATGTTTAGCCTTTGGGTGACCATGCAGTGCAGTGATTGGCTGCGAGGGTATGTTTAGGCTGGGAGAACGTAGCGGATCCTTAGAAATGGGTAGTAGTCAGAAGACAAAAAAGAAATACTAGGCTCAGGCTCAGGCTGGGAGCACAGAGGGAAGGAGTTGGATGGATGAAGATGGAAGAGACAGTAGAAAATAGAAAGGTATACTAGAGCATGCAGTAGTACCCCGTCGTCCATTAGTCTATCGCTCCTTCCCCGAGCGGGAATGACTGCAGTACTTCCGGGCGGGTCCCGTGGCGCCTTCCCAATCCATCGTCACTGCAAATTTATTCATGTGCCTACTTTGTACTCGTACTTCCAACTGGGTTCTGATCTTCTCTACACAGCTTGAACATGGATAGTAACTCGCATGACATGCTTATAATCCGTAGTAAAAAGTAATGTCCCAGTCAGAACCCCCTCCCTTTCCCCACCGCCCCCAAAGGACGAAAAAGCAATAACTGCATGCCACCAAACGCACGATGAACAAGTATTTCTCCTATTTGTCATTAACCGCAGAAGCCATACAAATCCCTCCGACAAGGCTGTTACTTACAAGCAGAAACAGATGCATACAACTGCACAGTAAGCGAGTAGATAGGAAATGCAATTTTGATCCTGCAGCTACCCCTCTTTCTTAAGGCCTAAGACATACATACCAACTATTAGCAATGAGTAGGAGTCAGTCATCGGTGTATCCCAGTAGCCTCTCAGCTACCCATTTGGTGACCACTGAATCAGCCCATGCAGCATTGAGAAGCTGCTACATCCCAGTTCTTCCTTCCCACATCCACCTCGCTTTTTCATGTACCACATTCCTGGATCTAGAACCGTAAACCCGTCGTCGGGTTGCATCCGAGGATGCCGCGGCCTTCTGAGCGGCCGGCGAGTATCGAGGAACAGGAGCTTATCTGACCTGCAGCGGTCGTGGACGAGGATTCGCCGCTAGGATGGTGATCCCTCCCTGAAACTGGAAGGTGATGGTCGTGTCGTCACCGGGTGATACGACCTTCCTTGGAACTCGAGCCTTTTTTCGAAGTCTGGGGAGGACAGGCAGGACGCTTGTCGGGCCTTTTAGCCACCGCGGTTCCTGAACCATCGCCCGCATCTTCCGGTTGCAGACGTAAAAGAACGTACTTTGGAAAAGAGAGGAAGAACAAACTTGAAAGTGAAAGAAAAAGAATTAAGGAATGCATACATGCATTAAGTGGTGTCTGGTTGTATAGCTAGAAGGTAATCAAACACGCAATCTGCTCAACGCCGGTCCTGTTATGCCACCCACCCGAGAATTTGTCCTGCAAGAAACGTCTTCAATAACATAAAAGCATCCCAAATGAGTCATGTAGGCCCACCCCCAATGAAAGTATAGACAAACACCGAGCCCGAAAACATAATAAAAATACCCTTTATCCATTAAAGGACCAACCACCGTTGAGGCGCAGACGCTGCCGCTCAGCAAGGTCACGTCGGATCTCATCCTGTGTGAGCCCATCGGCGCCAGACCAATTCGCGCTACTCGTACGCTCACGGAACTTCTTGATCTTCTTGTCCGACTTGAATGTCTCCTCCAGGGAGAAGGGAGCAATAGGGCCGAAAATAGAATCCACCTCCATGCCTTCCTGCTGGCGCAGGAGTGATTCCAGTTCCTTGGGCTGGGCCCACTTGGGCACGGGAAGCATCTCCGCATCCGAGTCCTCGTCCTCACTGTCGGTTGCAATCTCGGGAAGGTTGATGTTCTCACCATTCGGATACTTCGGTGACTCCTTGACCGGTGCCTTTTGAGACGCACTAGCGGCGGCAGGAGTTCGGTGTGCAGCCGGCTGCACGCTGGGGGGTTCCGCAAAGGGGATCTTGCCACTGGCGTATTTGGCCATATCCAGTGGATGCCCGGGTCGCTGGGCCTGACCCGTCTTGAAGATTGAGGAGCCGGATTGATGTGCAACAGAAGGCTGTGTATGACCAAAAATGGACGGCTGTGTCGGTTCCTCGTTACACGGTCAGCGCTGCTCAAAGACATTTCAATAACTCGCGTAGTACTCACCTTACGAATGTTGGATTGACGGATCGGTGGAGCCATCGCCGGACGCATAGAGGACATGCGGCTTTGCTCATCCTCTGTCCTCCTACGTTTGGTCTCGCCCGACGGCTGCATGGTAGCAGACTTCGGTGCTGTCGGTCGGTGGTTGGCTTCGTCATCAAGCCCTCTCTTGGGCGGTTTAGCGGGGTTAGGTTGGGGCTGGTTAATTGACCGATTGAACGGCTGAATCGAGCCCAGTCGTGAGGCTGGTCTAGCTGCACCAAGCTCGCTGCGTTGGCTTGCCTCGGGCTGCTGGCTTCCCTGTCGCTCTAGTCTGCGCTGATTCTCCAAGCGGCGTTTTTCAATGGCTTGCATGTGGGCGGCCTTCTTTGGATCCTCGGCAGCAAGTCGCTCCCGGCGCTCAGCCTCCGCCCGACTGCGCATCTCCTGACGACGAGCTTCTTCTTGCTGCTGAGCTGCACGCTTCCGTTCCAATTCGCGTCTCTGTTCCTCCCGGCGTCTTGCTTCGCGCTCCTCTTGCTCTCTCTTCCTTTCACTTGCAAGTTGGGCTTTTCTCTGCGACTGACTGGATATAGAGCTCTTGAAACTGCTGTTAGAAGAGGCTGTGTGTAATGAGGTATTGCTAGCCTTCTTCTTCAGGGTCGACGGTTTGGAAGCCGAGGCTGGAGTTGGTGCAGGGACGCTAGACTCTCGAGTGTTGGAGGACACTTGCGACGCTAGCGGCATTTGCCGGGAGAGTGCGCTGCCGACGCGAATTGACACGGGCTGAGGCTTCGGTTTCGGGACCTCGCGAGCCGGCTTGAGAGGGCGGCGTTCAGTTTGCTTTGATGATTGCTGCTGTGAGACGGAACTTGGTGCGACAAGTTTGGGTCCGCCTTCGATGCTAGGCTCTGGTTCCTTGGATGGTTTCTGTAGGTGCGATGTCTTTTGCGTCGGCAACACGGTAGCTGACTCGGTGGTTGGCGCGCGAGCTTCAGGGTCGGCGGTCGGCTTCTCCTGTGGCGCCTTGAGTTTCATGGCTCTCTGTTTCTCCAGTTGCCGGGCTCTCTCCGCCTGCTCCTCTTCCTTCTGGCGGTCTTCAAGCTCCTTCTGTCTGCGCTTCTCCTCTCTTTCAGTGGAGCTGCGCGTCCGGCGGCCTTCTTGGCGTGGAGGGCTCGGAGGCTGTGTCGACTGCGGCCGCTGGCTTTCCCTATTACGATCTGTGTCCAATCGTCCTGTATGCCTCAATCTCGGTTGGTCCGGGGAAGCAGATTCGACTCTGGCGGCAGCTGTAACTCCCCCAGTATTCATGAAAAGGCCCTTAGCGGATTGCACGATAGACTGAAGCCGCGATTTAGATGCACTTATCGGACCATCGTAGCGCTCGGCCGGTGAGCCAACCGGGGTTGTGGACATCTGGTTATCAATGTTTGCAGACGCACTCTTCTGATGGCCAGGTCGCTGTGGTGATGAGTAGGAGGGTGTTGACGACTTTCCGCGAGCTGCATCTGAGGCGTGCTTAGAGCTAGTTCTCGGCACCTCCGGGGGATGGACATCTCGTTCCCTATCAATGGAAGGACGGTCTTCCTCAGCACCTCGGGCTATCCGAGCGCTGGAATGTTTGCCGAAGCTATCAGCTTTCTGGCTGGCACGTACATCTGGCCGGTAGGGCGAATTCAGTGGCTTGATCCAGTCGTCATCAGCGGCAGAGTCAGGGGCCGGGGTCTCGCGAGACTTCGAGCCGGATGGCTCCTGCTTAGCTTCGGATTTGGCAGTGGGAAGTTCAGGGTATGTCACCTGCGCCGTCGACAAGCCAGGCACAGAAGGAATGGACTTGGTAGGTCGAGAAGGCTGAAGCTTGCCGAGCATGCTGATTTTCTCGTGCAGGAGTTGAGTCGATGACTTGTTGTGAAGCTTGCTGGCTCTAGTCTCGGCATCTCTATCTTCCTCTGTGGCATCTTTCTTGTCATCGATATCCATCTTGTCGCCATGGATATTGCTGTCCTCCGCAACATGCTGGGTCGTCCTATGTCCACCGGTCTGTCTGCCCAGATAACCCCCGGCGCTACTAAGCTTGTTAAGGTCGAGATGGCTCGTGCGGGAAATTCTCGAGCCTCCCAGGCTCTTCTTTGTCAGCGGTTCGCGAGCCGGGAGTGATGCAAAAGTGAGACTGCTCTTGCGAATCGGTGGGCGTACTGGAGATCCTTCCGAAGGTGAGCCGATTTCATCGAGACTATCAAGGGCCATGTCGTCATTTCCGTCATCTTGGTCATCCTGATGATGTTCGGGGGGTTGCGAAGTTGCATTTGTTTGCGGGCTCGATTTCGTATCCTTAAGCGGACTATATACTGGCTTTGGTGCGGCTTTCTCCGTGGGCGGGGATTCGCGTCTGGGTGTGGCTTCGGGCTCTTCTTCAGGTTCGGGTTCTTGATGGGCCTGAGCGTTTTGTTTTGCCTCTGGTTCCGGCGCAAGTTCAGGTTCCAGCTCAACGATGGCCTTGCGCGCCGGCTCCGGTTCCGGCTCTTGTTCCGAGTCCACGTCTGACATGATTTTGTCTTCAGGTTCCTCCTCAGGTTGCGGTTGTGCCTCATCAACATTCTCTGTATCCTTCGTCGGTGACTTTTGCTTCTGAGGACTGGTGCTAACATTCTGCTTAGGCGATGATTCAGTTACCTCAGGCTCAACTGTTTCTTCGCGTTGGTGGACATCCTCGCGAGCGGAGTGGAAAGACGCCCCTGTAGTACGGCGTTCTTCATGTGGTTGGTGGAGTTGCTCTTCGGCAGCACCAGGCTCTTGATCCATGGGCTGAGTAGAGGACTGCGACTCGGGCTGCACCTGTGTAAGGACCACATCATCTTCTTCCTCTTCTTCGTCCCTCTCGTCTTCCGGCATGCCGTGATAGCCCGAGTCCGTGTTGTATTGCGGGAAGGAGTTGAGGTTCTGGGTCAGATCTGGGTACTCGGGTTGTGATGTGTTCTCCGTGGTCTTCTTGGCTTCCGTCGCAGTAGCTGGGCCTGCAGCCGCAGTGACGGGCTTGGTTGGTGAGCGCTGAACAGCCGGGCTAGCACTGAATTTATTCTCCGTCTTGCTGTTGTTGTTTGCGGATGAGAAGATCTCGCTCAGGGGCTGGGAGCAGTACGTTAGCATATATTCAGGTGCGCAGAAAGTAGCTGGTATAACGCACCACTCGAGATTCGTTCGCATCCCGCTTCCGCACTGTACGAGGCGTTTTACCTCGTAGCTTTCCCGGGGTTTTGAAGACATCTGCGAAATTGCTATACAACAGTAAGCGTCAACAACTATGCGTCAAGCCTCTAGACTGGCGCGACCCACGATTGGTTGTTGGAGAAAACCTCGGCCATATGTTCATTCAGCCAATCCATCTCATGGCGCACTGGGTATTCAATCTCCTCCATTTCCTGATCCACCAGCTGCATAAAATTTTCCTTTTCGGTTGAGATCCACGCTGCAGAGCCTACAGGCTTCTGCGCCCTCGCGCCCGCCGCGGCCATGGCGACGTAAACAAAGCGATCGCACAGCGGGTTGACTGAGTACTATGAAAGGGGCGTAAATGATCGAAGGGCACGGGAGCCCGGTCTAAAATATAGCGAGAGACAACGATGGGAACATCGAATGGTGGTGGAAAGGCGATAAGAGTTGACGGTCGACTGGTGAGCTGAAATGGCCGGTCGTCGGGAGTCGAGCATCAAAACATCGGCAAACGCGTGAGTCCCGCCATGGCACGTGACGGTACATCATACTTAGTGCCTGATATCAAAGGCATCCACGTCCTGGCTTAGGCAGGAGAGGAAATCAACTGGAATCATACACCAGACACAATCATCGCTCATGGAAGTTGCAATGCGGAGTAGCTGCAAATAACCCCTGAGGCGTTTCTCTGGCCATTTTGGCTTTTCTGGCTTGATTCTACGGTGTATCTATCTATTTTCTACTCCCCTTTCGATAAGCATCGCTAGTCCCGCTCTATTGAACCATGTTGGTACCGCTCATTCGAGAGCTCTCCTTAGACCAGGAACTGACGTGGGCGGAGTGTTTCTTCATGTAACAGTGATGGTCCCTTGCTGTGCTCATGGACTCACATGAGGATCACTGCACCGCCAGCTGTCCCTATGCACAGTGCACAGATCTAGACTATCAACCAGCCTCCAATGTGTACCATACCGGACCGGGCAGTTTCACAATCGAAAGGTGACGGAGGAACCAGTCAATGTGCCGCGATAAAGAGGAGAGATGGCGTTCTTCTCCATCGATCTTTGGAACCATTATCCAACGTTGACCACTTTATGACCCGGTCATGACATCATCTTCTAGTGCAAAGGGTAACCGTACAGAGAGTTCGTAAATCCATTATTCGACTCGGTTGGCAGAACAGCAAATAGCCGGGAGCTTGCTCGAAAGATCCGATGGGAAAGTCCGGGGCGTTACTCAAGCATCGAGTGAGTTGGGAACTTTGCAGGTTTTCTGCATGGAAAAGGCAGAGGATCCTGGACGATGGAGGATGCCATAGCTGGATGGATGATGGAATGGTTCGAGTAGATCGTAAGTAGGATAGTCAACCATGGAGCCAACACCTACTTACTTCAGGTAGACTCGTGTATCACCCCTTGCATTACGCCCACACCGTCTTGAAAGAGGGATGAGAAACTGATCATTAATATCCAGTAGCTCATTAGCTAGATAGATAACTAACCTGTAGACAAAACAATACCTTGTAGGTAGTTAGTTAACGGCTGGCCAGACTAACTAAAAGATAGTCCGAAACACCGGGTCCATCGTCACATGCGGGCCCTTTCCGCTTGGAAGGCGCGAGAAAAAAGGCCCAAAACCAAGCAAAGCAAAGCAAAGCAAAGCAAGCAAGCAGCAACTCAGCACACGATCATTGCATCACCCGCTACTCTCCTCTCCTCTCCTCTTTCTCCCTCTCTCTCTCTCTCCTTATCCTCCCGCCCATTCTCACCCCCTCCGTCGCCAACTCTCTTAATCTTCCCTTTTCTTTCCTTCTTGCCTCGGTCGTTCTCTTCGTCTTCCCTTGTATTATTTAATTTCAACCCGCCTTGAAACTTCCCCTGAACCCGCTCTCTAGTCCCCGGCACTTTCCTCCTTATCTTTCCCTCCCGAAAATCCTCCAGACCTTCCGAAACGCACACACGACTTTCCACCATGGCTGACGTGAGGTATCCCGACACAAATGGCCACAGTAAGGTACGAGCAGTCGCCGGTTTTCGTGTTATGCTGTTTAGTGAGGACGCATTGAAGCTGATCTAGTCTCTGATCGCAGTTCCGAATCTCCCACGCACATGCTCCCAGTGTATGTTACACGAACTGACCGTTACTCCCTCGCTTAGGCGCACTCGCAAAGGGTAAATAGCTGGCTCCATGCACACCTGCTTCGTGTTTACCGCTCGAAATTGGTGACTTTATGACCAACTGATCTGACTTACACTCGATTTAGGCCCCATTGCCGAGAACATCAAGTCCGAGGCGTCCCGCACTGGTCAAGAATTCCGCGATTTGAGGAACACTAGCCCTTCATCTACCACTGCGACCGGTCAACCCTTGACCTGTACGTTATGACACAAATCAGCTTGCACGCGCTCTCTGCTGACCCGGCCCAGACTACCACTCGCTGCTGTACAGCCTTTTGAGCGTATGTGATCCTGGATGCCGCCAGGCGCGTCACCATCTAACTGATTGTTATAGTGGGAGCAACCCCGAGCTACCGCCATCTCCTTCGCGAGTGTCGTCACATTCATCTTTGCCGCCCGTTACCTTCCTCTCCTCCGTTGGTTCTTCAAATTCATCTATGTGGTTCTGGGATGTAGGTTTGGTCGCGGGTCCCGCAGAGGAACAACAACATATGCTGATTCCCGATTTTACTAGTCACCGCTATTGTGGAGGTCGGCGGCAGACTTGCTCTGTCACAGAGTGTCGTGAGCTCGTTCCGGCCTCGCAAGTACTACACCGTGCCCAAGGAGACGATCGAGGCTGTGTTGGAGGACCTTGAGCAGCTCATCGACTTTGTCCTCATTGAGTTCCAGCGGGTTCTGTTCGCCGAGAACATTGTTCACACCATTGCAGTACGTCTTAAGAAACACCCGTTACTGGCGACTCAGGCCAATACTAAAACAATGTGCAGTCTTTCTTTGCCGCTTTCACCGCCTACTGGTTGATCAAGTTCCTTCCTTTCTGGGGACTGTCTTTGATTGCGGTCACCATCGCCTACATGGGACCATTGGTCTACATCAACAACCGTGAAGTCATCGATGCCCACATTGAGCACGCGCAGGAAGTTGTCAACAGCCAGGCCCACCAGCTGAAGGACCTTGCTGAAGAGCGCACTGCCCATGCCACAGGTGTTGTGAGGCAGTATGTTGGTGACTACAGCGCCAAGGCCCAAGGATACATGCGTCGCTCTGCGACCCCTGAGATGGCTCGGGCACCCGCCCCCGTCATTAAGAAGGAGCCTGAAGCCGAGCCCGAGATCAAGACGACTGACTTCCCAGAGGCACCCAAGGAGGAGCCCGTGGCCGCCCAACAGCCCGTTGTGGAGACGATCGAACAGCCTGCTGAGCAGGTGAAGTCGGAGCCTCTTCTGGCAGCTTAGATAAATGGGGCCTTTCATATAAGATCGGCTAATGGTCGGGATTACTCGGATGATGGACGTGTGGGAATTGCGGGGTAGGTGCAGGGGTGATAAGAATTGGTAGCAGTGACATCCAAGTAGGATGGATTGGTTGGGTGTATGATGACTAACCGGGATGATGCGTTTCGAGGGTTTGCGGACGATAATTGTATGTTTCTCTGCTGGCTGCGAATTATGCTGCAACTTGTCGAATGTAATCACCGTATGAAATGATTTTCTGTCCGATTAAACTTTGCCTCGGATTTAGTGCCAGTGCTACGGAGTAGTGACGTAGGTAAGCCAGTCGGGAGTATGTTGATACAGCGTTTCGTGTCACGATATATATTGCGCGCCGGGTACATGGTATAAGATCCCAACGCGACCATCACAGAGTAGTTCAAGTCCATATGACAACAAGTTAATGTTTCCATAGTAATTCGTGCAGCACTACAATACTCATACCCACGGGGCCAGACCCATGGGGCCTATCTACCTAGACTAGCCTGAGCGGGAGCGGCAACGGGAACCAAAAAGACTAGCACCTAGTATAGAAACTAAGCCAAAAAAGAAAACACAAAAAAGAAATTGCTGTGCATCATCCGTGAATCGAACACGGGCCTCATCGATGGCAACGATGAATTCTACCACTAGACCAATGATGCTTCTTGATGGAAGAGCTGCACTTATATTAGTCTATAGCCTAGCAAAACCTACAGTGAAATATTGCTCTGGTCCAAGTCCCGAATGTCAACCATTAAAGTACCTAGTACCCCTGAACCACATACCTAATTAATACCTTCTATTCAATCTTCTACCCATCTTCATAAATATATATTTGTGTATATATATACATGCCAAGTATATTAACAATACTCTTAGTCAACCCCTACTAAAAGCAGCAATTAGGCAAAAAAGCCAAGTAGTCTGGATAATGCTCTGCCCGCACCCCGATATATTTATATTTGTCACAAGGCAACTAGACAGACATGACGGATTGCATGCAGGACATGAATCAGCAAACTTCAATCAAACCACAACTAACCTACCGCCACTATAAGTTTAAGTACTATAGTATGACCATGCATATTTTGGCCACGCCACATCCACCACTGCTTGACTCTACACCGGTAATGTCACTAGAAGAAGGGACAAAAAGGTACTAAGATGAAAAGGGAAGAAAAGAAGGCCTAAAGGTAAGTAAGTAGGTAGGGAATAATAACCCACAACACATAGTCACATAGTAGTATTATAAGCCACTGTAGTAGAATTGGATAGATGTACCTAGCCAAGTATCGATTCAAACCCCGCAAAATCGATAAATGATCCAAACCCCAGAAAAAGAAGCAACATGGCTTAGCTGAAAAAGCTTCGGCCGAGACAAGCCGAAGATGACAGCCAGGTAATCAATATACCGGATAAATAAATAATTGAACGGCGTTTTATCAACAAAAAGCATATTTAGGGATGGATGGATGCATGGATGTACACGCAAGCAGGCAGTTACCATTTCCTGAGAATGGAAGGAGAAGAGGCCAATGCACGATATCTATCTATCTATGTATCTATCCCTCTGTTTATCACTATCGTGTGTAATGAGTGTATAATGTAGTTACAGTAGGGAAGAGTAACACGGAGAAAGAACAGCTTCTTACCCCGCGACAACATACCAAAGCAGATCAAACCTGTTTCCACTCCCATGAAACTGGGAACTGGTGGGGTTCGTGCCTTGCAAATGGCAGTTGAAACAGATGCTGGAACAGGGAAAGACAAGATCTACCAAGATCTGAATGAGGCCAAAGCACACGGAAACACTCACTGCAAGGCATCCCTTGCTTTTCGAAACAAGATCTGAAGGTTTAAAGAGAGTTGGCAGGCTTGGTAACTCGGTGCCTTTTTTTCTCTTCTCTAGAGGTCGAGTTGGTATAAGAGGTTGGTACATTTCCTCTCTTCTCACCTCTTAGGATCATGTTCATGGTCATTGTCTATACTACTGAGCTGTCTTCAGGTTCATGATTCTCCCTTCTGCGGGCTGCTTCGGTTAGTCTTCTGTATATCGTTATGTACACCAACTTTTCGTTTCAAGTCCTTCAACTTCCTCCTCTCCTCGTTCCACTTCATTATATATGTACCTGAAAAAGCCGCAACCGAAAAAGATGAAGAAGGGAAGACAAAGCATGTATCCTGGGGTTGATGGTGCTCTCGCCGCACCGGTGAAGATATTAAGTAAGTATTATGGTATATGAGTATGTCCCTTCTTTTAGGCCGTTCCTCCCAATAACCGCATTATATGAATGAATGAGGACAAAAGAAATAAGGAAAGAAAGAGAAAGACACGACCGTCATCACGCCCTGCTAAAAACCCAACCGGACCCGAGAAACAAAGGAAACAAGGAAACCCCATAACAAAGGGAAGAGAAGTCTAATAATTAAAGTAGTATGGATGTGTGCAGCTCCCAAGATCTCCGGAAAGCCCCATAACAGGTAAGGACTGCTGTGCTTGGCTGTGTGGGTAGTACTTCATTGAATAAGGATTGGCGTCCAAGGTTGTTGTCGCGGCCGCTGCCGCTGCCGCTGCCGGCTCCTGGTGGAACATGGCCCCCCCAGTGAGGTCGAGAGGATAGTCGCCCTCGCGGTGACGCTTGAGCGGCGCGAACGAGGCCGATGCGTCGGTATCCCATGCTGTAGGGATAGGAGGCTTGCAGGGGTCTGACGCCTTCGATGTGGGTGGCTTTGACGTGAGCGGGGATGTGGTGGCGGTGGACGGGAAGACGGATGTGTGTGATTCGAGATCAGGAATTTCCTTTCTATAGACGGGATTGCTTTCCTTGAGGGTCTGGGTGGGTGAGCCCAGAGTTTGGGAGTCGGTGAGCTCGGGGAGGTGGACGCGGGAAACGCAAATCACGGCGGAGCCATCTGCAGTTGCTAAGTATGAGACATGTCCAAAAGACCCAATAGTGGATGGAAGCGCTTACCTGTTCGACCGTCTAGGTATCGTTCCTCCTCCTCTCGTACGTGGTAGATCTCATCGAGCACAGGAATGCGTTCGACGGGAGCGATCTGGCGCCGAACAGACTGGTCGGCTTCCTTCAGTTTCTCCACGCAGATAGCGTGACTTTCACGCAGCTCGCAAAGGATATGGACAAGCAGACGGATACGCTCTATATGCAACGTTAGCGCGACTGATGGACGAAGCAGAGTGATGGAAATACACACCCGCCTTCAGAAGATGATCTGGTTCACGGTGAGTAACACCCGCCGGCCACCAGGCTGGCTTGGTCAGTTCAGGGTCAAATTGCTGCGATGATCCGGATATGATCTTGCGTCCATTGTATGGATAGTTGACTTGTTTCCGGGGCTCCACGAGCTTGATGTATGCTTTGGCCAGGATGCGACAATTGATCTGCTGCAGGCTGTCAAAGGCCTTCTCGTAGTATCTGCGCAGAAGGCCGGTGTTGCGCACGGGCAGCATGGACTTCTGGTGACAGGTGATGCTCATGGGAACGAGGCATTCATGGGATACCCGCTTCCTTTTGGACTGAGGAGGTTCTGTGGTGGAGTGGAACCTGAACATGATCAGTGGTTGGGTCGCATTGAGATTGAGAAAGGGCGCAAGTACATTTGTTTAGCTGATAGATCGCTGGCGCTGGGAGATTCTGGGGAGAGTGGGCTTCTGCCTCTGATGTCTTCTGTTGTTGTGTTGGTGTCAACAAGGTATCCGTGCGAGACCTTGACAAGGAACCCTACCGAGCATTTTGGATGGATCACCTTTGCCCGACAGTGCCACCGCACGCAGAAAGTTTTCCGTCACGCTGGGAGAGAGGATCGTCTGGCAGTTATTCGCGATGGACTGCGAGGCCTCGAAACGTAATTTGCCATTGTCGTCGATGTAGATGAGGGCGAAGTGCATACAAGCCAGCCCGTCTAATGGCGCATCCATGGACACGGGAGTGTGAGACTGGCACGGTCAGCTTGCGTTGCCATAATAATCACCACAGCCATCAATCATACCATGGAAGCAGAAAACAAGAGTTCGAATGTGATGACTCTCAAGGGATCAAGGTACACTTTAAGGTGGGATGACCTGTAAGAGTTCGATCAGGCTTCTGGTCGCAGTCGCGCAGGAGACAGAGAAGAAGCGTGTACAGTTGAAAGAAGTGAGACTCAGAAGCAAGGCACGAGAAGGAGCATTTTTAAAAGAACAGGACTGAGGCAAGAGGCGAAGACCAGCAATATTGCAAAGAAAATGGGGGGAGTGGCCAATAGATCCACTCGCCGTGTTAAGCTTACCGGATCGTCCTCAACCTGGGCTTCAGCTTCGTTTCGTTTCCGGATCCGCGACGCCCCTCATGCAATCTTATATGCGTGCGCGAATATATTTCCTGTCTCTATTAGAAATTATTAAACCGTTGGCTCGCCTCCAGGACCGCGTCCCAAAAGGAAGAAAAAAGCAACTCAAGTTCAGACTAGGCTATAGTACTTCCAGTACACCGTAATGATGGACCGTCGCAACCAGATCAATGGATCGGCCCAAGCTGTGTCACTAATGTGCGTGGCCCTATGTGGCACAGCAGCCGACGGGTCCTTATCCGCTCGCATGCATTTGGGCGTAGGAACTAATGCTATGTTGCGTCGTTGCTTCCAATCACCGAGCTCGAGAGAGAGGGTCAGATTGAAGTCCGGTCCTGCTGGCAGTCTTGGAATAGAGAAAGTGGCTAGCTATCAAAGTGGACCTTTCAAGAGATTGTTTTGCCACCCCCGGTTGGTCGAATCTCGAGATCATAGTCCCATTTCCCCCAAGCTGGGGCTTGTTTGGTTGCTATAGAATACGCCTTCTGGATTGAATCTGCGTTGTGTACGGAGTAGTATACCATTTCAGACAGTCGTGCCGTAGCAGGTTATGCCACCTGCTAGCAAGATTAGCAAGATCGCCTCGAGCCGAGGGTCCAATAGGTCCGCTGGCGCATTCATGGAGGCTGCAATACATACTCTATCTTGTTCGATAGCATGCGGATGTGCCATTCCGTCTGCTTACCTCTTCCCGTTATGGAAGACTTCGTGTCTTATTTTCTCCTATCTATGCGATTGCCTCTTCCAGATATTGCTTTATTCTACCGAACACCCTCCCCTTGCCTGACGCGTCGGGTGTCAGACAGAGAAAGGTGCAGTTTGTCCATTCATGGTTCGCTCTGAGATCCGACCTGGCTGGCTAGCGGGGCAGACGCTGTCACCAGATAGTAGCCAACACGCCAGGCACCATATCGGAATATCCCGAGGAGGACATTTGTCATGGTACTACTCCGTAGCAAAAGTCAATAGCGGATGTTGAGTACTGTAGGCCTGGAGTGGCTGGAGGGCGGTTCGTTCTACCTGGACCACCGAATATCTCAAAGCGATGCACCGGACATGCAATGGCACCTCGCACTTCCGGTGCTCACCCATTTGTCAAGAGATTCCCAATGCGGGTTTCCCGATGTGTATACGGATGGAGTCGAGGATCAGGAGTTGACCTAGCATTGACAGAGGTGCCAGTCCAGACAGGAAATTATGCGATACCTATTACATACTGGGGTCGGAAAACAGTTGCGAGGCTGCCGTGACCCATAGCGGCGACTATCGCTGTTGTACCGCATCATATTCGATGTTTGTTTTTTTCTCCATTTGGATATCCGGACAACACAACGCCATTGCTGGCCATCGTTCCTGCTACCCACATGGCAGATGTCAGGTAGTGACTTGGTTGAGTCTAGATCAAAGGCAGCCTTGCCACATTGCGGTACTTCGTGGCTATAATGAGCTTGCTGTTGGGATGCCCAAGCCAGTGTCCCGAAAACCTGGAGGGTAAAATTACAGCATTACCGTGGAATTCTTGGAAAAGAGTGCAGATGGAAAGAATCTAGAAAGAATCGAATGATTTTCAGTAGAGAAAAAGAAAATAAAAAGATAACAAATAGAAAGAAAAATAAACCATCAAGAAGAAGAGCCAAACACTCACACAGTAGCTGGACCCTTATGGGGACGTGACGGAGACGGTTGCCGCAGGCCCATCAAGGCCATTGGCCCTTTTGCCTTCGGATCATGTCTGATCGAACGATGGCTGAACCGATCCTGACGCGACGGATGGGAGCCCCGCCTCTGCCGAGACAAGGTTGTGACAGATCGCGGCCAAAGAACCCACTTGTGTGTGTGTGTGGTCAGAAGCAACCATCGGCGAACAGGAGGATGCCTGATCGTACTGGGAGGACCTAATTGGCGATAATCCCGCCAGAACCGAGGAAACCACCGCGGCATGCCTGGCCTGCAAGCGAATGTCACAGAGGGCCATTCAAGATAAGCACCTGTTTAGAAAATCCCAAACCCGCTGATGAAGTAGTACGGCCCTATCCGCCTGTTCCAGGTGTCCTTGGGAGGGGGACGTTCATCTGTTCGATGTATGATGTGTCGGCCGGCGAGACTGCAGAGGAGTGCATATTGCATATGATACGGTGACCTGTCACGGTGGCTGAACGCCCGACATGCATACCGGAAAGCTTCCGGAAGTAACGAGCAATTTATTAACCTACTGAGTACCGCCGAGGTTCCCTTTTGTCATGGTTTATAAATAAATAACATCGGTTCGACGAGGAAAACTTTACTGCAGGTGGGACGGAGCCTTCATTCAAAACTATTGTTGGCGATGGCTGCGCCAGAGGGTAGATCATCGACAGATAGTAAGCTGCCAGTCAACTGACAGGCAGGCTGCCTGATTGTTCACATGATTCATAGTGTGCGCTCCATCTCCATAGACCTGAAGGTTCGGGCCATGTCGGTCAAGTCTGTGCTTCTGTAGGTTAGTGCTATAATCTATGACAGCTTGGCTATCGAACCTTCCGAGTCCTGGAGGTATATCAATTCCGTGCATCACTATCAGAATATAGAGGAAGCTGAAAGTCAATAAGCTTACTTACCCTTGTCAGTAATGTTTGCAGCTCATCTTATTGCATTGAGGTATTACGCCACGCCACGCCACGGCATGGATGCCGCCATATGTACTTGCCGGCATGAAAGGCACGAAGCGGAAGAAGTACCCGCCCACGGAGTGTTATACGTCATGAGGATTGCAACTTACTGGATTGTGGTGTTGGTGAGTAGGTATGAGTGAACGAGCTTCCAATTTGTAATTCAAGTGATGGGTCAAGTTGAACTGGACATGATAGGGAAGAATTCCCCGATGTGGCAGGACAAGGCCTCGCAAACGATAGGAGGTGGACTTTTCATGTTTAGGAGATGACTGGAGGTCGCCCATTCATGGCGACGCCCGCGTTTCTAGAAAGCTGCCGATTCTGTGAAGGAGATCCACCGGGGGTGCCTGTCGGGTGTCTCATAGTTCGTTCTGGGTTCGTCGTACGTTTGTTGAGTTCGGGTTGCTGCCGGGAAGGTATCGCTTTGGGAGGTCATCCCAGAGCGATTGTAGCGGTATGGATGCCGCATATTGACTGCTTTGATAGGCTATAAGCTGAGACTGTCTCTTCAGTAGCTGGATCTACCAACTTAGGATGGTTCATGCATGAAGAGCTTGGGAGACCTCGATCGAGGCCAATGGCTGATCAATTTCGGTAAAAGTGAGAGTATTGACGTAATTCAAGCATACTCACATCTTTGTTGTGCTAGTGATACAAGCCAGTCAATTGAAGAGAGGTACTTTATATTGTTCGGAGAGAAGAGTGAGTGGGCGATGGAAGTAAGGTCAGTCAAGTTTTAAGCTGGAAGTCTACTTTGCTACTTTCATAGATGGAGGATGCCTCAGGTACCTGGCGGATACTGGGGTGTTGTGGTATGTTACTTTTATATTGAGTTTGTAACAATACGCAATACTATGCTGAAAATATGATCGTATGCACGGAAAACAATATAAATCAAGAAGTTAAACAATACATTACATGTTATATACACGTATGATTACAGCAACCATGATATTTGGACTTGCGGCCACCTCGTCCCTTTCCCCTTTCCTCTCTTCTTTCTCCTCTCGAGTCACTTCATACTCGGGGAGAGAAATCGCATTTGATTCTTTCATCAAGATCTCTCTGGTTCAGGCTGTCCTGCATCACGATCCACCTGTCCATTGTCAATTTCTGACGCACTGGGTGCCTTTCATTGACTTTTTACTACGGTATCTACTAAGGAAGTACTACCGGAGTACATTCTCCCCCCTCCGTCCCCTGTGTTCTCTCCCTCTCTCACACACACTCTCTTTCCTCCACTCCACCGCCCGGACGAATCCCATCCAGTGCATTAGTCCGTCCGCCCCAAGGCTGATCGCAACTCGACGGGCCAGCAAATCTCTTTCCTTCCTTTCCGTCCGCTCACTTGACTTGACTTGACTTGACTCGACAACTGCGGTCACAACTGAGGATTCTGACTTGTGACTAACGGATTTACTTTTGCCACAGGTTACACTAACCCACCCTGACTAAGTTGTCGCTTTCAGGTCTGTCCTTCCCATCTGCCGGCCCTTCTATTATCCCACACCCCCCTTCTTGAGTCTCTTCTGGCTGTCGTGTCCCCATCGGCCAATCACCGCCCCTCTGTTTCCAGTTTAATTTTATTATTTTGGCCCTTTCATATTACCTTTTTCTATCTCGTCGTGGATCGTTCCAGAAAAGAATATTCTACGGAATTAAGCAGCGCAATCGCCAGGACACTAAGTCGTTAGAGGAATTGGCTTAGTGTCTCATCCCGCTCATCCCTGGATTCCGGCGAGTCAGAGTGTGCGACCGACATTGACTGTCGCTGCTGCGGACCTGATCCGTGGAAGTTTTTAATTTAACCAGAAACATTAATACCAAAAGAAAAAAAAAAGAAGGAGAAAAAAAATTCAGGAGAGGAAGAGAAAGGAAAAAAGAATTAAAAAAATAACGAAACAAAAAATAAGAGAAGAAAGCTTGTGGCCTGGCTCAACCATTGATTGACCTTCCTCTTGCTCTTATCGACCGACATGGACCCCAACGTTCCCGGATTCCCTTCTGCGATGCAGCAGACCGCGGGTTTTCCTGTCACTCCCCAAAATCCACAGCAGTTCCCCTACTATCCGAATGCCATTCCCCCGTTTCCCCAATCCAAAGCTGTCTCTCATCCTCCACAGCAGCAACACCAGCATACTCCTTTCGGTGCCGTGCCCATGCAGGCCGGTCCTAGTGGAGCAATGATGCCGTCCGGGTTCCCCCAGCAGTCATCCGGTACGTCGGGATCTTTCCTTTAACTCCCCTTGGCCTGTTATCTCCAAGCTCTCTTTCTCTGTCACTACTGTTTCGCTACTCTATGTAATTCCTTGATCTTCTTGAGGCCTGTCATCGCTTCCCCACCCTTTGCCCCTTTGATCTACACGCGGCTGCTCCATGGCGCCGGGTTCTTTTTCCCATACTGAATCTACTGGACCTTCCTGGTCTAGTAGTTCAAGTACGTGTGTGTGCTAATGGCTTGACGCGTATCCACTATTGCGCTACGATTGCCCGTCGTCCTCTTCCTTCATGTGTTGTTGTTCGTTGTTTCCTTTTCCCTCCTGGCCAAAGTGCGCAGGCGACGTTGGCCGCAAGGACTAGCCGCTAACCATCCGGATGGACTAGTAGGACCCCACGCCAACTTCTCTGCACCATTTGCCCAGCCACCTGTGCCAGCAACGTCTATGAGCCAGTATCTCCCTCCCCAGGCGACTGCGACATCGACTCTTCCCGCAACTTCAGCGCAATCCTTTCCGCCCAATATGGCATCGGTACCGGCGACTAACATGATGCCTGCGCAACAGCAACAGCAACGAGCAGCGCCCCAGCAGAACCCATTGTCAAGCTCCGCCCAACCTGCTCCTCAGTCACCTGCGACGACTGCGCGCGAGAAGGCTCGCGTGTCTACGCTGCTGGACATAAACTCGATGTTGCTGCAGGAAGTTATGAACCTTCAGGCAGCTGGCAAGGCTGGTGCGCCTTCGCAAGGAGCGTCAGAGTCGAACCCGTCGCCTGGTTCAGATCAGACCTCGGATAAGCCCACCCAGCGGCCAAGCGCAGAATATCTCGAATGTATGCGTCGGTTACAAGCCAACTTAGGGTACCTTGCAACCATTGCCGACCGGGCTAAGAAATCAGGGGGTGTTCCCCCTGCCGCACCGGCGATCATGTCACCGCCTCCAAACATGCCTTCAATGAATGAAATCTACAATAAACTCAACGAGCTCTTCCCTCGGGCCGCGCAAGGTGGAATGGGGACACCCCAGCAGAGCCCACAATCATTGCATGGCAATGGCCGGCCCAGTCCTTCTCCAGCCGTTGAACACGTTGTTTGAAGAGGTCAAAATGACAACAAAACATGATGTGTTGCGCGTAGTGCGAACTCTATGGGGAGCTGAGCGTACTGGCTCAAGGTAGAGAGCAATCGACCGTCGCTCCTGCATCCCGCCTATACGCCCATGGTTGCATGAGGCCCCTGCCCTGACCGGCTTTTCACTCAAGTCAAACCTCGAGTTACGATCCGACGAGCCTTCAAATGGGCATCGTGCGCGTCCATATTGCGCCACAAACTCTTCTATCAATGATGAGCCATCAGATGAAGCCCACAGTCCAACTCGAGGCAGCTCTCTATTTGAAGAAAGAGGTACTTGATATACTGGGTACTTCTTAGGGTCGTGAAGCGTTGCAAGATACACAAACAGTGTTGGCGACCAAATGGGACGAACATGTGAACATTAGCACCAGAAGTGGATGGTAGCTACGAACGATGGGAGGCGGAGGTTCAAATGTACGATAGAGTCTGGGGATATAGAATCGTATATAATAGAGAGATATATATTTACTGCACGGTACTGCATTGCTATTGTAGAAAACTTGTTTATGGAGTAGGATCGCATGAATTGCTGGCCTGAATGATCAGGTCAGAAGACGCCGCAGCTCCGCCGGGACAGGGCCAATCAGAGGGCGTCAATCGGGGTGTCCGCCCGGTTCCCTTTTCAGTTCTGTCTGCCACTGCAGCTCGCCTGACTTCAGTTCCCTTTTCTCCTCCTTCCTCACGGTCCTCGTCATCCGCCCCTCTCTGTTGCAGTCTCTCTTGTTGGGGGGTCTTGTGAATGTCTTGCGTCTGGCTCCACATCCACAGAAGGAGCCTATTGTCTGTCGCTACGAACAATTCTGTTGCGAGGGCCGCTACCTCTACCTCCGCCGCGCCGCCGCCGCCGTCATCGCCGCCGTCTCATTCTAGTACTTATTCGCCTCTTCATCGCTCTATCGCCAATCCCATCGGATTTACCTTGTCGCCTGCGAGGTCACTAGTTACTCGCAATCCTGAATTTTCTGCCTGTCGGCGCTCTAGTCGACACTTTTCTTTGTGCCCGGCCGTTGCAGCGCCCGGTGTCACCACGAGCATCTGCCCTGGTCAGGCGCCCGTCCGCTCTCTCAGCTCGCTCATTATACACTCTACGAGACCCAGTGGTATACGTCTTCGTGCAGACCAGATGGATTTGAATGGAGATGCAGGAGCCAAGCGCAAGCGCAGCTCTATCACCGCACCCGCTGAACGGCCCGTAAAGCACCTTCGCCCCGAATCGAGCGCATTGACACCTGGGGATTCGACGCCTGCCAATGGGACGGTATATGATGTAGAGGATGATGAAGATGCGGGTCGTCTGCTGCCTGTAGGGCCTGCTCAGGCGGATTCGCCGGAATGGCAAGCTACCATAGAGGAGGTTGTGAAGAGCGTTGTATCTATCCACTTCTGTCAGACCTGCTCCTTTGACACGGAGCTGTCCATGAGTAGCCAGGCTACTGGGTTTGTGGTGGATGCAGAGAATGGATACATTTTGACAAATCGACACGTGGTTTGCCCGGGACCTTTCTGGGGATACTGCATCTTTGATAACCATGAGGAAGTAAGTTGTGCTCTCTCCGTATGTAAATCTTTGGGACAGGAATGCTGATTCGTATTGGTTACGTTAGTGCGACGTCCGTCCCGTGTATCGGGACCCAGTACACGACTTTGGAATTCTGAAATTCGATCCGAAGGCTATTCGATATATGAAGCTGAGGGAGCTGAAACTGCAGCCGGATGCAGCTAAAGTGGGATCTGAAATTCGCGTCGTTGGTAATGACGCAGGAGAAAAATTGAGTATTCTGTCTGGTGTCATTAGTCGGCTGGATAGAAACGCTCCCGAATACGGCGATGGCTACAGTGACTTTAATACGAATTACATCCAGGCCGCTGCAGCAGCTAGCGGTGGAAGTTCCGGCAGTCCTGTAGTCAACATTGATGGTCATGCGATTGCTCTGCAGGCCGGTGGTCGTGCAGACGGTGCAGCGACGGATTACTTCCTGCCTCTGGACCGACCGCTACGCGCACTGGAATGCATCCGTCGCGGAGAGTCTGTCACGCGTGGAACGATTCAGACGCAGTGGATCCTGAAGCCATTCGATGAGTGTCGTCGGTTGGGCTTGACGCCCGAGTGGGAGGCGACCGTGCGTAAAGCAGCGCCCACGGAAACCAGCATGCTGGTGGCCGAGATCATCCTGCCCGAAGGCCCGGCGGACGGAAAGCTCGAGGAAGGAGACGTGCTTCTGCAGGTCAACGGGGAGCTTCTCACCCAATTCATCCGGTTGGATGACATTCTGGACTCGAGTGTTGGGCAGACAGTGCATCTGCTGGTTCAAAGAGGCGGTCAGAATGTGGAGATTGAGTGCCAGGTTGGCGACCTGCATGCCATCACGCCCGACCGGTTTGTGACGGTGGCTGGAGGCACGTTCCATAACCTGTCTTACCAGCAGTCGCGGCTGTATGCCATCGCTACTCGCGGTGTTTACGTCTGCGAGGCTGCAGGCTCCTTCAAGCTGGAAAACACCCTCTCAGGATGGATCATCGACTCGGTGGACAAGCGACCCACTCGCAATCTCGATGAGTTCGTGGAAGTGATGCGAACAATCCCCGATCGTTCGCGCGTGGTGATCTCGTATCGGCATATTCGCGATCTCCACACCCGCGGTACCAGTATCGTCTATATCGATCGACACTGGCACCCGAAGATGCGATTGGCTGTGCGCAACGACAACTCCGGTCTGTGGGACTTTTCGGACCTTGCGGACCCTATCCCAGCTCTTCCTCCGGTTCCGAGGAAGGCCGATTTCATCCAACTCGATGGTGTTAGCCAGCCTGCAGCGGCCGACATTGTGCGCAGCTTCGTACGGGTATCCTGTACGATGCCCCTGAAGCTGGACGGCTACCCCCAGGCCAAGAAGACCGGATTCGGATTGGTCGTCGATGCAGACAAGGGTTTGGTGGTTGTGTCGCGAGCGATCGTGCCGTACGACCTCTGCGACATCAACATCACGGTGGCCGACTCCATCATCGTGAACGCTAAAGTAGTTTTCCTGCATCCGCTCCAGAACTACAGCATCATCCAGTACGACCCAAGTCTGGTGCAGGCACCGGTTCAGAGTGCCAAACTCAGCACCGACTACATCAAGCAGGGACAGGACACGATCTTCGTGGGATTCAATCAGAACTTCCGGATTGTTGTGGCCAAGACCGCCGTAACCGACATCACCACTGTTTCTATTCCAGCCAATGCCTCCGCACCGCGCTACCGTGCGATCAATTTGGACGCCATCACTGTGGACACCGGACTCAGCGGGCAGTGTTCCAACGGTGTCCTGATTGGCGAGGACGGAGTGGTGCAGGCATTGTGGTTGAACTACCTTGGAGAACGCACGTCCAATTCGCATAAAGATGTGGAATACCATCTAGGATTTGCGACCCCATCTCTTCTCCCTGTCCTGTCGAAGGTGCAGCAGGGAGAGATGCCTAAATTGCGGATTCTGAACATGGAGAGCTACGTGGTTCAGATGAGTCAAGCTCGCATCATGGGCGTGTCGGAGGAATGGATTGAGAAGGTGACGCGAGCTAACCCATCGCGGCATCAGCTCTTCATGGTGCGCAAGGTCGATTGCCCACCGCCTGGATTCAACTCGGCGGCCGACACGTTCGAGGAGGGTGATATCATCCTGACCTTGGACGGACAGCTGATCACCCGCGTCTCCGAGTTGGATATCATGTACGAAAAGGATACGCTGGAAGCACTGATTGTCCGAAACGGACAAGAAATGCGGATTCAGGTGCCGACTGTCCCAACGGAGGACCTCGAAACTGACCGTGCCGTCGTGTTCTGTGGTGCTGTTTTGCAGAAACCACACCATGCCGTCCGTCAGCAGATTTCCAAGCTGCACAGCGAAGTCTACGTCAGCGCAAGAGTATGCTTTCCTCCCTCCAGCCTTTGCCACTGCCATCTAAGTAACTAACCACCCACTCTACAGAGTCGCGGATCCCCCTCCTACCAATACGGCTTAGCCCCAACCAACTTCATCACCGCCGTGAACGGCGTCCCCACCCCGAACCTGGACCGCTTCTCCGAAGAAGTGAGCAAAATCCCCGACAATACATATTTCCGCCTTCGCGCGGTGACATTTGACAATGTGCCGTGGGTAGTGACCATGAAGAAGAACGATCATTACGTATGTCACAATCTCCCCTCTCTATCTCTCTACCAAATACCGAGAAACGTGGAAAATTAACACTTTTATCACCAGTTCCCCATGTCCGAGTACATCAAAGACCAGTCCCAGCCTTCCGGTTGGCGGACCGTGTCTCACGACAAGGATAAATATAAAGATGGCATTGCGCCGGATGCTGCGAACTTGAACCCGGATGCTATGGACGAAGGGTTTGATGGAGTCAGTGATATCGAGCCGGATCTGGAGTGAGTGCCGGGCGGACTGTATAGTATTCTGTGATGAGCATGGCTGTGTTAGATGTGTATACCAGACATGGCTTTTGGAAAACATAAAAAGAAAGTGAAAAATGGGAAAATGTTAGACATTACTAGTGTTGTCCAGAGGTGTAGATGCATGTATTGTTTCGAGTGGTATCTGGTATGTAGTGGCTAGTCTACTGAGAAGTGATTGATGATAAGAGTTAAGTCTTTGATTTGTTTGATGGGGTAGGTAGATCCCATGACATGCATCTAGTATCATGTATACTACTACTTGTTACTTGAGAATCAAGCCTGGGGGAATGGATAAACATATGACACTACGGAAGTAACACATATATCCTTGTGAATGAAACACGAATCAAAATGAAAATGTTTGATTTAGTTGAATTAGATTAATTGCACGGGATATCCATATCCCTTCTACCAATAAGCGCTAAAGGTACTCAACCTTTTCTCCGAGAAAGTAGTATATCCAGATTGCCGATGGCCTTTTCCCCTTCATTGAAAGCACCTGATCACGGAAGTGTTTGAGCATACACGAGCCTGGGCTTTGTCTGGTTATCCCACTTGCAGTTCAATTTCGATTTGTTGATGATAGTGACAAAGATGAATGAATCATCACAAGAGGGCAGACAGGCCTTGGGGATAGGAAGATAACGTGACAAAACAACCATATAACCAAAAGACTCCTCATCGACATTCCACGCACTCTCACAGATACGAAAACACAGTATCCAAAAGTAATAAGAAGTGTCAAGATCATCGATCTAACAGACAATAATACCTCTTCCAAAGGGATCCACAACCTGCGGAATCGCTTCATACCCGATCATATTCTTATGCCTCTTAATCGCAGCAACGCACAACTCCAACGCCATAAGATCCCCATATCGTGATGTCGCGATCTGAGAACTAGGCACCAAACCCTCAACCCTCTCCGTCTCGGTCTTAGCCGTTATCTCGTACCCGCACATTTCCACCTCTAGAAGAACTAGCCCCTCCAATTGTCCCAGCTCAGACAGCACATCCTCCCATGTCCCAGCAGTCAACGACACTCCGCGAAATGCTACATGTCGTAGCGTCTTATGAAAGTGTCTTAGTCCGCGCAGCCTCTTCGCACTAACTGAGATATTCTCGAGTGTGAAAGAGCGCAAGGGCGCATCTGGATGGACGAGAGATGGACATGATTTGGCAGTCATGTTTCTGCCGTCCATTTGGCCAGAAAGCTCGACTGAGACAAGACGTCGGGCGTGTCTGAGAAGGCTGAAGATCGCGGTTGGTTCGCGCTCGAAGAGCGACGATGCTGAGGAGGTGTATGAGAGTTGGATATGGCGGAGGCGGGCTATCACGGGGTGAGGGATATGCTGTGCTGTGGCTGGATATAGGGTATCGTTGTCACAGTCGTAGAATTGGGGAGAGCTATGTTGAAAGTCGATTTCTTGGAGGGAGGGAGGGTGGTAGGCTTCTAGACAGTGGACGAGGAGGTTGGCGAAGTGGCGGGAGAGGTTCTCTTGGTCTGGGGTGCTGTTCTTTATGGTTTGGTATTCCAGGCGACGGAGGCGGACGAGACGGGGGAGGGAGGTGGAGAGAAGGTTGATCCATTGTTGGATGATGTCGGGATTGGTTAGGATGTGGTCCCAGGGAGGACGGCATTCGATGATTAAGGTGCGTATATGTTGACCGATGTTGCTTTGATAGAGGAAGTTCAGGTCGGAAAAGGGACTGTCATTTGGGCTGTCTTTGATGACGACAGTGCAGGTAGTGAAGAGGGCACGAGAGGCAGCGGCACAGAATGACCGGCTCACCTGGCGAAGGGTCCTGAGGTGCCCCTTGCCATGGTATTTAGAGTTGGCTGTGGCGTAATCGGCAATCTGAAGCTATTAGTTACGATCTGGGTGGCAAGAAGCTGCTGTACTGGAACTTACCCTCTCTTGAATCTCCAAGGGGAGGTGGATGGATGTCTGTGGCGTGTGGGCAGACATAATAAAAAAAGATACGGCAGGGAGTTGATATAATGATATACTAATGATAGGTCTTTGGGATGGGGATTCGCAGATTCCAGCGAAGAGATGGAAGCCCCAGATTAAGAGAAGCGGGCGCTGTTATATAGCCCCCCAGAAGTATGCATATCATGGTGAGGCAGTGACATGAATCATCCAGGGTTTACGTTCTAGAACGTAACGATGCGATGTCTGACTCACTCACTGTAATATCTTTTCTTCTGTTGACGAGATGATGATGCGGAACCGTAATGGGTGCCGGTTTGGACCTCATAGTGACTGGCAGTAATTGTATTGATTTTGGGGTTATGCTGGCGCCGATATTGGATTTTGAGACATGCTATGTATAGCATAGAACTATGGACTTGTGAAGGTATGCTCCGAAACCATATGTTGTCTATAGTATACAGTAGATTGGGACATGTCTCTTCTTCTGTCCCACCAATGACGTGATAGATGGTTTTTGGTCTACTTGTTAGCGCGCCGGTATAGTGTAATGTCTGGTGGATGAACAGTTCATATTGACTCCAAAGCAAGACTCACTGAAATATTTATATGACTGAGAAGGAAATAAGCAGGTGTTGAATTCTCAGAGGGTGGTCTATGGGGTATCCAGAAAGAAGTCAACAGCTGAACGCAGCATGTGACTCAGAAAGGCATGTTTCGAGCGAACGCTTAAAGAACTATTGATAAGAACATCGAGGTTCAGTTCAAAAGGGTATTAAGGTAAGTTCCAAACAAATGTTGTTGCTGGAACGGTATCTCAAGTGGAGTAAATGGAAGAGTTTGTGTTAGTACCATAAAGCAGGACAGTAAACAAAGAATGGCCAGTGTAGCTGCGAAGGTTGCAGTTGGATATAATGCGTCCGTTGTAGGAAGTGCGTTCATAGTCTAGGCGTCATCATAGGATGTTATGTACAACGGCTATCAGCCGCAAAACCTCAGTGGGTATATAGTAGAAGAGCCGGTCCAGGCAGCATGTATACATGCTCAACATTGGGCTCGACTCGAGAATGTCGCGGGACTGACCGCAACATAGGCGAATGGACAGCCGTCCATTCAGATGGCCCTGGCATAATCCAGCGGCTTCCAACATCTGCAATAGACTCAGGCAACCGATTGGTTTCAAGCCTCCTTGCGCGCCTTCATCTCAGCAATGAACTGAGCGCTCTTGCTGGTCGGCACAATGTAGATCTTCACCAACTCATCCACAACCTCAACCTTTCCACCACTGAGGATCTGTACCAATGGCACCTTCTTGCCAGCGCGGATCAAACCACCGGTAACCGTCTCCATGAAGCACTCCACCGTATTGATTTTGTACTCTCCCTTCTGATCCCACGGCAACGGGAAGATGTAGTCAAGATGATCCTCAATCGAATGCATTTCGGAGAACGCCTTGATGAAATCCGTCTGCGCATCCATGTGGTACAGGAACACAGCCGGGAACTCAAGCGTACTTTCCGGCGACAGCGGATCGGGCGAGAGTCTGATGCCCACGTCTTCCATTTCAGGAGGCTGATCCGTCTTGCGAGTACGGATCTGGCGCGCCTTCAGCGCAACACTAAGCAGCGTCTTCTCCTTACGCGTGCGCTCATCCTCAGCCTTCTTTCTCGCCGCGATGCGCTCAAGCACAGCCTTGCGCTCACCGATCTTCCCAGCAACCATCTGAAGAGCCTTGTTGTTCGGGTCCAGCTTCAATCCCCGGGACGCCACATCCTCCGCCTCGACAATCTTATCCAGCGAAAACAGCGCCATGGCGGACCGATAGTACGCTTTCACGTTCTTTGGGTTCAGCTTCAGCACAGCTGCGCAGTCGAGGGTCGTAGATCGGTAGTTTTCTATCCACATTAGAAACCTTGCCCCCTACTTCAGGACACAAGGAAACACCTACTCAGTTCCAAATGGCACAGCGCGCGATTAATATAGCACGCCTCCTCAACCTCCCTCCGCAACCGGGCCTCCTCCTTCTCATCCTCAGGCTTATCCCACTTGTCCTCCTTGGCCAGCAAGACCGCAATACCCTTGGAGTAGTGCTCCTTCGCATCAGCCCAGCGCTTCTCGCGAGCAGCTTCGTTTCCTTGTTCACGGAAGTTCTGCGCGACATCGCCGCGGGTACCCTCGTTCTGGAGCGCGCGGATCGCGTCAAGGAAAGGGTTTTCGCCGTCTACCCACATACATACCCCGTTAGCCTATCATCAAGCCAAGATATTCCCAGAACTGATATTAAGGAGGACAACTAACTCTCATCATACGCCTTGTTGATATCCGTCATGAACAGCGGCGTGCGGTTCAGGATATCCGCCAGCTCGTCTGTCGTGTGCGTGCTCACAGCCTCCATGGCAGGCGGCATCTGAGGTGCCATAGGGTCCGCGCCCGCATTTAGGTCTTTGAGGCGCTCTTCCTTGATGGGGATGGGGAGCTCTTCCGGGGGAGGTGGGGTGAATTCATCTTTGGCTTCGGTCGCAGGGGGTTGAGGCTGCTTGTTGACTTCGAGCGACTCGTCGTAGTCGTCGGGGAGTTCTTCTATTTGGCCCATTTTGGATCAATGTGAGGTTATGACCCTGAAAAGGAGATGTGTTCTGTTTTGGGATGAGGGGGAATGGAGATGATCGTCATGGAAAAGAGGAATTTGCTGTTATCGGAGATGCAAATGATGCAAACTGGTGGGGAGGGGTTAGCCCTTATCTTATCTGTTGATGGATCAGGTATGGTTGATGGATGTGGTCGTTCCCGATGGGGTGGGATTGTAGTTGTCAGGTAGCAATGATGAGTATTCCTCTCTTCTTTGATTGTAAAATAGTTCCTGCTGGTAGATCGGAGATTGGCGATAGGTAATGTAGTGTACGGCAGATGCCGTCAATCCAGATGATCCGGATACAGCCCTACAAAGAGGATCGTTCATCTAGACAAGACCCTGCACAATGGATAAAGAGTGGCTACTAGTCCACGACACAGTAGACCAAGAATGGTCAGGTGCAGTTGGTGCTGACTGGTTGCGAAATTCTCCTTCTTAAGCCAGGTATCAATGGGGAGAAAACCTGGCCTGAAGGGGAACTTGCGACTTGGGACGGGTTATATAACGGGAAGTAGAGAGGGTCAGGTAAATGAAAGCATTGAAACAATAGACGAGTCCTCAATCTCATTCTCTTTCAACTCATCGAGGATTCACAATTTTATTCACTACACAATACATTACTTACGGAAGCCACCGACACAGCCATCTCTATTCACTGACAGCTTCAATGATTTCTCATTTGCCTTCCACAGGTGTAACTTTAACCACCATGTCATTTGATCTCCACCATTACTTTGATGGGAGTATCAGTCTGAAGTTCACCGTATATAGTGTATAGCAATGTGTATAAAAGGTACCTTCGTGTCACTCTCAAGTACCTGCTACTCCTTAGTAGTGAGCACATAATTACCACTCAAAACCCTAACACATCTCTCCGTTTCTCTTGTTTCTGCTGCAATACCTAGTATATCCTAATATATCCTTGCGTTATATTAGGCTATCCAATACCCCATTCACATCATCAGTCCCAGTTCTGTATCTGCACAGCCACATACACAACCGTGGCATTCACTCATGTCTCGCAACTTCCACCCCGTCAACGCTAACTCGCCTTCCACCACTACTCTCACCTCAGACCCCGACATACATTCTTCCCTTGAAGACAATAGCAACAACCATACCATCATTCAACCCTACCTCTTTCCCCCAGGCGTGTCTACCAATACCAGCTTCATCAGCAACGATCAAACCCTCGTGGATAACTGCTCCAACATTGAGGTCTCACAGCTTGTCACTGAGGCAAACCGCTTCTGGGGCAATCGCTCAACGACCATCCCCACCATTGAGACAGGTTCATCAGCTGCAGAATACCCAGCCACATACATGATGGGTAATTATGATCATGGCTATGGTGACCAAAGCATGCACGAGACATCCGTGTCATACGGTCCGTACGACCATTTCCAGGTGACCGGGACAGGAGTGGACATGGAAAAGAGAATGACTGGCATCAAGGGAGATGACGAGGAGGACATGTACGATGCCAACCAAGCCTCCATGCTTGCCGCGCTGGGCATGACTCACCTTGATGAGGGAGGACCTCATGCAGTGGATGATGACGCCAAAACTTCGTCGTCGGTCACAGTTGACGATGATCCCGAGTGGAAGGAGTGGAAGAAGTGGAATGAGACGGGCGCGAATGGGGGAGTTAGATTACCTTCGGAAGAGAGGATGGACCAAGCAGGTGTTGCTGCTTGGGCGGATATAGGCTCTGAGCAGAGACAAAAAAACGAGGGATTTATGTCCTCGAGGGAGAAGATGGACCAAGCGGGTGTTGCTGCTTGGTTGGATATGAACCATGAAGAAGACCATGGGGTCTTCCAATATGAAGAGGAAGATGACTCTGACTCTGACGATACCACATCTTACGGATCCGACGATGACATGATGGAAATGGGAGGAGAGACAGAGTATGAGGAGGAAGAGGAGGTTGTCAACGTGGTCGAGGGCCCTTCAAGACAGGTTCTTATCAGTTCACAGACAGGGGCTGTTGCTGATTACGATACAGCAAGCTTTGGATGTGACTTTGAGGTAGAGGAAGAGCAACAGAACGAAGAAAGATGGGGTGGAGACGGACAACCTCCTCCCTCCCCCTTTCCTCGCTTCTACTCCAATGGTCCTCAAACGGGGCTCGTCATTGAGATGTCCTCATCCGAAAGTGACGCCGAAGAGACCATGTCATATCCCTCTTCCGACAATGATATCGAAGAGACCATGTCAGACCCATCTTCTTCATCTACCTCTTCCTCCTCATCACCAACCTCAGAAACTCCCCTCCAACCCACACCCAGTGCATACGCCCTCCCCTGGCCCACCTCACCGTCCAACCTCAGCTATACCACTACCACCAGCAGTACCACCAACAGCACCCCCACAGAGACATCCCCACCACCATCATCACAACCCGTCCGACCACCCTCATCCAAGCCCTTCACCCTCCTCGCCGACCTGCACACCCACCTCAACAGCGCCCCAAACCACCGCGCCACACATCTCCGCAACGTAGCCAACGAAATCTCTAACACGATGTACTTCGTCAACAGCCGGACAATCTCCGGGGACTTCAGCGCGGAGGACGCGGCACCCGTAGACCGGGTGATGCGGATCGTGCGCGAAGGGGAGCTGAAAATGCGGTACCAGGAGCGGTATGAGCGGCAGAAGGGGAAACTGGTGAAGCGGGAGAGAAGAGTCGCGGAGCGGGAGGACCGCGTGAGTAAGAGGGAGGAGATGGTGAGTCGGCGGGAGATGGTAACTGCAGGGTGGTGGGAGGTGTGGAGGGAGAGGGGGAGGGAGGTGTGGGAGGGGGTGGAAGGGGAGATGGATGGGGAAATTGGGGAAGGGGTTAGGAGGAATGCGATGGATACGTTGCAGAGGACGGTTAGGGTTACGAGGGAGGTTGTGAGGAGGATGGATAGGTTGATTGATGAGAGTGAGGTTGATGGTGATGGTGATTGTGATGTTGAGGGGGGAGTTGAGTTGTGAGTTGGGGAAGTTGATTGCCAGATTGATTAATTTAGGGTTATATGAGTGGATTCATGTTGGGTATTATTGGTGTTATGGCTCAATCTGTCTATATAGTCTTGTCTATCAATCTAGATTAGATTGATTAAGATGACGATGACGACATTTTCGGAAGTACTTTCATCAACGAAGAAGAGGTAGTGCCGCGGCGAATATAACAGGACAACTCACTGCTCAATCACTCTATCCTAAGCTAACTATGCAATCTACGTCTACGTAGTACGCATGCAAACTAAACTAGTAAACTAGTAGTAGCTGTAGTGTAACCCCCCACAAAGCTCATCAGGCATCTCAGCCGTAATCAAAAGCAATCGAATCAACCCACCGAGATAACACAACCACCGAAATCCGAGACTAAAGACGACCAGCAAAGAGATAAAAGGGCCAGATACCCACCTCCCTACAGTGTAAGCGCCAGGGGCAAAGTCCGATAACCGGTGTTGGTACTCCGTAGAAACTTCTTCGAAGACCGTTGCCGTCCCCACTTATTCCCACTTTTTTTTTCTTTCCCACGTTGTAACTTTTTTTTCCCACCCGAGGTGACATCAGCTCAACGGTCAACTTTAATCCTGATTTCTGTTCAGGAGAAGATCCCCAATTTACTCTGGGAAGCCCCTTCAACAGGGAACAAGAGAAGGAAGAAAGAGGAAAGGAAGTCTTTGGGTGGACTTTACCGATTCTTCATGCACAGTGGCTGACGGCATACACTTTGACGGCCCGTCTTTAACAGCTGCTAATAAGCTTCCCGACGACGATCATCATTATGACAGATACAACCGCCGAGATGGCCTCCTCAGACAGTACACTCGAAGCCACACTTTCGCGATCCGAATCCATTCGCTCAGCCGTTCAGACCTTCTCGCCTCTTCATGAGCTCGTCTTCGTCTTCGTGGTCTGCATGTCGCAGTTCATGACGCAGGCCGCGCTCGGAAACACCCTCGCCCCACTTGAGATAATCAGCGACAGCTTCGGCATCACCAACCCTGGTATTTCCAGTTGGTTGATCGCAGGGTACTCCCTAACTGTCGGCACTTTCATTCTGTTCTTCGGCCGCTGTGGCGATATTTTTGGATATCGTATCTTGTATATCACCGGGTGGATCTGGTTCGCGATCTGGTCCCTGGTGGCGGGGGTGAGTGTGTATTCGAACTACATCCTGTTTATTTTTGCGCGCACCTTGCAAGGCATCGGGCCTGCTATGCTCCTTCCCAATGGCCTGGCGCTGCTGGGTGCGACGTACCGACCGGGAAAGAAGAAGTATATGGTCTTCTCGCTCTTCGGGGCTACCGCGCCAAACGGCGCCGTTTTAGGAGCCATCTTTGCGTCGCTGTTTTCCCAGCTCGCTTGGTGGCCGTGGACTTTCTGGGCCATGGCGATCTATTGTTTTGTGTTGGCGATCATGTCCTTCCTTGCAATTCCTCCTTCCCCGTCAATTGCGCAGGGTATGTCGCTTGCGCACCTGGTGTCTGAATTGGACGTTGCCGGGGCATTCTTTGGGGTCGCAGGCTTGGTTCTGATCAACATCGCGTGGAACCAGGCACCCGTGGTAGGATGGCAGGAGGCGTATGTGTACGTCTTGCTAATTATCGGAGCCCTGATTCTAGCCATGTTCTTCGTCTGGGAGATCAAGTACGCGGCCAAGCCCCTCATCCCATTCCACGCGCTGGATCTCGACGTCTGCTTTATCCTGGGCTGCATCGCATGTGGCTGGGCCAGTTTCGGAATCTGGGTCTACTACTTCTGGCGGTTCCTGGAGAATATCCGAGGCATATCGCCGTTGCTGGCATCGGCGCAGTTCATCCCGCCGGCCTTGTCCGGACTGACGGCCTCATTCACGACGGGACTCCTCATGGCGAAAATGCGGCCCGGCTGGATCATGCTGATGGCCATGGTGGCTTTCACCCTGGGTAATATTTTTTCGGCTATCGCTCCGGTTCATCAGACGTATTGGGCGTTGTCCTTTGTAACGCTGTTGGTCACTCCGTGGGGTATGGACATGTCGTTCCCTGCGGCCACGGTCGTCTTGTCGAATGCGGTCGGGCGTCGTCATCAGGGTGTTGCGGCGTCGTTGGTCACGACGGTCGTTAATTATAGCATCTCGCTGGGGCTGGGCTTTGCGGGCACTGTCGAGGTGCATGTGAATAACGGTGGCCAAACCTTCCATGATACGCTAATAGGGTATCGCGGAGCCTTGTATATGGGTATCGGACTGGGTGGGCTCGGAGTTGCCATCAGTGTGCTCTATCTCATCAAGAGCAGACCGAAACCGGGCCAGGAAGAGAATCGGCTGGAAAAAGCAGCTGAATGATCGTTTTTCATCATTTCGATAAGGATAGAGAAAGAGCATATATAATCCGGCGTGCTCATTATAGACATAGCCACAGAGCCCGCCTACATAGTGGCAAATCCAAAATACTATTCAGTTAATGAATTAAATTGACACCCAGCTTATGACAGACGAGCCACCATATTGCAACGGGATATGCGAAGGGGATAGCAGTCATTCCGGGTGATCTTATGGCCCTCAGCCCTCATTATTGCGTGCTCATAATCGCAAGTGCAAACCTTTCCATCGTTTATTTTCACTGCGCTGCTATTCGCATCACGCTAAATCAAAAATACGCCCTCTCCTTACTGGCATTGGACAATTCAAATAAGTCTGCAGATGCAGAACCAATCAAGTGTGCTGCTCTGCATTGCTCGTGATCATTCGACAAGCCTAGAATTCCGTACGCCCGTCTAGGCGGGAGCAAAAACCGGGAATTCAAATTCCGAGGGTAACGGCAATTGATTCAACTGAAGGAGCCAAGATGGCGAAGAACACACATCGGTGGCCTCATTTCCTCCATCCAAGTGCTGGAGAAACCACATGGTCGCAATCTCCTCTAGATAGCAATGAGAATACCAGTAAATTGCCTCTTTTCATATGAAGATGGGTCGATTAATCGCTGCACCGTAGTGAGCGTCCAATCAGCGAATCCGATAAGCAATAATCGGACTGGGAGCGATAGTTCCAGCGAGTTCCCAAAGACGGGTCCAGTTCGCCGCCCTGGCGATGAACCTCGGCACTGGCCCTGGCCCTCCATGAATTCGGGCCGCGGATCCACTGGTCGCCATCCCTTCATGTGTCTTGCCAACAAAAGGAACGCTCCTTATTTCGTTCTCTTTCCCTATCTCTGGTGATCATTCTTTTCTTCCCTAATCACTAGTCACCGTGTTCCTGTGCTGCAACCTCTGAGAAATTTCCAGCATCGCGTGAACAATTTTCACATCCCCTATCTTCGACCCACCGCACTACCCCGGACGACCGATCTATCGGCCGAGATGAGCAGCCCCGGCGATTACAACGCCGTTCGCAAGGACATTGTCGCACAACTGAAGAAGCCGGATTATGATGATGGAAGCGCAGGTCCAGTATTCGTTCGCCTGGCATGGTGAGTTATTCCCAGGATGAAAGCCTTGCATGTCAGTCGCCACTAACCCCTGAGCAGGCACTCCGCGGGTACCTACGATGCCGAAACCGACACGGGCGGCAGCAACGGCGCGGGCATGCGATATGAAGCAGAGGGGGGCGATCCGTCAAACGCAGGCCTTCAATACGGTCGAGCATTCTTAGAACCTGTAAAGGAGAAGCATCCTTGGATTACATACTCCGATTTGTGGACGTTAGCAGGCGTGGTGGCGATCAAGGAGATGGGCGGGCCGGAAGTCGAGTGGAAGCCAGGTCGGACGGACCTGGTCGACGACTCCAAGGTACCGCCTCGTGGCCGACTACCTGACGGTGCTCAGGGTGCAGACCATCTCCGCTTTATCTTCAACCGGATGGGCTTCAACGACCAGGAGATTGTGGCGTTGGCAGGAGGACACAACCTAGGTCGGTGCCATACCGATCGCAGTGGGTTCGAAGGTCCCTGGGTGAACAACCCAACACGTTTCTCCAATCAGTTCTTCAAACTGCTACTGAAGTTGGAGTGGACGCCTCGGAAGTTGGCGAATGGCATGAGCCAGTTCGTATATGAGGATCCGGATGCGGAGGAGGGAGATGAGCTGTTGATGATGCTGCCCACCGATATTGCACTCAAGACGGACCCATCCTTCCGACAGTGGGTGGAGAAGTATGCAGAGGACAAGGACTTGTTCTTTGACCACTTTGCGAAGGTATTCGCGAAGTTGGTCGAGCTGGGTATTCGACGAGACGAGAAGGGTGCTGTTCTCAACACCGACAATGTCAAGGGAGGTTATATCTCTGCTCCCAAGAAGAGCAACACGCCGACAGGACCACCGAAGAAGCCGAAGGCCGAACCTGTGCGGGCCAGGCTGTAAATACGCGATGGATATTTGGGAGGATCATGATTTGATATACCATAGAAGGATTTAGAGGACTGGATAGAGACCGAAGCGTGTACATTGGCTAGAGTAATAAATCTCAAGTTTATCATAACGAAGAAACGAAGAAGCCCGTCATTTCAAAGTAGTTGAGAGAATGAAGAAAGCAAGGAGAGAGAAAGAAGCGAGGGAGAGACATAAAGAGAGAAAGGGAAAAAGGCCGGGGGATTCAATGAATGCGGGGAAAGGTCCATGCGCTGACTTTGGCCCGGCCGTCATTGGCTCCCACCGGCATAGCTGCCAACGCGTTCACCTTGAAACCAGCCCAGTAGCCGTGCTAGGTTACTCCATTCCATCCTTGCTAGTCGGGAGACTAGAGGTACTAAAGCTGCTCGGTTATTGAGAGAAAGGGTTATTGTGCCGGTATGACCTACTAGTTCCTTTCCCCTTTTTATTGTTCCCCGAATTTCTGGACCAGGATCCGTTCTTTGAGTAAATATATGAACTACCACCGCTGAAGACGGCATTCTACCCATGAAAGTAAATCGAACAGAATGTTTCCCTCATTGAATCCGATGTAATAGTAAGTGCTTTCTAAATTTTGAAAGAAGTTGTCTTGTCTATGTTGTATTCTATCTATCATATCTGAAACCCGAACCTAAGCTATAGGGGGAGAGTCTTAATCCATCGCTCTTCATTTTTGGTTGGCTAGCATGTCTTCATGGTCGTGGTGCGCCTGGCGGGGCTGCAGGTGAAGACCTCAGTGGCGAGGCCTCTGGTGGCCGGGTCTATCCACCCAATACTCCGGACGGGGTGGTGGTAGCTGTGGTGGTGGTAGCTGTGGTTGCTGTCGCGGCGGCGAGGATTGACCCATCATGGTAGGCCCATGGCCACCATGGGCGCTACCAGTCTGGTTTGTCAGTTGCATTTGGTTGGTCATTGCCTGTACGGCTTCATAAGACGGTGGATTGGTGGTCGGAATCCCCGGGCTGTAATCGACTCTCTGTTGAGGAAGAGCTACAGGAGAGGAAGCCAAAGACCCATGGAGAGCTGGATTATGGAGAGGGGGGTGTTGCCGAACAGGGCTGGCAGGAGGCACATATTCTGGCCTAGTTATGTACATCGGCCTGGCCATAGGAGGCGGTGGCATTGCACCACCTACATACGGTGAAGCTGACATCATGATCGCAGAGGATGGAGTATTTGCTGACATGATCGGTGTGGGGGACATGGACATAATAGCGTATGGATGAGCTGGAACGTAAGGCTGTGCTCGCGCTCTTCTAGGCCTGCTAGGTGCAGCCTGCTCTTGGCGTTGCACCTGGGGTTGTACCTGGGGTTGTACCTGGGGTTGCGCCGGGGGTTGCGCCTGGGGTTGCGTACCGAGAACTAGCATGTTTCGAAGATCCGAATTGGCACTTTTAAAGCGTCTCATAATTTCAGGCAGATAAGGTATCCAAGTATATGGGTTCTGCTGCCGAGGTGGTAGTTCGGGCGGGGCCCAACCAGGACTTTGCTGGAGGAAAAGCTCACCCTGGGAGGCAGACTCCAGCATGCCGCTAACTGCACTCACAGCTACTTGGAGCTCGCCAATACTCGGGTTCATAACCCGCTCGTAGAAGAGCAAGGGGATCTGCTGATTTCTCCAAAAATGCTCGGGCACTTGGTCCGGGCGGTTTTCTGACGTGGGAAGTCCAAGTATGGCTCCGTCGTGCAAATGGCTTTCATACGAACGCAGGTTCGTGCAGCGCACCCCACGTTCGGCATCCGTCCACAACAGGCACAATAGACCTGGCGCTGAATGGTAAATCCCTCCTATCCAGCGGTATGTGACTCTCTGCCCCTCACCACGATCATCATGATATGATAGGGTAATGTCGTTTTTATGCGACCGTATAGAAACATTAGGACCGAGTTCCACTACCAGGCGCATGGGGACGTTGTTGAATCGTCTCTCATAGTTAACAGAGTGGTTACATTTGATGCAGGTTCTCTGGCGCTGAGGGTCAAATACCCGAGATAGCACTTCCTCCATACTCACGCCGTTCCGATCAGTCTCAAGCACAGGCGGTGCCAGAGTGGTCAAGCGGGTGCCATCCACAGTGGTTCTGCTATTCCTGGCTGGCCCACACTCACAGTGCGCAGTAGTTTCTTCATTGTACGAATAGGCGAATTGGTCAAAGTTGCGCGTTAAATTGCGCCAGACGGTTCGCATATCCTGAGTAGGCCCCGTGCCCAATTGAACATTTTCTGTGAGCAACCTAGCAAAACATTCGACTAGCCCAACACTCATATCTCTATCGAAGAAATCCCATTGAGCATCGGTCGCTTCAATGAAGGCTCGCTCAATAGCTGTGAAGCGATCCTGCCAGCCCCGCTGCTTGCGGTCGATGTTGGTGGACCCGGCATCTAGCAGTCGGCCTGCGATGATAGCACAGCCAATCGCACTTTGGCTGGGGTTCGTGCTAACAGGGCCTCGGCCTCTATAAGACCTGGTACTCCGGGGGCGTCGCGGGTTGTCTGAGAAGTGCAGCTCTACCTCAGCTGTTATTGGGTGTAAGCTGTACTGGACATTGTTCATGGTATTTAAGTCGGCGGTCAGCCATCGTCGTGGCATGTCCAACGGGGCAGCAGTCTGATGGCGTTCAAGCTCGTGATAGGCTAATTTCATGACAGCACGTTGCACTGCCTCAGTAACTAACTGGGCATTCTGGGTAGGTAGTGGTTCTGCTCTCCGGAACTGCTGGGATGTAGAAGTTGTGGTGTTAGGGTCACTGACACCTTCGGTGTTCTGTTCACTTGGTCTCCGGCTCTCTGAGAAGCTTTCTCTATGCTGCGTAGCAGGGCTTTCGACTTTTGTCGTTTGAGTTGGTGTTCTGCCACCCGAGGAACATTCTTCCATAGGATCCCCGTCATCACGGTCAGGGGTTTCCTCCTCTTCGATGTCGGTCATTTCATCCTCGACGTCCTCAGGACTGGTTGAAGGGAGCCACTCTGTATGTTCGGAATCTTCCGAATTGTCAGTACTACTTTCAATGTATTCGCTTTGTTCTTCTTCCGTTTGATCCCCTTGTGGTGTCGCAAGTTCAAGAAGCTCTTCGTCGAGCCTACCGAGTTTATATAGTTGCTTTTCCATAACCTTCACATACACCTCCGGTATATCACCAGAAGACCTAACAGACCCACGGGTCCGTGAGTCTGATGCTTGCAAAACCCTTGGGGGATCAGGGGAACGCCTACTTATGGGTAGGTAATTGTTCAAGCCCTGAACACACCCCTGTTTCAGCAATCGAGGGCCGGCGTCCCTTTCCCAGTTGAAAAGTTCTTCCACTGACTTGGGCTGATGATATTCAGCTTGATTCCAGATGATTTTCAACAGGATTGCCACTTTTACCCGCCTTGGCGGAAGGGAAGAACGAGAATCAGTGTTATAGTTATACCCCCAGCCATGAAATTCCAGCAGCTTGTCGTATACGCCCCTGCCCCCGTTGAGCAGCATATCGGTCAACGTCTTGATGCGTTTTCCGCATAGTCGGTCTGTCTCGGCAGGCTCTTCGAGCTGGTCAACATCGAAGAGCGGGTGCCTACACTCGACATATTCAATTGGCTGTGAGGCTGACTCCATTTTGCTTATTGCTTCGAGGACCGTGAGTAGTTCAGCAGAGAGGATGCTTGGGTGAATGAATACTGGTTATTTGGCTTTTGGAAGGAACACAAGGCAAAGCAGCTGCTGATAGAAAATGTGGAGAGACCGATCAATCTGCTTCATACTTATACCCCAGGGAAATCTCATGTTACACAGTGATGAAGACTCAGATATACTGAGCATCACTGCAATATCCGTCATTTGGTGTGTATTTGCAAACAGAGAACACTTTAGTTAGGCAATTTGTCAAGTACATATTGCAATTTGACGGATTTGGCTGGCATATTCCTTGCAACCAGCCGAGGAGAATGTAGGAGAAATCATTCTCAATAGGTGTTTCAAAACAAAGGTATAATCTGGAGGCATATTCCAAACACACCAGTGATCATATGACGGAGATATCTGCTAACGAGGCACTTGGAAAGCTGAAGATGAGGTGAATCCCGTCGTACCGCGATGTTCTATATCACACATGCCTCAGGCATAAATCAAATGCTACACGACTGGCATACACGGAGTACCGTACCAGAACACCCAGATCACGTGCACAATACAGTCAAGTGATAATATACCCTATTACGGAATAGCCCGAAGCACAAGCGAGCCCTGAATCCCACCATACCCGAATAGGCTAGAGCCCAGCTTACCCGATCCCACAACGGGCGAGAGCAAAGTTGGAAGAAGCACTCGCAAGCCCGCCTCGATTTCACCTCCTTCTCATCCCTCTCGCCTGTCGACAATCAATCGCGGTCCTTCGCGCCATCGCCCATCATGTGTACGTGAAAGACCCTGAAATCGGATTTCCAACCCTGCATCTTTGATTTCCGTCGCTGTTCGTTTTTTGCCGGTCATTTTGGGAGGAAATATTCATAAATCGCTGGGGGTTTTTGTTGGAGGAGATTATCATCGCGGATACAGACGGGCAGGAAACAGCGGCGACGGAATCATTAAAATTTCTTGCTCCATCATCATCATCATCATTATGGCAACAACCGATTTTGCAAGACAGAAAGGCTGACTGCGGTTTTTTCTTCGGAATTTTTAGCGCTCGTGTCCGGCGAGAAGACGAACTTCCAGTACATTCTGCGTCTGCTCAACACCAATGTTGACGGTAAGCAGAAGATCATGTACGCCTTGACCCAGATCAAGGGTGTTGGTCGCCGTTACTCCAACTTGGTCTGCAAGAAGGCCGACGTTGACCTCAGCAAGCGGTACGTTTACACTACCCTACTTTCCTCGATGGTTTCGAACAAATGGGGGGAGGAAGACGAGTTGGTCGCACGGACATAATAAGAGGAGGGAAAAAGGGCTACGAGAACACAGAAACCCCGAATGGATAAGGGATACATACAAGAACATCAAGTTGACTTTGATATTTCTTACAGCGCTGGTGAACTCACCACCGAAGAGCTCGAGCGTATCGTCACCATCCTCCAGGCCCCCACCCAGTACAAGATCCCCACCTGGTTCCTCAACAGACAGCGCGACATCACCGATGGCAAGGACTCCCAGGTCGTCTCCAACTCCCTCGACAGCAAGATCCGTGAGGATCTCGAGCGCCTGAAGAAGATCCGCTCCCACCGTGGTCTCCGTCACTACTGGGGTCTCCGTGTCCGCGGTCAGCACACCAAGACCACCGGTCGTCGTGGACGCACCGTCGGTGTCAGCAAGAAGAAGAACTAAAAAAACAATCATCGGGGTCATATCATCTGCGTTTGTTTCTTCGTACTTGCTGGAGTGGATCGTGGGAAGGATGGATTCCTTTTGTGTATGTTGGTGTGGATTTTTTTAACGAAATCTTCCCTGGGACCGGGAACAATATTAGAAAATGCCGTGTCCGAAATGAAAAGAATCATACCAATATGAATGAATACCAAATCATCCTTTCTTCATTTCCTTTTTGTCTGCTGGTTTACGATTTACGAATGTACGAGTCATTTGGTGGCGAATTATGAGTAGGCTCTTATGGCTCGGTTTCTATGGGAGTGGTCTACATTGATCGACTGAGACGTCCATACGCCTAGTTGTCGACTCACTAAATCAATTTCGTGTTCTACACTACGTACAGACGGTATGGTGCTAATTAAATGCGTGTAAATGCGATCGATTCATTCTCGTACGAAGTACAAATGCATAATGCACTATAGTGACAAACTCATAGATACCATGCAACATAAGGCTCGGGATTAGTGGGCATTGACAAGCATCCTCAAACTATCGTTAAGAAACATATCTGCAGTGTCACCGAAATGACCAATAAGTCTATATGCGGTGATAGCACGTCTTTAGAACCATTCACCTCCCAACCAGCGGTTGAAGAACTCGAGACTCGACTCGGGTTGATCCATCGGGACCATGTGGCCACCACCATAAAGACGCATGAAGGTGAAGTTGCCATGGGACTTGACCTGGCCGATCTTCTTGCCCTTGTGCTCATTCTCGACCACGACCAAGTCCTCCAGCTTAGCGGAGGCATATTCAGCCTGTCCGGGCCACTCAAGGGCTTCAGTCCAGGCCTTGTTGCCCAGCCAGTTGCAGATGAAATCGGCGTCACCAGCGTAGATCAGGACAGGGATCTGCTCCAAGAGTCCCGGAACCAGACGGTGGTAGGGCTTCATCCAGTCACCGTGGAAGAGGAAGTTGCGGTTGATGTCAAAGTTGCACGAGTCGTAGCCGTTGACCTCGGCGCCAACAGCCTCAATGACCTCGGGCTTGTTCAGGTAGTCGCTGACGTAGCCCATGGCCGAGTAGCAAAGGTTGGAGCTATCCTCGCACTTACCACGAACATCGTAGACGTTCTGTCCGGTGCGCTGGTAAGGGGCAAGGAGGGCGTTGTTACAGTAGATGGAGGCCGGGACACAAACCCAAGCGCTCTCGGAACTGTAGCAAGACTCAATCATAGACTGGCAGCGAGGAAGGGCGTTGTCCATGGCCTGGCAGGAGCCCTCGTCCAAGACAGCTGGGTAACCACCGTCACCACAAGCCATGGGACGGTAGTACTCGTACTGGGTGAGTCCGTCGGTGAGACCGTTGCCAATGAGAACGGACTGCAGGTTGATGTTGCGCTTCTTGTGAGACAGAATCTCCGAAGCGAAGACGGGGATATAGTGACCAGCATAGGATTCACCGGCAATGTGGAAGTCCTGCTTGGCATACTCGGGGAATTGTTTGAAGAAGAGGGTAAGCAAGGCATAGACGTCCTTGCCAGCAGCGACCGTGTCGCTGACAGCAGAGTTACTGTAGGAGTAACCAACGTTGACAGGCTGGTCAAGGAAGATCACGGACGCGTTGGAGTTCCAAGCGTAGTCATTGTAGACCGGCTGGATCTTCTTGTTGATGCTGCTAGGGCCGAGCTCCATGAAAAGACCGGTGAGGGAAGAGCATCCAGGGCCACCGTTCAGCCACAGAACAACAGGGTCGTTCTCGGGGTCATTGCGAGACTCAAAGAACCCTACAATGCGTTAGATATGAAGAGCATATAAAAGGCGTGGTCTTGAAACCAGGTGGACTTACAGTAGAACAGGTGCTTGTCGTTCTCGTTGTCATCGAGATAACCGGTGTATTGCTTTACACCGGGGTCGATGCCAAGAGAGCTAGGATCGGTCTTCTTGACCCTGAGATCATAGGCTTCCAGCTTGCCATCGACCTCACGCTCCTTCTCACCATTCTCACCAGTGACCCAGACGCTCTGGACGTCGGAGCCGCGGACGATGTGGTCCCAGTGAGAGTCGGGGCGGCGGTTGTGCTTCTTGGGGAGGGAGAAGAGAGGGTTCTGATCCATGCTCTCCGGGAAGAAGCTGGCCACCTCATCCCAGAGCTTACGAGCCTCGTCAGAGAGAGACTTCAGCTCCTCCTGGAATGCGTGCAGCGGCTTGGAGAACCCGTCGGCACTGTGATCCGCAGGGACCTCGGCCGCATGGTCGGCACCGTGCTTGGCACCGTTACCTCCAAGGACTTGCTGGAAAGGAGGGACGGCCGCAGTGGCCGCTCCAACCAGCATAGCAGCTGGAAGAACTCTCATTGTGCTGAAACCCAACGGAGTTGGTATGAAATCGAAATGACGATGGGATGGGTAGGTAGAGGATGGGTACCTTGCGGTCTGGAAGGTACGGTACCTGGGCAGGGAGCTTATCAGCACGGGTTATCAAGGGAGGTGGTTAGAGGGCATAGGAGTGAACTTACGGACACAAAGATATCAAGTTAGAAAAAGCAAGTAGCTCAGCAAATACCAGCTACTGGGTGATCAATGGAAACCCAGAAGAGGATGGAGAGGAAGGAAGGAGAGAGGAGAGAAGAGGAGGTGTACTGGATGGGCTGCAGGCAGGCGATGACGCCTCGATAGCAGGGCCGGAAGGCGGCCAATCACAGGCCGGTGCCTTCCCTTTGCAGAAAGTCACGCGCTGAGTCATGCAGCTGAGTCAGCGCATGGCACGGGACCAGCGTCATTGCGGTTTCCTCCAATCACAGGCCCGTCGGGTGACTGCCTTGGGCTGTCAACAGCATTTTTTTCAGCGCATTCAAACATAATCTCCTCACTGACGCAACTGGAGATCGACGAATCCATATATCACCTGGATTGAGTCTGTGTATACACAATAGCCTCTTGCTTTGTCGCAGAGGCCTCCAGCAACATGCCCATCAACCAACCATCAAATCAGATCAAATTTACCAATGTATCAGTCGTTAGGCTAAAAAAGGGTACGTACTGCTATACATGTGTGACCCTTCATTCGCGATCGTCTTGCGTGGCATGTCTATCAACTATGTGGGGAGATTATGCGCAAATCTCAGGCGTAGAAAGAAAAACTGCCTGCGAAACTTCCAATCGGCCCCGCAACCCCGCTAACCGTTCAACAAACAGGTAAAAAGCGTTTCGAGCTCGCCTGCTACAAGAACAAACTCCTCGAATATCGCTCCGGAGCCGAGAAGGATCTGGACAATGTTCTCCAAGTCCCCACGATCTTCCTGTCCGTTTCTAAAGCGCAAACAGCCCCATCCGCCGAATTAACAAAGGCCTTCGGCGCCGACACACCTGCAGATGAGATCCGGCAAGAAATTCTACGAAAGGGTGAAGTGCAGGTTGGCGAGCGCGAGCGGAAGGAAATCATCGAGCGAGTGGAGAAGGAAGTGTTGGATATCGTATCAGGACGGCTGGTTGATCCTACGACGAAACGAGTCTATACCCCCGGAATGATCTCCAAGGCCTTGGACCAGCTGAGCTCGGCTAGTGGTCAACAATCGCAAACACCCGGCAATGGGGAAACGGATGGGGACAACAGCGAGGAGAGCCGCCCGCGGAAACCGCTTTGGACGGGTGTGACTGCCAACAAGTCCGCGAAGAGTCAAGCGCTTGAGGCCATGAAGGCGCTTATTGCATGGCAACCTATTCCTGTTATGCGGGCGCGGATGCGTCTCCGTGTCACCTGTCCTGTGTCATTGTTGAAGCAAAGTGTTAAGGGCGGTGCGGCCGGCGGTGCTGGCGCGGGTGGTAAGGAGAAGGAGGCGCCATCCAAGGGCGGCTCCAAGTCAAACAAGAAGGGTGGAAAGGGGTCCAAGAAGGCCCGTCAGCAGGAATCCGAGGATGAGGCGGGCGGTTCTGACGCAGAGTCCGCACCTGCCAAGGGCCCGAGCAATGTTAAGGATAGGATCCTGAGCTACATCGAATCTATCGAGGCTCAGGAGGTTGTCGGCGGGGATGAGTGGGAAGTCATTGGCTTTGCGGAGCCGGGAGCTTTCAAGGGGCTGAACGAGTTCGTGGGTAATGAGACCCGAGGCAGAGGACGCGTGGAGGTGCTGGATATGACGGTGACCCATGAAGAGTAAGCTCGGCCGGGAATGCATCTGGCGCAACCATGTACAGCCTGCTATGATTGATGACTAGGAAGGATACCAAAATCATGCCCTACATATGACCATACTACAAGACTAGATCCAAATATATCATGATAAGACCATATATCTAAAGTTCATAACAAAGCCAAGGGTCATTATAGAGCTCCTTTGCACTCGACCGATTCTCCGGTTCCCACTGGAGCATCCTACGAACGAATTCAATAAACAAGCGTTTATCCTCTCCACATAGAAAGGGCGTCATATTCGAGAAATTGAATTCCTCCGACGGAATCAACTCAGGGAACTTGAACGTCCCTACACATGCAACAATTAGCATTCACAGCCCACAACAGCTACTGAAGTAAACCATACCCTGACCCGAGAACAAGCCATCCCGTATACACGGATCACATTTATCCAAAAACCGCGAGGGAGGAAGCCCCAACAGCCTAATCATCTGAGCGATGTGCCTCTCCCTGGAATATTCCCTTCGATGTTCACATAACCCATCAAAAAGCGTCTCATCAGCGAGCAGTTCCCAAAGCTACATAGCAATAGCCGTGAGTATACATCACCACAAAACATTATCTGCCGACTTACCACAGTCCCCAAATTCCAAATATCAGCACTATACGACCACCCAGCCTTCAACAGAACCTCAGGGGCAGAGAATGGCTGAGGCTGAATGTCATGGTTATGCGGAGTCGATACATCCCCGAAAACGGCAGCACTGAAGTCGGAAATCCTCAGCAAGCCTACTCCTCTCTTCAGTGGCCCGAAGTCGTTCCTAGATTCGTATATAGGACGTCCGTTTCGGAGTACATGCGGAGCGGGATGAGCTTCCTGCTGATGGGCATATTGATCAAGAATAGTGACATCTTCGAATCCGATGAGGAAGTTGTCGGCTTTGAGATCTGCGGTCTGTTAGTAGATAGGATACGAGTATTCAGATGGTAGTTCACTTACCAGTGTGTATGACATGACACTCAGAATGCAAGAAATCCAAACCAGTCAGTATAACCCTCAAGAAAGCTTTCAGAACCTGCGGAGGCACCCCGTTCGTACTTCCGAGATGTCGTCCTAGAACCCAAAGCGGCTCTCTTAAAGGCTCGAAGACCAAGCACAGATGATCTCCAAGGATACCTTGTACTTCAAACGAATCTTCAACAAGTCTAACATACCCACAACCTTCATGCTCAGACCGCAGTCCGGAAATATGCTGCGATAACTCTAGCTCATCCTCCGCGGCTTTTCTCTCCCCTTCACCGCAGTTCGTGATCTTCAATGTTACGTATTTGGTCGGTTGCCAGGGCCAGCTTTGTGGTGTTAGATAGGTATCTAGAGTGCGCTCTACTAATATATACTATTATGTGTCACTGACCGAGATATATCCTTCGCTAACCACGCGGTGGAATTAGCACCCCATCCTAGTTTGGAGATGATACGGTATCTGTTCCCGATGGTCTCTCCGATTCGGGCGGGATAGTATTTCTGAGGGTTGTAATGTGGGTTGCGTTCTTCTTCTAGTGGGTAGGTTGGTGGGGTAGACTTTAAAGATAAGGGTTTGCTGGGTTTATAGTACATGGAGCGAAGAGGTTTGTTGATTGTATGACGAAATAGAGTCATTGTGTGAGGTTGATGGCAATTGGGGCATACATGAGAACGTAGGATGGATGATGCGGGAAAAGGCGGTGCCGACATGCCAACGAAGGATGAGAGCAAGGGAGAACTGACCTGTAGAAAGCAGTAGGAATCGTACTAATGGGCCAATCGGTATGTATTCAGTATGTATCTTCCGTTCTACTACGCAATGTTTCATCAGAACAAGGAAGATACGATCTATTCAGTGTCTAGAGTATCGATTTCTGTTCGGCGTTGCAGACCAGATTGTATACATTCTAGTGACTTGCGCACACTTCAATATAATATGTTCCGCTACATCACCGCACAGCTACAGTGATATCCTTGACTGAATACAAGTAAGCAGATACCAAAAGTTTATCAATAAATCCCCATCTCCAAATTACCTCTACCATCATCCGTCCTGAATTTAATGATCACCGAGCCATCCACCACATCAGACACAACCTAATACACATAAGTACGAGTCATGAAATTACCAATCCAGCCAGATGATCTTAAATCCATCTAGCATATGCAAACTCTGAACATGATGAGCAAGAGTATACACTACTGTAGGTAACCATCAGCTGAGCCATACCATCAATAGTACCTAGCTAGCTACATGATGGGTACAGATTAACTTCGTCAGCGCAGAAGCAAGGACCAGCAGGTAGCTTGGAAGAAAGATAAGCAATTTTAGGTACATGCATACATATTTCCATCACAATTCGATAGACTTATTCTGATGTTGAATTGTATAATTGGTTTTCGAGTTTTATTGAAGTAATACTAACATTTATTTTTTATACTTACTACTAGTGTCATAGGCCAGTAGTGTCTGCCGAGCAGCAGTGTAGATATATACCATTGCTACTAGTAAGCACCGACTACAAGAAAATAGTAGTACTTATAATAAAACAAAAACAAAATAAAACCAAGCCTCTGCACCCCAGAAGCAACTACTGTAACATCCACCCACACCATCCATAATCCAGGTTAGTACAGCGATCTAAGCAGTAATACTACTAATGCACAATCACCATCCACCCACCCACCCACTGCACAGATCATCATCCCTCACCACCCCTCCCTCCCTCATCAATTTATCCAACCATCCAGCCAGCCATCCTCTCCCTCATAAAAACCAATATGAACTATGCAAGTAAGAAATAAAATAACAACAAAAACAATAACCAAGCAAAGTAAAATTACATCTACAGCTTAGTAGAAGTAGTAGTACATTATCCAACCCAAGCACAACACAAGAATCCGACCATCCCGACCATCCCGACCATCCCGACCGGACCCGAACGAACACACACAGACAGCCCCTCCAAACTCCCCAAGTCCCAAGTCCAAACACACTATTAACAGATCAAATCAAACTAGTGCTTTTGCGGCACCGTCGATCAAACCGGTCAAATTACTCCGTAGTAAGTACTCCGTAGTATGAAAAGTATATGCTAAAAAAAAAGAAGAAAGTCAAAAAGTCAAAATTCAAAGTTGGCTGAAGTATCCGACCGAAGATCGCAGTCTGGAATGTCTTGGCGGAGGGTGAAATCATCATTTGCTTTTTGTCCGTCCCTGATTTGAGTGAACCCTGATTGATTGACACTGATGCGTGTGTGGCGCGGACTAGGAGGGGATGATTGACGAGGCTTATTGTCGATAGTGGCTTGATTTATGGGGGGTACTTATTTTGATTACTATTGCTTATTACTTTATTGATTTTCTGGGAGTGAGGCGAGTGTAATCTACTTCTTTCGAACACTACGCTATTTGATGGGTCTTTTTATTATTTCTTCATTGTGTTACCTTACAGTTAGATAGGTACATTAAGTACAAGTCGGGTCAGTGGCCGGTGGGTGAATCCTCGGTGCTAGTAGTAGGCACCCACTAAGGCACCAGCACACATGACGGGTTGGGAAAACCAAGCAACTCAGTTGGATGGGTATACGCTTAAACGCAATGCACGAAGCACTCAAGCACAAAACAGACGCTTTTCGAACGTTGCTCGTTTCATGCGTGGAAAGGACCGACTCCGTCCAGGGCAGATGCAATAAATCCCAGACGCCCCTCACGCCGGATTTGCATATGTAGACTGCGTCAGCCGTCGGAAAATGGCAGCCTTGAACACGACCGGGTATTCAGTGCCGCCTTCTGCGAACCGCGACTGGAGAATTCGAAGAAGGTAAGATGCTCACACCTGTGTCGCATAGTAGATGTTAAAAGGAGAACGGTGGAAATGGATGGCGGAGTCGGAAATAGAAAAGAAAGGGACCATTGTCGATAGGGTCGCTATCCCTATTGAGTTGGCATCACGTGATGGGAGGAAGCGAAGATCTTGCCGGAAGTCGGAGCGAATTAAAAAAGGTACTATGAGCAGATCTGCACGGCGTTCAACGCCCGTGTCAGCTCCTCCGGTGAGAATGGCATGTAACACCCCTTGGGCGACAAGGGGGGCGGCGAAATTGCTCGTACAGCCGGGGAAGTGTAGCGGATCGTTTCTTTCAGCTGGGCGATCGAGTCAACCCGGTCGAAGTCGGCAAACAGAGTCATCAGGGACTCGCTGTAGCTTTCAGGCTCCACGGCTGTGGATGACGATGAGCCGCTCTCTCCTTGTCGGCCGCAGGCGTATTCGTCATGGTGAACCGAAGGGGAATCTGGTGATTGGTCAGATGGCTGGTCGCTACACATGGCATATTTTATGATAGGTCCAGGGCTGGACAACATCCAAAAGGCTGACGAAAAGAAGTATCCCACATACCAACTGTCACATCTACTTCGGGTGGTACTGTTTGAATCTGATGGGGGGCGAGGTCGTCGGCGGCGTCTTCTTCGTACCGCGCTCTCAGGAAATCCGGTATGGACGCACAGGGGGAGAGGCTGAGATCGGGAGTACGCGGGCGTTCCGCTTGGGCGTCCCCAAACGACCATGCTGCAAGTTTCCGTTGATGTTCCTTGTCGAAAGGGCCCTTGAACTTCGACCGAGGGATTTCACCGCGTTTGTAGTATTCGATCTTGATTCCATTGCCCTTGCCCTTGGACGAGGACCCACTGCTGGACCGGCGGAACACCCTCCGCACCTTTTCTCGGAAACTCATGTTGACCGGGGTGGTGAAGCTAGGCGATATGGTGGTGTATAGTGCCGATATGTGTGGAAGATCGTTGTGATAGGAGGGGTTATGCGTTCAACCGTCGGTTCAGGACCTCAATGTTGCATGCCTTTCCCGGGGAGGGATTGGACGCGAGGGAGGGTGTGCAAGCACAGACGACAATCGAGTAGGTCCAGAAACCCTCGTATCATCGTTTGCCTAGACCAAGTGTGGGGTGGAGAGGAGAGGGGGGTGGAGGGGAGAAGAGGGGAGAGTAGAAGAAAGGAAGAACGAAGGAAGGAAGACAGAAGAGGGGAGAGTAGATAGTGAAGTAAGTAAGAGAGAGAGACGAGAGGAAGGAAGGGCTAGACTAAAGGGTAACTAAGGAAGAGAGAGATATGATGGGGATTATGTCAAGGAACTAATGGAGCAGCAGTCCCAGATAGTTAGAGAGACAGCACGACTAACTGGGAGGAGTAATCGGAATCAGCGTCCATACCTATGATACAATGCGATGGGGAATTAATTACTCGTAGTTCGAAGTGGAAGGGATCTGATTGGAACGAGCGGTGCGAGGCACCATGCCGTTAGTTCCATACCACCACGACGGGGCTCCATCCAACGGAGTAAACGGAGTAAACCATTCCCAGAATGCACTGGGGCGGCCATTGACTTACCAGTTGGTGACTTATCATGGCTCGCTTGACCTTACTTTTTGCTCTGCACAGGCCAAGGTAACCTAACCTGACCCCACGGCTCTGGGAGGGTTGGGACTTTCTTGGGAGGGTAAGAGGCAGAGAGCCGGTAACTGGGTAAGCCGCGATTACCTGCGGCCAAATCCGAGGCGTGAACGAGAAACAAACGCCGAACGTGGAGGATCCACCGGGGGGGTTGAGCCAGGAAGGAGGGAGAGAGGGTTGTGCGTGAATTTCCCAAGCTTAGCCTGATTGTTCTTAGCCGGAAGACAGAATGGGGAGTGAGACTCGGAGTGTAGCAAGTTGTGCAGTAGTTGAGTTAATTATTATAGTTAAGTCTTGGGGTTTTATGTCACTCGACGAAGGAATATGCTAGATCATAAATACCATACTTTGAGGGATAATAGTAAAATAACTTATAAGAGTGGAAATACAAAGAAAGTGACTGACAGGATGGCAAAGAAAGTCTTCATCGTCATCATCACCAGTCAACTTGTTCCCCCCTCCCTTCCTTCAAGCGGGACACAACCCAAACATGACATTTTTTCGTTAAGCATTTTTCTTCCCTAACGAAATATTTCCCTCATTTTGCCCTCATTCTCATTCTTTTCCGCGGCGCTTCTGCAAACCCGGCCATGGAGTGCCGAGTCCCGATTCTGCCTTTCCCAGTTGGTCCAGAGCTGACTAACCCCTTGATTCTGAACCGTAAGTAAACTTGCCCCCCTCCTTCGGTGTGGCCCTCTTTTCACTTACCTTCCAATCAAACGTCCATCGGAGGAGGTTCACCGTCGGGTTGCATCGCCAGAACAAGGTACTACCTTAAGCCAAAACAGTCCTATCTAACCCATGGTTATGGATGCGCCAACCTCCAGACCAATTTCCGCATTACGAGTGGTCGGGAAGTTACGCATCTCCGGCCGAAGAAAGTCTCAGGGTGGTAGTAGTAAAAGAAACTCTGGGTTCTCTTTTCCCACCACTCTCATGTTAACTTACACTTTCCCCCAACATGTTGCAGGGCTGGCTGGCCGGCCAGCCGACGGACTGGGCTGGGCTTCGTAAGATTGCTGCAGAAGACAGGTGTATATCACGGTGTACTATCGCCCAGCCGGCAGAACTTGCATGATGGTGTGTGAGTAGGTGCGTGTGTGGCAATGGCAAAAAGATCAAGCAAGGTATCTGTCTGTCTGTCTCTTGCTGTCGTGGTCTTGCTGCACCGAACGATTCCAGAAACACAGCCAAGACGGTCCGATCTACGTGCCACCACCGACCGAGTCGAGTCAAGCTGCATCTTGTCTTCCCCTCGTAGCGATCGGGATGTAACCCTGCGACCCCCCGGCATCAATCATCATTCGTTCCCTCATGGGAGGCTGGAAGCTGGATGCTTCTTTCTGTTTGCTGTCGGATGTAGATAGGCTGGGGGGCGCCAGATGACTTGGTAGTAACTATCCCACGTCAGTCGCCGGAACCGAGAACAGTGCGGTGCCACTGGGACAGAGGTTCTCATCTCAGACAAGTAACTAGTACGAACACAGTAGCAAACGGTTTGACTAATGAGATAAAGAACCACCCATGGACGATAAGTAATTGCACGAATGATATCGCTGGCATAATCGTGGATTCCGACTGCCCCGCTGAAGGTGGTTCGGAGTCGCCCCCACTCGGCACGGTACTTCCGGTGACCAAAACGGCTATTTTTGACTCATCTAGCAAATTATCACAGCCATCTTTCATCAAATTGGCCTGCTGGCCCAATGGTAAGGCGCTTGACTACGGATCAAGAGATTGCAGGTTCGAGTCCTGCGTAGGTCATTCTTTTTTGCCCCCATCCTTCTACTTCATTACTATGAAGTATGCAACCCAGGGTATGCCCAAGTGCCTACCCACTTGATATATCTTTTTCTCTTTTTCTGCCATCGTCAGGCACGCAGTATATGAAATCGTACAGCATAACCCAACGACGAACTGAAACTTAAAAAGATTGTGTGAGACGCAAGGGGTTCCAGCCAAACCTGGCACGTTGTTGGGCCGTCACCACGCTCGGCGTGGCATTGCAACAACCACCATGAAGAAACTAACTTACGCCCTCCCTTCCATGATGTCATCATGGCAGACCACTCACCCCCGGGTTTTGCCTCCCTCCTTCTCCCCAGACATGATCCTTCCGTCATGTTCGCCCGTAAACTTACGTCTTCGGGCATGTATACATGTTACATACGTTCTCGATAGTTGGGGCGCAGAGGAAAGAAGTTGACGATTTGGCCACTTGTCATCGGTAAGGGATGCGAAGTGTACTAACATAGTACTAAGTACGTAGTAGTGGCCTGGCCACCTTGCGCTGCCGGTTTGGGCCGTTTCAGCTCGAGCTACTTAATATATACTAGACGTTTCTGTGTGGTGGGTTGTGTCATATTGAGGCACGTGAGAGTTACCTATGTTGGACTGTGTAGAAAGTTAAAGCTATACAAGTGTACAGTGTCTATTTCAAGCAGATGGCTAGGTCTTGGCTTTCACTACTGAAATGGTCAAGGACACGACGACGGCTGGCATGTCGACCGGAAACGGTTCCTAAACCTTTCATTCCCTTTCCGGGTTTGGCCGATCCTGGACCCGACGGCATGCCTCATGATGCAATCGACCGATCGGACACGGGCGCGGGTGTCACCGTACCTTCTGTGTCTACAAAGTACCTTGCAGTAATAATAGGAATGGTTGATTGTAAGCTGTATTGTGTAGCAGCAGACTCAAATTTGTGGTTGATTAGTATCCTGATAGTTTGGTTAGTGGTCAATAGATATCCTGCAAGTTCGACCTCTCATTAATTGGCTATTAAGCCAATGCATGCACAAAGGCATTGTACTATGTATCGCAAAGTACTTAGCTCCGGTCAAGTGAGACCTTGCCTTGTGCGGACGGCTCGCCTCGGATAAACTCAGGTCCCGCTGGGGCGGGATGGGATCGTCTGCAAGCTTGGGAATTAGTCCGCTTAACATGGCTTGTTAAGCCCCAAGCTGCAGGTACAGATCCGACTCGCCGGAATCAGGGGGATGTGCGCCAGCTCCAGCTGCCATACTGCTTGCTTGACACTCAATCGCTTCGTAATTGCCATTCCTGCCATTCCTGTAGAAGCCGCAAGCAGCGCATGAGCTGGGTTCGGTCTGGTGCAGAATAGCAACTGCCATCATGGCTGGCCAACGTGATTGTTGTCTCTTTTGTAGTCATGACTGAGAGCAGGGTGTTGGAAGGAGAAGAAAAAGAAGAAGAGGGAGATTTGTAGGGAGTCAAGCCGAGCCCATGGAGAAGGCGCCTGCAGGTAATAAACATCTGCAACCCTCATCCACGCGCAATTCAACCCATATTTGGATCCGCGTGCACTGTGCCCCTTCCAATCTCCCCTTCGACACGATCCCATGTGACCGCGGCGTGACTTTCGCCCTCGTTTGGATTCCCCCGCTCCCACAAGCATTCATTCACAAATTGTTCCTGTGTGACTGGCGCAAGCTCGACTACAACACGCGCTACAGGTCTACCTACATTGAATTGCACTGGTCGCGTGCAGCTCGAAACCAATCCAAGCGCTGGTGGTCCAGTGTTACCCGCAAATTAATTGCACCTTGACCGGGCCCTACACGGATTAACGTTCCCCGAATCGATTTAGGCAATCGGAAAGGGCCACAGGGCAACATACCAGACCAGCCCGCCCCTAACTTCCCACTTCATCTGCCGTTGGTTCTTAATCCCCATTCTCGGAATCGCACGACCTCGACGTTTCGCATCCACGATTCGTGTCCATTCCGTTCGCACAGACTGTAGGTTTTGTCCACCCATTGCTGCATTGACTCGTTGTCGTCATCGCCAGTGCACTAACAGTATTATTGCGGCACAGCATAATCCATCACAATGCCTAAGAAAGGAGGAAAGAACAAGAACAAGGGCAAGAAGAGCGGCGGTGCTGCCGCTGCCGCGAAGAAAGCAGTCGATGCCCCCAAAAATGTGTGAGTAGAACTCAATCGCACCCACATTGTGCTGTTGTTTCGTCATCGCAGGCTTGTTTCGCACAATGACACTGACATTTTTCTCTCCGGAACAGTGTACCCGCCAACGAGGTCGAGGAAACAGTCACCAAGAGCGACAGTGAGCTCGAAGCTGTCGCTACCGAGGCAGGCGTCACTGACACCACTGCGCCTGAGGCTGTCGTCCCCGAAACAGTTACCAAGGACGAAAGCGAAGTTGAAGCCGTCGCTGCTGGTGCAGACACTGGTGTAACTGCAGCGCCCGAGACCACCATCCCTGAAACTGTCGCCAAGGGTGAGAGCGAAGCCGTCGCTGCCGAGACTGCTCCTGTAGTGACCGCGGCACCCGAGGCCACCGTTACTGACATCGCCGCCCCGGTCCCCGCGCCTGCCCCTCCAGTCAATTTTACTGAGGAGGCCTCAAACGCAGTCAATACCGCGTTCCCCAAGATAAACGATGGCATCTTAGAGGACGCTGCGCAGCAGACGAAGACTGCTCAGGCGGAGACAGTGGAGGAGGGCACCAGTAAGTAACCCATGAGTGCGCATTGTGCGCAGGGCTGATAGTTTGCTGACAACGTTCATCACCAGCTGTACTACCTTCCACCTCCACCCTTGAAGCTTCCAATGCAGATACCACAACCCTGCCTGTCCGAACCAGCACCCTCGTGCCCGAGACCGCCGATGCCCACGTGAAGCGCCCCTACGAGAGCAGCATCACCACCAAGGAGGATGACCACAAGCCCCACAAGATGCCCAAGGTGGAAGATGAACCCGTCATTGCCACCGAGAAGGCAGCAGCCGCAGACACTGTTCCGGTTCCTACTGGCACCACTGTGCAGCCACAGGTTGTCCCGGGGCTTGGTGCTGGCTCCGCTGATAAGGCGTCGAAGGACTTGGAAGTTGCCGGGCTTGCTGCGACGGACAAGGATGCTGGAGCTACGTCCAGAACGACAGTGCCTCAGACTACCGAGGCCGCCCCGGCCAAGGTTACCGAAGCCCCATCCAGCGCGGCCGCTGACACCACCGCTGTCGCCCCAGTGGAAGCTTCTACCAAGCCCGAGACTGCTGCAGCCATCGCTCCCTCTGAAGTGCCTGAGAGTAGTGGCAGCGCCAAGCAGACAACCGAGGTGACACAGCCGGAGCCAGCGACGGCGACCAAGGCCCCGACCGCAGCCGCAGACAGCGAGCCTATTGCAGTTGTTCCCAGCACCATCATCAGACCCACTGGACGTGAGAGCAAAGCAGCGGATAAGACTGTGGAGAGCACTGCTGCACCCACGGCCTCTGAGGCGGAACAGCCCCTGAAGGTTGCGGAAGACAAGGAGCCGGCGACCAAGGAACCAGAGACTTCCAAGCGCCTCAGCGCTGTTCCCTCTACAATCAAGGACACGAAGCCCCAGGAGGCCCAGAAGACCGAGACCTCGGCCACCCAAGGAGTTTCGGCTGTTCAGAAAGAGGAAGGCGCTGCTGCCCAGAAGGCCGAGGAGGTCAAGTCGGAGCCTCAGGCGGAAGGGACCTCTGCTGCTAAGCCCGAAGCCGCTCAAGTCGGACAAGAGACCCAGCAAGCGGGCGCTGCTGCCCCGAAGGCTGAGGAAGGCAAGACGAGCGTTGAGCAAGCCAAGGATACTGCCAAGGGCGAGGCCGTCAAGCCCCAGGAGACTGCGAAGTCGGAAAGCAGCAAGGCCGAGAAGCGCAAGAGCGGACTTTTCGCCTGGCTCAAGCGCAAGATCAAGGGTGAGAAGAACTAAAGTTCTGCCTTGTTTCTCTGCGCTTTTCTTGCCGGAGGTGTTCTCCGGAATGAACTTTTGGCTCCTTTGGCGAGCGGTTGCCGGCCCAGGAGCCCATATTGCTGATACCCCAACATGGATGATTACATGGAGTGATGGATATTAAAAAAGCCAAACACAAAACCCAATAAAAAAAAATTATGGAATCAGGGATAAGAAAAAAAGAAGAAAAACAGATTCAGGCTAGGCAGAAAGATACCAGAGATAACATAACGCCTTAGTATGATGATGGATGGCGGGTGTACGATATGAATGGCCAGGACAGGATACCACCAGGGATAGGATTGCTTGATTGATTGCTTGATTGGGCTGGGCTGGGCTTTCTGACTGGGATGCTGCAAAGCGCTATTTTGTATTTCGGACGGACGTATGGTTCATGTTCACGTTCACGTTCACGTTCATGTTGATGTTCATGTTCATCTGGGCTGGCTGCATGGGCCGAGACTGGGACGAAGTGTATGTAATTGGCTTAATGGTAATGGAGGGGAAATGTGATGATTCTGATTATTGATTTTGATGTGGTGGTTCCGGAGGAGACCGGGATACTTCTTTATCTTTTTATCAGTGAGCGATGTAGACGTATAGCAAGTAAGTACGGGGTGATGGCTGGGAGCTGCCAACCTGGGCACTTGGCGAAGCTATTCCAAAGAGTGGATAGTTGCCAAAAAGGACAACACATCACGGCAATTCACCGCCATTTGCAGCGACGAGGATGTCGGCAGTGGTTATCGGATTTTAATTAATTATTACGAGGGACAAACCCGACTCACTTTGGGTTTAGTTGGGACCACCAGGAAAAGAATTCCCCGTCACCTCTCTTCCACTTCTTCCACTGCTTCCACCTCTTTCAACAGCTCCATCAATAGCTTCCCTTCAAACTCGCCACTATTTTCTGGGCGAGTTTATTTCCTCTCCACCACAGCCGCAATCTTTTCTCTTTTCTACTCTGATGATATTCTGATGATCCTTCCAAGGCCTTCCAAGAAAGGGGATACTTCGATCGGCTAGTCAGCGATGATATCACTTGCTATCACTTACCTTGGCCGATCCCTCCGTCAGCCCCTCCACTTGCCGCCCCACGATGAGGGAATTCGCGCCTCCCTTTCGTCCTCGTCTTCCCCTCTTTCGGACTTTTGGGTGAATCAGTCTCCATCCTGACTCCATTCCCATCGTGGCTGAGACAATTCCCACCGGTTGCCGACCGATCCAGGCCAAGCTTTCCTTAAGCTTTAGCGCCGTGTCCCTGGTCACTGTCTGATGATTCGCCCATCCGATCACACGAGGGAGGGGTCCCAAACCTCGATCCCCACTCCTTCATCCCTCCGTCACTGGCGATGGGCGTCTCCAGCACTAGTCTGGGATTTAGGACTGTGTCTGAGCTACAGGAAAGGGGCGCCATGAGTGGCTGCCACCTCTCGGGGCTGAGGACAACAGCCAACGAGTGGCTGTTCCCTCCTCCCGTGTTGTGTGAGCTGACGGATGTTGCGGCAGGCCAGAACAGGGAGCAGGGGGGACAGTTTCAATGAGCTAACTGGATTGACGGCCGTTGGCTGATCGTGGGAGCCTGCTGTTGCGCCCCTCCTTTCTCTTATTTACAACACTGCGCTCCCCCTTTTCCTGTCGCTGTTTTCTAGCATCGCTTTCTTCTCTCTTCTTCCTGTTCATCCACATTTACCACATTTAATTCGGCACAATGGTTCATCTTGCTCAGGTTAAGCGTGACAGAGATGTCGAGAAGACCGCTGAACGGGTCGACTCCATCCAGCTTGAGGATGATGCCTTCTACTCCAGCGTCTACGGCACTCGTTTCGCTACGGAGCAGCTGCCCTCGACGGAGATGCCGGAGCGGGAGATGCCTCGCGAGGTGGCCTACCGTATGATCAAGGATGAGCTCAGTCTGGATGGAAACCCCATGCTCAAGTAGGTTCGGTCGATAGCAAGATATGACGAAAGGCTAATCCCTTCACAGCCTTGCGAGTTTCGTGACGACCTACATGGTATGTGTCTTGCTTCTAGGATCTCAAAATAATGCTAATTCGAGTAGGAAGAGGAAGTTGAGAAGCTCATGACCGAGTCCTTCAGCAAGAACTTCATCGACTACGAGGAATACCCCCAGTCCGCCGAGATCCAGAACCGCTGTGTGAACATGATTGCCCGTCTGTTCAACGCTCCCACCGACAGTGATGACGAACACCCCATGGGTACCTCTACCATCGGTTCCTCCGAGGCCATCATGCTGGGCACCTTGGCCATGAAGAGACGGTGGCAGAACAAGCGCAAGGCGGAGGGCAAGGATGCCTCCAGGCCCAACATTGTCATGAACAGTGCCGTCCAGGTGTGCTGGGAGAAGGCCGCCCGCTACTTCGATGTTGAGGAGCGCTACGTCTACTGCACGGAGGATCGCTACGTGATTGACCCCAAGCAGGCTGTCGACCTGGTCGACGAGAACACTATTGGTATCTGCGCTATCCTGGGAACCACCTACACCGGTGAGTACGAGGACGTCAAGGCCATCAACGACCTCCTCGTCGAGCGGGGCATTGACTGCCCCATCCACGTCGATGCCGCTAGTGGTGGTTTCGTCGCTCCCTTCGTTGCCCCCAACTTGGAGTGGGACTTCCGTCTGTCCAAGGTGGTGTCCATCAACGTGTCTGGTCACAAGTATGGACTGGTGTACCCCGGTGTTGGTTGGGTCGTCTGGCGCTCGCCCGAATACCTGCCCAAGGAGCTGATCTTCAACATCAACTACCTGGGAGCCGAGCAGGCCAGCTTCACGCTGAACTTCTCCAAGGGCGCGTCGCAGGTCATTGGACAGTACTACCAGATGATCCGACTGGGCAAGCGGGGCTACCGGTCGATCATGACGAACATCACACGCACTGCCGACTACTTAGCCGAGCAGCTGGAGCAGCTGGGCTTTGTGATCATGAGCGAGCGCGGCGGCAAGGGCCTGCCGCTGGTGGCGTTCCGGCTGCCGGCGGACCGCGACTCGGAGCAGTTTGACGAGTTTGCGCTGGCGCACCAGCTGCGTGAGCGCGGGTGGATCGTGCCGGCGTACACGATGGCGCCTAACAGCAACTCGCTGAAGCTGATGCGGGTGGTGGTGCGCGAGGACTTTAGCAAGAACCGGTGCGATGCGCTGCTGGCGGACATTAAGCTGGCCTTGAAGACGCTCGGCGACATGGACAAGGCGATGTTGGAGCGGTACACTCAGTAAGTTTCCTGGATGAGAATGGTGTCGATCTGAGCAATTGCTAACGGAAGTAGTCATGTTCGGGTGCACTCGACCAACTCGCACAAGTCCAAGCATGTGCACCCTCACTACAAGAACGAGAGCCATTCCTTGCAGGGCAAGCATGGCAAGACCCACGGTGTGTGTTAGAGTAGACTCTGTTAGATGACAGTGGAGGATGGTGAACATGGACTGTATATGAGGCATGGACATAACACGGATACAATGATGCTAGACATCTCCGATACATGAATGCGAATGAAATCAGACATTCACAGTGTTGACGGTGGATCTCCCATGCTACTTAGTACTTACTAGTAATGGTGAAACGTGGAGGCGAGGCTTTGGACTGCAGCTAGAGGGCGACCGTCAGCACCAGCCTTGTACTATCAAGTAGTTGTTTGGCCTCGAGTCCAATGGCTGTGCAATTTAGCCCGCCTTGGGGCCGCCCGGACCCAATGGCTCACTTTCTTTATTGAATCCCATCTCATCCTGCATTGGACTATCTCTCTCCCCTCTTCCTCTTCCGTTTCTTCCTTCTTTTCTCTCCGTCTTACTTTTTTTTCCCCCTTCCTCTCTCTTCCCCTTCCCTCACTCCCATCAATTCCCTCTCCCTCACCCTTCTCCATGCCCCTCTTTCGCCGTAAGCACAAGCCGTCTGCTGCCGCGTCTGCATTCCGATCTGTCGAGCATCTGCCCGCTGCCCCTGGCGTCTACCCCGACGACGATCTCGACCGTCGTTTCTCCGTCTCCACCTCCCGCGAGCGACTCCCTCCATTGCCTGTCACTGCATCCTCCACCACCAACACCAACACCACCTCCCCGCCTTCTTCCACTGCTGTCAACACCACCAACACCATCGCTTCTACTTCCACCTCCACCACGCCAGGTGCCTCTCCGCAACTCTATCAACACGACAATAATACTCAGGAATTTTCCACCCATCCCCTGCGTCGCTCCAAAAGCCAGCGTCATACCAGCCCGCGAGGCAACAACAGTAACGACAACACTCCGGTACGACCAGCGTCCCCTACACCTATCCTCGATGCTGACCCTCTCCATCAGTCGTGGCCGCTGCCACCCGAGCCACTACAACCTGTCGAGCCAGAACCTCGCAAATCCCGTCGCAGTCTCTTCTCGCTTCACTCGTCTGCAGCCGCGCGCGACCAGTCCGGAATTCTGCAGCGCAGCCGCTCGGTCAAGAAAATCTCCACGGGTCGATCCTCCAAACAACAGCGACCGTTGTCCATAGACACCACGTCCGAACGCCGCCCGGGAACCTCTTGGTCGAGAGAGCATGAATTAGACGCCCCGTGGCCCAAGGTTCCTCAAGCCCGTCGACCCCAACAACCGCCGCAACAACAACAACCGCAGCAGCAGCAACCGCCGGCGTCAATTCAGGGTCAGGCACCTCAGCCTCAGCCCCAATCACAAACTCCGACGCCGTCCCATACTCCTGCAGAATCTCCGGTTCAGCCTCCGCGGAACCACCCTCAAGCACAACAGCAGCCAGCGAGTCGATCACCCATGCCGCAGAACACAGGTCCGACGCCGACGCTCGACACCCGACCTCCTCGTTCACCGCATCCTTCCGTCCAACGCTCCAATACCGACAGCGGCCTGCTGGAACATCTGACTCGCCCGTCACCGGTGGAGCCGTCCCGACAGCCCGCTGACTTGGCCCCAACACCGCCCCAACTGGACCCCACGGTCGGCCCTCGACCTTCTTCCCGCCAATCCCTTGGGCCCCCTTCACCATTACGTCCTCTCCCCGTTCATCCAGACACGGTTGCCAGTGGCATGCCCGACCGTCCATCCGCGCCCCCAGGACAGTCTCCTGTCCCTGGGCATTCCCCTTATCCGGAAGCTGGCTTCCGGAACAATACCGCGTCGACCCCAGAGCAGGGCCGGAACACGCCCAGTTCGCGTGATAGCCGACGTGATCGTGAGGATGCCGAGATAGATGTGCGGGCTCTAGTCCAGAAGCATGATGAGCTTCGTAAGTAGCTGCTGCCGCCGCTGTGGATGAACCATCGCTAATCAAATGCAGAGGCGAAATACTCCAAGGTTAAGCGTTACTATTTCGAAAAGGAAGCGCAGGTACAGCACCTTCAGAATACCGTAGCACACCAACGAATGGCCGTGTCCCGCACCGTACTGGACGACAACGAGTATGCCAATCGGTTCGGTCGACTGGACGGTGCGATCAAAGATCTAGCCTTTTCCATCCGTAAGGACTGGGCGACGCTGCCCTCCTGGCTGAACGGGTTCGTCAATGACGACGCACACACCACAGGCACCAAAGAGATGACCGCGATCGGCCGGGCGGTGGTGAGCCGGTGGTTAGTCGAGGAACTGTTCGAGCGCTACTTCCACCCAGCCTTGGAGCCCACCTTCAGCCGACAGCTGAAAAGCATCGAGATGAACCTGCGACGACAGCAAGCGCAGCCGTCTACAGAGGAAGACAAGGAGAATGCAATCGCGCGCATCTCCAACTGGCGGCGCACCACACTGGACGGGCTCACGAACCTGCAGGGTCCGCAGGCGGACGAGTACCGGGCCCAGCTCATCGACCGACTGATCAACAGCCTGGTAGCGACGCTGGTAGCACACTTGCACGACCCGCCGCCGCCGGGGCTGGACAACGGGGCGCGCATGATCGTGGAGAACGCCGTGGGCATTGCCGAGAAGATCCCGCTGGAGTCGCGCGACATTTGCGTCGAGTACATCCTCCCAGGCACAGTCGTCCAGGAGGGTACCATGAAGGTCGAGACGGGACTGCCACCACTGACCCATGTGCGGACCGAGTCTGGTGGCTCCGCCGAGCAAGAGCGGGCAGAGGGCCCGGACGAGACAGAGGGAGGCGACACGGGACCGCCACAGCGGGAGCAGCGTATGCGGTCGGTGTTCAGCTCGTTGATGGGACGGCGTCCAGGACCGTCCGCTCCAGCCGGGGAGACTCGAGAGGAGCGCGAGCGCGGACCGGGACGTATCCGATTTTCGTCCTTTGTGACGGCGGAAGTGAGAGGAAGAGGACCGATGAATGTATTGGTGAAGGCGCCTGTATATGTAGAGTGATGTCCCTGCTACATACAGAAGTTACGATAGAGAATATCAAAGAATGATATGATATGATATGATATGATGACATGATGCATTATTATTATTAGTAGTACATTACCCAATCCATCCATCCATCCAATCCCATCCAATCCACACCAATATTAATCTATTCTATGCCAGCATATACAGCATACATACCCATAGCGAAAGAACAACAAGTCAATGCACGCAAGCATGCACACACACCACCACCACCACACACCACCATCTGTGTCCAGCACATCCATGATCTCACATAATACACCAGGTACTACAGTAGTAAGTATCTCACTACTCCTCATTAACAACATCCAACCCCCAACCAACAAGGTTATAAACACCCAAACCACCACCTCCTCTTCCTCTGCACCTCCTCATCCCCATCATCCTTAGGACCCCCTTCCAAATAAACAACCACCCCCAACACCTCCAACAGAAACCTCTCCCGATACGCCACAGCCCGGACTACATTCCCATCCAAATACTCGTTCATTTTCCGGAGGAGGATGTCAGTGTCGCTGTGTCGGGCTAGGGTGAGGAAGTCGTCGGCTGTGAGGGAGAGTTCCACTTCTTGTTCTTCTTCATCTTCATCAACATTATTATTTTCCTCGTTGGGTTTCTCGTTATTGATGTTATTGGTGTTGGCGTGGTTGTTATTCTTCCCTCCGGGGGAAGAAGTAGCAGACGTGGATGTTATAGAGTCAAGATCAAGTAAATCCTCCACGCCCCTTTCCAGGGATTTATCATGATCAATCCAGACGCAGAAGCCCTCGAACATGCCATTCCGGGTGAGGAAGGACATGACGGATGAGGGGTCTGTGCGGTTGAGGATGTGGCGGGGGAGTTGGATCCCACTATCTTTGGTGGTTGATGCAAGCATGCGGTGGAGATGTGTTGCGCTGCTGAGGTCGAGGAGGAGGTCGGTTTTTTCAGTGCCATTTCCTCCACTTCCAATCCCATTCGCATTGGTGGTGGTAGGGGTAGCTGTACCACCACCACCACCACCGCGTCCCCCCGTAGTAGATAACAACGAAGCAGACGTAGTACTCGAAGACAACAACGGGCGATCATACCCCACCCTAACCCTCCAAAACCAATTACACGCGATGAGACTCACAATACACGGTATTAACACGACATACCCATACCACATAGTGGCGGTAACCATGCTGGCCGCGCCGGCCACAAGGCCATTAATCCCATTGACGAGGGCATGGAATTGCAGACTGCGGAAGCGGAGTTTCAATGGGTGGTGGTACATTCGAACTTCTTCGATACCGATATCTTCTTCGTCTCCCGGGTTAGGATTATTATTATTATTACCGGTACCTTCCCTTGTTGTCGTTGTGGATGTGGATGTGCTGGTGATGTTCTGGCAACTTCTCCAACACACCTGAAACCTACCCACCAAATACCCCGACCAAATGGCATTAACGAGTCCAAATACCGCGGCTAATCCATTGCCTATGTATCCACTGAGCAGGTTGCTGGCGACGTAGACGCGATGATTCGCGCCGAAGATCGCCATGATGGTGCCTGTGCCGACGAGAAGCGCACCGAATCCCATTAGCGCGTCCATGAGGATCCGGTCGACGATTTCGGTGCCGAGTTCGCGGAAGTTCACGCTGAGTCTGCTTCTTAGTAGTAGCTCCGCTTGTGTGTGAGTGGTTGTGGTTGTGGTTGGGGTTGTATTTTGTGTTGTTGTGTTTGTAGTTGTTGTTGTGGTGGTGGTAATAGAGTCCAGTAACTCGCGCAGATACCGCCTCTCTTTCAGGAGTAGTTGCACGTTCGTGTAACTGAGGTAAAAGTCCCGAGCTGCTACTAGAGTTATGAGGAGGGCGATTGGCCCCCCGATGGCCATAAAGACCATCGCGTATTTCGGAACGGGGATCTGGTTCCACACATTGGCGGCGAAGTCGGCTGCATTGGCGAGTTCGAGGAAGCCGACGCCGGCGAGGAGGGAGTTGCGGAAGAGAGGTTGGTGAGATAATTGGAAGTTGTGGTTGTGTTTTCGTCTTGATTTTTGTTTCTGTCGTGAGGTGCATTTGCGGAATGGATTGAGGATGGTGAGTTTGGTGGATGGTTTTCGGTGGGCGCGGGTGTAGGTTACATTATTAGTCGGAATGATGGTGGTGGTAGACGTGGTTGTGCTGGGGGTTGAGGCGGAGGTGATGGTGAGGTCGCTCGACTCGCGGAGGAGCTTGGGGATGGGAGGAGTTGACATGGTGGTGGTGAGGTGGGAATTGGACCACCATGGGGGAGGGACATGGGGTGAGGAGGGAAGAAGAGAGGAGAAGAGAAGAGGGAAGAGAAGAAGGGGGAAGGGGTTGGGGGGGATGGGAGATGGGCTATTTGGCCGGATTGGGCCTGGGAAATGGGGTGGGGCCCGCCCTGTAGGGCTGAGCCGATCATCCGTGGTTGGCCCTATTTTTGGGGTTACGTGGCCTGCTAGTTAGCAGCTGCAGATTGCGTCCTTGGATGATGGTTCACCGCTAAGATAGTATACGTATATTCAGTGGATCAATTCTATTCTATTATACACAGGTGTTTATACACATCATATTTATAAAAACTTTGCTTCCCGCACCATCGACGCCTGGAAATATCCCGGAATCACTTCGTACTCTCCCACCGCCTCGAACCCATACTTCTCATACAGGGGCCGTCCCGCAGGCGTGGAAGCCAAGAAAGTCGGCACACCTTTCTCATCTGCCCGGTCCAGTCCCCAGCGCAGTAACCTCGATCCGATGCCCCGGCCGTTGAACTGGGGGAGAGTGCCCAGCATGTCGAGGTCTGAGCGATTAGCATGATGCAGGTCATACTACAGTAAGAAATGAACAACTCACAGAAATACCCCTCTTTCCTCCCTCCCATGACCCTCTTCTTCTCACTATTCATCAAACCAAAGAATCGATCACAGAGATCGGCATCCGAGCTTGGGGGCCAAACTGTCTTGGTTTGATTTTTCTCACCATCTGAAGTCATCCCCGCTGGGACAGGATACCACCATTTGGCAAACGCAGCTACCGTCCCCTCTTCACCAGCAGTAACTTTCAAGAACGCAGTGCAGGGAGTAGCAGCAGCCCGCGACTGTTCAATCTCGCGCGCGAACTGGTCTACCCAGAAACTACGCACATCCTCGGTGATGGGAAACATGCGTCGATTGAACGGGTCGGAAAAAGCATGCAGGAAGACATCTGCGATAGCGGGGCTATCACTGGGTGTCGCGGGGAGAATGCGCAAGTCATCATTCTGAGGTTTTTGGTGGGAGCGTGCGGGGGTTGGCTTGGGTTGTGAGGGGGTGCTGATTAGGCGGGTTTGCAGCTGTGGACGGATGCATGTTTTGGGCATGGTGGGGAGACGCAGTCGATGCATGATGAAGATAATGGAATGATTTCGGTTCTGATCGGGTACACTAATGACCGACTAGCTGACTTGCAAAGCTTGAAATAAATAATTGAGAATTGCTTTTTTGACTCATTTGATTCTTGTGAAAAAATTGCCACTTTTCGCTGCTATCACGTGGTTCCGATGGAATGATTCCGAGATCGTTCCGAGATGAGTGTGTGGAGATGCGATTGATCGGGCCATCTTTAGGACATCATGTTGTGGAAAAATGAAACTGGCGAGAAACTGTTGAAGATTGAGAGTGACGAAATATTATGTTAGGTAGCTAAATAGTATTAGCTGTGCTAAGCTGAGCTACTAGGCAATAGTCGTAAGACTAGTAGGATATTGGGATAGGTGTAGGACGAGCTTACTGTGCACAGGCAGTAATTTTTGGCTAATATCTATAGTAATTCACTATATTTTACTCATTATTACGTAGTAATGCCCATTCTTACTCACAATCTGTGACACTCAGCCACCACAACGATTTACAGATGCCTGGCAACCCGCGGATTCCGAGCTGCATATAGGGCTGACCAACAAGCCTCTGGTCCGCAAGGCGAGACCCCTAAGCTTTTGCAACCGCCCGCCAGGCCAATCACGGCTCCCAAATACACCTGTTGCCCCACAATGGCTGTACCCTGGATGGCACAAATAGGGTCCAGACGAAACAAACATGCAGCACACCAGGCAGCCATATTCTAGGGGTCGACAGTTCTTCACGATGTTGTAATTTACAGAGACGGGATATTGAGAGAAGTCAGTGATGGCAGACCGAAGGATGGTACCAACTATTTGAGTTCATTGTCGTCAACGGCGATTCCCACACGATGAAACCAATCTTCTGAAGTAGAGCCATTAGGCTTCCTCATAACGGCGATTCCCGTGTAATTACTGTCCCTGGCCCCCACAGGCAGGGTTCGCGCCGATCAACAGCTTCGGGCAGTTCAGCGTCTCGCTCACACGCTGCGCCCAATGGCTGTGCTGACGGCAGCCTAGAGGGTCTCCTCTTTGTCCGATTTCTCCTATATGTCCTGAGTAAAATTGCACTTCTTCTGCTTGCTCTCTTCTGTTTCTCCTTTTCTATCTGTATATGTATCTGAAAACCTGTACTGCACCATATCAATTATACACACTTCATATGAACACTCCAACATGACCTCTTCTACCACCCGCAAGCAGAAGAAACCCCAGCAGTCCAACCGCAAGGTGCTGCTGGCCGACACCATCGGACAGACGCTGTACGAGCGTCTCCTACAAGCCCGACTCGGCTGTCCCATCGCCCACTGGGCGCCTGTGCAACATCCTCTGGCTCCTCAGCCCTCATCCACCATCAACTGCAACCTCAGCATCAACAGCACCAGCACCAGCACCCTCACCACCTCCCCATCAGCCTCCACCTCCGACATCAAAAGCATCCCCTCCAGCCGCACCAGCCATGACTCACTCCACAAACGCTCATCATCATCCTCATCTCTCCCACCCCTCCCCTCCAACCGCATCATCACCCTCGGCGGACCTTGCACCAACCTCTCCACCCTCACCACCCTCACCCACTTAGCCGCCAAACACAGCCAGGTCTCGCACATGTCTCTGCTCGACCCGAGCTATACCGTCTTCCTCAACACCACACACACCGCCGCGCTCTGCTTCAAAGTCGTACACCAAACAGCCATAGTCGCCGGCGACCCCATCAGCTCGGAAGAGAACATCCCATCTCTCCTCTCCGAATTCAAAACCTATCGCAAATCCCACCTCCTCGGCATGGCCTTCCTCGGCGCCAGCCCACGCCTCACACACTACGCCCAAACCCAAAGCCAAACCCAGACGACTACAAAAAACAATTGGACAATGCTCCACTTCGGAACCTCACGCGTCCTCAATCCCACCACCAACGCCCTCCTCAACGAATCAACCGGAAAGCGTCTCATTTTACAAAACAAACAACTACTGAACCCAAATAAAGGCGGAATAACCCTCGACATATACATTCCCGGCAGCAATACCACATTAGAAAAAGACCTCCAAGATATATACACAACATGGCGCACCACCCGCAACACCTCATCTACTCCCCAAGCCTTCATCACCGAATACACCTCCCCCTTCTCATCGACTCTACTCCCCTCCCTCATGACCTACATCTACGCTAAGGATAAAAACGGCGTGCCGCTCGCCTTCGCAGCCCTGCGCTACTGCGGCGCTAATAACGGATACCATATCGATCCGTGCGTGGCGCTACCGACGGCTCCCAAGGGACTGACAGATCTGTTGATGTTCGCTGCGATGGCGCTGTGTCGGCATGCCGGGGTGGGTTATTTGAGTGTGGGGTTTGAGCCATTAGAGGAGTTGGGTGAGGTCAGGGGGCTGAGGGGCCCGTTGGAGCATTTGGCGAGAGGGGCGTATCGGTTTGCGTTTAAGCGGTTGCCGTCGATTCAGGGAAAGAAAGCGTATTATGATAAGTGGAAGACGGAGGAGGGCTTAGAGGAGAGGTTATTTTTGGTGTTGACGGGGGCGGGGGGTGGGTTGGGGGTTGTGGCGGTGACGCATGTTGCGAATGTGAGGATTAGGAGGGTGGTTTGGGGGTAGGAAGTTTTATAAAAGAGGAGAAGAGGGTGTAAGTAAGTATGTTTTAGGGTTATATTGTCTTTGATGTAAATTTGGATGCGTGTATGATATGTTTTGGTATATGGGGACTTTCATGATAGTATCTAGATGCATATGAGTTTAATTGAGTATATGATATGTCTTCTGGTCACAAGTGTGAAGCATCACTACTAGACGCCCTGATACACACTACTAAATATGGGATATCCTAACCTATATCCGTTCATAAGATATATTAATGGATTGAGTAGTTACTGGGAAAGCAGCATGAAGAATGCTCATGCAAACCAGACGTGGGTGAATAAGGGTGCTAATCATGCGGGATACTGAGGATAGTCCTCGTAAGGGTTAGGATTTACTCGCCACTAGTGAGGCAAAAAGCCCTTCCAAGTCTCATTTATGAATTCTTCTCTATCATGCTCAAGCTTAGCAAGGTGCTCTTCAAGCCAAGGAATAGAAGCCGGTGAGCCCGTCTCTCATCATGAGGCTTACGCCATAGCCAAGTCATCGTCAGTCGTCCAGTTGACAGCTCTATAGGAGCTTCATTTGCTGCCCGTGCTCGACTCGACGGCATGATCTGTATTGTCAAGAATAAGAATCATCGTTCAGCAGAGCAATGCATTGTTTTTGGGCCACAGCCACTGTTCGGGGAAATGTCAACTGGTTCGTCAATATTTTGTACGTGACTTCCCGAGATTTGAATGTTTCTTGCTAGATCTTGATATGAAATAGCATGTTGCGGCAAAATGGGTATGGAAATATTTTCCATGATGCCCAATGACACTCATCCGAGCGCTGTGTCAAACAGTGTCCATACCAGTCCGCTTGACTGTTGGAGAGTCTCTTACTAATCTGTAGGACTGCAAATCTTATTAGTATCGACAGAGAGCGCATTCATGCGTCAACCAGATAAGCAGTGGCTATGTTGTAAACTGCACACTGTTACCTGTCAAGGCCTGGTTTGACCTACCACTGACAGTATTTGTCTAAATATCCAGAAACAGGATCAGATTATAGCTATTCAAATCCTAGGAGAGGTATCAGCCGGAACGACTCTGACCATGTACTCAGGGTCTCATGCAACACGGAGGTAAAGATCAGGTCGTAGGTAACTCCCGTAGGCAGCAAAGGGTTTGGTGAAGTGCCTAGCTATGGTGAATATTTCAACCATTTCCCAGCCCAGTCTCTTTACATGATCAATCAACAACATGAATTTGATTTTTCAACCGACCTACAGATTGATCCCATCATTTTCCTAACTAAACGCTCCTATATCTCTACTCGATAACTCCATCCCCAGCACCATGTCCGCCACCATCCAGACCCGAGTCGTTGATCTCAACCAGCTAATTTCCCGAGTCGTCAGTCAAGACCTTGAAGGTATTTCACTCCCCACCTCTTCTAAACTAGAACAGCATCATCTAATATAAGTTCCCTCCGCAGAAAAAGACATAGAAAACCTCATCCCATGGGTATATCGCCACTCCAATGTAACCGACAGAGATGACCAGTACGACTGGCCATCGGAGGATTCCAAATTCAAAGTAATTTTCGAGGATTTCTGGAATTACCAAGATGCTTTGGCCCCAGAAGCACTGAGCCTCGTTGGCCCTATAACAGCCGAAGTGAAGATTGTATTGCCCCGAAAGAACTGGAAAGTGGCGCGGCCAGATAACTATCACTCACAAAGTTTTATACTACACTTTTTATTGAGTACGGTCCATGCGTACCTTGAGAAAAGCAGGGAACCGAAATTGGAGGTCTGGTGAGTGGTCGCTCGTATTTCTACCTACTATATGGAGATAAAAGACTTATGATGGTAGGACGCCCAATGTGATATCGTCATCGAAGTACGTGATCGGCCGTCAGAAGTACGCCAGCATGCCATTGGCGCACGTGACGGTTGGTCCTTTTAAGGAGGGACGGCCGATAATATCTTGTCCTACGGTGCGTATATACTAGTATATATATCCTGTCATTGCCACATACAATTCTCTTAATTTTATCAAATGTGGACATGAATGTCTCTAATATCTAACAAGCTACAGTGGCGCGAAGGACAACCCTGGGACCAATTCACCGCAGAAGTCCACAGCGTCATGCTCGGCCAGCTAGCCAACAACATCCGCATCCGCGACCAGAAATTACAGGACCAGGAAGTTTTCGTGGTTGGATTCTACGGCCCACACATCTACATCGCCCGTGGATACTTCCCTGTTGAGACAATCAAAAGAGTACACGCAAAGGGATGTTCGGATGATGAATACCTCGAACTGAAGTTTACGCGAGGATATGATCCCTGCCGGAAGGACGACTGGTTGGAGGCTACTCGGGCGCTCTCAAGGCTATTTCGGTACTTAAGGAGTGGGAGTGCTAAGGTTGGCGCTATACAGAAGATTTTTTCTGAATCTGCTACCACGGTGGAGGGTTCATGAGAGGGTTGCAGCTTTCTTTATCACTTTTCAGTGGTGCTTTATTTGGGTTTTGGGATGCGTTGGATTACATGGTGGATAGGACAGTTATTGAGTGGGTTTAATTGGAGCATCATCGGGATAAGAATACTTTCTGTATTACTTGTAAGCTCCGGGTTCTTTGAGAGGCCCAGTTCTATCAAGATACCTCCTAACTAATTGAAGTATCTTACTCCTCTTTTTATGTCATGTAACTTCTCCTTGGCCTCAACCACCCCCCCACGACCAATGAAGTATACACCTAATCGGGCAGACTGTCAACCCATCCATCGCTGCAGCCACAATATTCGATCTTACCTCCCCACTGACAATGTACCCGATCAGTGCCCAAAAACCTCAACGCCTAGAGCCTATTCCGAGCCTATTATCAAAAATAAATGGATCATCATCTACCCCATACAAGATCACGCCAACAGCAATCTCTGCAGGCGGAGCCATCTTTATTGACCCAACATACTCCGGCCAAAGATATGCCGCGCTGATATAGAATAGCGTTCCATGTATACTTCTCACAAAATTCCCCGATCACTAGGTTTGATGACACGTAGGATAGTCTGGATTGCTTGGCAATTGTACTCTCGATTATCTCGTTGACCTCTCAGACCAAGGATTCTGGGAGAATCTCTCGTTTCCCAGAGCTTCGTTCAATCTCTTGAAAAAGATCAAGTGCAGACAGTTCGACTTGGTGGAAGATTGAGCAGCGGGATTGCATGGATGGCGTTGACTTCCTTGATGTCCCAGTCGGAGCTGAACGGGCTATTGGAGCTGAACGGGCTATCGGAGCTGAAGATGGGTAGATATTTGTGTTGTAGATGGGCCCAGAACGAGTGTCTCAGACATTGCAGACTCGGCATAATGGCGTTCCGAGTGAGAAATACTGCCATGTCCCACATAGATAAAGGACAGATAGACATGATCTGTAGTGCTGTGTTTGTGGTTGTTGTTGACATTCTGCATCCATAGGATGGAAGGGAGTAGAGTGTCTTCCTTTTATGTTGGGCGAGTACCAGAACTTAGCGGTAATGCAATGAGGTAGATGAAGTTCAAGAGTGATGAACTAGGATCAAGTATAATTGCTCGAAGATGATGATTGAAATCAAAGGCATCATCGTTGATGGAGCAAGAAGCTGGCTTAAATGCCCGTTGGCCCCAGTCATGGCTTTCACCAAACTGTGGATCTATTCACTTAGAGATCGTTGAGTGCAGGGCTGTTATGTATCAAGGCTGCAAATACTTTTGGAATATATACGAACATGAATGGGCATTCATTGAATGGATGATGCTGCTAAGTGAAATGCAGGAAGATGAGGCTATTTATAGGCAAGGCGCGTACTAGATTAGTAACCCTGATCTTTGGAAAGTTGCGATTCTGCTCTTTAGCAGATCGGAGTTTTTCACATAATGAAACTGGACTTTTTTTTAATCCAATCTATATACTATTATAGTGGTATGGTAGATAAAGGGTATTGTTATTGAATGTGTTAAATGTGAAGAGCATTGTCTTATGGAATTGGACTACTATTCACCTAACTTCATCACAGACCCTCAGCATGAATAAAAACTCTGGCCAAATTTTGTTGATATTGCAGACAAAACAGCATTATTACTCGCTCACTATTAATCAATCTGACCAATTCACCAGATCTAATCATCCGCATCCCTGGGATCATGTGTCTTCCAAAACTCCTCATACTCATCCTGTGTCTGCCCCGGCACGGGCTGATAAAACGTCAACGGGGCAAGAGGAATGCCCAAATGCTCCATCTTCTCGATCTTCTTCCTCGTGGTCTCATGCCTCTTGTTGACACTATACACACTAATGCGATGCGCCGAGGACGTCACATGCAGACCCCAATTCCACGCGGCCCGCACATTCAACGGCTGGGTATTCAACGAATTATCCCAACACCGACAGACAATCTCAATCCAACCCTCAACATCACACGGCAACTCCATCTCCCATGTCCGCCACGTCCACCTCCCCTTCTTCGACAACTTCTCCTGCGGCACCGCATACCAACTGAACCCTCCATCCGCTGACAACTCCACCCGCTCCGGCCACCGTCCACCCCCGGAATACGCCCATCCCTTGCACCGGATCTTCCCTTCATGAATAATCACCTGCTTCGTCCAGGGTGACATGATCGCCGAACTGACCGGCATTTCCTGGATCTGGATCCCATCCGTGGGAAGCTGGTTATATTTCCCAACCTGCTGGTTGAAGTAGAGATATTCCCTGCTCTGCACAGGAGCTCGGGATGGGTTCTCAATCGCCTTGATCCGGTACAGCCACTTGACGCTGCGCGCTCCGATATACCCCAACACCACGACCCGTAACGGATAACCATGGATCTTGGGCAATGGCTCCCCATTCATCTCCCACGCAAGAATCACCTCGTTCGCCTTGACCTTCGACCACGGCACACTCACCACGTAATTCATCGCCTCCAGATCCTTGATATACGTCTCCGCACCATACAACTCCAGATGCTTCGCGGGCGCAATCAACCCCCCACAATCCTTAATCACCTTCTTCAAACTGATTCCCACGTACCGCGCCGTTCCAATCGCCCCTTCCGCCCACGGCGCCTGCGGCACTTCATCGCCCTGGCCCCCATACAACGCGATCTGCTCGATCCGCCGCGTCCCCGAACACTGCATCGTCACGAGTTTCTCCATCCGCGGGAACCGCGTCTCATCCTGCAGATCCTCCAACGTATAGTTCTTCGGATGCTTGACCAGTCCATCCAGCTGGAGACTCCACTTATCCTTCTCAATCAGGGGAATGCCTCCGTGATTGCGCACAAAGTGCAGCGGATTCGGCGTGACCACTTTAGACGTCACCAGCCGCTTCGGCGGCTCCCCGTTATACGGGAACTGGAGCAGATGCAACATATCCGGATGTTTCTCCCGGAGCACAGTGCGCCAGCTATCATCCGCCACGGAGGCAAGTTCCCCGCCTAGCGCGGCGTGCCATTGCTTGAAGTCCTCGCCGGTCAGGACGGGGTTGGTGTCGGGGATAGGACCGAACATGTAATCCGGACAGGGGTCGAAGGTCTGGGAGGTGAGGATGCGGTGCGCTTTGGCTTTTTTGTCGGGGTAGTTTTCCCATTCCACGTATCTATACCAACCATATATTATTAGCATTCATCCCATCATGCATAACAAAAAGTAAAATATAGAAGGGAAATAATTACCCCTTCCACCCCTCCTTCTCCCTCTTAAACAACTCATTCCGATCCCCGACTGCCTCCACCGCCTCCTCATCTTTATACCGCTGCGTCGGCTTCGGCGGGTAGATGTGCACGGTGTCCAGGCCGGATTGATCGAGAATAGGCAGTTTGTGACCTGCCATGCCTTGCTCGATCTTCCATTCGTCGGGTCGGTTGGTCGTGTCCATTTGGGCGGTTAGGGTCGTCATGGTGCTGGTTTGGGTGGACATATCTCTTTTCCCCGTATTAGCAGCCCTTTATTGTTATATTAATGTAGGGTTTTTATGATGTGTGAGGAGGTTGATGTGGATGGATAGTGGGTAGATGGTGGATGTTATATATGCTTGATGAGATATAACAAGAACAGAAAGTACTAGTTGCAGTGGTAGTGTATGGGAGGAACACGCCGGAAGCAGCAGATTCGAAAAAGAGGGGAAGGAGGGGGGAATGCATGTAGATTAGTTACATGGTTGGTTTAGTGAGTGGTGGAATGCTGGAACGGGTGACTTCATGACTATCACTACCACTACCACTACCACAGACCACACTAACTAACTATAGCATACTAGTATATCCCTGTTGTGTGTTTACGTCCGAGGAATCGCCGGACCTGTCGGGTTGAGCGGGGAGGGGGGATAAGATGTGATTTCTGACTGGGTTGAGTCAGATTGAGATATTTCTTGTTTTGGGGGTGGTGGTGGTGTAGGTACTTGTGGTATACTTGTTTCATAGTACATGGATGTAGGGAGGAAGGTTGTAGGGCTGGGGTAGCTAGCTGGTGTGGACTGTGGAGTGGGTGCGTTATCATTAGGGTGGATCTTGGACTTAGCGATCCGCACTTAGTATGGTAGACTGTTCAAATGAGGTTGGTAAGTTGCTTTGGAATGGACGTGATTGGTGAATGTGCGGTCTAGATCCGGAATTGGGTTTGGGGGGAGGGGTTATTGTTCCGATGCATCCGGATGTTTTGTTGATCAGAGCAGTGTGGATGTTATGAAGGGGGTGGGCAGATAAGAGTTGCTTTTCTGTGTATATTTGTTTTACTGTAATATAACGTATGCCGTGATGTCATTATAGGTTTGATTGGTATACTGCTCGAGTATGAACGTGTTTCCAAATCAGAATAAAAGATAAATGAAGACGAAAGAGACGTGTACAGCATGTGAAAACCTTACAACCCGAGGAAGCGGTATTGAAACTGCCCCGTCACAGTCCATATGCAGCAGATTCCTCCCGAAGGTTGGATTGGCCACTGCCATGCACAAGAATGCTCCTTGACATTTTTTCTCCGAAAGTACGAAGCAATGACAGCTGGCATGCATTCTTGACCATCCTAAAACAACAAACACTATAATCAACACTTTTATCCCCCTAGCTACAAAGTACAGCACATCTACGTATCTATTTTCTACTTCTTACTCTCCCGCTTCCTCACCACCTCCTCCGTAGCCTTTTTCACTCCCTCCCCTAACCCCGGATCCACCATCGAAAACAGCTCTACATTCATCAGCACCATCACCTAAAACAAACCAAAGGAATCAAGGGATAACTCACCGTAAACCCTCCCCCTCAACTTATCACTCCAAACCTGCCCCAAATGCACCGCCACATTCCCAAAGAACCGTTCCTGATGGCCCTCCTCCTTCCCAATCACCTTCCACAGCCCCCTCGCTTGCACGAAATCATCTTCATAGAGCCCATACTGAAAGTTGCTCACCTGGCCTACCCACTTCTCATGCTCCGTGAGGGTGCTGACAGCCTGCGGTGCTTGTCCTTTCACGTCTTGGTAGAATTTAATGGGCTTCAGAGATGACCCGACGTAGTTGGGATCAGCGCCGTAGTTATCAGAGAAATTCATTTGTCCGTCGCGCTGGTAGGGACAGTACACTTGGGTTTTGGCCGCGTTGGTTGGGAGTTGTTGGTAGTTGGTGCCGACGCGGTAGCGTGCTGCGTCGGGGTAAGAGAACATACGCGCTTGGAGCACTATACCATATATATTAGTCTTGGATTGGACTGAGGAACAGATAGTGGGGATGTACTTGGGTCTGCGGATGGAGCAACACCAGGAACCAAATTTGATGGGGAGAAAGCGGCTTGTTCGATGTCGGTGAAGTAGTTATGAGGCTTGTATCGATTAGCACAATGTTGTCATCACGTCGGGATAAAAGTAGGGAGCATACATTCCGGTTCAACTTCATAGTCCCAATCTGCCGCAGCGGAAAGTCACTATGCGGCCACACCTTGGTCATATCGAAGATATTCCACCGATAGTTTTCAGCCTGCTCGGGAGACATAACCTGCACGTAAACATTCCAGGTCGGATAGTCTTTCCGCTCAATGGCTTCGAAGAGATCCTGGATGAGAAAGTCGGGATTTTCTCCGGCCATGCGGACGGATTCTTCCTTGGTAAGGTTTTTGACGCCCTGGGTGGTTTTGATGTGGAATTTGACGTATTTGAAGGAGCCATCCTGATGCAGAGTTATTGGGTAACCATATATCCGTGAAACAGGGGTAATACCTTGAGGGTGAATTTGTAGGTATGTCCACTGTAGGCATTGATGTGTCTCAGGCTCGCAGGGGTGCCTCGATCACTGAAGAGATGGAGGAGCTGATGGAAGCCTTCTGGGTTTCCAGCGTGGAAGCTAACTAGTTAGATACCTACTTGATAGTATGGCTATGTGTACGTACTCCCAAAACTATCAATGACAAGTTAGCACCCATCTCAACACCTAAAGTCTTAGAAGGAAGAAATACCATGTTCGGATCCGGCAAATGAGACTGCGGATTGCGCTTATGAGACCGATTCAGCGACGGGAACTTGAGCGGATCGCGAATGAAAAAGACGGGCTATCACCAACACATTAGCTTATTATACCCTCACATTACATCTCATCAATGAGAGGTATTACCGTATTATTAAACACCCAATCCAAATTCCCCTCATCCGTGTAAAGCTTCATCGCCCAGCCATGCACATCACGCAGGGTATCGGCTGATCCAGCCTCCGGACCAACGGTCGAGACGCGCAGAAGTAGCTGTGTGGTTTTGCCGACTTCGCTGAGGAAGCTGGCGGAGGTGATGTCGGAGCAGTCGTGGGTGCAGGTGAATTCGCCGTATGCGCTGTGCTGTTAGTAGGGTTGTTGCTGGGGAGGGGGAAGGGGGAGGAAATGTACCCGGCTGCTTTGGCGTGGACTACGCTGTTGAACAATACTATTAATACTTGTAATGATGGTGATGGAGGTAGTGAAATTACCGCTCTGGAATCCGCTCACGAGCAAAGTGAGAGAGAGTCTCAATGAGCTGGGTATCCTGCATTAGAAGCAGGCCGCCATTGCCGCTGCGCAACTGCACCGAACTGGCGTTGCTGGCGTAGGGGCAGCCTGGACCATTAGTATAATTTACAATATGTACACTTATAAGGACATACCTTCCGCAAGGGTATAGTAGCGTTGATCCATTATTCCTAGTGAAGCAATTGACAAAATCGACAAGTTGCAATTATCCACTACAAAACACTCAATTCCCTCCAAAGAATCATGTTTATTCTTATACCCTGGCCTCCCCTAAGTCAATTACATCACAACATACTACCCAATGCTTATCAAACTTTACCACCACCACCACCATCGAATAAGACACACTCTTTACTCATCCAGAATGGCTCGTAAAATCGTAGCCAAGGTAGGCAGCCTACTTCACCACAACCCTAACCCCCATCCCCCCCTTAACCTCCCCACCTTTCACCACCACCCCCAAAACCCCCCAATAGCCCTTCCTCACCCCCCGAAATGCCTCCCTCAATCCAGGCCTCACTCGATCCAATCCCGGTCCGGGCTCTCTCACACTCGTAATTACCACCACTGCCCCATCATCCTGATTCCCAAAATGTATCTCCGTACCCGGAGGTAGATTTCCCAACTCGATGCCCTCCGTCGTCACGTTTTCGCCGATTTCACCCGGAGTGAAGGGCTTGGTTCCCTTGAAGGAGGAGGTGGAGGAGATGTGACGGAGGGATTCGATGGGGAGGAGGTGAATTTGCCGGAGGTTATTTCCTTGCGCTGTTGTTGGAGAAGTGGTGGTGTGCTGGGTCGTTTTGCCCGCGTGGCAGTCGCCGCTGACGCCGTGGTTGGGGAGGAGGGTTATGGAGGGTACTGGGGTTTTGGAGATGGTGTGGGTAGGGGATTTGGAGACGGAGAGGACGCGGGGGAGGCTGGTTGTTCCTGTTAGGGTTGTTGTTGTTGTTGTGGATGTAGTGGTGGTGGTTGTGGACATTGTGGTGTGGATGTGATGGTTTGTATGCAGGGTGATTGTTTGTTAGTATGATTAGTATAGAGTGGATGGTTAGGAGTAGATGAAGTGGGATATAGTCTGGGGTGATACTAATAGAATGATGGCGGGGTTACCCCTCCTGCCAGCTCAGCGACAGGGATCATCATCATCATCAGATGATTAGTCTCTGCTTGACGGAAGCTTAAATGGTTAGTACTGTGTAGATATGGTTGATTTCTTATTGGGGCGGTAGATCTCCATACTTAGAATATAGTCTTCAACTTGACAGATATTCACAATATTCACAATGTCACAATATTCCATATAGAACGGCAGCTCACTAGGTTAACCCGCCAAATCCCGATCCCATCTCCCTCGAATACAATCCTCCAAATCCACTTCCCTCACCAACAAGCCATCATCATCCAACGATACTCCTCCCCTCGATCCCGCCAGAATCTCCCCAAACGGACCCACTATCCACGCTGCCCCTCCACACCCATTCTCTCCCGACGGCCCTTCCCTTCCACTGCCACTACCACCACCAACATGAACATGTCTCTGCTCCACTCTCCCCGGACTCATCTCCCCATCCACATTCGCACTCACATCGGCATTCGACTGTCCTGGCCACACAATCTCATGCGGTCCCTCGGCCGTCACAGACCTCCGTGGTCCCATAGCAGCAGCTGCAGCTGCACCACCACCACCATCATCCGCATGCCGAACCTCCGGCCAGACAATCTCATGTGGTCCTTCAGCTGTAACAGAAAGGGACCGTTTCTTCGTGCTCGGGGAAGACTGCCAACTGGGGATACGGGTAGGAGAGCCAAATTGGTGTTGATGCGCAGGTTGAGAAGTAGTGTAACTTCCCAGAACGAATACCCTTCCTTCTACAGCTACGGTGCGCAGTAAACTCTCCCAAAGGCCGGTTTCATCCCCACCATCGCTGTCACTACCATCGAGATAGGAGACACCTCCGAGGGAAATGTAGACATGAATACCAGCTGTGTATAGTTCCTGCCGAACAAGCGGATGGTAATTCTCCTCGCATAAGCCGACCCCTATCTTCACCTCGAGCCCACTTTTGCAATTGATAGTAATTGGAGATGTATGCGACTGACCGAGAGAGAGATATGTCTTTGCTGCGCCGGTCTATACGCTCACCACCAAGCATTAGCAAGCCCGTTTATCCTCATACAGAAAGATAAGAGGTACAAACCAACGCAAAACACCTCCTCTTCTCCACCAACCCATCCGCAGGATGGATATACACCACCGTATGATACAAATTCCCACACGCGCGCTCCAACAACCCCACAATTAAGAAAAGTTTCGTTTCTTGAGCGAGATGCTCCAGTATCTCTCTAGCTTTGGATTTCTTCTCGCCGTGGCATTGGGGATTACTTCCCGGGTCGGAGAGATCGTGAGCGCAATTGAATAACTTCAAATATTGGTCTCTCGGGCTTTTATTCCTTGCTGTTGCTGCAGCTGGTGTCGCGTAAGACGGAATGACGAGGAGGTGAGCGCCCTTGGACGCTGCGGAGTGCGCGAGCTGGGTGATTTGGGATGGAGAAGTGGATGTTATGGTTGGATGGGCGATGGCGAGGGTGAAATTTTTGGGGGACATAATAACTAAATTGTATTATACTAGATTATGATTATGACTATTATGAGAAGGATCAGGATGATCATGGTGATGCTGTTTGCGATGCTGTTTGAGTGGTGGTGGTGAGATGACGAGGTTGGAGTGCGGAGAGTTACAAAGTTAGATCCATGGTTACATGTGACGTAGTGCACTCTTTGTTTTGGCCTCACGGTTCCTGACAACACGTCATTTGGATATATAGCTTCCTCAGTGACTGCTGGATTGATACTATCTACTAACTATTCGGCCGCTACGGTTGACAAGATGTAGGAATAAATCAATCTTCCGGTATTGCATACATACATTGATTCAATGTCTTATAATACATAAGCTCAACGCTAGACGCAAGAAATAGCTGCAATGCAAGCCCATGCGCCTCGCTATGACTCCAATTTTAATACCCAAACAACCCGTTCATCACAACTTAAGCAGAATGTATAAACAGGAAAGATCAGTTAAACGTTCATTCAATTAAACGTTCATCCCCTTTGCGGTCGCAGCCTGCTGCAACACCCGCGGCCACCGAGAGATCAATTCCACATCGTCCAGCGCGCCCTTGCCCTGGTTGCGCACGTATTGCGCACTTGGGTCCACTCGCGGCTCGTAGTCCCAGATCGATGGAGTGCCCTGGATCAGGGCAGAGTACACGAGGCGTCGGCGGCGCTGCGACCGCAGCACGTCCTCGCGGATCTTCTCCAGATCCCACCGCGCGTGCACCTCCTCGGTAAAGTACGCCAGCAGCTGGGCCGGCTCACGGCTGTCTGGGAGAGCATACGCCGACTTGCCCGGGCTAGGGGTGCGCGGGGGCGTGGGGAATGGGAACGACGCACGCTGCATCGGTGACCCCCGAGGCGAATCGCCTGGCGTGGGCAGCGGCGCAGGGTTCAGCTGTGTGACAGGCACGGGCTTGGGTGCCTCAAACGACGGCTTCTCCGCCAGCCCCGCCACCAGGTTGACCCGCTCTTGTGGGTCGGCCTCCAAGTCGAACAACATGGGTGGGTCAATCAACGAGTACACGAACTTGTAGCGGCCGCGCCGGATCATGACCGTTGGCGACTGCGTACCTTCTGCCATGTACTCACCCAGCACCGTGTTGGTCTTGACGCCGTCCTCGCCGGTCAGGTAGGGCATAAGCGACACTCCGTCCAGCGGCAGCTCGCGCACCAGCGGTGCCCCCACCATCTCTGCGAATGTCGGCAGCAGGTCCATGGTCGACACATTCTCCTTCACCCGCTTGGGTGCGAATCGCTTGGGCGCGTTCACAATGAACGGCACACGCGACGAGTTCTCGTACCAGACCATCTTGTACCAGAGACCGCGCTCACCCAGCATGTCGCCGTGGTCGCCAGTGAAGACGATGATGGTGTCGTCGCGGACTCCGCAGTCATCAAGCACCTTAAGCAGCTTGCCCACGTTGGTGTCGACGTACGTGCAGGCAGCATAGTAAGCGCGGCGGGCCGCCTTGATACGCTCCTCGGGCATCTCCTTGCCCCAGAGGTCAATGCACTTGAGCACACGCTGCGAGTGCGGATCCTGCTGGTCCTGCGGGATAGCCGCCTGCTTAGGCAGCGGGATCTCGACGTCCTCGTACAGATCCCAGAACTCCTTAGTCATGGCGTAAGGGTCGTGGGGATGAGTCATGGACACGGTCAGACAGAACGGCTGGTCGTTGCGCTGACGCACATGATCATAAAGGTACTGGGTGGACTTGTAGATGACCTCCTCATCAAAGTCCAGCTGGTTAGTGCGCACCACGGGACCCGCCTCCATGACGGAAGACATGTTGTGGTACCAGTCGGGACGGATTTCCTATTTCGGTCAGCATTTCGCCATTCCCCAAGCCGGATGGCGGGGTGAATAAACTTACCGGCTCATCCCAATTCACTGACCAGCCGTAATCGCCAGGGTAGATGTCGCTGGTCAGGCGCTGCTCGTATCCGTGCAGCTGATCCGGACCGCAAAAGTGCATTTTACCGGCCAAAGCGGTATGATAGCCTTCCCGGCGCAGATAGTGAGCGTAGGTGGGGGTATCTGCAGGCAGATCGGAAGCGTTGTCGTAGGCGCCGATCTTGGAGGGCAATTGACCGGTCACCATAACGAAGCGCGAGGGCGCGCAGAGCGGCGAGTTGCAGTAGGCGGAGTCAAAAACGACACCTTCCTGAGCCAACTTGTTCAAGTTGGGAGTTTTGATGGGGGAATCCTTGTCGTGGAAGGCCAACAAGGGGGCCGCCATCTGGTCGGCCATGATGTAGAGGATGTTAGGCTTCTTCTCAGCCATGATGATGATGGGGGACACTCTCTGTCCGGGGAGGGATGGACTGGATCAGGGTAGAAGTGAAGTCAAAAGGGGAGACGCGTGACGTCGACACCAGGGAAGGCAATGATGTCGGAAAGTGTGACGAGAAGGTTAAAAGGGGAGGAGATGACGGAGGAGTATGTGAGAGAGAGAGTGTGTTGTGTCAATAGGGAAAGGGAGCGGACGACAAAGAAGAGAGACAGCCGGGCCAGAGAAGGATATAAGTAAGTCAGGCGGAGCGAAGGAGTGGTGGAGACGGAAGACAGTAGACGAGCAAAAAATTGACCAACCAACCAAAGCATCCATGGGTGGGCAATGAAAACCGGGAGGGAAAAGGGCGACAGCCGCGCTACCGGGGCGTGTCGCACCAGATCTCCATGTCACCGCAACAATGGAACCATCAGCGGGGACGATGGTGTGATTGCGGAAGGTTCCATGGTTGGTGACGCAGGGAGGGTGACCTCACAGCCACTGGAGGAGGATCTTCAGGAGAGCCGAATAGAAGAATACTAGTATGGGGTGTTGGTTGTTGTGTATGTATCTATCTATCTCCTGAACAGATACATAACAAAGTCCCGAAAAATGTGACTTTCTTATTTTGAAAGTCTTGGCTAAGTTTGCTGCATGGTATCTTTTTTTCTGCGACTAGACTAGTCTACTATCGTAGTTCCGTTAGCATTATCTTTCTGCTGCTTTCTGCTGCTGTCCCCGGCATATTTCAAAGAGCCAGAGTGGAGATCGGCAGAACCGCCTGATAACCGCCCGGGGCTCACGAATCACAGACTAGAAAAGGGCCACCGCCAATCCCTCTGATAGGCAACGGATTCCTCGAGGCGTTGCCACGCGAGCCAATCGCGGTGGCGCGGTTCTCCGATGGCGACACTAGTAAAACTGGTACTTTAGTCTAATCAATGGTCTTTTATCTTAGCCGAGTTTCTACCTGTTACCTGCTATTCATCTACACTCCACATTCCTTGAATGTTCCTCCTGCCCGTTTTGTCTGAGATAGACATCGGCTGACACCGCTGCTTCGCTTCATTTTTCGAAATGAACTATCTTCCCCGGTCTGCTAGCCGAGCATCCCGCTGCACACTAGTCCCCTTTCAATCACCCACTCTTGGCCCCTTGGCAATAGGTTTATTGGTGATTGGTCACGCTGTTTCCACCCCCGGCCGGATCCGACAGGGGTCTGAGGCGGCTGACTAACGGGGACATGCGTCAGCAGCGTCGCCACAATGTTTGATTGGGTGTGGGATTGAGCACGCGATACTTTGGGGGAATTTCCAAAGAACAGGCGGGTTTCACTACAGCCAGCCAGCCAGCCCGACATGCGATCTGTCCTGATACTAATGTGAACTGTTTTACTGATTGATACGAGATACAAACATCCCCGGTACAGTACATGTCATACAGCAGGTAAACTGACTTTATCCCATCCCCAGATTATACCACCACTTCTACTGAATGGTTTCCTGTGCAAGTCCACTGGCAGTGATAGACTATTTCCTAAAAAGTAGACCTCATTACTAAGACAAGTAACTTCCACGGAGTCTTTCTCCAACAATCCAACCACCAACCACAATTAGATTCTCAGCCTTGCCACTCACCACCAACCCAATTCCAGAATTCTTCGCCGGAACCATTCATTATTCCCAGATGGGTTGGACAACGACGATAAAAAACCAGGATGGGAAAAGAGACAAGAAGGAAAAGAAATCACCTGCCCAATAAACCCCCGACCCACGGATCCTCACTTCTTTCCCACCTTTACCAAGGCTTGAAAGAACCACAGATGTACAAGGACACTTACTACTAACTAGTAGACTTTGTGAATAGAGCCAGAAATTCTAATTCAATGTCCCATGACTTACTTAGTACTTACTATACTTCATCCACCATTCCACAAACAGTGGGAAGTAAATTCAATCAATCAAACAATCAGTCAGTCACACAGACACCCTACCTACCTGCTAGCACGACGCCAACAACCCCGTGTGTGTCCTACCCACATTCCCCCCTCCCACATCCATCACATCATAATTTACATTCCACATACAACTATCATACACACAATAACAAGTAAGATACATGGAATTGATAGATAGATAGATAAATTAAACTCGGACATGCCGTCGGAACAAGAATAGTAGTCTCCATGTATCCGTCACATCACCAATATTCCGGGGCGATGGCATCATCGCCCTCCCGCTCCATCCATCCATCCATCCCGCGAAAGTTACGTATACATCTAGAAGATCATCCCACCGGTCGTCACAATTCTAGAACATAGTTATTACTTTGTAGATTAGTAAATGAACTATCTATTTTTAAGCAATTCACTTACGTAGACTAAAATACTAGCTGCGTGATCATAAACTGCCGCTAAGGGATAGTTATTCCCTTTCTGGTATAATGTTAAGTTAAGAATCATAGTATGGACTACTATTATCACATACTATAATGGTGCTAATGGTACTAATAGGACTAAGCTTCCCCGCATTCCGGGGGGTCCGTGGGTCGAATGATCAATCCTAACTGAATACTAAATAACTAAGATCATTCATGTATAATCTTATTTCGAGATGATCGTTAGCATAGTGGTAAGTAAGTAAGTAAGTAGTGACTTCTGCCTAAAATTTGAATCTCGCTCAATGATGTATGCATTCTTGTAACACGACATCCCACGCAGTGAGGTCAATCAGGCAAGTAATAAGCAATTCTTTCCAATTGAGGTGGAGGGGGGAGGGGGGGAGTTGGAAAGTAAGTTGCATGTATCGAACCGATCTCAATCCACTGCTGGTACAGTTTTCCACTTGCCGTTTGCTGTGCTTGTTGTTGCACATAAGTTGGAATTGGAATTCCACCTGCTTGGCTTGGCGTGCACATCCGCCCATGTTGGTGGTCTTGGTGGTCTCAAAGATGGGGAGGTACCCTACTGCCACAACCTGCTAGGCTTTCCTCCACATCAGCGGGCTTCCGCTTATGCTACACCCTGCTGTTTATCCTGGGAGGTAAAGCATGCTCACAATGTAAGGTAATGCCGTATTCTAGTGCAGGCAGAATCCTTATTGCCTATCGCTTTAGGTTGTTTGAGCCTGAGGTAGCTGTTTACTACTTCTATATCAAGAAAGTAGTGAGTCTGCAGGTAGTAGAAGGCTACTCTTCAGGGAACACGCTTTGTCTACTAAGAAAGGCGGAGGGTGTGGCATGAGCGAAGGGTGTGGAGGAAGCCTGGTTGCTGTGGCAGTAGTTTCCCAAAGATGGGACTGGTCGGGGACCGCTTGGCGAATATTCTCTGGATGCGCGCAGTCATGTGCCCAGTGTCCCTTGCGGAATTGGGCTTGGCGGGTTAAACTTGGGGTTTGGTTTTACTTATCTAATGGTCGGAGAGACTTGGACGGACTACATTTTGAGGCTGGCTGAGTTTGCCACTTGATGTCAAACGGAAACAAGTCAACGGCTATGATTTCGCTAATGACAGATGTACTCTTCTTATATATACCAACACAGCAGGGCCACAGGCCACAACTGCCAAAGGCCCACGACATTCACATAATTTTTCCTAACAAAGAAAGGATTGGATTGTCGGCGATCGATATGACGGACCAATCTCATGTAGGACAGTGCTGGTAGATGACACCACGTGACTAGAATCTGGTTGATGCGCCGTGGTTGTGTCTGTTGCGGCCATTGTTTTGAGTCGATCAATCAACTTTGACGGAACTGCTTCGGTTAGCATCGGCCTACGTGCAACATGCAACAAAGCATTGACTCACCTGTAGATCCGCCGGATGAACATGTACGCCGTCAAGAATCCAACCGTGCCCGTCAGGAGACCATACACGGCGCACGCCAGGAAGCTGTAGCTGAAGAACAGCAGACTCGATACGAAGCCAGTGATGTGGAGGTGGAAGATGAAGTACCACACGCAGTAGCCAAACACCCAGAACGCGCTGCTGCTACCCGTGAGGAAGCTCTGCCACCACCAGTGGTAGTTCTCCGCGCAGAGTTGGCTGTACGTTGCGATGACCGTCACTTCGCTGACCGTTACCATCAGGATCGACGACACGGCGCTCAAAAAGCCAAACACGTAGTAGTATCCGCTCTTGTCCTGCCACAGGTTTTTGAAGACAAACAGAAGCTCAATGAACAGTACCGCGAATGGACCCAGGCCGGTCAAGAGAGTGCCGCTGATGCTGTGCAAATACCAAGGCTGGGGCGGGATTTGACGCGCAATGGAGGTCGTCTTGGTCGGGTGCTCCCAGGGCGCGGTGCGCACGTATCCGTACCAGCTGCCCGCATACACCAACGGCACTTGGATGAGGAGCCAGAGAGCCAGAAGACTCACCAGCGTGCCGAAAGGAATGGCAGTGCTAGAGGCCTGCGCCCACACGAAGAGGTTGAGAATGAAGATGAGACAGAAAGCGAGTCCAGGGAAGAACAACGCAGTCTGAATCGGTCAGCCAGAGTCCTAACACACCATATGGACGACTTACTATGAGAGTGTTTTTGCGCCAATATGTACCGCCAAAGGTCTTGTAAAGCCTTCCCGAAAAGTACCCCGAGAAGAGACCAGCGAAGACGAACAGGCCCATACCAACACTGACGAAACCGCCACGGAAACTCGGGTTCAGAACACCCAGGCAGCTGAGTAGCAAAAGTCCCGACACCATGAAGAGCAGCTGCATACCGGAGCCGACAAGGGGTGCAAGCAGTCCACTGTACTGGGGCACGCGGAACACATCACCATGAAGGAGTTTCCATCCGCTCACATCTTCGAGACCCTCGTCATCGGATGAAACATCCGCATCCCGTTCGACATCTGCTCCTTGCTCCAAAAGTCCATCGCCCTTTCTCTCGGGCTTGGCTTTCCGGACCTTGAGTTTTCCGTCCTCCATGGCCCCATCTCCACGGCCCTTGATGTCTCCTTGAACCGTGCGACTCCAGATAACGTACACGGCAACCCCAAGAACACCAGCGATGGTCAACGAGTTGAGAATGGCAAGCCAATGCGTCGTAGAGCCCTCGTCCTGGTTGCTGAAGTACAGGTCCCACCGGTTCCACCAGTCGACTCCATTTTCTTCCTTGAAGTAGACAGAGTAGGTGTAGGGGATCTTCAAGGTGGCACCGTCGTCAATGTCGCCATCATCCTCGGGAATGTACGATGATCCAGGGTACATTTCGCGCAGTTTCGAGGTATCCGGGGGAATGTACAGCTCCAATCCCTCGTGGGTCTCGTGGACATGTTGGGGGCAGCCGCCCTCCAGATGATCGGCGGCGCGAATGCTCTTCGGGTAGATCTCAAATCCAACAATAACCTTTCCGCCCTCGGGTGCCGACCGCCAGCGGATGACAATGGTAAAGTGATTGTTGATGTAGTAACGCGGCTTGCCGTCGATGGGCGAAAACTCCTGGAATCCCAGCTTGAAGCCAGTAGCATAATATTTGCGACTACGGTCAACGGTCACAAAGCTCGTCGCTCCAGGCAGATTGTCGGCAATCCATTCCGCTACATAACCTTCGTGAATGAGTTGACGACCCCATTTGACATCCTTGCGCCCGACCTCCTGTGTGCAGAGCGCTTGGCATTCGACGTTTTTACCCATCTGAAGTTCGAAATCCGAGGTCATGATGCGATCGCCGCGAAGGATCTCTCCCAGATTCAAAGACACGCTTTGTCCGGAACCGAAGGGAGAGCCACCATGCGATCTTCCGCTAGGGGGGCAGACGAAAGGCAGGTCAAAGTAGGCATACTGGAGTTGTGTGTTGTCGGAGAAGATCTTATTCACAAGGAGGGGAATATGCTCATCGTCATTGTAGCGCTTGACCGAGTAGCCTGGCAGTAGCATTCATGCGTAAGCATCAAGAGTCCTACGGGGCATCGTCGCGGCGGAGACCACCTACCAGGAACGTAGAACGCATAGGCATAAGACACAAAGAGAAGCCATAGCGTCCACTGACGAGGACGCAAAAATTGAGACAACGACATGATCGGATGGCGGAAGAAGGATTCAGCCCACGGTGTCCGAAGCGGTGATGCTGTTGCGCAATGCACCCACGATCGCGGGCAGCTGATTCGTACGTGGCGGATCCGACAATCCCAGATGCAGATCAATGACTTTCAACTGACCGCCCGATCTTCCTTCTCAGAGCTCAACTCGTATGGAATTTGGGGATATTAAAAGCAGTATGTACGAAAGATAATTGCAGGCCAGAGCTCAAAAGACGAACATATCCGAAAGACTGAAGGAAAGGGACAGGCTAGTTGGCAAATGGGGATGGAGTGATGCAGCCCGACGAGCAGGTATTGAACGGAGATCCAGCGGTTCAAGATGCGGGTGGGTGGAGGAAGACAGCAAAAGGACAACTCAGGCCGAGCGAACGAGTGGAAACGGCATTGAATGCCAGAGGAACTGAAATAGACCCGCGAGGATTGAGGGAGGCAAGAATGGAGGATAGGAAGCGATGAAACAGGAAGAGAGGGGAAGAAGGAGAAGAAGACGGGGTTCGTTTCTCGATGCTTTGTTTCGGAAGTGAAGAAGAAGAGCACGGAAGCCTCGTCCTCCTCAAGGGGTTTAGCGCCATTCCGCAACCAGTTCCAGGCCGGCCTCCTTTTTCTATTACATGGACAAGAACACTGACTCTATGGTAGATGCTAATGATAAGGCATCTACCTGCAAGCTATTCTTTACCCATGGCTTTGAATTAACCTAAAGTTGCGCGATTCCGCCGGAGCTGCACCACCCACGTCACCTACGGTCGGTCTTCACTGTTGGCACTTAATTGAAGACTTCGACAACCACTGAGAGGTACGATCAACGAATTGTTGACTTAACGATTTTACGATTGTGTCAAGGTTGTAGTAAGTTTAGATGAACTAGGTATTATATCAGAGAAGCTTCTTCTTTTAGGAGTATATACTAGGTGGTACCGTCCGGCAGTATGTCCACCCATCTCCGCAGAGCCAGTTAGGGTGTGATCTCCTATCGGTCACTCTATGGCTAAATTGGTAGAAAGGAAGATATTTCGATAAATTTAAACATCTCAGATGATGAATTTGATCAGGAATAGTTAACTTTGATAATAGACAAAGGGGAAATATAAAGCAGATGATAGACAAGACAGAACACAAATAAGATAAGGGGTACAGCCATATCTATTGAATTAGAAAGATCCTTGGTCCTCTGGAGAGGTTTATATGCTTGGATGTCATGACTACTACGCTCAGTCCTAGTCCACATTTTACCTTTCCGCTTGCGATTGTAAATTGTCATAATTCCTGCTAATGTAACGCCGTGCAACTAGGCTGTGAGGATATTTGCTACATAAAAAGGGTCATCCCGCATTGACACGTACGCAGAAATGCATCGTCAATAAGGGATATAAATCAACTGGGGAAACTCGAAGAATGAAAAACAATAATGCAAGTCATCGCGGGTCGGGGTGAAGACGTGATTAAGAAGGGTGGCTCAGTAGATACTCCACTGCCCCTTGCACGCTGCCTCCTGCTCGACGGAGAGCCTCGATATTTCTCTCAAACTCGAAGAAACCCATGTCGTTCAGTTGACGAAGCTGCTCCGCATACCGTTCCTCAGGGGGCCGGTTATCCTGCGGAGGGGGGCTGCCAAATCCACCACCAAAGAGTGCCGCCAGAGGATTGGTGCCAGCCGCGCCGCCTTCTCCCGGCGCAGCACCCAGGTTCTGCATCCATTGTTGCAGCAATGCTGGGTCCCGGAGGAAAGGATTCTGTTGCGGATTAAAAGGGTTCGCACCCGCCTGTCCGCCCTGGCCACCAAAGAGCGCTGGGTTCATGAACATGCTGAACGGATTCTGGAAGCCCTGCTGGTTCTGTCCTTGTCCCGTAGCGTTGTCACCCCCAGCGGCTCTCTCGGTACCTTCCTGTTGAGTTCCGCCAGCGGTGGGGGAGGCGCCCGACGGCGTCGCTCCTGCAGCAGGGTTACCCATCATGGGATTGCCTCCAAAAAGCGCCGCAAAAGGGTTTCCAGCACCAAGTCCGGCTGGCATGAAAGGGTTGAACGCGGCGCCAGGAGTGGGCGTAGTACCGGTGTTGTTCTGAGCGTCTCTGTTTTCCTCGGGTGTTGTGTTGGTAACCCCGGGAGCGGGGAATGCACCTCCACCACCAAGGCCCCCGCCACCCATAGCTCTCTGCATCTGTACCATCTGACGTATCGAGTTGGGATCGGTGAGCATGCGGCGAAACTCCGGGCTCTGCATCATCTGCCGCACGCCGGGACCCATTTCGCGCAGCATGGGGTTCTGCTGGATCATCATGTCAATCATGGCGGGGTTTTGCAGAGCTTCGTTGATCGTAGACTGAAATTGGGGGTTTTCGAGCATGTTGAGCATGGATTCCGTGTCAGGAGGAGGGCCCATCTAGCAACAGTGTATTAGTGGTTTGTTGATGGCACAAGAAGTCTGTCAGGACAACATCAGGCAAACGACTTACCCCACCATCAGGTCCAAACATTCCCGCACCTGGCAGTTGCGCAAACCCGGCATATCTGGCCCCCGTCAACCCCGCGAGCGGGTTATTGCCCGTACCGGCAGCGAGATTCGTGGGAACGCCGGCAGCCGCAGGAGTAGGAGCAGCGCCAGCTGGTGCGGATGTTGACGTCGTCGACGCAGCACCGCCAGGGCGCACGTTGCTGGGCGCACTCTTCACCAGGTGAATAGTGTGTCCATCCTTGATTTTGTACGTTGCCAGGGTCTCATTATCTTTGAGGACTCTGCCCGAGTAGATCAGACGCTGGCGCTCAGCCGGGGTATCAGCATATTCCGATGACGATAACTTCTCCTTCAGATCAGAGACGGAGGTTGATGATGGCAAAGTGAGAGTGTATTTGGCATCATTGGACGACTTCACGTTGAAAGTGATTTGCGCATCCTCGGCCGCGGCGGTATCATCAGCCATGGTTTGTATTGGGGTTGCGACGGGTTGGAGGGGATCGAGGGGTGTCCGGAGACAGTCAGCCTAAGGAGACAGATCACGTCACACAATAAAGGTGTCGGAGGGGAGTCGATCAAAGTAAGAACGTCGTGGGGAAAAAGGATGGGGAGAGGAGAAAGTGGTGCAGTGGAAGGCAAGTAGGTAGACGGGTAGATATGCACAATGGACTGGGGAAGTTGTCCTCTTGCAGCGAGAGTAAGGCAGCGTCGGCCAGTTAACTAGTTAACTTACTAGGTTGATTAGGTATGGGGTTGCCTCAGTGCTGAGTTAGCGGATGATAGCGTAACCGGCGAGGTGGAAGCGGGCAGAATCGCATCGTCCGCCTTCCAAGCACGCTTGTACCGCCCAAACGGTATTTTCCCGCTGGTCTGCCCACATCGGCGGGCTGCTGTGTAAGGTGTCGTATGTACCGTGTAAGTGAAGATAGAGCTATCACGTGATAGCAGCCAAACCAGGCAAACGGAACCACAAGCTCATTTCCTTCTTCGCTAACCGGAATTTTCACCTTTCCTTTCCTTTCTTGCAGAAACACGCTGTCTGGCTTGCTTCTCTCTCTTTCCTCTCCACCAACCTTCCCTCTGTGTGAGGACACTCGGTTTCGAGAGTCCTCTCTCCCCATCTGCTCCACTGGCAGCAATGGGACTGCTTGCATTGTAGTGTCATCCTGGCTACAATCGCGTCGTAAACAACCCCCAACCACACCCCTCCTCCACCTGTCCAGGCTCGGTGAGAGTCGCGTCTGTTCACCATGGCGACTACTTCGCACATGTTCATGTACTCCTTGACGATCCAGCCTCCGACTGCGATCACCCAGGCCATTCTCGGTCAATTTGCTGGGACCAAGGAGCAGCAGATTGTCACCGCGTCCGGATCGAAGCTTACGATCCATCGTCCCGATCCCACCCAGGGCAAGGTCACGCCGCTCTTTTCCCAAGATGTCTTTGGCATCATCCGCTCGCTGGCAGCCTTCAGACTGGCCGGTAGTAGCAAAGGTATGTTATGCTTTCCCTGCTGGACTTTCAAGATCAACATAGTGATTCTTCAAGCTTCCCGGGCAGCACGATCCCTTGCCGAATCGTCCCCGCTTAGTGCTGGGACGTGCTCCCGGTCGGCAACGTTGACACTGGGTCTTGGTGATTGAGAACTGTGCTGAAAGATGCCTGTAGATTACATCATCATTGGCTCGGATTCGGGACGCATCACTATCATTGAGTATGTGCCGTCTCAGAACCGGTTCAACCGGATTCATCTCGAGACATTTGGCAAGTCGGGTGTCCGCCGTGTCATCCCAGGCCAGTATTTAGCTGTGGACCCCAAGGGCCGTGCGTGTATCATCGCTTCCGTTGAGAAGAACAAGCTTGTATACGTCCTGAATCGGAACTCGCAGGCCGAGCTGACGATCTCGTCCCCGCTTGAAGCCCACAAACCGCAGACACTGGTGTTCGCCATGACAGCGTTGGATGTCGGGTATGAAAACCCGGTCTTCGCAGCGCTTGAGGTCGACTACTCAGAGTCTGATCAGGACCCCACTGGCCAGGCTTTCGAGGAGCTGGAGAAGCATCTGGTTTACTACGAGCTGGATCTTGGACTCAATCATGTAGTCCGCAAGTGGTCCGATCCCGTCGATCGCACGGCTTCTCTTCTGTTCCAGGTCCCTGGAGGCGCAGACGGTCCCAGTGGTGTGTTGGTGTGTGCGGAGGACAGCGTTACCTACCGTCACTCCAACCAAGATGCGTTCCGAGTGCCAATTCCTCGGCGCAGCGGTGCCACTGAGAACCCGGAGCGTAAGCGTTCCATCACGGCCGGTGTAATGCATAAGATGAGGGGTGCTTTCTTCTTTCTCCTTCAGACTGAAGACGGCGATCTCTTCAAGCTCACCATCGACATGGTTGAAGATGACAACGGTCAGCTTACGGGTGAAGTCAAGCGACTGAAGATCAAGTACTTTGATACTGTTCCGCTGGCCTCGAGCTTGTTAATCCTGAAGAGTGGTTTCCTCTATGTTGCCAGTGAGGCTGGTAACCATCATTTCTACCAGTTCGAGAAGCTGGGTGACGATGATGAGGAGATTGAATTCACCAGCGAGGCTTTCTCGGCTGATCCATCAGTCCCCTGTGACCCTATTTATTTCCGGCCAAGAGGTGCAGAGAACCTCAACCTTGTCGAAACCATCAACTCCCTCAACCCGTTGATTGACAGCAAGGTGGTCAACATCACCGAGGACGATGCGCCTCAAATCTACACTATCTCTGGCGCTGGCGCTCGGAGCAGTTTCAGGACGCTCAAGCATGGCTTGGAAGTATCCGAGATTGTCGAATCAGAGTTGCCCAGTGTGCCATCTGCGGTTTGGACGACCAAACTCACCAGATCTGATGAGTTTGATGCTTACATCATTCTCTCTTTTGCCAATGGAACTCTTGTGCTCAGCATTGGTGAGACCGTCGAGGAAGTTACCGACACTGGCTTCCTATCCACCGCACCAACGTTGGCTGTTCAGCAGCTCGGCGAGGACTCTTTGATTCAAATCCACCCCAGGGGTATCCGTCACATCCTCGCAGATCGTCGGGTGAATGAGTGGCCTGCTCCTCAGCATCGGTCAATTGTCGCAGCCGCTACCAACGAGCGTCAAGTCGCCGTTGCTCTCAGTTCCGGCGAGATTGTCTACTTTGAGATGGACTCTGACGGGTCTTTGGCTGAGTATGACGAGCGCCGTCAAATGTCAGGCACGGTTACCTGTCTCAGCCTGGGTGAAGTTCCCGAAGGACGCGTTCGGAGCTCGTTCTTGGCTGTCGGCTGCGACGACTCGACGGTCCGTATTCTCAGCTTGGACCCTGACTCTACTTTGGAGAACAAGTCGGTTCAGGCCCTGACCGCTGCTCCTTCGGCCCTGAACATCATGTCAATGGCTGATTCCAGTTCCGGAGGAACTACCCTGTATTTGCACATTGGTCTGTATTCCGGTGTCTACCTGCGGACAGTTTTGGACGAGGTCACCGGTGAACTCTCAGATACTCGCACGCGTTTCCTGGGATCTAAAGCTGTGAAGCTTTTCCAGGTTTCTGTCAAGGGGCAAACAGCAGTGCTGGGCCTGAGCTCGCGTCCCTGGCTTGGGTATTCTGATGTTCAAACGAAGGGCTTCATGCTTACTCCACTCGATTACGTTGGCCTCGAATGGGGCTGGAACTTTTCAAGTGAACAGTGCGTGGAGGGCATGGTCGGTATCCAGGGACAAAATCTACGGTACGTTTATTCTCAATCCCCCATTTTGCACCTGCAATCGATCGTATGATGAGAACTGGGATCCGAAAGCCTATGTGGAAGAACCTTTTATACTTGTACTATTTCCAATTGTTCCTACTGAGATCATTCCTTCACACTATCATTTGTCCTTGAGGTATTTACCGGACATCAGCTAACACACGTGGCTAGGATTTTCTCTATCGAGAAGCTGGACAACAACATGTTGCAACAGTCGATTCCCCTCTCGTATACCCCACGCCGGTTCTTGAAGCATCCTGAGCAGCCGTTGTTCTACGTCATTGAATCTGACAACAACGTTCTGTCGCCCTCTACCAGAGCCAAGCTGCTGGAGGATTCAAAGTCCCGTGGCGGTGACGAAACTGTCCTTCCACCCGAAGACTTCGGATACCCCCGGGCCACAGGGCATTGGGCTTCTTGTATTCAGGTGGTTGATCCCTTGGATGCCAAGGCAGTTGTTCATACCATCGAGCTGGAAGAGAATGAGGCAGCGATTAGCATTGCTGCAGTCCCATTCACCAGCCAGGATGATGAGACTTTCCTGGTGGTAGGAACAGCCAAAGACATGACTGTCAACCCACCCAAATCCGCCGGTGGCTATATCCACATTTACCGCTTCCAGGAGGATGGAAGGGAGCTGGAGTTCATCCACAAGACCAAGGTCGAGGAACCACCTCTTGCCTTGCTGGGATTCCAGGGCCGCCTGGTTGCTGGTATCGGGTCGTTGCTTCGCATTTATGATCTTGGTATGAAGCAGCTCCTTCGTAAGTGTCAGGCGCCGGTGGTGCCAAAGACCATCGTTGGTCTGCAGACCCAAGGATCTCGAATTGTCGTTAGCGACGTTCGCGAAAGTGTCACGTATGTCGTGTACAAGTACCAAGAGAACGTCTTGATTCCGTTTGTGGATGATTCCGTGTCTCGTTGGACCACTGCCACCACTATGGTTGACTATGAAACCACTGCCGGTGGTGACAAGTTTGGCAACCTTTGGCTTCTCCGTTGCCCGAAGAAGACGTCCGAAGAGGCGGATGAGGATGGATCGGGCGCGCATTTGATTCACGAACGCGGCTATCTCCAGGGCACTCCCAATCGCTTGGAGTTGATGATCCATGTGTATACTCAGGACATCCCAACGAGCCTGCACAAGACTCAGCTCGTGGCAGGTGGTCGGGACATCCTCGTCTGGACTGGTTTCCAGGGCACGATTGGCATGTTGGTGCCATTCATCGGCCGAGAGGATGTGGACTTCTTCCAAAACCTGGAGATGCAGTTAGCTGCACAGCACCCTCCTCTCGCTGGACGGGACCACCTGATCTACCGCAGCTACTATGCGCCGGTCAAGGGTGTCATTGATGGAGACCTGTGCGAGATGTACTTTTTATTGCCTAATGATACGAAGATGATGATCGCAGCGGAACTGGACCGTTCTGTCCGGGAAATCGAGCGCAAGATTTCGGTAAGTCTACCTTACTACAAGTGACATACATGATGATTAATAATTCTATAGGACATGCGGACCAGGGTGGCGTATTAATTTGAATGGTTTGGGCGTCTACCAGGGCTAATGTATGAGGGTTTCGGATACCCCATAGTTGATTCTCCTTTTGCACATGAAGACATGTACATTTACATCAAATACCAGATGATTCCAATCCGGTATCCGTTGGTGGTGAGCTCCCTCGTATACAGTAGTGCATTTAGCGATTGCACGTCTCTTGCCTCGCTCGATCTCTCGCTCCCCTCGGTTGATCTTGAGCTGGATGCAGCCTGTACCAGATACAGCCTGTACGAGACAAGAATAAGGCGTAAGCCTTCGACGATCTTTGAGTACGATCTTACCCGCATGCCACGGGTATCATCGTAATTTATCCGTCGAGACAACACGTAGCAGATGCAGTAGATGTTGTTGGCATTCAGCAAAGATATTATTATATTTGAATAATGAATGATGTTTGTTTTGACTACTTTCCATACTATCAAATTAAAACTAGTAAGATCTATCCCATTATACCACCAGTGCTGATTTTAGTACTAGTACTTATTTACTTCGCTTTGGTTTACTGCGTGTAGTACTACATGCTACGTACACTTCAAATATATATTCAGCTATATTCTTGTAACCCTAGTACTATTCGCGTATTCAGCAATCTAATGGTAGAGGTAGTATCATATTGCAGTGAAGTCCACGATTATATATATATATATATATATATATGATACATCAGACTATCAAGTATTGTTAGTGACCCAACCGTAATCTAGATGGTCACGACGAGTATCAAATTATACTATACCCGATCCAATGTATTTCCCACAAAGATACTGTATATACTACTGGCGAATATCCCGATCAATAATCCTTGCCGCGGCGAGACATTTCTCGTCCTGGAATCGGGACGTGATGATTTGTAATGCGCAGGGAGCGCCGTCGACTTCGTCGGGGTTGTCTATATAATTTATTCTGTCAGTGACTGCTTTCTCATATTTCTACTGAGGTGAAGGGGTAGTTAGGTCGACTTACAACTAGGTTGCATGCCATCGTTGATAGCCATGGGCTCAGGATCGAGGTCTTTTGAAGCCTGGTCGTAGGGAATGATGCATGCTGGGTACTAGTGATGCATACTGTTAGCTTTGTTCTCATTATGCAATAAGGGATGGATGTACTCACGTCGAGTAGGTTCCATACGACCGTGTAGGGCGGCCATGCGTATGTATCATGTGGGACGGCGGTATTTTGTGCCCCTGGGCCGAGAATCACATCGATGCCGGTCTCAACCCAGACTTTGCGCCATGCGTCGCGGTAGTCTTGTCTCTTGTGATGCAGTTCGTGGATCTCCTCGAAGATGCCCAGGTCCTTGGAGACGGGGAAGTCACCGGTAACCATCGGGGAGGGCCCCTTGGCCACAGAGGTAACTAGTGGTTCACCGCTGGGAGTGACGTGGTCGTGGTGTGGTGAGTAGGTGCCGTATTGCCAGAAGAGGCGGTTTGCGTAGGCGATGTCGAGGTCTTTGTTGGTGTCGTTGTCGAGATAGACGATGCGGTGGCCCTTTCGGGTCAAGGCTTCAATGGCAGATTGCAGGGCCCGTTTGATAGGCGGGTGGAGGGGGTATTTCTCGTCCGTGGCGAGGATGCCAATCGTTAGGGGCTCTGTTAGTTGGGGATTGCGGGACCAGGGTGCTGCGAGGGTCGTCACGTCGTAGCGCCAGGGCTCAGCGTCGAGGATGGTGGACATGAAGAGCTCGAGGTCCTCAAAGGTTGCCGTCATGGGACCGGCGCAGGGCTCAACTGACGGGGGCCCTTCGTACAGGAAGCTGACTTGGCCGCCGTATGGAATCCGGGCGGTCGTTGGCTTGAAGCCGTAGATGCCGCAGCAGAGCGCAGGGATGCGGATTGAGCCTGCGACGTCGGTGCCGACGCCGATGAGGGAGCCCCGGAGGGCAAGAAGTGCACCTTCGCCGCCGGTGGAGCCACCGGCTGTGAGGGCTGTGTTGTGGGGGTTGAGGGTACGTCCGTAGATGTTGTTGTCTGAGTCTGCGGTCTGAAGGGTGTCAGTTGCGCAAAGGCAACCCGATATGGAAGACTTACCAGCATAGTTTGAGGGACATTTGTCTTCACGTACAGCACCGCGCCCAGATCCAGTAACATATCAACTACAGCCGAGTTCGTGGTTGCAGGACCATGCCCGAGGAATGACACATATCCAATGGTGGTATGGTATCCTTTCACATGGTAACTATCTTTCAGACTGATCGGGAGGCCATGCAGCGGTCCGAGGACTTTCTTCTCCCGCTTGAGATAGTCGTCAAGGTACTTCGCACGTTCTAGAGCGAAGTCGAAGAAATGCTCCGTCAAGCATGAAGTCTACCACTTATTAGTCGAGCATCCAGGCAAATCTATCTCGGACAACCCACCAATTGCTGCGCAACAGCCGCCCGCTTGCAGAACGCGGTCGTAACAGCCACGGAGCTTAGCTCGCCAGAGGCAAGTTTCTTGAGCAATTGGGAAGCGTCATAGCTGCCAGTAATATCTAGCTCGGCATCTGTGAGGATTCCACTATTCTCAACAGCATTTGAGTCCAAGAGATGCGTAGGACGAGGGAGCGAAGAAACAAAGTCCTCCTTAAGCCGCCACTCGGAGGGGATTTTAGAATCGAGGTCTTTACGTCTTTCAGCGACAATGACACGCCAATCATTGGCTGGCACTTCTGTGATAGTCATGGTGATTCTGAATGTTCGGTCTGTAGTGAGGGGTGGAGGGGTTGCGGGATGAGACGAATTGGTGGTTCAGTTGCGCCCGGTTATACTTCCCCGGGGCATCCCACCGTGCTGACAGGATATTCTTCCTTTATCATACTTGGCGGAGGACCAGTTTCCCACTATCTGGTTCCGATTCCTGCAGGAACTTGTTATCAGCAAAGATCCATCATGGTGGGTTGTGGTCTGTTGGCTATTGGTCCCTGTATTCACTCTCAAACCTAAAAAGAGGTCATTTAGTTCTGGAGCTCTCATTATTCCCCCCGTGCACGTTATGGGCTTCGTTTAGTCCAGAGATGCTTGTAAGGTTTTCAACAGAATGAGAGATATGTTCTTTGTAGGAAACAAAGCTGAGGTATGGAGGAACACTCATCGTCTGCTGATTTACTCAAGACTGAGTGCTACAGACAGTGATGAGAACCAGGGTGGTTGGTGGGGAAGAAACTGGGGTGGATAGAGGAAACGAGGAGTTGGGGAAGAAGAGACACAACCAATTGCAAGGAAGTCCCATGACCCGCTGTCAGGTGCTTCTTTGTTACATCTCGCCATACAAATCTATTCAGTCAGTAACAACAACGAATGTCTTGCGACAATAATCCAATGAGTCTGTCTATTTCAGATGTACAGACATAACCATAAACATCCCTTTCCAACACACTCACACAATTCTATCGCGTCTCACAATAACCTGTATCAGAGCCTACTCCCCCCAAGTATCCTCAATGAAACCCCTTCCTCACATTATCATACTGCGACGCCGGATACTCCAGATGATTCTCCGACCTTTCCAGAGCACCGGTACCACCTAGCGAATCCACGACCGTGGTAATCAAACTCTCCGCTCCAGCCTTATCCGCCGAAGTCTCCCACCACATGGCACCCCCCAGGCCCTTATTCCTGATATACTCCGCCTTCTGTCTGGCAATAGCAGGCGTGTCATAGCTGATAATCGTCCGTTTGACAGCATCATACGAGTAACTCGCACCAATATTTCTCAGTTCAGACACATTGGCCCCCGCAGGAGGAAGCGCTTTGTAATCCCAGACCCCATCCTCGAAGCTTCCTTGACCGATACCGTTGAACGGCTTACCCGGCCCGTCGGTGTTCAAGAAGGCGCGCCCGTAGAGCGGCATACCGAGGATGAGCTTGTTGGCGGGAACGCCAGCGGCCACGTATGCGGAGATGGCTTGCTCTGTGTAGAAGGGTGTCGAAATGGGATCATCTCGTGAGAAGTAGAGGTTGGCCTGGTGTCCTGCTGTCGTGTCCCAGCTGCCGGCGTAGTCGTAGGCCATTACATTCCAGAAGTCGAGGTAGAGGTTCATGGCGGATATGTGGAGGGTGTTGTATTTGGAGGGTCCTGCTGAGGTGGCTATGCTGAGGAGGAAGTGCGTGCCGTTGCCGTGTTCGCGGCTGTATTTGTCTAGTTCCTGCTTAGGGTTAGTGGGTGATTGATGTGTATGGCAGAGGTAAGGTGAAGCATACCTGTCGAACCTCGCGTAGGAGTAAAACCATGTCAGAGGCTTGGGCTTCATTGGCAGGGTACTAAGTAGGTAGACACGTTAGCATGGCTTCGAAGAAGTACCTGTAGTCATCATATAGGTACATACCTCCCAATCTATATCCAATCCATCAAAACCCAAGTCGGCCAGCAACTTGACAGCCGAGGAAGCGAAAGTCTTCCTGCCTTGATCCGTACTCGCCGGGATCACAAAATGGGGTGAGTATGTCCAGCCTCCAATCGATAGAAGCACCTTGAGATTGCGATTCTTCTGCTTCAGGAGGTTGAGTTGTTTGACACACCCGTAAACATTGTTTCCGACATCATTCCATGAATCACCGGGGAAGTGCTTATCGGTGTCGGACCATGGATCGGCTAGGATGACGTCGCCGTTGGAGGTGACGTTGGCAAAAGCGTACATAACATGGGTCAGTTTATCGACGGGGATTTCCTGCGGAGTGTGGTTCCTGGAGTAGATTGCCTTTTATCAATCAGTATAACACCAAAGAGATGTATCGATAGGCGGATGAGGTGACTTACCCAGCTAACAAAGTAAGCAATGGACTTGTATTCCGTGCTGGTGTTGCGCGGTATCAGGTGGTGGGTGCCAGGCTCAAGGTGGCTAGGTCCGGGAAATTTAGCTGGATCAAGACCACTAATGCTGTGGCGGTGGCGGTGATGGTGAGCACTGCTGACCACCGAGACCAAGACCACAAGTAGAAGAGAAAAAAGCTTCATGTTACAAGAAGAAAGATCCAAAAATGATCAACAAGAATGGAATAGAATGGGTGAATAGAGAGGTTGAAGGAGGGTCAGCCTTGATATAGCAAGACAAGATTGAGAAGGAATGTAAATGCAGAGCGAACCAGTCGACATGTAGTGCAGGTAGAGAGTGACGGAGGGTCATCTGCTCGCATACTTATATTCATTCTCTGTTTGTCTGTCTGTGCTGCTGATGTGCTTGAAGAAATCTGTCACCAGCGGTGAAAGCAGACTTGCATGAATGTAACCACAACATTTTTGTGAATGACTTCAAAGAGGTCACCAACCATCTTCCCCTGTCAGCACACAATCTATTGGCCTGGTAATTGGAAAGAATTAACAATGGGGACTGATGGTGTTTGAAACATGACAAGTGTTTTGATCCATGGTCATTCTTGCCATATTAGGTCTATATGAGACTTCATCTGCCGATTTGATGCGCGCGCGGAGGGTAGGTGTGCTACTATAACATTAATGAAGGCCTAACGCCGTGAAAACATCGACAGGATCCATATATTAACTAGTGAAGACATTCTGGAGTAAGCTACCACCTCATAAATGGAGATATATTTCCGGTCTGGCAGGACTGGCTCGCTCAACAGTGTGCCTGCACCAGGTGTTGCAGGCACTGTGGAAGAAGACCGAAGAGGGAGTGGCTGACCCGCACACAAATTGGAGGGGCTTGTGTAACCCTGCAATAAAGTGGGAATAGCCTCGCCGAGAACCGGATCAGGCAGGCCGATGCAGGTCCCGCCTTTGTTCGGAGGTTGGTTACCCCGGAATATGAGTGGGGCCTGAAACGCTAGGTGGATGGGGTGATTGGATATACCCTTAGCATCAGAGAATACTTGTGAGAGAGAAAATGATTATGAGGTCTAGTTAATTCAAGTCTCTTTCTACTGCTGGTCTATACTGAGTGTAATAACCTATATAATAGGTCGCCGCATGTATTCGTATTCTAGTGATTCAATGTCTGCATAGCCACCAGAAAACATCATCTGAGGCTCGAGTGGACTATAATAGAACTCATCAATCAATAACGGAGCTGAAACCCTACACTTCGCCACTGTCAGTGCATTCATCTGGCGTCTGGCTGAAACCCCCCCTACAGGTTGACGAAAGAGGGTGCTGCGTACGTCCGGATCTCGGTCGTTGAGCAATTTAATCTATCATAGGAGATGGATTGGAAAGGTAATCAAATGTAGTAGTGCTTTGCATTGCTTATAAGTTGAAAATGATGTTCAAGATGAGGATGAGTTTCTAGTTACATATGTACGTACTCCGCGGACCCTACCCCCCGTAATGGGAAGGTGCCCGTGGCAGAGGGATTGTTGGTCATAATTCAATTCCAACGACTATATTCATTCATTGATTAATTAAGTATAAAGGGATTCCATTCCCTAATCAAGCCATATGCAATGCCTGGTAAATCAACATCATGCTGGGTATCCCCGAATGACAAACTTTTTCTGCTCATACTTTGCAAACCTGGGTATATTGTAACCACATGAAACCAAAACGCCAATAGAAGAGAAAGAAAGAACGTAACATCTGGGTCCACCCCTGGGAATTATGTGTTGCCTTGGCAGCACCGCAGTAGCAGGGCGCCCCTAAACTCTAACGCTGCCGGAGTTGGTCACCGATGGTGGTAACATTCTCGAGCGGTCAGGAGGCAGGTTGGAAACCTGGACAGACGTGTACGCGGGTGGTGCAATAGGGACGAGCTCGGAGACAGATGGGGGCGCAATACTGCGAGGGCTGAAAAATTGCGTGTTCACTTCATCCTGGGAAATGTCGACCACGGTGCCCTTAGTTCCGGTGCCTGGCCGCGCTTCGCAGGTCAGCTGAAGTGGGACCTTCAGGGATGCGGTGGGCGTCAGGATTCTGGAATTAGCGGCGTGGTAAGAGATGCTAAGTTCCAGGGCGTAGGCGCGTGCGATCAAACAGGAGTAGAACGTCGGCACAAATGACTTGGCTTTGGGGAGGGTGACTGGCACAACGACCGACGCGGTATAGTAGGTGTTTCCGGCGAACGAGGCTGATGGACTCGGCAATGAGTCAGTAGACGAGGTCGAGTGCATGGAGTCACGGCGTTCGAGATCGGTGTCGGTGTGTTTGGTCCATTGTGCGGATGCAACGCACATGGTGGACAGTGGTACAGTTTCGGTGTACATTGCGCGGCCCATCTGCGCCCAGGATTTGATACAGGCGGCGGACGGATAATCTCCCCAGGGATCAGAGCTGTAGAAAGTCGACACTCGGAGTTTGCTCCAGACAGTGCCTAGGCGAGGGGGCTGCTCGTCGCCTACCGGATCGAAGCGTAGCTGCATTGTGGCAACGGTGCTCACCGAATCGCAGTTCCCAGTGTCGGATGGAGTCAACTGCACTGGCTTGGGCTGTGCGGCAGCCAGCACCAATCGGCCCAACTTCCCCCTCATTAAGCCACGTTTCACATCCTTTTCTTTGCGGACGCTGTACAAGCCATCATTGTCCTCCACATTAAGGGGTGGTTCCTCATCCACCGCAGGAATGACCCGCACCTTTTTCCCAACGGACACTAGCGTTACCGGGGAGGCGTTCTGGGCCATGGGCTTTCTCTGGAGGGTCACACGAACGAGATAGGAGATGCGGCACATTTCGGGGGCCATGTCGTCGATGACCGATTTGCGGTTGCTGGCTATCATAGGATCACCAAACGAGGGTGGCAGCAGCGTGTGCGATTGTTCGACATGCAGATTGGTTTTGGCGTGGTTACAGATATGGGGCAGTAGACGCTCAGGTACCACAAAGGTGAAAGGAAACTCATAGTTGCGCCCGGGTTCAAGAACCCGGGGGGTGGGATATGCGGACTCATCGATGGGCTGTCGCAGTCGGAGGAATGTATGGTAAGCCCCAGTCCGGCCGGGCATCGATTGGCGCTCCACCGAGGTCCTCGAAGTTCCTGAGCCAGTCAGTATGACTATCCCTGGTATTCTCCTGGTATTCCTTGAGCCAACATACCCTCGAATGTAATCTCTAGGTCATCAAAGCGAGTATCATGATCGACCGTGATGGTAACCGTACCCTTGATGGTGTCTCCGGTGGTGAATGAAGGGACCAAGCCATCCGTTTGATTGGCGAGAATAATATCGACCTTAGGGCGGGAGCGAACCGTAAAGTTGGCAAGGGAGCTGGAGCCGCGCGTGATGATCGATGAGGTAGCCATTGCAGGTATAGAAGATCCAATTGTATGTATACAAAGGAACCCGCGGTGGTAGCTGTTGGTAGTATAGAAGGGGATTGGCGAACGAATCACCAATTCACCCAGGGATAAGCAACTGGTAGGGTTGTAGTGGGAGACTGCAATGATGGAGAAAGGAAAATCTGGGCAGAAAGACTGCGGAGTAAAAGCTTTTTTTTATATTTAATGTCCTCTGAATAAAAGGAGATAATAAAAAATAGAAAACAGTAATAAAAAAAGAATAAAAATTCTAGGGTGAATGTAGGGATGGGGTGACTGGCAGTTGCCGTTGGGTAATGGAAAAGCAGCGGTGGAGCAGTTCAATGTTCGAGAACTGGATCTGATGCTGTTCAGGAACAACTTCCGGTTTTGTTATTTGAGTCTCTGGCTATTCTCGGGCTTGCATTGCAACCTGGCTTGAATATGTACTTTTTTCACTTCCAACTTGACGATGCAAGAATCCCCTAACTCTCCTCCTGCACTCCGTCCACCCCTTCTGTGAGTCATGCTGAACATGCACGTGCACGTGGTGATTGCTTTGATATTCGATCCAAGGGGATGTTAGAAGCGGTCCAGAAACATGCGGGTTAGGGGACCGAAAGAACAAGAAAAGCCTAAAAACGAAGCGCCCGAGCCAGCTGATAGGTCGACGAGCATCCTGCACGGGGACTGACCAATGCGATGGAGTCCATGGAATGAAGTCCGTGTGTGAAGTCAGTTGCTCGGGAAAGCAGCGATTGGCGGGCTTCCCATCGCGCCCTTTGATGACAACTGCCGACCAGCAAAGCCCTCCACGCCCTACAGCAAATTGGCTCGTAACCAGGTTCATGCCCACCAGAGGAATGCGAATGACGCCAGTGCTAGCTGATCTTCCATGATTGTCGGTCTACTAGAACTACTTTGATTAATTTGCAGGGTTGTTCTATACGCGTCTATCCTCTTAAGAGTTTGGTCTACCTGCAAGAGTCGGGTCACAACAGCTCGAACATTCTTGACGAGCAGTCCCCTCGCGTGATAGTGGTAGATCTCACGCCATTGAGTTAAGGACCTTCTGATCCTTACGCGAAAGAAACAACCCCCATTCAGCCAGTCGTTCATTAGTGTTGAACTTCGTGACTTGTCAGCCTGTTCGTGTCCAAGTGCTTGCGACATCGGAGCGACAAAAGACCATCCAGTCAAGTTCTCGGGTGATCGGCGAAGGTTTTTGATGACGACGGATGGATCCAAGTCCACGCCCTTGAAGTGACAACGTTGGCAAGCCACCGGGGTAAAAAGCCCATCCCGATTGGCGCTGACCGCCGTGTTCTTCTGACCAGTCACTCCAGCTGGTTCGCATCGCTATTTTAGGTTGGTTCCGACCCTCGCTTGCTTTTAATTCAATGCGCCTTTCAATGCACCCTGACACAATCTATCATCAAATCTTCGCGATGAACTACTATCAATTTAAAACTAGCGACCAAGGACAAACTCGGCTTCTATAGAGTCCACATCGGTTTCCCGGCCCCGTTCTCTCTTCATTCCGCACCCAAGCGAGAATAGCCGCGCCGGGTTGCTCCAGACTTTTCCGCTCTTAACCGCAATCAGGGCCTTTTTTTCTTCACGGAATTTCCGCCTCCTGAGCTCGTGGAGCTCTTAATGGCTTTAAAATTTCTGGGACCTCCCGTTCTATGTATGGAGTACCCGCTCTGGATCTCCGATTCCACTCCACTGGTGCCACCCTTTTGATGCTGTTCTTCGCCTAGAAACGGGCCGGTTGGGCGCTTTTCCGTCCCTGTTTTCCGCGGCCAACATCTATACCGAGGGTGCTGTTCGCAGATTTTGCATCCTATATCAATGGGCTTACAACCTAGGTTTATTAGTTGCAACAAACAATACGGGAGTAACCTAATGCCAAACCGGGACTGTTATATGCAATTCAAAAAGACAGAATCGGGATCCCGAACGGGTCTTCAATTGCTGACCATGGAGCACATGCACATCACAATCACTCCAGCTAATGACAATACGCACAGCAAAGTAACTCCGAGGTCTGATCTGCATAATGCGCGCATTAGCCGTCGTACCAAGCTTTGAATGTCGGAAAATTAAGACCACAGTGCCAAGGCGATACCGAATAGGAAGGTCGTTTTACTTACCTGCACAGTTGCATATTAATGGCCTATGATTGGTAGCAATACTTTGGGCATAGAGAGACACTAGTACCTCGTCTTACTGGAATGCTTGACTGGGATCTAGGTGTCCAGTGAAGACTAGACATGCGCACTGTCATATCAATGCATGAATGGAGAGAATCTAGACTTCAACTCAATGCAGTATATTAACTAGTCGGTCGATCGGGTCAATTCCAGAAGGAACCTTGTGCCCAACCACCGTCCACAACTATCTGATTGCAATCACTTGACAGCACACATAGCCAGAGCAAGCTGAGGATAAGACATTAACAGTAATAACATACATTGTGATCTACTACTATTGACGGATGCGTGCGTTCAGCTCAGTGCATTGACAGTTTTCTGATAGTAATTGAGTACTAGTAGACTAAACAGAGCCAAAGCTATGGTATAATAATATACATCGTGGACCTCTCGGAAAAGACAGGCTACCGTAACAAACATGACTGCATACCAGAGCCACAAATGAATTCATGCAGACACTATCATTTAGAATATTGGTATTCCTTTGGGCCTTGCCTGCAGTGGCATAATGGTAGATTATCACCAGGAAGGCTATACTTATACGAGAAGAGGTACGGGGCCTTCTTCTTGGTGCTTAGAGACTACAGAATCAAATTCTATTGCGGGCATCTACTCTACCCGGAGATATCTGTGTAAAAAGATTCTAGGAGAAGTCGCCGCAAATATCTGTCTGTATAAAAGCTTCTGGACTTTATACAAGGATCTGTCCATTCATTTGTTATATTGGAATTCTATTACAGAGCTGGGACGCTTTGAGACCAGGCAGGGAGTATGACTTATATAGCAGCACACGCAATCAGGCGGCTGCATTAGGTTAAAGAATATAAATTGAACACAAACTTAACTAAAAAACTACTACCCTCAAGCCTGACAGCTACCGACCCGCATGTCATGGAGGAATTGGATGGTTCATCTCACTTCGGCAGCCAAAGCGATCGCCTCGAGATATATTTTGCAGTTGCGAGATATTATCGTTTGCTGGGACTCTTTCCACCGCAGCTCTAGCACGGCGCACTTTATCGCAATACCGTTGAGGTTTTGCCTTCGGAGGAGGGGCTGGTACCAATATTTTCCATAATGTTGTTGTAAGTAAGATTCTAAAATGAATGGAGTAATCAGAGGAGCTAGAATCTTAGCTATAATAAAAGTCTGCGGAGAAAGGTTGGTGGCGATGTGGTGTCGGGGAATTCAATCGCCAGAAGACACTGTTCCTGCCTCTTGCTTCTACAGGACCTCTGCCTACAGTCTTTCCTTCCTCCTCTGCGGACCTGAACTTACATACGGATACCTTCAGTCAAGATATAATGCAACGTGGATCATTTCGCTTTTAAAATCAACAGAGCCGGTGGGATAGAGAGCCATCACAACGCGACATTAGTTAAACTCCGGCGCAGCCCCCTGGATCTTGATATAAGCCTGCTGAACCTCCTTCCGACCCGTCATCACCCGCAGCCACTGCGTAATAAGAGGGTACTTCTCCAGCGACAATCCGGCAAAATCAAACTCTCGCACCCAAGGCTCAAAGTGGTAGTCAACGGCTGTAATCCGTCCAGGCAAGACACTCTGCCCGCCGGACTTCTTCAGCTGGCCCTCCAGCACCCCATAGCATCGCTCCGTCTGCGCCGCATACCGTTGCAGAGCATCCTCGTTCTTAGTCCCATTATAGTGCCTGATCCTTATCAGCAAGGAAGTCCAAAATCCCTCCTCACATATCCTGATAAGTAGAGAAAGATTACTACTGCATACCTATACCAATTCGTCTGCCCTGTCATCGGCCCGAGCGTCGAAAGCAAAAAGTACTCCCACTTTTCAAAATCCACTCTATCCTGCTCCGACCCCTTCGGACCCAGAAGATTGTCCTTGTCATAGATGCGCCGGACGTAGTTCATAACAGCGCCCGATTCCCACGACACCACACCAGTGTTGGGGTCTTCAAGGGCAGGTACACGGCCGTTCTCGTTGATTTTGAGGAAGACCTCACCCTTAACACCCTTTTCGCGGTCATCGCCGAATTCCCATAGTTTGACGTTGTAGGGAACTTGCAGGGCTTCGAGGGCGATGGCGATCTTGATGGGGTTAGGGCCCGTGGCGTGCGCGTGAAGGAGGAGTGGTTGCATTTTGGGTGGTTGATTACTTCTTCCTGTAAAGTTGGAGTAATCAGGAAGTTGGATTAAGGTTGCAATAGAAGAAAGGGTATTGCCGTACTTTATAGTGGGGTTGTTGAAAGGGCATTTGGAGTAACAGTTGCTGTGAACAAAGTGGTGGTGACATCATTTTACTTGAAAACGGATGTCGAGTATGGGTGCCCAAAACTGACGTGTTCGAAAGGGTCAAACGACCTTCTCCGATCTGCATACCACATAAAATGATTGATGTGACTTGCATATGAGGTGGGGTAGGTACATGTTGGAGAAGGATCTGGGGTATGTTTTCCGCTTTCGGTGGTGAAGGTGGTCTTGGCAGTCATTCCGTCGATTCGAAATTCAGAAGAAGCGACATGAGGGAGTCAACTGCTAACGAGGCTAGGACCATCGTAATTACTGGCAGATATATACTGGCTCGTAGGATGCTCAGGTACATCCTGAAAGAGGCAGTCTCACTATACTTGTAAGACTTGACGGGTCGCAAAGGCATCCCTCGACAACTTTATGGAATTTAGAAGTCTCCCAGTCTGGAAAGGCGAAGTGGCGAAATGGCGAAGAGTGGGAAGAATAGGTGGGATATACTAGGTAAAATCGTATCAAGACTGATGGCATGTATCTTCCTTAGATAGCGCAGTACTTCCCTCTTCATCGTCCTTCTTTCCAAATATACGCCGGACATTTGAAAGCGGCCTCGTATAGGTCAATTAGTCATAGGACGCGGGGGTGAGAACAGACCGAGAGATCAGGAAGTCGTAAGTACGTTAAGAGGGAGAAGTATAGACAGTTTGAAAAGTAGTAGGCTTCAATAGTCTAATATAACAGGTATATGATCACTCGAACAGAAAGCGACGAAAAGTCCTGTAACTTTTATTTACAAGCACCAACCAAGATACGCCAAACATCCAAGTCTAGATAGTAAAATGTACTCACGATCAGGTCAACATGTCATCCAACCGCTCACCCAGAACATCCTCGATCTGCTTCACCCATTTGCGGACCTCTCTCTCCACGTTCTCGTCCTCGTCCTCCATCAGTTCACTGATGTAGGGCAGCATTTCAGGCAGGAGAGCAAGCCATTCCTCGCCGAGCTGCTCCGTGAGAGACTGCTGGGCCTTGAGCGCAGCGAGGCGCGTGTGCGGGTTCTCGCCGCCTGCGGTCTTGCCGCTGGGTCCGGCAGAGGGGCGGAGCAGACGCATCAGCACCGTGTTGAGCTCCTTGTGGTTGTCGGTGGAATCGGCAGCAACGGCGAGTTCCGTGAGGGCGGGCACGGCTTCCGCGATGACGATGGATGCCGTCGACGAGTTCTTGGCGTGGGCGAGCTGAGAGATCAAAGGCTGTGCGATCACCGTAAGGTGAGAGGGGGATTGCCAGAATTCTTAAACAAGTCAGCACACTGCGTCAGAAAACATTTGGGGTAAACATACCGTCTTGGTCATGCTCAAAGGAGTTCTTGAGCATGCGCATCGTGGCCAACCACAGGCTCTTGGTGTCCTGGTTCGCGGGGTTCGCCTTGCCCAGGACAGAGACCACATTTTCGAGGATGTAGCTCGAGTAACCGGTAACGATGGACTGCATTGGTTAGCACAAGGCCGAGTCGGGAAATCAAAGGAGAAACATACCTGGAGGGTACCAAAGAAGACTTGGAGGAACCTGTAGAACGTGGTAAGGCGTGCCAGACTGCCTCGGGCATCCTTCTTCGGAACACCAGTGGTCGCCCACTCCAGCAGCTTGGTGAAGATAGGGCGGAATGTCGTGTCGTTAAGCTTGTAAATCATCTTGATCGTGACTTCGTTGATGATATCCTCGATCTCGTCCACATCAGACAATTCGAAGTTGGCCTGGGTATCCAGAGATACTTGTTCGCGACGCAGGTCGAATGCCTTGAACAGGATGCTGGTGAGAACTGAAATGTTCTTAACAGTCGCAGACTTCTGGTGCTTCTCGATAGCAAGGCTAACGACGCCCAGAGTCTCTCTCGTAGCGTCGGGGCCTGCCTTGACAGCATGCTGCCAGTTGCGATCGATAGCAGCGAATGTAGCAGCCACATCAACTTTGCGTGCCATGAGTTGGAGAGCTTCTTCACGGCTCTCATCCTCAATACCCTCAGAAACAGCAGACTTGTAAGAGAGAACAAGAATCTTGTCCAGGTGAGAGCCAGACACCATGAAGGGGATATGGATGAAAAGTGCAGAGAAGAAAGAGAAGACGGCGTCGTGCAGGCGTGCATTCTCCTTTCCATCTTCCAGACTCTGCTCGAGCAGGGCAAGGGAACGGCTGAGGGCGTCAGGAAGCGCGGGAATCATGGCCTCTCCAAGGACCTCGGCCATAGATGCGAGACACAAGACACCCATGATGCGAATGCGCTCATCATCCTGTCCAATGCAGGCTTCGCTAGCAACCACTTGGGCAGCATGGATGACCTTGGTCGGCTCCTTCCGGCCGTACTTCTCGGCAATGCGATCGATACAGGCCACTGCAGCGTGCTTAAGGAGAATGTCTGGCGATGACTGGACGATGTTGACCAGAGTGGGCAGGAAGTCGAGCATGCGGTGTTGCGAGGCACCGTCGCGTTCAGGATTCTGACGGAGGCGACCTTCCAGAAGTCGGAGAACCTTACGACGCAGTTCGTCGTTGCGACGTTGCAGCAGCACCTCAATCGTGTCGAGGAAGTCCACGAGCGACAGGGTACCAAACAGAGCGCTGAGAACATCGCCGCTGGCCTGGCTGACAGGCTTGACGTTCTGCATGGATTCGCCAATGGCCAGGACCTGCTCCAGAATGCGAGAGAAAAGCGTGCGGATCTGTCCAACAACCTTGTCTTCCTCTGTTGCGAAATCCTTGGCCATCTTCACCTTCAGAGACGAGTGCTTGAACAGATAAGCCAGTGCGCGAAGCAAGTCAACTGCAACCTTCTGGGGTTCGCGGCCATCGTCGCTACCAATGCCGAGAAGAACTTGGGAAATACCGGGCTTGGAGCTGAGTGAATCCTTGACCAGGTCCAAGTATTTGCTGTATGTCTATTGAAGAAGTCAGCAACGACGTGCAAAGATGCATGCAATATCAAATGACTTACGCTGAGTTCAACCGGTGCACTAGCATCAGATACCAACCCTGTCATCAGGATGAGAACGTCCTTATCCAGAGCATACCGATTGGCGAGCATAGCCAGAACCGCGAACAAGAACTCCTGAGTTCCGAGCTTGGTGACCAAAGCATGGAACAAACGCAGGCGGCGGTGAGAAGGAATATGCTCAAAGGCAGCAGTGAAGCTGAGCAACAACTCGGAAGTTCCGGACACAACATCACGCTTCTGGTTGCGCAGGGACTGGATGAGAGCGGGGACAACTTGATCGATTGTCTGATCGATCACGGAGACTGAGTATTCATCGTCCTTGCGCAGGACACTAGAGCCCATGAAGGTGAAGATGGGCATCACGCTGTGGAGAACCAATTCAGGAGCAATAACGGACAAGCCCGCGACGAGCAGAAGAGCTGCGTTCTGTACTTGCGGGCTGTCAGTGGTACGAACACAGTCAACAACGAGGTCGGCCCGGATAACGGAGGTGTCGAATAGAGCCTTTGCAGTTCCCTTGGACCGATTGACGATGGCAAGAAGGCTGCCAAGCGTCAAGCTCAGCAAGTAGCTCAAGCCAGACTGGATCTGGGCCTTGAAATGATGAAGTGCGGCCAAAGTCTGGAACAATCCATCGGCCAACTCAGGATGAGCCTCAGGGGTCGAGCTGTCGACCAGTTCCAGGATGAAAGTCATCTTCTCCATGAGCTGGCTGAGCTTGGCTTCATCCTTGATGGTCATAGCGACCATGTTGTTCTGACTAGTGCGTCTCCGCTTGGGCGCCGGTCCGAGAGACTCCATGTCCGTGATAGACACGGGGATCTTCCGAAGGAATTGGAGAAGCACAGAACCGGTGAGTTCCACACTGCGAAGAACTTCCCTGCAGCCGTGAACCAGTGGAGTCTGGACATCTTCGAGAGAGATCTCGAACAGCTTCTCTGCGGCGTCGACCTGCAGCTCCTCTGGAACAGTCCCCCAAACAGCCTTCATGCGGTTGAAGATGGCTGTGACGAAAGAGGGCCGTAGGGAATCCGAGTAGGGGCTAACATTAGACAACAGCAGAGTAATAGCGTCCTTGTCCTTGGGGGTGACCGTCAAGACAGCCTCTCGGTCGACATCTGCGACAGACACGCGCTCCCGTTCACAGACGTCCTTGGCTGTCTGCTCCTTCATATCCCGCCACGTCTTCAAGAACGGACCAAGTTCCTTGGTACGGGTTGTTCCGCCGGCCTTATCGACGCGGTTAAGAAGCTTGAGCAAAGACAATTTTGGAGCATAGAGGGGCATCTGCACAGCGTGGGAACAGAGGAAGGTGAAGAGGCTCAAGCGAAGGGGCTTCTTCAGTTCCGTTGCGCCAGAGTCGGAAGTTGAAGATCCGCGCAATGTGGCCTCAAGTACCCGGCCAATGTGGGCTTGATCGAGGACATATTCCTCGAGGCCGGGAAGGAAGGCGCGCTCGACGATCTTCTGCACATCGCGGCCGGCGATCCACTGGACGTTCTTCGATTGTTTGCCGTAAATCGTGTCGCGTGCCCAAACGTTGGCGTCGCCCTTCTTGCTCTTCTTGTACAAGCTCCCAATTGTGGCCAGAACGCCCGCTGCCTCGCGCCGAACTCTCTCCGAGGAATCTGCCAGAGCAACCAGTAGGAATGGCAGGAGTGCCTGAAGATCGACATCGGGACTAGCGGAAGTAAGGAGGGACGAGATTTGGTTTAGTGCGGTGATCCTTGTGCCGATGGGGTACGAGCCGGAGAAAGTGCGGATAAAGAATGACAGGTACTGTGGCGATGTTGAGGCATCTGCCTTCTTGAGACCAGGCAAGTCGACAAAAGCCTGCAATTTATCCTGGGATCCGACAGCAAGTGCAAAGGTCTGCACCAGGCTCTCATAGGCGGGCATCGATTGCGCACTGAGAGCAGAAGCTTCCAAATTCTTGCCTGCCACTGACTCAAGGACAGAGGCAAAATTATCTTCGACTGCTTCTTGCTGGGCATCTTCCATCTCAACGTCTTCAATGGCTGGTGTGGTGGTGGGTACAGATTCGATCACAGTTTGTAGGTTATGTTCGAGTGCCGCGACATCGATGGAGGATTCCTCGATCGTTTTCTGGAAGATGGGTCGGAGTGATTCGGACTGAGTAAAGTGCTGGACAAGTTCTGCGAGGTGAGTCTGAGCGTCCAAGGAAAGCACACCCTCTGTATGAGCACGGCTGACGGATTGGAGAATAATAGCGATGGCCTGGCCCGCTTCCTGCTCGCCCAGAAGATTGGTCTCGAACAACAGCGACAGCAGATCCAAACGTGATGAATCCTTCTGCTTCGAGAGATCATCGACACATCCCGCAACCAAGCCAAGAAGCAAGTGCGATGTCGGATACTGTGCTGAGATTAGAGACAGCTGCTGCACGGGATCTTCCAAGCGAAGCACCGCCTTAAGGGCGCGCTTGGGGATCCGGGCGTCGGGCTTCTTCTGTGCCAGGACTGACAAGCAAATCAGGCCCGATTCCTTAGTCTCGTCCGTCCATGATCCGGCAACGGCCTCCATCAGTCCATCGAGAAGCTTGTCTTTGAGAGAAGATTTCTGGGCAAGAACCACGCAAACCATGTAGCAGCCAATCACCAGCTCGGAGACGTCCTTCAGAGCCAGACCGTCGTTGAGGACCGGCAGAACCTTCATGATAACATCCTCATGCTTTTCCTTCTCGAGTTCCCGTCGGCCAGAGCGAGCCGAGTCCAACATCCCCGCAACCGCCTCGGTCAAAGTTCCCGCCCAAAACGACAAAAGCGCATGATGATGCGCCCGCTGTTTGCTGACTTGGAGGGTGTATCTGTTGACAGCGGCGAGGAAGTGTTTGTTGGTAGTAGCGCTGTGCACGAGAGGATGGCGTGGAGGGTTGATTTGGCTCTTCTTGTACGGGTTGAGGATTTTGAAGGTCGGTGTCAGGTCTTCGGGCAGGATCGAAAGGAGGTTGAGGAAGAGTGGGGTGGTATAGTAAGGGAGGAAAGTGAGGATTGTGAATTCTGTGTTATACTCATGCACCCTATAAGCCTGTTAGCGCGTTGAATGAAGATCGAGTCCCCCATGCCAGACATACCGAAAACGCCGGATAAGCCAGTCAACGGCTTTCACGGCCGGGCTCAGCAGCAAGTGGCCTCCAACGAGGGCAAGGAAAGCCTCCAGAACAGTGTCCAGCTCCTTATTCTGAGCAGCGTTCATCTCTGTTCGGTCCTCCGCCTTGCTCTGTTCGCTGAAGATGGTGCGCTCGAACGACGCGAAACGAGGATCGAGCTGACATAACTCCTGGAAACCTTCGAAGCATATTTGGTAGACGGTATCGAAATCCTGTGTAGTGGCGGTCTTCCAGTCAAAGATGAGAGACTGCGAGTGCGCAATGCGTTGCGCTTTGAGGTTCAACTGATTTGTCGACTTTGCCGCAATCTGCGACAGCTGCGCGGCGAGGGACGAGGCCATGTTGACGATGAAAAAATTTGTTTATCGATAACTGCAAATCACATCCATCCCTCAAATATCAACACCGAAAAACTTTGTCAAGACCCCAAGCGTTGGCGGGCAGTAATTCCCCGAGCAGCGTGGAGATCTCGAATGGCTCGGAGCAACTTTTTTTTGAGGCCGTTGGAACCAAACCGGAAAAAAATGCGGGAAGCGGGAACCTAGTTTTTCCAGCCTGCCATCGCCGCCGCCTTTGGTTGAAGCTCCCCCTCAAAAAGGCAGGCCTCATCTCTCCAGGAGCATGGATTCGTCTGGCTCCCAGGTATGTTTGACTCAAATATTGCGCTCTATCTACTCGTATGATGCTAATCAAATTTCACATTAGGAAAAGAAATCCATCCCCCGCTTCGCCAGCTTCAAGCCGCGGCCAGCACCTCCGTCCGAAGCTGATCGGCCGCCCGGGCGCCCCAGTCGCGATACCTCCGACCGCGATGTGAAATCTAGCCACCACTCGAGGCATCGGTCGAGACATAGCAGCCATCATGACCGTTCTAGGTCCCGAGAACGTCGTAGGAGCCATAGGGAGCATCGGCCCTCTCGAAAAGAAGCAAGTCATCGCCGCCGAGAGCCCACCCCCGAATATCCAAGAGCATCCACATCGACCCGCACCGTGAAGCACCCGCCCGAGGAAGCCTCGGATTTGTATGTTATAGATAGCAAGGGCGATCGCTACAACCTCATATATGGAACGTTACATCGATATAGCGTTCCACAGTATTATCGCGTCGGTCGGGGCAACGTCTTGGGATTGCCTTCCAGCTATAAGATCGACCGGGAAAGCGCTGTCGAGGACGTGTTGATCGTCACGAACGAGAAGAAAGAGGGAAAGTCAAAGAAGAAGGCGAAGAATCTGCTCGCAGGACTAGACAAGGGTAGATCCCGATTACTTCGAGTACGGCCAGAATCGCTGGTGGATGCAGCCGCAGATACGTCACGAGACTACATTTCCTTGAGTGTATCTAGGAATGGAAAGCACCTGGATCTGTTGGAAGTCGACTCGGATGATGAAAAACACGCATATCGGTCGATTCACGGCAAAGCAAAGCCAGAGGATGACTTGCCCAGTGATGTTGAAGCCGTATCCGATACGGATTCGGATAGAGAGGGCGGCCGGAGTGACCCCGACCAGGAGATCAAGCAGCGCAATGCGGAGTTACTGCAGACTGTCGAAAAACACCCCGATGACGTCTCCGCGTGGCTGACGCTTATCGACCATCAAGAATCGCTCCTTCGAGGACCGGAAAGGGAATATGGCTCTTTGACATATGCAGAAAAGATGGGCCTAGCCGACATCAAGCTATCGCTGTACGAGAAAGCATTGAAAAAGGTGGGACCGAGCCCTGCAAAGGATCGCCTCTTGCTCGGCCTTCTCGAAGAGGGGGCAAAACTCTGGGACACCAAGAAGCTATCTGCTCAGTGGCAGACGATACTGAAATCAAATTCCGAGCACATCAACCTTTGGATCCGGTATCTCGACTTCCGTCAAACTGAATTTCTGGACTTCACGTATGAGCGATGCCTTGCAACCTTTCTGGAGTGTCTGAGACTCAATAAGTCTTCTTTCGAGAAACCCGAGAAGACCCAGATCCACTTTTATCTGTTCCTTAGGTTGACATTATTCATCCGGGAAGCTGGGTTTACAGAGCATGCCGCGGCTCTTTGGCAAGGTCTTCTGGAGCTGACTTTCTACCGACCCGGCTCGCTTGATAGAAGCGAAGGCTCAGAAGAGGTGATACCGGCTTTTTTGGAGTTCTGGGAGTCGGAGGTCTCCCGCATCGGAGAGGCGGGCGCGAAAGGGTGGAAAAACGAGGGAAATGTGCTGCAAAATACGAGTGCAAGCGAAAAGCTTCCATTTCAACTGGACTCAAAAGCCGTGTTTGCCTCCTGGGCACCGTACGAACGGGAACGAATCGTCAATGCTCGGTTGCCAGCCCGCAGTATTGATGATTCGGAGGAAGATGATCCCTACAGAGTAATCATCGCACCTGATCTCGAAGAAATTCTGTCGCTGGCATGGCAGCCAACGCGTGTAGGAGTGCTGATTGATAGCTTTTTCTATTATTCTCATCTCCCACCCGTTTCGTCGGTTGACAGTTGGGGTACGACAAGTCGTTGGAATGGGGATGGCTTTGTGCGGAACGAATTTGCAAGCAATTTCTATGCAACGCTTGCGGACTGGCTCCCTGATGTGGCCGCTGACATTGAGTCCACGGTTGCACCCCCTATGCTTTTCCCTCATCCAAACTATATAATCACGCTGGATACTTTGTTTGCTGATCCTGCTCAATGGTTTTCTGCCCTTAAAACCTGGAGCGACGCCACTTCGAATTCACAATCTGATGTCGACCCTGTGTGGGTCCGCAGAGTCGTCCGATCGTTGATAGAAGCGCATCCTGAAAATGATGATCTAGCAGAATATGGTCTTGCTCTTGAACTCGCATGTAAAAGCAAGGATGCGAGAAAATTCGCGAAATCGCTGCTCAAGAAGCGATCGTCTAGCCTGCGACTTTACAATGCTTATGCTCTGATAGAGCGGCGTTTCGGCAATCAAGCAGCCGCCGATCATGTATGGGCGACTTCCCTCTCTATGAGCAAGTCCTTTCCTGATCGCGACAGGGTGGACAGTATTATTGTGTGGCGCACCTGGATTTGGGAGCTTCTCGACGCTGAAAATGTGGCCCAAGCATCTCATCTCCTCCTTTCGATGCCCCAGAATAGCATTGATCTGAAGATCCTTTCCGATGCTTCCAGTCACCCATCCTTCAGCCCGACAAGTTTGCTGAAGACACAAAGTGTATGTTTATCAGATTCACTGGCCCTTCCACTATGCTGACTTTCCATCTAGTACCTTTCAGAAGCACAGGAAATTGGTCTTGCGAACGAGAAGCCAATCGTCTTCACGTCATGCATAGACTGCCTAGCTATTCTATCGTACCTCTCCAATTCCCTCGATCTAAGCAGGTCCCTGGAATACTATCACAATGCATTTTTCAGGCTAGCTGCCCTAGCCGACCAGTCCAAGTCATTCGCAAACTTCACGACCGAACTCCTCCATCAATCCCGGGCCCGACTTCTGTATCACCACATCCGCACAAGTGGCATTTACAAACCCTCACATATTCGTTCCCTCTTATCCGAAAGCATATCACTGTCTCGCCACAACACCATATTTCTATCCCTCTTTGCCTGGAACGAATCCCGGTTTCGCATTGAAGAGCGCGTTCGCGACACAATACGAGACATCACCAGCATCAAGACCAACACAGACAACCTCACAGCCGCTCCAGTACCCATAACGACACATCTCTTTTCAATTTACACCGAGCTAAACCGTCCTACTTACGCCGGATCAACCATGCACTCTGTCCGTGCGGCATTCGAGAAAGCCATTGGCGACAGCATCCACCACGGCTCTAATACCTCCACCGGCCACTCCAGCATCACCATCTGGAAACTCTACATCCTCTTCGAACTGTCTCGTAACGACATACAACGAGCAAAGAATGTCTTTTACCGCGGGATGCGCGCCTGCCCTTGGTCGAAGGAGCTTATCATGCTTGCGTTCACTCATCTCCGGGCAGATGTTATCCGGGAGCAGCATCCGCAGGAGAGTCGGAAGGGTGACGGGATGGGGTTTGATGAACTCAGGCATGTTTATAATGTGCTTGTTGAGAAGGGACTGCGGATTCACCTGGATATTGAGAATGAGCTGGATGATATTGCGGTGGAGATGCAGCGGAAGAGGATTTTTTCGGGTTCAGGGTTGCCAATTACTATGCCCGAGGATAAGGATAGTGAGGATGAGATGCAGAGTAAGTAGAGCTGTAGATACCGCTTGATGCGGGTTTTTTTACTTATTTACTAGTGTGGCGAAATGCCAATAAATGAACCACTCGTGTACTGCTTCTACTTCAATAGGATCTCATTAGTAGCTTGGTGAGTTTTCTAAAATGCGTGGTGCTGGCTGTACATCTTAAGACACAAGACCTTCGTACCTGACATATGCTCAACATGTAGTCGAAATCTGACATGAATCACCGATAGTATGAGTATCTCGAACTTTAAGTGCCTGCACGGTATACTAAGTAGGTACCTATATATTGAGCCGAAAATAGCGACCCCCCATAGAATGAATATATATTTACCACTCTCAGCCGCCATCACAGAATATCACCAGCACAAGGTATTATATATATTATATCACAATACTCACCCAATATCCTACCCAGTCACAATCAACGACCCTCTTCCCCTACTAACTCCTATACCTCAAACGGCACAACCGCCCCGCCCCCCTCTCAAGGATCACTCTCATCCCCCACAACCTCCCCCACAACCCGGACAAGAAAACACTCTACGTCGTATCCACCTGCACAACCCTAAAATCCACCCCCCTCCCCTCTGACCCTCCCCAACCTAAAATCCTGATACCCCTTCAGGACCGAATAATCCTTCGTTATAGCCACATACGGAACCGGTACTCTCCTCCACGCATCTCCCGCCACTGGCGTGGAAGTATACACAACGGACTCCGTACAAGATGTTTCAGTGACTCAGGCACCTGCGCCTCATTGTGATCGCTCAGGAACAGCTATATAAGATCAACGGGGAACGTAGAACATAGCGGACCTGGATACAGCGGCGCTAACTGGTACCTAGGGTCAATAAAATGAATATCGCTAGCCTCCAGAGGGGCAGGTGATCATCACATCATATTGACATAGCCCCGAAGTTCATCCCATATAGGATATACAGCTGCGATACTGAGATGATCTATCGTAAAGAAAATACCTGAGGTGGACGTTCTAAGAACCGAGCACCGTCAAACCTGCGGCGTAATACAGCAATTTGGGACATCAAAGGAATGTAGGCTCTATCCACTAGGCGATAATAGAGCTCGTTGTCTTCCCGATAAGGGCGAAGTATAAGCGGCACCGGCACTCCAGAAGCCATCACTGCCACGTCTCCTTGCTGCACATTAGGTCCGCTAATTCCGAACCCTTCAACTATCGGATCATCTACGCCGAAAACAATCTTCCCGGAATTCGACGGAAGAACATCACAGAGCTCCTTCCACCACGGGTTGCTTGCGCGACGTATGTCAATCTTATGGAGAAGATCGAATGTCTCCGTTGTTTTGGCGCTTGAATCTTGCTCAAATGTGGCGTGAAGATGAGAATAAGCCAGGCACGCATGCACGAGACTAAGACGTCTGGAATCTAAGCTCCCCCAGATGTCATAGCGTACATCTGTGACACTAACAAATTGATCGATGATATCTGCCATTTTGGAAGCCAACTGTACAACTGGGAAGCAGGAGCCGATGCGACGAGCAGCAATTGTCATAGTGGACAGCTCGTTTGTGATCATTGGTAATGGCTTCCAGGCGTCCGAGCACCAGCGGTAGTCACCAATAAGGTTACCCAGAGACTCCGTGGCACAACCCAAATCGAGAACCCAGGAAGGATAAGAAGATGAGCAACCAGATGAAACATTGTATTCCTGGGGTTCAAAGAAGTTTAGAGCATCGGGCCCTTCCTGTGTCATGATAAATGCTGTTGTTTCGTGCATGATCTGCTCAACTGGTTTATTGTAGTCCGGGGGGTACTTGGCTTGTAGAGAAGGAAGCAAACTGTACAATGCGTATACTCTGTCTCGGGGATCTTTGCACTGTCGATGCAATGTCTTGCGAAGATGATACAGGGCATTTTCATAGTTGAATCGTTCAAGTGGCTGATAAGAATCCGAGAGCTTCCTGAACAACTCCGTCGGGCGGTACCTTCTTTTAAATGATTGCTGAAATTCCTGATCACTCCAGTATGCCTGCCTAAGACTGTCACTGGCGAAAAAGATCATTTGATTAGGATTAAATGTGAGCGATCCACTCATGCAAACTGGATCGTTTCTGGCCAGCTGGTATTCCTGGTATGTCCACATGCGTGCCCAGTAAGGGTCATCCCTGATGAGCCGCAACTGATCGTACACATTGACCAGTCGCCTCGCCCTTTGAACTCGAGCTTTCTGGCAGTATTTGCTCAGTGTGTCTAGAACGCGCCATGCAAGTGTTTCCCGAGTGACCCGGCCCGGCTCGCATGCCTTTGTCCAGGAAATGGCAGCACGTAGATCCATGTTACTATTCACCATCATAGCAATAACCGCAGACGCGCTCTCATAAACACGCCCAAGTAATGGGACTTGTGTGTTCTTTTCAGGGACATCATCCTGGTTGATGCAGACAAAGTCGATCCATACCACTCGTTGCCGGTCCTTAAGGCGAAGGAGGCGAAGTGTCTTATCCACACTCCGTGTCACGTAAAAGAGGGTATCATCGATGATTATATCTGTCTTCTTTGAGGCATCTCCCCAGACATACGAAATAGCCTCGAACTCAGGGCTATTATCCAGTGATACAGACTCGAGAGAGCACCTGATTATGGATTCAGCCTTTGTGCTGGGTAAGATAGTGAGGAGACGGATTTCGTTTCGTTCTGGATGTAAAGGAAAGTTCTCTAGATGCTTGGGCATCTTGGTAATGACATAAAAGAATCGAAGGGTTCTACCTTTTGCTGAGCTGAAGGTGCCCATTTTATTTTCGCGAGGCTGGGCTCGCAATGATGTTGTTGTCCTTAGGCATCCGTGCATAGCCACAGAAGGCGAAGACAGGCCATTGTTATTGGTACTAAACAATACGCTAAAGAGACTGCAAATCTTACCTCATCTAGGATTAGCTCTATTATGCGCAAACAGCTGAGCTTGAAGACGAAGATTGTAATTGTTTGAACCTCAGGTATGCACCAATGAAAATGGTACATGCGGATGCGACATATAGTTATCAGGGTCTATAGTAGTGGCCTTTAGGGGAATGATGGGGGTTTTGGGATGAGGTCTTGGGAGGTCACATGGAGGCGTTCTTTGAAAAAAGAAAAACGATAGCTGAAGATTGGATTGCATGATAGATTCTTAACCGACTAAACGTGTGGAAATATATACCAACTACTGGATCATTGCTAACATACAACTAATCACCACCATGAAGAAACGACGTCCGGTTCATGTACCAGGCCATTGCATCCGGATTTCCTCTCTCCGAAGAAATCTCCACCTCAGCCCAACCATTTCCGAACCACCCAAACTCATTACCGTCATATGCTGTAGTTTCAAAGTCTTCCCACCTCACATGCTCAAGTGCTTTAATAGCATGGAGGCTACTTCCGGGCCAAAGAGCAGTAACACGACCCCTCTTACGCTGCTGCAGAGTCGTTGCACCGGCTGGAGGTGACTTGTACCAACTGTTGCATTCGGAGCTGTAGACTGTTCGTTCGAAATACTTCTCTGCATAATTTGTAAAATTCAGGACCTGTTTCCGCCTTGGCTCTACGATTCCGACATTGCCATAGGCCATTCGCAATAATATCTGCGCGACGTATGCATGTGTCTGCTCTATCATGATGAGAAGGTTTCCTGCGCCTTGAAAAGAATTGGGTCCAAGGGACTGGAAGAAATTTGGAAATCCATCGGTGCAAAGGCCCAGGTATGTCTCTGGCCGATTGGCATACTTGTCAGAAAGGATGCTGCCATCACGGCCTATAATTGGGAAATTGGCCCCTAGGTTTTTCTCGAAGCCGGTTGCGCAGATGATTGCGTCAACGGGGCGATGTTTTTCATCTGTGGTGATGATACCAGATTCATCGACACGAGCAATTGATGTGCCGATTACATTGACTTTCGGCGATACTAACACCTCCAGATATCCAGGAGCAGGTGTCAGCCGGTTACAGAGCGGAGGAAAGTCAGGCAGCAGGAGGTCCAGGAGCTCGGGTTTTGCTTTTAGTCTCTCCCGCATGCCAGCTCGGAGCTGTGCTGTGGCAGACTTCTGGATATCACTATCCCGTTGGGAAATGGCGAATTGGCTCTGGATCTCTAGCTCTAGTTCCTTGCGATACTTGAGGTACGATGATGGGTCATCCCTCCATTCCCGCTTCTCTTTTTCCGTGTAGCGAAAATTCATAGCTTGATTATTCGTTCGTGCCGCAAGGTGAGGGCTACCGTGTTGGTTGGATATCCATGTCCCTCCACGAACGTAGTGGTCCATAGACTTTACTTTGTCGATGATTGCGGGAACAATCTGGACTGCGGTGCTTCCGGAGCCGATTACGGCTACGGCTTTCCCCTGAGGATCAATTAGAACCAGTATGCTGGATGTATTTAAAGTGTAACTTACCTCGGGCTTGAAGCTTTCGTCCCAGCTAGCGCTGTGAAGCAGTTGTCCCTTATAGGATTGTAGACCAGGAATTGAAGGCCACTGCCACTCGTTAAGCAGGCCCGTTCCAGTCATCAACACGTCGGCTGAGTCTTCGAAGGTATTCCCAGTAAGTACGTCTTGGAGCTGAACAGTCCACAGGTTGGTGGCATCGTTCCATCGTGCTTCGATACATCGCCGATTGAAATGTATATGTTTCCGAACATTATATTTCTGGGCCACACGTTTCCAGTACTCGAGAATCTCTTCTGATCCAGAGAAGAAGTGGCTCCATTCAGTCCACGACTCAAAACTAAGCTGGTAAGTGTGAGATGGCACATCTATTTGCACAATCAGTCAGTAACGGTTGATATGTCATGAGATTTGGTCCTGCAAAGCTCACCACACGCGCAGCCTGGATATCTATTTTCGAACCATGTCCCTCCTAGTTCGGGATTCTTCTCATAAATAATCAATTCCAAGTGAGGCACAGCCTTCAGAAACTGTATGGCAGCGACGATTCCTGAAATGCCTGCACCGATGTAGATGAGTTTCAGTGGCCGAGGCTGGTCGATAGGACGTTCCGAGATCAACGCAGGGCCGGAATTGGCATGTTGGCGGTCATTGAAAAAGTGAAGGTCCTTTGAACCATGCTGCTCGGTGGCCAAAGGTTTTCCATCATCATTGAGATCGATGTCGTATTTGCCTGTGGTGGTTCGGCTGTTGAGAGGACCAAGAGGAAGTATCAATGGATTGCTCTTAGCTGTTTTGACTGAAGACATGATATGAAGATTCCACGTAGACCCTCTTTAACCGTTCAATACTAGTGAAATTGAGAAGAAATGATTATCCGTGGATTTGCAGCTGTTGTGTGATCCCGGAAACTATGAGTGAGTACCTATCCCGTGCATCGTTTGAAATTTTCGCTCATCCTGATGCTTTCTATAGCTATAATGAAACCCTGCGTGAGACGAAAGTAACCCGATGTCTGAGATGGACATGTAACATGTTGGATCTGGATTGGCATCGCCTCTCTTATGTCAATGTTCAGCTCTTGTCTATGGATGTTACAGTAGCATACCGGGATGTGCGCCTCATCACTGTGCTTGTCACGGCCATGGCTGCTCATAGAAACTACAGAACCGTATTCTAGTCCGGTACAGTCACATAGAATACTATTCCGGATTCCTCCCCCCTTAGGATGATTGAGCCACCAGAGGCACCAATTGAAGAGACTAGCTGTGGGGATAAAGGAGGAATGTCTGAGATACCAATGACACTGCTAGAATGATTTATGGTTCGTATTCTGGAATTCTCCGCGGACATTTATTATTCGCCAGTGTGACATACATGATACCCGCACGCGGTTAGTTCCCGTTTTCAACCACGGATATTATGTATACGGGGTATGACATGTTGACATAGATCAAACAAATCCTTCAACTTGAGCTACAATTGCTTACCAGGACATATTGCAGGCTGCACGGATGATTTGGGCAGCGATTGTCTAAGTAAGGTCAACTTGCATCAAACAATCATCCTCTTCAAATGCAGTTCGGGTGCAATTCCAACATCACCCACCATGTGTCTGGTCTCGGACTACAGTGTGCCGCCCGTGCATGAGTCTTATTGAGGGAGATGCTACGGCGGCTTCACTCATGCCGATCCCATACTCCACTTACATGGCAGGATCATGTTCAAAAATTCATCGCTCTAGGGATCTTGATGGAAGGGCGGTAACTGATGAATCTGGCCGAAAACTACTCACACTATCCCTTCTGCCATAATCTCAGATGTTGACTAAACGGGGTCAATGTGGCTACAGCTTCGTTGGCGATGTTGCATCGCTAGCTGTCTTTAGCACTATTAAACTCAAAAGGAGACCAATAAGTGCATACAGTATTTTGCCGAACGTGTTCCACTGTGAGATGTACGATGTGCGAGTAATGTTGCATAGCGAGTTATTATCTATCCATCTCTTACGAGAATCTCACAGTTACATAACCTCTGGATTCGATGTGCGAGTAATGTCGCACACCTAGCTGCCCTAGACATTTTTACGATGGGACTTGAATAGAAGATAAAAGGGCCCAAACGTCTTCCTAGCCGTGCTGCTACTTCTTCGGCTCAACAGATATTCAAACCACATTTATCGGGATTACTTCAGATATATATATTTCAATTACATACTTATTGTGATCACTATGAAGACTACTGAATTCGAGTTTAACCTCGACTACAAGGTCATGCCCCATGACCCCGTCGAGCTTCGAGGTAAAACCCGCGATAGCGGAAAGATGATTGTCTTGGATCGTGAAAGCTCCAAGATCGACCATGCCATATTCTCCAGCATTGGAGACTACTTCCGCCCCGGAGATCTTCTCGTGCTGAACGACAGCTACATGCTGTCAAACACCCTGTGGTTCGAGCACGGCAACAACGAATCCCTCCAACTAACAGTCTACGGCCACGAGCCAGACGGAACCACCATTGTGGAGCTCAAGAAGCTCGAGGTTACTTTTAAACGAGGCCAAACCCTCACCTCCATGGACGAAGAGAAGCTCAAATGCACTCTCCTTGAGCAGCAGCCCGATAAGCTGTGGAAGGTCCAGTTCAGTCCCGGTGACCTCCTCCTCCCAACTCTCGACCAATACGGAGCCCGGCTCGACGAAAACATCCATTTGAACCCTACATACTGGAAGGAAAAGCCCGATGCTTATCGCTCTGTGTACGCTAAGAAGCCCGGCTCTTTGGAGATCCCTTCCGCCGGACTGCACTTCTCTCATGAGCTGCTCGCCGAAATCTCCGCCAAGGGTGTGGAAATCGCCTATATCACTCTGCATGTAGGGGCGACTGAGATCCTCTCTGTTCGCCATATTAGTGTTGAGGAAATTGAAAAGCACAAGGTGCGATCGGAGTACTACGAGGTCAGTGAAAGGACCTCAGCACAGCTGAATCGAGCACGGGGCGAAGGCCGTCGCGTTATTGCTGTCGGCACGACTGTTATGCGGACGCTGGAGACCATTACCCGTGAGACCGGCCGTAAGGGTACCATCAAGCCCCAGCATGGATGGACCGATCTCTATATCTATCCGGGATTCGAGTTCAATGCTGTTGATGTGCTGCTAACTAATTTGCATCGCCCGCGGTCTAGTCATATCGTACTTACGGCTGCGTTCGCAGGAACGGAGTTTGTTATGAGGAGCTATAAGGAGATTCAGGAAAAGGGCGATTATGAGTTTGATATGTTTGGGGATTGTATGCTGATTACCTAAGTGATACATTCCCTTTCCTGGTGGATTTTGTCGTGCCTGTGGTCTTTTCAAGATATCTATATATCAATATATACAATTATAACAAGAGACAACCTAGCCATTCATGTAAGATGTATCCAATCCTAAGGTAAGAGGACCATTAGGCTAGATTTCAAAGGACGGACTTATTGATAAGGTTTGTTTGGGTGGAACCATAAGGCTCGGGCTTAGCCCGGACTCGCCCGAATCAAGTGGTTCTGGAATAGCTACAAGGCTAGCTGCAGTAGTAGCTCCGTTGGGAGACCCAATCCGCTAGTATTAGGCGGCGTATTTGATTTAGTTATAAGGCTTGAAATCCCACCTCAACGACAGGCCAATTATGTCATCCAACGATGCGCCCCAGCGATCTCTATCCCATTACCTTCGCAATGGACACACATCGCCCCTTAGAAGCCCACTCATCGTCTACTGAGTCTATATCATCTCCAGCACCGAGTAGTCTCTCACGACCCATCACATCATGCTTATCTTGCCGTCATCGCAAGGTCAAGTGCGACCGTCGTCAACCGCAATGCACAAAATGTGAGCGAGGCGGTCATGCCTGTTCATATGTATCGAAGCAGGAGTCAAACCGAATAATGAAACCCAGCAGCACGAGTGGCTCCACGATGTCTTCGTCGACGCTAGCTCGAATTAATCCTGGTCTGCAGCGGCTGACCAACTTCATGGCGCAAGCGAGAGCATATGAGGAATCCTCAGCGCATGGCCCCTTGTCGCTGTCGCTAGATACCTTCATACCCAGTTCGACAACGCGACCGACATCAGCAGCCGACAGTTCCGGTGTTCATAATCCGCGATCGGAGGAAGATGCCCTCATCCTAGAAAACGGAGTTCCCCACTTTGTTTCTGGCAAACACTGGGCCTGGATGGCAGCAGAGGTGCGCTTGACAGCTTGCGGCTCGCAAAAAAGGCAGGACAAAGAAACGAAAACGAATACTAACTTAAATCCCCCCTTGCCTTCCTTTTTTTCTAGCTCCATGACATTCAATCAATTATCTCGGAATCTCAAAGATGCTCATCCCCAACTGGGACACTTGACGAGGTTGTATGGGATACCGATTCTCCTCTTGAAACGTCACCTAGCACCAACAGCTTCTGGCCGGATACTCGGGAAGATTGCTATTTGCTGCTGAACATGTTCATCGCCAATGTCGACCCAATTGTTCGTATTATCCACCGACCGAGTTTGTCCCGTCGCTTCGACGCCTTCGTGCACTTTCAATATGCCGACAGTCGAGAGGATACCCCGACCGGAGGGGGAAGCCGCAACAGCGGTACGATTCCCAGCCCAGCCAAGAAAGATGCCTTTAAGCCACTAGCCATGTCTATATTTTACGCGGCTGTCAACAGTATGAAGGATGCAGATGTACTCAATATGTTCGGCATGAGTAAAGTCTCTCTCCTCAAAAGATATCGAACGGGAACGGAGGTGCTTCTCAAGCGGCAAAAATTCATGACATCAAGGATCTTTGAGGTTCTGCAAGCATTTGTGATATTACTAGTGAGGGACCGAGATAACTCTGTGGACGACAATCTATTCTAATCTTCATTTACGGCTATAGACTGCGAAATATAGAGAAGATGACATGGGCAAAGTGTGGCCTTTAACAGGCCTGGCCATTCGCATAGCAATGCTCCAGGGACTCCACCGGGACCCCCTAGCCCTACCACTGGGAACGATCGACACCGTGCAGGTGGAGCTGCGCCGTCGCCTATGGGCACAGATCTGCTATCTGGATTTCCGGACCGCGGAAGATCACGGCTTCGCGCCGTCGATTCACGCATCGGACTTCGACACGCGTCGACCTATCAGTCTGGACGATGTAGATCTGGTCGAAGGCACTGCCCCCTTATCAGGGCTCTCTGATGCCTCCAAATTCACCGATATGACCATCTACCTCCTGCGCATCACAGCCGCCAGTTACTACGGGCGCATTATTCAGATAACGCATGCGTCGCGTAAGCGGCTGCGGAACGGCCTGCATGGTCTGACTGTTGACGAGTCTCAAGCCTTGATGGAGCTGCAAGGTCTGTTACAGACCGCCACCGAAATTGCAGGCGAGCTAGAGCGGGGCCTCGACGAGCTCGTTCGGTACTGCGATAAGAGGGTGACTATGCAAGCGATGGCCTTGGATCTCAGCCGGCATCTCAAGACCAAATTCTGGGTCATGTTCTGGATGCAAATTTCCCGACATGATCGCGAGAAGATTATCACTCCCGCCATGAGACGAAAGTGAGTCTTTCTTAATCGCCTTGTCCCCTGCCTCCACAGCCCGAAGCTCATGTGCAACCACCTAATTGGACGAGCGAGGGGTAGTAGGACACGCCCTAAGAAAAATTATTAACCATCATTCATGACAGCATATTTGTCGACGCTGCCACCGCCGTGGAAACTTGGTGCGCCATCTCCTCAAGCCCGGCATGCGAACCTTATCAATGGCACATAACCTCGCACGCGGGCTTCAACCTCATACTCTATGTCCTCTCCGAGCTCCAGAGTCCCGTTTTCCAGGAGCCTGAGTGGGTAGATCTTCGACATCGGGGGCTTCAACTCGCCAACTCCATCTACGATCTCCGCGGTCAGCATACTACGGGCGCCTGGCCCGCAATCATCTGGTTGGTGAATCGTATTCGGTTCCAGCAAGGTCTGGCTGGGAGTCCTGCCCCTGGGATGGCTGCCAACACTGTTGCCGGGCTCGGTAGCCCGTCGAATAGCCAGCCCATCAGTATGAGAGCGGCTGGTTGTGCTGGTCCTGCTGGTGCTGCGGGGTTTGATAGTGCTACCCCGATTAGCCCGCCTGGGATGGACTTTGACGCAGGAGACTTAATGGGGCTCATCAACTTCGAGGAATTTAATCTTTCAGATTTCCTGGCGATGGATGGGATGGGATTACCGGGGCTTCCGCGCTAAAATAAGGATAGTAGAGCCTTTTCATCGAAGATACAATTGTGCTGTACTGATCATGTGGGTTGGGTACTTCTGTTCTGTTGCTTCTTCCATCATGAGAGACCTTCTGGAGATCATGGGGCCTTTATACAATTTTCAAGTACAGTAGGATCTTTGAGTAGTTCGTTAATGATAGATGGGGACTTCTGAACGTGGGAAGAGATTCGGGACGACCGGTAGGCGACAGGTCTCTTTCGATGACCACAAGACCAGTCCCAGAGAAACGAGTATCCCGTCAAATCATTAATACCTCCAGGTGTTCAGTCACTAGACCTCACTGGTCCCGTTGACTTGATGGCCCTAGCGCCGGCAACCTGGAGTATAACATGTCGCTCTTCGGGTGTGGTCCCTGCGACTGTCAATAAGATGTCGGAGTGTATTACGGCTTCCAGCCATTGGGAAATCTCGAAGAAAATGCGATTCATTCCTCCACAGTCCCTGCCTCTCGCTGTCTGTTTTAAGGCATCGATAGGACCTCGTACGAGGTACTACGCATCGGTTACCCACAGTAGCCTATCCTTCTGGTTGTATGGACCCACACCTCGTGCGAGGACACCGTGCGGCGGCCCCACAGCTCGGCCGACTTGGATCCTGGAGTATGAAGCGCTCGGCCTCAAATGTAAATAGAAAAGCAAGCATATTCCTCGTCGAATTTGTGATATATGTCGTACTCACTATCTGTGCAAAGAAACCAAAGATATTCTGATATTTCAGACAGACCTCGAAGCAATTGCCCAGCATCTCGAGCAACCATGAGCATGAAATCCAGGACAGACCACGAGCGAACGGACTCAGCCGACACAATTGCCCTACCTAACGTCGAGACGGGGCTGGGTCCTGAGCGCGAGAAGATCGATCATAATGCCTCCAGGCGAGTGCGCAGAGGGTTTCTTCCGTGGTTGTGTGTGGTCCCGTCCGTACAAGATCCTCATCTATACAGTTCGAGGGTGAAGTGGTTCTTAACTTTCATCGTTGCTGCCGGTGGCCTGGTCGTTCCGTTAAGCAGTGGCGTCTTGTTCCGTAAGTACCTTTCTCTCTTACCCTCTTCTAAAGGACTTCAAGTTTACACGTTGATTGGTAAAAAGCGTGCTTGCTTGAAATTGCTGCCGACCTTCATACCACCGAATCTGTTGTCAACCTGTCTATCGCCTTCGGTTCCTTGGCCGTCGCCATTACTCCCCTTTGGTGGTCCTACCTCGCCGAATTGTACGGTCGCCGTCTCGTATATCTGCTGTCCTTTTTCTTCCTCGGTCTTTTCTGTATCCTAGCAGCCATCAGCCCCAACATTGGCATGTTCATCGCTATGCGCCTTCTCGGAAGCGCCTCGAGCGCCTCCCTCCAATCCGTCAGCGCAGGCACCATTTCCGACATGTTTGAGCCGCACGAGCGCGGAAAGGCTATGGGTGCCTTCATGCTAGGGCCCATGCTAGGTCCCATGTTTGCCCCCATTATCGGGGGAGCGCTCACGATGCGTTGGGGCTGGCGAAGCACGCAGTGGTTCATGGTCATTTATGGATGGGCCGTGTTCATGGTGATGGTCATTTTTCTACCGGAGACGGCAACAAATCTGGCAGAAAATCAGCGCGAGCACCGTGCCAGTGCTAGCAGCCCCGCTAGGAAGGCCGTCCACTTTTTCCTTAAGCCCATAGAGGCCGCCAAGCTCCTCCAGTACCCGCCTATCCTAATCACGGTCTACTATACGGCGATAGTGTTTGCTACCTATTACCTCATTTGCGTCTCAATCGAGGATACCTTCGCCGTGGCCCCATACTTCTGGAGTCCTGTGATCGTCGGGGTTGCCTACATCCCTGGGGGTCTAGGGTTGTTGTTCGGGGCAATCATCGGTGGTCGCTGGCAGGATGCAATTATGGCACGCACCGCCCGGAAGGAGGGTCGGTATGATGAGGCAGGAGAGTTAATCTTGCATCCAGTAGATAGGTTAGGGGAGAATTGCCTGATAGCGGGCATTCTGTTCCCCGGAGCGCTCTTATGGTGGGGATGGACGGCCGAGAAGCAAGTCTTCTGGCTGGTACCGGTGAGTTCGGCATTAGATGATTTCGTGCCAAGAATAACTGTGACTGACGATAATACCATATAGCTGATCGGAAATTTCTTCTATGGCTTCAGTGGAATGATCCTTACCAACGTGACCATGACAATGCTGACCGAGTTCACCCCAAAGAAATCGACCGTTGGCGTGGCGGTGAACAATCTGCTACGAAACAGCCTGTCGTGTGTTAGTGCGGTCATCGCTCAACCGCTGTTCGATGCCATTGGAACTGGATGGTCTTTCACGGCCGCTTGTATCTTCTGTCTGTTGAGTGGCATTCCGTTGATCCTCCTACGGATAAAGCGGGAGGAATGGAGTCGGAAGATGAAGGCTACGTTGGGAAGTGATTAGAAGGGTATGCAGGACGGGAGGGGTTGGAATATATAATCCAGTCTGGTAAATAGGCGAGGGCCTTAATTTTCGCCCCAGAACGTTCTTCTGACATATATCTGTCATTCAGCATATTGTCTGGTGTCAATTGTGGTCCTTTCGCGCTTCCAGGTACGGAACCGCCTGGTGTCGCTCATGAAAGTTTTTAAAGGAAATAATTCCACTCTCTCGAAAGATTTCAGCGCTCGAGTGGCAAGCGCCTTCTTCACGCCATCGGATGCTCTTGCAGCGTCTGGTCAATGTGGTATCCTACGTTATCAGTCGGTAAGAGGGAAACCCCGCAAGAGCCGCTGAGTGTATCTTTAGACATATCGCTCGATTAGTATAGCCCACGTCATGAGCAGGTAGATATCTGCATGTTCAGTACACATAGTAAAAGACTGCTTAGTCGCGGTCATCTCATGATTATGAGCCTAATAGGAATTATAAATCGAGGTTGAATGAAAGCTACGGAAGAGAAAAACACGAATAAAGTCTTCCCTACAAAGCGGGTCTTATCCACCCACATATGAAGGCAAATGGTGATTTTGAGACACGATGTCCACCACAGATTTGCCCCTTCTAGTGCCGACCCTCTCCGGACGGAAGACTGAAACAATGCCAAGCTATCAAAATTTGACACTTTAGCAAGCTAACAATAGCAAGCTAACAATGCGATTCTGCGGGAGCTCTGCGATGAAACTAAGATAGACGCTCTCTGTTCGAGCATAACGACCTAGCTAATAACGCATCACATTATTCTCTCCGTGATTGTCCTCGAATACACTTCTCCATTCCCGCTTCAAATCAGGTTTTCCTTAGGGTAAGTTGTCACCTTGTTGCTGATACCAGATCCTTTCTTCTCTTGAAGGCAACTGCTATACCAGCCCGTTCATTGGTAAATCCTCAGCAGTTATAAGAAGCAGCCCAATATTAACCCTTGGGGTAAGTACAACAGTTAATTTGGACAGGTGCGTGTCTAGATAGACAGACTTTAGTACCTTGGAATATTTGTGTCTCACTTTGTGCGGTGGCATGACCCCGAAAAGCAGGGACATGATTAACAAGAAGTGCAATAACTCTCTATCGCATGGTTCATCGTGATGTTGATGCTTTCGGAAGAAGTTTCAGTTAAGATAAAAGGCAGCGCTTTGTAGTCGAAAATGCTGTGCTCTGTACCATAAGATTATGTGTAGGAAATCTCTGCGCGATAACCTACTTTTATCGCAGCCCCAAGCCCTTTTATGTCAGTATGACCGGCGCGGATGCAACACTATTCCAAGAGCTTCACTAGTACGTCACCCTTGCTTAGTCCGACCCCATATGCAGCAGCAATTCCACTTAAAGCCATGACACGGCTGCTGTTGCCTGTATGAGAAATCTGTACCCAGCCTGCTCCTTCCCCAAGAAAATAGAAGATTCACTACTGTACAAAAAGACGTGAGTGCCCCCGTAGTCAACAAGGATTAAAGACATCAACTTGCCAGGAATCTATTTTGTGTGATATCGCGCCGCAATGCAGGGCCCTAGAGGCCTCGAATCTCGATGAGCTTCTTGTCACTCTCTTCGCTATCGTCTGATACCAATAATATTGGGATATCACGGCGATGGCGTCGAAGGAGCCTACCGACTGGCCCAGTTTAGCCACATCTACGAGTAAATCTGAACACCCTCAACAACTCGCTCTGGACCTCCAACTCAACACAAATGCGATACCTAGGCACCTGGATACAAGCAAGGGCTCTCGGGTGCTTAAGCCAGCCATCGATCATGTCAAGAACGTAAGGGAACCACTTTCAGTCCAGCATCTCATCCTGACTTCTTATTGAAGATCGAGAAATGGATTTGAATTTCGTTGATGCGGGTGCTGTAACCCGCCCCTCCAATCGCCTCCCCTCAGCTGCCCATCTCGGGCCCTCACCTGCCCTTCGCCGCCACCATGAGCTCCTCCGCCCTCTTCCCCGATTTTGATATCGGGAGTGTCAGAGGCTTGTGTATGATAATGTGGTCGCTCACGTGGTGTCTTGTGACGCTCCTCGGCGCGTTTTACTGCTTCCGTCATCGGTAGGTACATCATATATCACCTTCCCACCTATGCTCATTGAGATGGAACTCGAGGCTTACAATTCTGTCAAGGCAGAGGGTCAAAGGTTTGTGTGTGATCTATCTAATCTCCAGGGTCGGCTAACCTTCTCTGCTGCAAATGGGGTCACGCGCATTTATATAGAAGCAGAGAGATGTGCGGACTAAATCGTCCGATCGTTCCAACCACATGCCCCTTCCACACCAAGAACTTCAATGATGGTTATAGCTCGTTAAAAGCGCTACACAAAGAGCCGCGAAAAGCGAGATAAAAAATAGAAAAAAACATACAACAGAAGGGATTCGCTGGTGGTCACCCACCCAACTACTAACCTCCCGGCGTGTGGCTTAAGTACGGCTGAGCGGACGGGAAGCCCTGTTTTCCACACCCTATGGTCGTATGTGATAGATTATTGTAATGGAGAGTTTATATCGTGATCGGCAATGTGTAAATCGGGCGGCGTTCTCATCGTAGCTGCCTGGGGTCAGCGCAGGGATGAAGCAAGGTAGGGGAAAGCTTCCTAATGGGTATTCGGGAGGACACTAACTTGAACACTCTTCGGGTCAGAGAGAGAGTATTCGCAAAATATCACCACACATACATGGGAACCATTCGAGGCTAATGAAGATCAGCCGTACCGATTGATAATAGGGAAGATGGGTGGACTAGTTGGTACATGAGAAGCCACCAGGCCACAAGAAGGAAAATCGAAACAACATCTGTGTTCTATAAATTGCGATGAATATCTTATAAAGATGTGCAAATGTCATATACAAATAACAAAGCCGCCGTGTGCTGAACGACATTCACATGTCCTAAAATGCATTGGACCGCAGCTACGGGTAAGGTGCAGTCGAACCACTGACCCGTGCGAGTCTATGGAAAAAGCCACCCACGCGCTTGTAGTAGATTGTTCTACCCACACAAAATTTATCAGTAACTCGGTTCACAATTCCAAAGTTTGAATGTGGTCAGCTTCCTGTTACATATCGACAATCCATATTGAATGCTTCACTTACAATCTCATACATGTCGACAACGTTGTCTACTAAGTACAGTATGTCAATGGCTTAATTAGTGTATCTATTAGGCTCTGATAAAGTGTTCTTTTCTCTTTGTATATGTTGAGGAAATAAACATATGTAATTGTGAGAGCCACTTAACACGTAAAGGCATTGGTGTTGATTGAGTGAAATCACTTACACAGAGAGAGAAAAAGAACCTTGGGGATGACTGATAAGCGAGTAACTACAAGTTGTGCAATAATTCCACCCTACTTCTGGACAGATACTCAGAAAACAAGTGTCGTGCAATCGGTCGACACAAATATGGGAGCTCCCCTTGAGTGCTACCAAAATTGCGCATCGATAAGCTATATAGGCAGTTATCTGGGCAGCTGCCCCACTAGTTGATTTTTCTACATTCTGTATAACTATGCTTTGCCTTGCCTAGTGCTGTAAATTTACAGTAGTCGGGTGTATAGCTGTGGCGATGAGCCTTCTATGCTGCAGCTTATTGTTCTATTATCTACTTTATATCATTTTCTGTGCAAGTTGGGTGATTGGGGAGTATCCCAGGCGATGATTCCTCACTCGATGGTGATGTATCTGCATCGATAAATTTGACCGTGTTATTTTGCCGGAAGTTCAAAGTGAGTATATCTGTGATTGATGCTATCATCGACACCTGGCTAAATCGCATCCTTCCCAGTGCCTATACCCCACATTGGTGACCAATATTATCACAGAAAGCCTGATCTCTTGCATTTGACTCCTACTGAGCGCCATCGCTTCACGCGGAGCTACTACCAAGTATGGAGCCTTATCCTTCTGGATGAGCCATCTGGAAAACGCCGATATCAGAGTATGCTACTGAAGCACTTACACTTGGCGAGTGAAATACTTGGTTTTATGCTGCGTCTTACTGAAGATCTGGAACCCGCCGTGCCTGTTGGTAAATGGCTTGATCTTCTTTAAGAATTGGACGACTATCTCTATGGACTCTACTATTCTCTATATGGGCAAAAGGTAATACCTTTCAGGGAAGAGGGCAGTTTTGCGAATGCGGGGAATATCAAATATATCTGGGACCATTGCCAGCCCTTTTTCAAGACCACCTTATGCACCTATCCGTGGCGAAAGCCGGCACAAGGGCCTGTAAAGGAGGAACAGGTTTGGAATTATGAGACTGATGAAGAATGAGACTGTATTTGGCCGACCAGTATGCTGGAGGCTTTCTAGGGGCTTGAAGCTGACATACTGTCCTAATCTGGAAGACGAGTGGGCCATAAGGCTAAAGGTTACTTCTTTGAATATACTTCTATCCATGCCGGTCAGAATGAAGTCAAGTTCTCGTGGGACCCCATTGCATCCAACTCCCTACTAAGTCCCTTCATGCATGTTGTTTAACCATGTGATTCTCGTTGAGTGAATATCCTTGTATTTCTGCGTGCCAGTTTATATATCGTACCCATTGATGGACTCTTATCATCTGCACGTATAGAGGAGTATGATTCCGTTATATATGTACAACGTCTGATCTTCGAGGAACGTATTCGGTATATAAATATACTCTATCTAGTGTGAAGTTGTCTTAGGTCTATCTGAAGTCATGTTCTTAAGCTCCTCGACTAAGGGTTGAAGATCCGTTTCGTGGCATACGCACATCTGTAAGTCGAATGTGACCATTCTTGGGTATTACTCGCATTGTGTATAAAACTCTTCTGCTCGATGAAGCCAGGACTTTGTAAATATCAAATGGAGAATGCGTGACATTGCGCACTAGAATAATAACAGCCAGGACAGAAATAAGGAGTGGAACCGTAAACCGGTGCAGTACCATGACATTCTCAATCGCGTCGAAGGCCGGTGTCAAGCTCCAGAGTGCAAGTAGCTGAAACATAGGTAAAGGGGAAGATGGCGGCTAAAGCGCCGCTCGAGCTGGAGAGAGAAAATTGCATGGTGGTGGTTTCCGTGTCTTTATATTGTTTTCTTTGGAGGCTTTTTATGACAATGAACAATTATGTAAAGAGAGATGAGGGCTTTATATATGCAACATTAAAGGTTAAAAGAAACCATTCCCATGAAACTTTGACTGACGTCACTTGCAAGTGGGGGTTATTGATAAGGCATGCTATCCTCTTGATTTATCCTTTCAGAATATGTTCTGAACAAGCTGCAACGACCCACAAAACATGTGTAGTCTACCAAAACATATGCTAACAGTTATTAGTACAAAGCAGCGCTGATCGTATGTGAGGACCGGTGCTAGTGGCTAGGGGCTCTATTGCTTGTTCTGTAACACACCTTGATTTGGGTGGGGGTTGCAGTGGTACTAGAGGCAGCACCGGGGTTATATCCGTGCGTTGAAGCAATCCTCTTCACGATCCGTCTAGGAGTTAGGTCTGGAACACTAACAGTCCAAGGTAAATGTCAGCTGGTCTCACATGCACTGCAGTAAGGTCATAAAAAATGTGCATTGTGAGTCCGTTGACTCAGAACTTCAATTTATGGTCGGTTAGAGTCACTGTTTGAGATGGGAGTGTTAAATTTCAAGATGCACTAGGAGCGTGTTTTGATAGGTTGAGAGTATGCACGAACAGCGAACTGCAGCTAACAAAGAAGCAAGTAAAGGAAGTGAGGGCACAGTTCGCCACTGACCGGAGTGTGGGAGGGCATGCAGAAATTGACAATCACAGTGGGTAGGTACTTATGTACTGTAGATTGTGGCTAATGAATATTTTGAAGGGCCCGACAAGAATACGTGTTACTATGGGTGAGCACTTCTACATACTTGGTTATTTAGGGATCAAGTGACCATTTGATCAGGCATAGTTCCTTTACTGAAGTATACAATCAATAGTTGCATCATGGATATATTACTGTGCATGTTCGTGAATATCATCTTGCTGTGTAAATATTATAGACTATTTACTTCTATGTATTTAGTTGAGATTAATCAAATGGTGCTTTATAAGTAACCAAATGAAGACTAGTTAATATCTAGTACCCACCTACAATCGGGCAACTGCTTTGCTTTGCTGGCCTTATAATGGCTTGAAAAACCCCTCTCCAAAGCTTTACCTGTTTTTTTGAGCGTGTCCTACAGAGACCTGTCGATATATGCATGCACTCGAGCATCTTGGTGGTTAATAAATGTGAGACAATGAGTGATGAAAAGGTGGAACTCATCCCCGAATTACTCCATAATGCAAAGATACTCTCTGTATTAAGTGTGTTTATTGTTTGTTTGCTAAGACTGAATCAGGTAGGATAGTAGCAAGATTACTCTGAGCGAGGAAAAAAGTAAAAGTACTGATGGATGATGAAAGGTATGAAAGAGAAGGGTGGACTTGTTGGTGCAATAGAAGCTATTCAGAGGACGACAAATACCATTGGAACAATCTCCGTGGTAAACAGAATGAAGCGAGTGTTTTAAGAAGATATGTCAGAGTAATCTATATGTCACCCAGCATTTTATGGCTGACAGGAAGTCACATGCTTAAAAGGTTTGTGGCGGGCTGAGTGATGGTATCAGGGTCCTATAGGCCTCGGAAGCACATGCTATCACACTGTGGCTTGACTTAGCACCAACCTTCTGAACCCTGTTAGATTAGATAGTTAATATAAATCTGAGCTACAAGGAAGAAATGCAGCCCGTCCAGCTGCAAATGTATTAAAGGGACCGGGCCACTATCCCCGATGAGGCAATTTGGAAGATCATCAATCAGCTTGATTCGTAGAAGCAATGATAGCGTCATGCGGGGACCACGAGAGTCAGCACCAGTAAATTAGCTGTACAGGCTGAATGTAACATCAATCGGAGAAGGCTGGCAGCTAAGAAGCGGGGTTAAAATGAGGTGATCGAGTCATTATCAAAAATGTGTATAAATCAAATGCATGGGTGTCTGACCGAATCATTCTCTAGTTGCCAAGTGAGCACCACAAACAAACATGAACTTCTTGTACCTTCTCACCCTCCTTTTCACTGCTGCAGTAGCAGTAGCTACAGCAACACCAGCGAAAGTTCTCTTACCAACCAAGCGAGATGGCTCCAGCGTCGTCTCCGCCGTGAACACCATCTCTGCCCAGCTTGTTACCCTCAATACCACCGTGAGCAGCTACCCGGGCGGCATTGAAGGAACACTATCTGCTCTCCAGATTCAAGCGGAAACCATTCAGCTCGAAGTCGATCTGAAGACCGCAATCAAAGTGACCCGGCAGTCTGCCAATTTCACCGACACCGAATCGCAGAAGGTAGCGGAAGCTTTCGTTACGCTGGAGCCACAGATCGCATCTACACTGGCCAACATTGTGTCGAAAAAGTCTGATTTTGATGATGGGCTGTTGGGAATCGCGTCATTGAGTTTCCTGGTCAAGTTCGATCTGCAAGAGTTGAGCATTCTGTCGAAGGCATTGGGGTCAGCGGTACAGGACAAGCTGTCAGGGACGTATGCGGATTTGGCACCATTGATTCTGAATGAGATTTCGACTGCGTTCAAGAAGGCGATTGCGGCTTATTCATAGAGTGGAGGATTCATAGAGTGGAGGATGGGTGTCATTCAGAGCTCAACTTGTAGTTAGGCCTTCTCGTCTGCACGTGTCTTTAAACTTTGTTGAAAATGCTATGGTAATAGAAGCAGGAACATAATTTCTTTCATAACTGGACGTCATCGATCAAATGAATATATAATGTGTTGAACGTTTGTTGATTAGTTGCCACATATTATGAATATACCCGGGTCATTTGTGATGATATATATTAACTTTTGTTGGTCAGAAACCCCTGTCTTAGGCACAAGGTACGTCATGGGAGCCCAGCACGATGCACCAACAATCTTAGCACTGAGGCAGCATTGGGCAGGGTGTCTTTTCTTCCACCTGGACGGTAAGATTATAGTTAGGTCGATTGACCATCACATGATAACGTGGTTGTGTCGTTTGTATGGGAAATTTCATAGATAATTAGAAGTGCTGCGACCGATGTCGGACAGGAGGCAGCTGCGAGGATATGTAGTGTTCAGCTGAAATCCACACCCCATGCACACTGCCCCAAAGAAGGAGCATCCGGGGATGTCCTGGGCCAAATTCCGATGATCAGATGCAGTTGAAATACTTGGGGAGTGGCGAGGGTAGGCCAATAGACCCACTTCAGCTGAATAGATCTCATTCCCGTATCTACGGATTGCAAATTTCAAAACTCCGTACGGAGTCCAGCCACCTCAATCACCGATCGGCGAACCACGTAATGCATTTATACTCTCCACTCTCTCTCTGGCTAGGAGCACTCAATACTTAGTCAAACTTACAGAACATTAGCTTTATCGATTCCATAGTTACGTATACCACACTACATAATATTGGACGCTATCTTAGCGCTAAGTTAGATATACACTTACTGACAAAGCAATATGTTGCGCCTGGGGAATCTATCATGCAAGTGGAGAGGCGGTGAGAATAGAGCTCGTCGAGAAGTTGACTAGTCAAGCAATTGATTATACGCCTCCTCCTATTACAAACCATCTAGCATACATACTGAGTGCCTACCGTGTTTGTTCCTGCATTTCGTCCCGCTACCCACTGCTATCGGCAAGACAGATACCCGGCGGAGTCATTTCCGAGGAAAGTGCAATACAGGAAAGGCCACAAAAGATGAGATTATGGAGGATCCTCGCAAGTGCCTTCAGAAGGATCTCGCTTTCTGGATCATATAATGTTCTTCCAGAAGGACGAAGCTTTGACCGAGAAGGCAGCACCGGCTTTATTAGTCGTTGGACGTTCAGCTGGGCAGGGCCCATTCTATACATTGCCAATCAAACGGGCTCACTCGAAGTTGAAGACCTTCCCCAGGTCCCGAGTGAGTACAGTGCCATAGGTCTACGAAGCGCATTCTCTGTCAAGCAGAGTGATGGATTACAAACGAGCAAGCAGCAATTTATAAGCACTGTATGGCATCTTGCCTATAAAACACTGCCAAGTCTGGCATTGTTGACAGTCGCTTGCGTTGCTTTGGGTTTCGCCCCACAAGCTGCTCTATTCGGTCTTCTGCGTTCCATAGAAGAGGATCGCAGAGGATTTGGTGCGTGGGGATATGTTCTTGGCCTGTGTCTCCCAATTGTAGTATCAGCGGTATTAGACCACAGAAGATACTGGATCTCATATCGATCATTATCACTCCGCTTGCAGAATCATCTTATGGTTGCACTCTTCGACAAAGCAGTCACATTCGACAGCATCTCTGGGACTGGTCCGTCTACGGATGCAGAGAATGACAGTACAGGAAGCAAGCAATGCTCCAGAAACCTAACAAATCTGATGGCAGTAGATGTGAAGCGCGTTTCCGAATTTGTTTCGAACTCTTTCTCAATCTATGAGACACCGCTGCGACTTCTGATATCTTCTGTGGTCCTTATAAGGCTTGTCGGCTGGCAAAGCCTATTCGTCAGTGTTTTGATCCTACTGCTATTATGGCCTTTGAACAACTATGCGATCGAGCGATATTCCCGTTCTCAGAAGGAATTGATGGAATATCGTGATCGCAAGCTTGCCTCTGTCACAGAGGTTCTTCATGGCATTCGTCAAATCAAATTCTCCGCCACGGAGGAGCAATGGGAAGCCAAAATCGAAGCACTACGCACGGGAGAGCTGGATATGCAAAGAGAGGCCTTCCAGTGGAACCTTGTTTTGATGTCATTCTATCTATTGACCCCAACGGTTCTGTCAACGGTGCTGTTGACTGTGTACGCGGTGATACACGGAAGCCTGTCTCCGGCAACAGCGTTTACCGCTATGTCAATCCTGAACACCGTGCAAAACTCACTTAATTCAGTGCCCAGTGTGATCACTGCTGGATTTAACTGTATACATAGCGTCAAGCGCCTTTCTGACTACTTGGACACACTGCAACATGTACCAGCTGTTTTGCCTTCCAAAAGCATTGATTTTTGTAACGCTTCGTTGGCATGGCGAGGAAGCAGTGGTTACAATCCCGACGTCCTGAAAAACCTGAATATGTGTATTCCACAAAATTGTCTGACCCTGATCACGGGGCCCACGGGTGCTGGCAAAAGCCTTCTCTTGGCGTCAATATTGGGAGAGTGTGATATTCTCAGCGGTACGGTCAAAGCGCCAACTGGAAGAGAATGGACCCCAGTATTTGAGACGTACCATGGATGGCTCTTAGAAGGCACCACCGCTTACGTCGCACAAACGCCTTGGATAGAAGCTCTTACCATCCGAGATAATATTTTGTTTGGCCTGCCATTTGACGTTCGAAGGTACAAGCAGGTGATATTTGCATGTGCACTGGAGTCAGATCTGCAAGCAATGGTGGATGGGGATGAGACACACTTGGGGCCAAACGGTGTTAATCTGAGCGGTGGGCAAAAGGCCCGTCTTTGCCTAGCCCGAGCGCTGTATTCCAGAGCAACGGTTCTGCTCCTGGACGATATATTCAGCTCCGTTGATGTACACACGGCTGCCCATTTATGCCAATATGCTCTGGCTGGGCCACTTGCACGGGATAGGACGCGTATTCTCGTTACTCATCATGTGTCCTTATGCCGGGATCATGCTCAAGGCATAGTCCACGTTGATGGGGGGACCGCACACTTCAGTCCCTTAGCGAACCCAGAAACAAAAGACGGGGTGGACGACAGTTGGACGGATTATCTTAATATGAAGCCTTTCGTAAAGGGAGTCAGCTACAGCAGCTCCGATAATGATGCGACCGTCAGATCGTCCCAAAAGTTCATTGTCGAAGAGACTAGGGAGAAAGGAGCTGTCAAATGGGCCGTCCTGCAAAATTATGTCCAGCAGAGCGGTACTCGTTCCTACTGGATGTGCTTAGTGATGGCGTTTCTAACCTATAGCATACTCATGCTGAGCAGGGTAAGTGCCTAACTCCCAAGTCAAGACAGAAACAGTACTCATTCTCTCACAGACCTGGTGGCTGGGGAAATGGAGCCAATCCTACCAGATCCCAACACCGAATGAGCAACACAATGTGTCATACTACGCCAAAGTCTACATTATCTTGTCTGTACTAGTGTGCATAGTCGGTGCAACTCGCAGTTACTTCGCGATGATGGGTTCTTTAAGGGCTTCGGAGGTTCTCTTCCGTCGCTTTCTTCACCAAGTTCTCCGGATGCCCTTGCGTTGGATTGACACAGTCCCAGTTGGACGGATACTCAACCGCTTCTCAAACGACTTCAATCTCGTGGACTCTCAAATGGGGGACGACATGCGAGCCATTTTATCCTACGGAATGGATGTTGTGATGGCTGTAGTCCCAAGCCTAATTATCAACCCACTGTCACTCGTTTCCAGCTTGATTCTTGGGTTGATTACCGCTAGGTACGCTAATTGGTACTTGGTAGCTGCACGAGAGATAAAACGTCTCGACAGCGTGGCCCGCAGTCCGATTTACGACCATCTCGAATCGTGCATGGCCGGTTTGTGGACGATCCGAGCTTTTGGGAAAGCTCGTGTCTACCAGGAACAGTTCCGACAGCGCTTAGATCGCCGAGCACGTACTCAATGGCACAGTTGGCTATTCAATCAGTGGTTAGCCGTCCGGTTGGATATGATCGGGGCTGCATTTACTGCGATTTGCGCGGCTGCTGTGGTTTTGCTTGAGGTCGAGGCTTCAACTGCCGGGTTCGCCATTAATTTCACACTGAAGCTCACTCAGTCGATATCGTTTGGGATTCGCAATTATGCGTCTTTGGAACTCGATCTGAACAGTGTGGAAAGAGTCTTAGAGTACTGCCATTTGGAGACTGAGAGCGATGGTGGCAATCCCGCCCCTGCCGGCTGGCCCTACAATGGAACACTCGAGGTCAGGAACTTATCAGTACAGTATGCACCTGACATAGAGCCAGCACTACATAATGTCACTTTCAAAGTGGGAAGTAACCAGCGCATCGGCATAGTTGGAAGAACTGGAGCCGGAAAGTCATCCTTAGCCCTGGCACTGTTCCGCGTTCTCGAGCCATGCGCAGGACAGATTCTCATCGATGGTCTTGATATCTCTACCATCCGACTACATGACATCCGAAGTCGACTGGCCATTATCCCACAGTCTCCATTCCTCTTCAAAGGAACAGTGAGGTCGAACCTTGATCCCTCAGGCAACTGTGAAGACTCAGAACTCACCTCCGCTCTTTCCCGTGTCAATTGGAGCAGTTTCACGTCCTTGGACAACAACCAGCACATACGCACTAATATAACTCCTGGACAAGAAGCCTCAATACTGAATGATCCAGTATCTGACGGAGGCTCCAACCTTTCACACGGCCAACGACAGCTCCTTTGCCTAGCGCGCGAACTGCTCCGAATGCCGCGTATATTGGTCCTAGATGAAGCGACATCCGCAGTGGATAAGGAAACAGACGGTCTCGTGCAACGCTCAATCCGGTCGGAGTTCGGTCGGAACGGCACTACGTTGCTGGTGGTTGCTCATCGCCTCAGTACAGTTGCTGACTTTGACCGTATTCTTGTGTTGGGAGGCGGAACTGTGCTGGAGTTCGGTAGTCCCGCGGAGCTCATGCGTCGGAAGAATGGTGCTTTCAGGGACATGGTGGAGACGGATGCAGAGAGGGAATTGCTATACAGGGAAATTTTTGCTAGTCGGAAATAGATGTAGTGTTAGTGGTGAGGGTATCTATTCAGATTCATACCCTATTGTTATCTGTTTTCATTAGCCTGATTAAGCCTGTTGGGTAGATAATATCCTATCTATGCGTGTTCTTCATTGTACGAAACAGTTAAATGGCCACAACCGCTATCAAACCGCCGAAAACTTGCAGATACACTTGGAACATTGCATGGTTCTGTAAAGCGCGTTGTCGCTGCACCTTTCACGCACAACCAACAAAAACAAATAGATGCAGTCCACAGGCACAGGCACCTGACCAATTCCGTACGGGTCCGAAGGCATTGCATTTCCTCCTCAAATTCTATCACCATTTGCTTCTTCCCTTTTATCTATGCTTCTATATGAATCCCCCACATATAGTATACCCCACTAGCTGAGTAAGTCTTCCAATTCAAAGAACACCCAAGCTTCCGCACACGATGATAAATACCTCTACCACATCTTTCCAGCTCACCATTTTATCCGAAGGGCGATGGAACTTGCTCGGCCGATAAACCCCATCCGTATCTTTACTCAGCAATTGGCGTCTCTCGGGCACAGTGGGCGGTTGCGCCATATACCGCACAGGCACGGAGAGCTTCATGATAGCAGAGAACAGAAACACAACTGCACCAGGGCTAGGTGAAACCAAAGTGCCCTCCACAGTTCTTTCCGCCCTGGTAGCACAGAACCAGGACCGCCAGATAACAGGTACCATCGCATAGAAAAACCACACCACATACATAAGGATCATCGGAGTGCATACGCGAGTCCAGAATGGCTTTCGGTGACGGGCCGATCGCTCGTTTATGGGGGAGACTACCGTGCCGGTGATTTCAAAGCTAACGATGTTGCCGGGTATCCAGGAGCGGAAAATGCGGGTGGCGTTTACTGTAAAGAAGTTAGCTTGTGCTATGGCGGTAGTGCGATATGGGATCCGCGGAAGGAACTTACGTGGCGTGTTCCAGAACCGGTTTGATTGTTGGTTCTTGGCTGCTTGGATACCGATACCGCCGTGCATGCGGATGTAGCAGAATTTGTGCAGTATAGTGGCCATCAGAAGAACAAGGTATAGTCGTCGCATCTGTTGTTCCTGCGAGACGGATGCGGTGTTCGTTTCTGATATCACAGGCCATGAGATCCACGGAACAAAGAGAATCATGAGTATGTTCGGAATAGCTGTGTAGGTTTTGACGACATGGCAGAAGCCTACGATGCGCTGTAGAAGGCTTCTCTGACCGGGGACACCGGTGTTGAAGAAGAACCAACCAAGCTTTCGGTATGAAAGGATGTTTCCATCCGTCTGCCTGAGGTTAATGACAAATACTTGGAATTATAAACTGGTACACTTACCCATCGCGCGCGTTGCTTGAACCACGCAGCCAAGGAATCAGGAGCCAGGCCATACTGCACTTCGTCTCTCACAAACGTAATGCGCCAGCCTTTGTCGGCCAGAAGCCAAGCACATAGGATATCTTCACCTGCATTTTGCAGAGGCCAGCCACCGATGCTATCCAAAGCGCTGCGCCGCATGACATGTGCAGCATGTTCCTCCCAAACTGTCATTGATCGGCTCAGACAGACCCGCGAAGACATTTGTGTCCTGTCCGAGGGGATCACCCTTGGGAGCATTGTAGAATCGCTGCATCCGTGTTAGCCAACTACACGAAAAAAGATTGGAAAGAGCGGGTATTTATACCTGCGGTGGCACAGCCATAGCTGCACTTCCGTCCACCAGCAACTGAGGAACAACACGCCTCAGCCAGTCTTTGACGGGGATCATATCCACATCCAGGCCTGCAACGAACTCGGAACCTCCGTTCCGACGAGCACTCTCTTCCAGGCCGTATCGCAGGTTACCCGCCTTGTAATAATGTGGGACACCAGGCGGCTTCTCCCGAGCAAGGTACACAACTTTCTGAAAGCCATGTCGCCCGTTATTGAACCTCTTTACTGCCTTTTTCACCTCGGTATCCCTCGCATCATCGTGTAGAAAAACACGGAATCGGTCTTGAGGATAATCTTGAGAAGCCGCACCAGCGATCGTGTCCATAATAACATCCAGAGGCTCTCCGCAACAGGTAATGCAGATGTCGACTGTTGGCGCATGCTCTCCATGCAGATAGAAAGAGGGCCGATGGACCGGTCTCCGGCCCCATCCGATATAAAGGAACGTCTCAAACCGTGAGAGGAACTCCAATATAGTACTTATCACTTCTATCAACACATTGAGCCACAAGAAGCTCCAGACGGCAATATTTGGTATTGACAGGCTCAGGGTGAGCTTCACCCGCCCCGCCAAGTAGCCGAAGTAAAGCACCCAAGTCGTCAGATGAGCGCACACTAGTCTTGGAGAATCTAACGGAAATTGCCCCAAGTTATGTGGTCTCTTCTCAATGTGGTAAGGTGGGCATGTTTGGAGGTCGATTTTCTTCTTCTCCTGCTGGTTTAAATCACTTGTAACGGTTTCGGTGTATGATCCCGACATTGCGATGCCTCTGTGGAATCTTAGTGACTGGTATGTGGGATGTACATCTGGATAGCACGAAAGATAAATAGTCTACTGCTACTGCGCTTTGTACTTCTTTTTCTTTATTGTGGCCACCCGCAGGCTCATATTCCAAAAAGGTACAATCCACATTGATCAGCACACATGGTCAAATGTCTATATTGACCGCATTCTGCCGCCGATAACGGATGACCCTAGTCAGTGCCCCGGGCAAATCTTTCGGCATCCATCTTGATTCTGACTGGTGATACATCTACTTTATCACTGCAGCGCCCCACCTTAGCTAGTAAGTTTCGTCACGACCGATCCGCCCGATCGGGTTCAGCTGAGGCTGAGGTGGGGCGGCTGTACTGTGTGGTCCGTAGCCGCGATTGAATAGATGTGCTCTGGTATTTGCAACTCAACACTTCCAGATCGTCGAATTAGTGCTTACACAGGTAGAATGCAGGGGGGGGCAATCAAGTCCCGAAAATCAGGTAAGATGACACTGAAAGGAACAAAAGCAATAACGTCTATCGGCAGCTCAGCTACACGGATAACCCGACAACTCCCCGAAATCGGGTCACCCGCGGGTAAGAAAATAATGGAAATGGAATGAAATCTGCAAAATATGTACATCCCTAGTCCAAAGAGTAATTCTAATTGGGGGGAAAAGGGGGATTGCTTGCAATTCTGCCCAGATTGTCAAAAGAAGATGACAAGATGTGCTGAGGGCATTAGCCCGTAGTACAGGGGTGGTTGTTGCATGGGGTTCTTTTGCATAAGTACCAGTTCTGTTTAAAATGTGTCATTCATGATTCGAGCATTGTATGTCAGACTATGCGCGTATGTCATGCACTAATGTGGATGCGGTCTTCGCAATCACGGCTTGTTGGCATACTACTCCCTACATGGACTCTCATCTTGCCGTAGCCTCTAGTCTACTGCTTAGCCGTGAAGTTGTGGGACCAAATAGACTGGGAAATGTATTCAGAACCAGCCAAGCCACTATAACATGCCAAAGTCACCGGAGGCACACCACTTGCAAGCTGCTAGCCAGGTTTAGAAATCAGATTGAGTTTGGAGAAGATAGTGTTAGCTGTGTTTGTCAGAGCCTTGGCCGAAATGCGATCTTCGGGATTTGCACTTGCATTAGCGAGGTACCACATCTGAGCCTACTGAACTTACGTTTCATGAGAATTATATCGAGACTCACCGCTATTCAAGCTGATAAGGAATTTGTCCGAGTGTGACAATGTGATAACAGATAACAATCGCTGAGGTTGCATCACTAGCCGGTGGCGTAATCGCACAAGATCCATCGGGCGCACGGAGCCTGTATAAGACTAATTTAAATTGAAGAGCTGTAATATACTGATCTGCAGTTTCTGTCTGAGAACCTTAAGCAATGAACTCGGTCGGATTTCTGGTTATGTACCACATCAATCTCAACGATCAGTAAGGTCAGGATAACGATGAAAATGCGCTTCGAGTGGACTCGATCTCTTTTCATCTGGGACCGAGGTAGCTCCAGAGATATTAATGCAATCGACTACGGCTAAGTTGGGTTGTGAATGGTAGGTTCAATACTCATCGCCGCAACAACTCCGTATTCAGATACCATGAACATGGTAATTTGAAAGCAGGGACTTATAATTTTCGAAATCACTCGTCTAGCCCGGGTGGAGCACGAATATCCCTGCCTAGAGTGGAAATGAGATAGATCACTCCCGATGCTGCGATGGGGTGGCGGGGTCAAGCTGGATAGATGGTTCTACCCCATTCCCGCAATTGGCGGTCCTACCAGCAGATAGAAATTGGAGAAAAGACTCTATCCCTCTAGATAAGTTTGCCCATGCTCTGTATAACAAAGCCAGCAAGGCAACTCAGCTTCAGTGCATTGAGAGGATACGGGGTGAGCTTCAATATGGACAGAAGAGTTCCTATTAAAGACGCCTTAGAGGCCACGACCTCGAACGATATTATCATCTGCGGAACCGTACAAAATGTACAAAGCGGTGAGGAATGCACAGCTATCACTATTAATGATGGCTCAACCATCTCATCAATCCAAGCTCGAATGCCCGCCGTTCGGTCAGATGATGATTCTTCACTCTCACTGGGAGCTACAATCCAACTCCAGGGCAGACTCGAGCCCCGTGAGGCAACATCATGCCTTAGTCACCAGAAGCAGCAAGCAACCTTCAACGTGAAAGACTTCACTATCGTTGGTCCAGCCGACTCTGCCTTCCCTCTTTCTCACCGTCAACCGTCTCCGGAATTCCTACACCTCAACCCACACTTGCGTATCCGCACCCCACAACATGCCCTCATGGCACGATTTCGCTCCACTGTTGTGAGCGCACTTTCCAACCTCTTTGACACACACCCGGACGGACCATTCTATCAGGTACATCTTCCCATGCTCACCTGGACGGACTGTGAAGGAGGCGCGGAAGTGTTTGCCGCTCCAACGCAGCGTTCCAAGCGTGCCGACAAGGAGATGACCGACACCTACTTTGGTTCCCGAAAATACCTCAATGTCTCTGCGGTCTTCCATGCAGAAGCATTCGTACAGGGTCTCGATCGTATCTGGACGTTAAGCCCTTGCTGGAGAGCAGAACGGACGGACAGTAGCCGTCATCTGGCTGAGTTTTGGATGCTTGAGGTAGCAATGAATTACATTGATTCTCTAGAGCCACTATTCAACCTTATGGAAGAGACTTTACGCAGTATTGTTTCACGCTTGAAGGCCAGTCCAGCAGGACAAGAAATCCTTGCCGAATCGGGGTCCGACGAGCTTCTTCAGCGGTGGGAGAAGCTATTATCGCCCAATTGGCCTCGAATCACTTTTTCCGAGGCGACAAAGCTTCTTGAGCCTTTTCGTGCAACAAATGTAATCTCCCCGGCAGCTAGAGTACAAGACGTCACCCCAGAAGAGGAAAAGTACCTTTGCGATCATTTCAATTCCCCCGTCTTCCTGACACACTTCCCAACCCAGATTCGGCTCTTCCAGGCTGCCCAATCTGCCAAAGACATAAGCGAAATACCGCCCGGACAAGACTTCCCTCCTGATCAGACAACTGAGTCCTTCGATCTCCTCCTACCAGGGATCGGAGAAATATGCAGCGGGGGCCTAAGGGAACATCGTCTGGATATTTTGATTGATACTATGCGCAAGAAACGGTTTCTACGGGGGCAGAAGCCCGGTCCTGTGCCAGAACGGAATGCCCCTGTGGATGCGAAGCCGTACCCTTACCTCCATCCTGGAGAGGAACTTCAGTCGGTGGAATGGTTCGCCGACTTGCGCCGGTGGGGAACGTCGCCGCACGGGGGCTTCGGGATTGGCTTTGAACGACTTTTGCAGTATCTGACAGGGACGGAGTCGGTTAGAGAGGTAATATCGTTTCCGAGATACTTTGGGGTGTGTGGATGCTGAGATTCATGTGCGTATGTAAGGCGGTCTGCGGGGTATTCAATTACCAAATATTTAGTTAGCTTCCTAGGTTACTAGTCATCAATACATTGTAGATGTGCTAAGATTTGTATTTTTTCCGCGCGATTGAAGTTGTAATACTGTGTCGGATTCATCATCATGGCTAAGTTGGTGATGCAGAATCGTATGACCATATCAATGCCCTGTTATACCACGTCAATATAGTATCCATTTCCTCATATATTAGAGCAATCTGGACAATAACGCCATATTTGAAAAGGTCATTAGACGCTGATATTGATCGAGCTTCGAGGGCATCCAAAAAGGGACAGGAGTCAGTGATAAGCTTCTGGCTGCGGGAATGTCTCGTTACGCCCGCAGCCGGAGCCGTACCCCTTGACTGTCACGGGTGCATGAGCCATGCTTTAACTCTAGACATTAAAGTGCATTATTCATGCTTTTTCCAATTTACCGCTACTAAGCATCTACTATGCCGCCAAGGAGCCACCGGTCATCGATTTCGCACGTATGCTGGCCAACTACAAGTATATATAGAAATACATTTCAGTACCTAAACGCGAACACAACAGCATTACAGCAGCAGGTTAGATCTTTTCCGCGGGCGGATAAAGTCCCCCTTTGGATGATTTATTCCCCAGTTTGCCATGGTCAAGATAATTCGTTTGGAGAAAGTCGACGGTCTTCTCAGAATCGAGACCTCGTTCAGCGATATAGTGTTTTTCGATGAAAGCAACGGTGTCAAGTCCAACGGCTATAGCAAGAACACAATCAGCATATATCGCAGAATTAGTATGGTATAGGGCATGGCATACCATCCATCATCTTGCAAGGCAGAGTCCCTCCCTTCACAAACATCTCAGTCCACAGTGAGTCAATCTCACTCGGTGTCGAAACATCCTCAGCCAGAATGGTAAGAGCCTCGCGCTTAACAGCAGCCCACAAACGGTTGAAAATGAACCCAGTAGATTCCTTCCTTGCAATGTAAGGCTTGGTCGCCACTTCTTTCGAGCGATCAGCCATGAAATGAAGAATTGATGGCTCTGTGAATCCATCCGTCATCAGTTCCACAACCATGACCTGTGGAGGCATGTAGTAGTGCATGTTCATGATACGGGTCTTCGTTGCTTCCGACACCTTATCCAGCATTTCTGAGGAGCGATAAGAGGATGAATTGGTTGCCAGAATGCAGTCTGTCGGGGCATGTTTCTCTAGCTCTGCGAAGGTGTCGATCTTGAGTTGGAGTACCTCAGGAACGCACTCTATGACGAGCCACGCATTCTCTAACGCCTGTGCCAAATCCTCAAATGCTGTGATGGGGCCGGGGCTCGCTCCTGTATGTACTGCATATGAGGCGACATTCTCATTCACATAGGTGATGCAGTCTGCGCACTGCTGGGTGCTCGGGTCGCGGACGTGGACGTTGTAGCCTGCTGATGCCCAGATGCAGGCTGGAAAGTTGGTTAGCTGTGTCATGCATTGTTTGTCAATCTGGAGGCCAGGATCATATACCGATACGACGTCCTAAAACACCACCACCGAGAACTGCTACAGGACGTTCGCGGTAGTTCTTAGGTGGTTGCCAGGTTGAAGTCATTGTTGCAGGTACGGTTGGTGTATGGTCCTCTTGGTTTGGTGTCTCGATTGAAGCTGAATGTAAAGTTAGAATCTATTGTATATCCAGAGAGCTCGTCGTAACCTATGGAAAGGGCACTTTCATCTTTTAAAACATATCTGATGCATCACCAGATCCACTCCTTCTCCAGGAATGGCAATGTCTGGTTCTACATCCATCAACTATGTCCCGAGTTACCCGTGGCTTCTGCACCACCGAGCGTATTCCTTGATAGGGCAGCTTTGAGTACCCTCGGATCTTCTAAACATTACTGTTTCAAATTGATGCACCTGAGTGTCCCATGGTGCCTTGCTTTCGTATTGCCATGCTCAACAACATCAGCGCTGCGGCGGGTCTAGACCGGATGTTTACCTCGGAAAAACGTCCCGGTTTCTGCGTTCCGATTGGCGGGTACGGATCTAATCCAGAGGTGCTCGGCATGCCGACACTTTTCACCTCGGAGAAATTCAACCAAGGTAAGTGGGCTCCTTTGAGGAAAATTTATACGCACACTCCTACTTGTTACGGTAAGGCTAAACGTTCAAGCTAGTCTGATTTTTGCACTCCTATGTCATCAATGCTTCACTAAATGACTTTCTCCGGGTGTGGGAATGAAGTAAGTTGTTGTTCTCTTACATTCTTGCTTCACGCTCTAGCAGAGTCGGCTGTGGCTTTGTTTGTGCGGGGTTAACATTATTCTGATCTAATAATAAATTATCAAAGCCGGACGACTCTATCAGTGAATATATGAACCGACAAGCGGGTTCATAAAGGCCGAAATTCAGGGATGAGGGAAGCCGAATGAATTGTATGATCTAAATAAATTTTATATACATAAGTCTAATGGGCACAAATGCAGGATAAGTGCTCAAGAGAGCGTTCTAAAAAGAGAAGATTTGATCCGTCATTTTCGCCACGGCACCTGGGGATTGAAATCCTAGACCAGCCAAACCTTTCTTAGCAGCATTGACCATGCCAGGAGGACCACAAAGCATGATCCTAGTGTCTGGACCAGGCTCAGGGAGCTTTTCACGCATCACATCGGACGTCACGTAGCCCTTGCCATACTGCCAGTCATTCGGAGGGTGATCCAACATGTACCAGATTTTCAACGATCTTGGATACGCAGAGGCAAATGCTTCCAGCTCTCTTCGCAGGAGAATATCATCTTCCGTACGGTTGGCGTAAACAAGAGAGATCTCGGTGGTATCCTTGTCGTCTTCACAGATTGCCCGAATAAGTTGGAACATAGGTGTGATCCCCGTGCCGCCAGCTATCATGCCGATCTTTTTGCAGAGATTCCTCTTGTATCGCATCGCGCCTTTGGGCCCACGGAAGAGGACTTTGTCACCGACATTGAGGTTGGCAAGGTACTGGCCTGTGAGCAAGCCATCGGGATAACATTTGATAACTAACTCCAGTCTACCCAAGTCAAGATTGTTCGACGTCGGGGTGTATGATCGCGATACGGATTGGCCGTTGACGGTTGCTTTGATGGCAACGTGTTGCCCGATAGGCAGACCAACCACATCCCCCTTGCGAGGAAGCTGAAAGACGAAGCGATAGACGTTGGGGGCAAGCAGTGTCTTTTCGACGAGTGGTAAGCTCTTGTATTCTTTCGGTTGAAGGAAGCCAGGGACAAGGTGAGGGTCTGGCCTGTGTATAGTCTTTCTTTTGATTCGAGGTGGGTATTTCGTGAAACCCGACTCAATTTCCGTGAGCTTCGAAAGGCGAGAAGCGACCAATCCGCCTAATACAGCACAGATACAGGCTGTGGCGGCTGCTCCAGTAGCAAAGCCTCCATGAGGTGGGGATGAAGACAACCTGATCGATGACAGGTCCGGCAGGCTGGGAAGAAGCTCAGCTAGATGATGAAGGCTGAGCTGTGGTCTGAAAGCTTTGGACGCAAGATAAAGCGAGGCAACCGAGCCAACAGTGAGACCAACAGTACGAGTAGCATCGTAACCATCCTTCTTTTCAGGTGATGACACCGATGTTGGCTGGATAAGTCTAACAGCTGTAGGAGCCTTGTATTCCACCGCATCTTTCAATGTCCCGATCAGGAAGGATTCCAGAATCTCATTTGCATCCTCTGAATGGCCCACGTCTTCATACGCCGCCGTCGCATCTTGGCCAGCAACATCAATCAGGAGATCGGCACCGCCAGGGTGATCCTTTACGTAGCTTGTGACATCGTACACTAAGCTCAGCACATTAGTGTGCTGACAGCACGAATGTTCAGGTATTTTGAACACTCACCTTTTCCGTGGATGGCAACCCACAAATCGGTCTTGCTATTGTGTGAGCCAACCTCCTCCAAAGAAAATGTCTTCATCGTGGTGATTGCAATGTTCAGATTGTGACAAATTTGGTGACGGGCGTGTGCGGAAGTAAATGCTTCTAGCGCTGGACAGCGAATTGGATGCGCTTTAAGAGTGATGACCTGCGGTTCTATTTGTATGCGAATACTTCTGAAACATACCTAATCCCACGGTTGCAAAACATAAACTGTCAGTGTGGATACTACCAATGTAGTTGGCGTTCACCATTCCGAGGAAGAGCTTGCCGGTCTGGCCATTTATCTGTCCCATCAGCTCCAAACCTCGGATGGTGACAGATCCTTCCGAGGAACAATCATGCCACGCGATATGCGAACCTTTACAGCACATCTGCACTACTGTTTGAGGACTTGGACTGTATGTGGGTCGAGCAGAAATTGACCGAGCATCAGGATGTCTGCGGGATGTCTTCATTGCCGTTGCGAAGATATATAAGTGTCATCATGCTATGCAAGACTCAGATTGTAGAACATCAGCCGGACAACCGCAGTATCAACAATGCCTTCGCAAACGTTCTATCTTCTTGGGGAAAGCCCATCGTCTGCAAGAGAAATTCAGTTTGATTCTTCCGCAAATGTTGATGATTTGAAACATTTGATTGCCGCACACTTTGCAATCGTTGAGCCAAGTGGTTGGTAGCCCCTGCCGCAGGGCTACCGCCACAGCGGCCAGGCTAAATCCATACCAGCCTTCGCTCATGCCACAGGCTTTTAGTAGGCAAGTTTTGCTTCTAATAAGGTGAGATTTCGGCATGTACCACAAACAAGTCTCACCTTGTAAGGAACAAATCTTACCTGAAAGTGGGCAACAGCGCTGTGCCAAGAGCGAAGGCTGGTGTGGGGGCAGCCTGGTTACTGTGGCGGTAGCGTCATCCTCACAATAGTTCGTTCTTTTACTGACTTCCAATACGTAGGAATTGGCTTCCAAGGGGACAAAGCTGTCTTGAATGAACTCTCAGAGGTGCTGGCAGCACCTGGTCCTGTACCCCTCACAATCGACGGACACGCCGTGCGCGACCCTCCCTGTCCCAGGGAATTACCTTTCGTCGGCACCTTTTTCGAAGTTTACCCTGACCATCTCGGAAATCATCAGCGACTCTTTGAACGATATGGCCCCATTGTGAAAACAAATAACTTAGGTCGCGTGACCTACCAGACCAATGATCCAAGAATAGCAGCAATCGTTTTTGCCGAGTCGGATTTCTTTACCAAGAAGATCAATGAAGCGCACCCCTTGGCGGGGCTTAAGACCCCCTCTGCTGGCATTTTCCTTGGAGACACTGATACCGAAGAATGGAGAGTCACTCACAAGTTCTTGCCTCCTGCCTTGGGCCCGAAGGCGGTCCGACACTACGCCCCAACGATGCAGAAGACAGTCGAAGACTCGTTCAAGGTTTTTGACGCGCTGGATGAACAGGGCGAGGCTTGGAACGTGTACCAGTATATGCTCAAGCTGGGTTCTCAGGCGGTTGGAAAGCTCGTTCTAGGGCTCGACTTTCAGCATTTTGAAGCACTGGATGCTCCACTTCATGAGATGGTCCATAACATTGCTGAAATGCTTTCTCTCAATAAGAAGGTTACATCTATGGGTAATTGGTATGCTGGATTGCCATTTGGCGACCCAAAACGACTCCGAAGCTTGAAAACCAGCATCGAGGACATGGTTGCGCAGTCAATGGAGGCGGCTTCGCGGGGAGGCCACGAGGATTTGCCTTTGCAGGATGCTGCTCTGAAAGCAGATAACATGGTTGGTATGTACAATCCTTTATTCTTAGTAGCATGTCCAAGTGATAGGGGAAAGCTGACCCATAGCAGACTATGCCGTTCGTGCGACTGATAACAAGGGCGAGAAGCTACCAAAGTCAAGTCTAACCTGGGCACTAGTTGTTGCCACTGGCGCTGGTTTCACTACGACCAGTTCTCTCCTATCCTGGCTCATTTACGGTCTCTGTGTGTACCCAGGCATGCAAGAACGCCTTCTCCAAGAACTAGTAGATCATGGACTTGACGAAAACACCGAAATTACGGCTGATTTCACCGATGAATTGGAGTTCCTTGATAAATATATCAAAGAAACGCAACGCCGCCACAATCCATCCTTCCAGCCAGGCCGAACAGCAAAGGTTGACCTGGTCTTACCTGGAGGGTACAGGCTGCCCAAGGAGTCAGTTATAGTGCCCGCACTGCACCATATTCACAACCATCCTGATCTTTGGGACAACCCTGCTCGATTCAACCCTGACCGCTGGGATACCGAGGAGGTAAAGTCCAGGCACAAGGCGGCATATATTCCTTTTGCAACGGGCCCGCGCATGTGTATTGGGTTCAACTTTGCACTCCAAGAGGTCAAGGTCTTCTTGCCCAAATTGGTCTACCGCTATAAGTTCTCCTTGGAGGACAACGGGCCTATCGAGTATGACCCCATGTTTCAGCTGATCAGGCCCAACAATCTGTATGTACGCGCAGAACGGCGGGTGAGATGGCCGCCAAAGTCGATGCCAACAGCAGCATAGAATTTCTGTAGCCCTGAACGCCATTGGAGCAAAGAGGACCAAGCTCGCCGCCATGAACGAGCTGTACCCACGAGAGTGTGCTTGTATATAGTTAGATGATTTCCCACATAGAATATATGCAATTTGACAGCACTATGTCCCGTTTCCCTTGCATGGTTGTTCTGGACTTTACGTTTTGGGGTGGGGGGTCGCCTTTTGGAATCTGACTCAGGCCGCATTAACTCAGTCGATTGCATTGAAGATCAATCTTTTCCTTTCTCAAGTCATTAGTAAATATTCATCCCTCATACACATACCATTACATGGCTATATATATATATTTATTCATCTATTCATACTGTCGTAGGTCCTAAATCAAGATAATCATACAAGTGTCAGCTACGAAGACCCCAACAGCCTCCTTGCTTATAGCCCTCTACGATGAACAGGCCAATTACCAGGTTAATTATAAGTCAGTACTAGTAATCACAACCTCAACCAAGGAGACATCTTCGAGGCACCATGAAGGGTGTAACTTGGGAAGAGGTGTAACCGAAAGGCTTTAGGTAAGGCGGATAGATGTTTAACATCTATGACACTTTGGTGGTTAGCGATAGTACAAGAACGGCTCGATGAAAAGTGTGCTGGACCATAGGTGGAGTCCAAATAGCAAATGCCATGATTTAACATGCCGATATTACCGAGTCCCCGGCCCGTTTCCGGCATGCCGAGTTGTGCCCCACAGCGAAAACTATCCTCCAATCGGAACACGTGCAATCTCAGCAATCTTCCGAGGTTAGTATCTGCCTGATACATCATGATTCCTGCCACAGCCACAACTTCCTCGGATGACCGCAGGCACCAGATAGATCCTCGACAATCAGACGCTAGAATGCCCACCAACCAACAGAAATCAACGCCTAGGCGCCACCAGCGATCGACAATTGCCTGTGAGACCTGCAGATTTCGCAAAGTGAGATGCAGTCTCAACATTACGGGTATTCCTTGCATCGGGTGTGCACAGGATAACACACAATGTATCGTGGATCCGAAAAGACAGGAAAGGTGGGCGCGAGTTTATCATCGTATTGATATGCCAGACTAACTGAGAGTTCTTTTTCAGGCTTCGCCGCACTCGGACGTCTAGAGTTCAGCAACCTCATACCCCTTCAAACAACGTCCTGCCGGGTGTGAGCCGCGCAACCCGGCCCCAGGTTATCTCGTCGCCTGCTCCTGATTATCCCCGAGAGACGATACATCAATACGCGACCGATCCCGTATCCAGAAGGGGCACACCTTTACTGCCCAATGACGCAGAAAGCGAGGAGCGTTATGGACTTGAGATTGCTGCCGCTGCGTTGGGACAGCCTCAAAGAGCCGGCAGAGTGCCTTTCTACTCCGGTAAGGACTCAAATTACAGCGAGTACCAGCTTGGTCGACACTAATCCCATATAGGAGCAGGAACTGGGCCAACATCTGCTTTGGAAATATGCTTTGCCGACCAGTCGCTGTCGAGACATTTCCTCGTGCCGTCGAGCCCAGCTGTTCATCTGGCGGAGGAGGATAAGAAGTATCTCGAAAGCAAGGGTGTATTCACAATGCCGGGCTCAGCAACATGCGAGAGTCTTTTGCGAGCCTACTTCCATCACGTACATCCGATCATGCCGATACTTGAACCAGACGTAATTCTCGAACACCACCGCACCGGCCGATTACCGGAAAACAACGTCTTGATATTTTGGTGCATCTTTTTCGTGGCGTCGAATGTAGGGATCGCCCTGGAAGCTCAGCTTGCAGCTCAACTGACAACAATTTGCAGTTTATTGCTCCCGATGTATACGAGCAGGAAGGGTACGGATCGCGCAAAGAAATGAAGGCGGTGATGTACTCTCGAGCAAACGTGAGTGCTTATCTGATGAGGATCACTAGACTCCGCTTGCTGATAACTGGCCAATGAAAAGTGCATGTACAATCACGGGGGAGAAATGGACAAGATCATTCTACTGCAAGCATCGTTGCTGATGGCGTTCTGGCATTCCGAAGCCGACGAACACACACAACCATGGTACTGGATGGGCATTGCCATCAGCTTTTGCCAAATGTTAGGCCTTCATCGAGATCCTGATCTATCCACTTACAATTCTTCGATCACGGATCGCCAGCGACACCTCTGGCGAAGATTATGGTGGACTTGCTTTTCGCGCGATCGATGGTTGAGTCTGACCCTGGGCAGACCGTTGCGAATCAACCTCCACGACTGCGATACGCCAATGCCGTCTGCCAACGACTTTTTGAGCGATGTTGCGGGCCTGTCTCCACTAATGACATCCTACTTACCAGAGAATTTGGAAGAATTGGCCAATCATTGGGTCAAGTACCTGGAAATCAGCGCTATGCTAGGCGACGTGATTAGCATGCACTACCAGGCGAGGAAGCCTAGGCCGTCTCTACAAGACGTCAAGGATATGGAAAATAGGATAGCCCAATGCACAGTTCCAGAACAAGACAATCCGAGCTTATCTCGTGTGGCTATTTTCAGCATCTACCACCTTCAGTTGCACTATCAGTGAGACGCGAGCCCCTGTACCGTACATGATGATAGACTAATCGATAACTGTTCAGTGCGCTTGCGGGAACATTCTATCGCCCATTCACTACCACGTTGCCGGAAGACCTCGACCCAGGTGAAAAAGAAAGCTGGCAGCATCGTATGCGACTGAAGGCCGACGCAGCAGCTTCTCACACAAATACCGTCGTCGAAGCTATTGCCCAAGACGGCCTGCTTGAATTTGCGGGGCCCATGACGTACGTAAATCTTGTCCGCCTCTGATTTAGAATAAACACTTTACTGACTGTTGTGGGTCAAAAGGCCTCCCCTCCTCGTCCCAGCAATGCAAACAAACCTCCTCAACTGCAAGATCGGCAATTCTTTGTCCAAGCGCCTCCGCTTCAACAAACTTAGCATGTGCATGATGGTCATGGAAGAACTCCAGAAAACATACACCGTTGCGTCCATTTACCGCGCCATCTTCGCAAAGGCCATTCAGCTGCTCTTCCCAGAGAACACAGAGACTGCTTTGCTAGGATTCCATGATACTGACGCAAATAATGATCCAACCGATACCTCGCGGTTGGAAGGGGCTGGTGAAGTTGCAGGGACTGCGGAAACCGGAGCCTTCAATGCACCTGGTTATAACGATATCTCGGCGGACGATTTTGTTGATCTGCTAATGGATGAAGCTTCGATATTTAATTTTTGGGATACGTGGACTCGAACATGACTTAATGCTATCAAAAGTTACCTTCAGTATGAATGGTGAGGAAATTGCAGTGTTCACTTCCGAGACATAAGAATAGATTGGCTTGTAAGTACGATGTTACTCCTCTAGGACTATATGTCGGATCCAAGTGGAGTCCACCCACCACAAGGCCACCACAACCATGAAACCATTCATCAGCCACTACAAGAAACAAATGAGAGAAGATGCGAAAAAAACAAAAACAAAAGAGAAATACATACAACAGAAGGGATTCGCTGGTGGTCACCCACCCAACTACTAACCTCCCGGCGTGTGGCTTAAGTACGGCTGAGCGGACGGGAAGCCCTGTTTTCCACACCCTGTGGTCGTATGTACTTATCTTATCTGAATGGGGACTTATATGTGGCATTTGTTCAGTGTTGAGCTATGTACTCTCAGTAGCCATCTCCCCGTCGGCCTTTGTTCATGCCGGATATTCTCCTTGATGTGACAAACATGGCAGTTGATATCACAGTAATTGTGGGCGATTGCCAATGCTTGCTGGACCTGGATTTCGCCTCGGTTCGATTGTGATTGAAGGCGAGATGCTGAAGCATTATGTTGCACAAACGGACCGCTATCAGTGAAGTCCAGTTATTCAAGGTGGTAACAATACAGCCTCCTTGTTCAGGATCCCTTTAATTGCTCGCAGCAGCGCATCCACATCGGCATTGGGGGTATGTAAAGTAGCTGGGCTTAGCAGGTTGAGGTATATTCGAGGGCCGGCTTAGGTGAGAATTGACAATTTTGCTTTCAGCGTCTGATATGCTAGCATTTTGTACTTCATTGTATGATTAGTCGGTAGTGTCTCGAGTTGGAGGGCTTTTGAGTGTGAGGGTGGTGTTAGGTAAGAAGAGAGAATCTCTAACTTGAGATTCTCTCTTCTTAGAGCAAAATCGTCTCGTCACCGTAGCCAATGATGATACGCATTGACGGAAATTTTACTCGCCGCTACGGCGCCTTGTGAGTGACGCCATCAAAGTACCTGCTGTTGCTGTATAGGTAACAGCGGCTATGTCTTCATTATCCTCAATACCCTGGGAAGAACTCGAGTGCAAAGACTAGAGCAGTAGGATCATGCAGACAAAGTCAAGCCTTGGATACTGCTCACGAAATGATACACTGTGGTCATCCTTACTGTAGTCACCGAAGGCAGCACTTGAGTATGATTAACCAGATGTAAGATCTACAATGTTAATCACTTGGGGCGGGTAGGGAGCCTTAATATGCAATACGGTTATCATGGTTTGGTGAATTTTCTGTGGTAGGGATTACATCATTGTAAAACGATAGCCTGCTTGACTGATGCCCTGTGATACCTATCAAACGTGTACTGCACATCACCTTCGTGAACTCAAACATTTCATTATCCAGGTTCAATCACAGCCTACCACTTATTCAACCCTCCAACTTATTCAGCGACAGTATCATCAAAGAATGTTGGGACAGATATCTCTCCGTCGCCTGGCTGACTAGACGCGATATATCGTTTTTGGTCTAGCGGTTAGTGCTTCGACAAAGAATTACACTGATAGTCAAATGAAAGGCATACTGTAAATAATGGATGCGCTAACGGATAAATTAAGGACAATATCTCGCGTAAGTTCAGCGAGCCGACGGAGAGAGATTTGTCCTAACAATAGGAATCGAGTCCCACTGTAGAAAAATGTCTGACTATTTGTACCTCTTCTGCTAGTCCGCTATGGCGATTATGCGGTATTCACTGTTTCGTTGCTCAAGATCTAAAATAACTATAGCGCGTCAGCAACGAGTAGCCGCTGGAACCAATCTCCGTCAACGTGCATCATCATTAGCCGTACAAGCAAGAGTATATATTTGTGCCAGCCCATTCCCCATTTCTGATTCCTCCTTTCCACCTTCCACTTTGAAACCCTCGAAACTGCCTCCAGCTAATCACGCCATGGAATCCGAAAGGCCAAAGTATCAGACCATGAGATCAAGAATGCCGGAATCTCAGACCATGAACGCAAGCCGTCGATCATTCTTGGTCCCCCATCTGAGTGAAGAAAATCGGGAATTTTTCACTAGCGTCTTTATTGGCATTTTATTGATACTTATGTTTCTTTTGGGCCTGACAAAGATATTGTATGTACTTCACTCCCATGACAAACGGGGCTCGTTGGGAGGTATGGACGGCTAACATAATTGGGCATATCAAATCAGTGGTCCCCTCATTGATGAACCCAAGTGCGTTCTTTATAAACAGAATGATGGCGGTCAACTCCTAAAAGCTCTATATGAGCGTCGAGGCCATTTCAAGATTATATTCGGATAAGTCTCGATTAGTCCGGATCCTGGGACCAACAACATCCAAGCCCAAGGGATGAGGAAACTCATGCTGCGGCAGCCTTTTGCTTCTTTTATCCCATGATAACTAGAAATGATCAAGTGATATAGATCTATGATATTGGGCATATGGTCAGGGTCGTCAAGAATCTAGCCTTTCCTGGTTAGTCAGATGTTTGTCTTTTCTTTCTCTTTCTTTTCATTCTTTTGCTTCTACTGTCGATGTGATACCACCCTCACGACCTTCCACGAGGTTTGATTGCTAGCTTTATCTAAATGAAATCAACTGGGGCTGCGAAGCTACGCAAGCAAGAGTCTTTGTAGTAATGAGCGACAATTGAAACTGTATCTGATAGATAAATGTAATCTCCAGGGAGAAGTACTTGACAATTTTGAGTCCCAGTTAATGTCATTGTCGTGGACATGTGGGTACCACCCTGTGTTATTGAGGACGGCTGACCTTCTGCAGTAGACGCTGGCCGTGTATAGGTGAGCCGAGTTGCCTCTTACTCTTATTCACTAACCAAAGGGCCAAAGGCTAAGTAGTAGCGATCTACATTCCGAATGACTTTACTACCGGCAATGCCAGAGTCCCACGCGGATAAAGAAACAATGAAGCAATCCCTTTCTACTGCTGCTACCCCAACTCGGTTCGATCTGGCCGACTGGGGGCACTTCGCGAATCCGCCACACACTCATGGGGACGTATTTATGTGTGAAGCAACGATAACATTAGACTTCACCGTAAGCTGCGGTTAGTTCAAGGCTCTGACTTCGCTTTACCTGCAGTTTCTACTTCATGTACGAGCACACGAAGTACTGTGAACAGATTTTCTGACAAATTGGATACTAATCAAAGTGATGTAATAATTATTATAGCAGAAATTACGATTTTGCGTATAACTTGAGGCAAGGGGAATACATTGCCCACCCCTCAGGACACGCGCACGCTCGGAGGAGCTAATGTAAACATCATATCAGCATTACTTAAACGTCATTAGCGCTTCACCCCGCTTTCCCTTCCCTAGTAGAGTAGGAAGATTCAATGACCAACAGGGCATTGTTGCGCCACCCAGACATCATGTGAGGTGGTGGGCGGCAGGGGGGGAGGCATAGATCCATAGTTCTTAGTGGTGGATTTTAGTTTCGAAGAGAGGATAGACCGGACTACATGGCCTGTCACTTTCGAAAACCTACATTGTGGCTGTCCCTTTTTGAGCAAGTGTGGGTAGCAACCGAAGGTACCAGTGTGGCTTAGTAGACCTTTTGGTGCTCACACAGGCGGTGCACGTCTTACTTGAGTTCATGGTACCATTCTGGTCGAGGCCGTCATCATTCGTTATTGCCGGTTACCGTTCGCCTATAAAATAAGACCGATTATCCTTACCCTGCAATTCTCTTACTGTTTTCCTAACAGACACTCCCAGCAGACCTGACTATGGAAGCGTGCAGTTCATCAAGGCCGAATTTGGTCTTCAGGTGTCTTTCAGCGACAATGCCCTTTTTGAGATACGAGGACTGGCGTATCTTTACATACGTCCTCTTCTTTGCAGCCCTGTTCGCGGCTTTTAAACTATTCAGATTCAAACTGAAGTATACTCCCATTCCTATTGCAACAGGGGACTTATGGCTAACGGTATTGATTGTACTCATATAATCACCAGGCGCAGTCTGAAATGCGTTATTTGCCAAACCGGCAATGTCGGTAGACTACTTAGAGTACTGTTACTCAGTATCATGGTCGTGCAATCAAATTTCATCTTGTGGACTTTCAACCACTCGTTAGCTTTCTTGGACTGACGGGGCGTTCACTGTTGCTACGAATTTCATACCTTCACACACAGGATTTTGCAATAGTTTTATTGCTAACTTGATCTTCCCTTTCAATACTTTTGTATTTCCAGTGTTTTCTTGAATAAGGCATCTGTCCGGGAAGTCGAATATGCTTCACAGTCTTTGAGCTCGTTGTTGGAGTTGTTTCTTTGTCAATGAATCATCACGCATCCTCAATATATGGCACAACTTCCCCAATACTATCAGGCCAGCAGTGCTACGTGCCAATTACGAGAGTACGAAGTTTGTCCATCTTTCCAATCGATGTTCTTAGATCTTATGGCGGCAAGTTACAACCAGCAGCTAAGGATTGTCTACGATAACAGATAGATGCTCCGTGACAGTGAAATTAGTAGATGGGAGTGTAATATGATGACCAGTACAGACATGTTTCCTGAAATATAGCCGACGGAACTACTTTTAGGCTTGGTGTGATTTTGGACAAGGTCCCGCAAGCTACCGATTCAAATTGAGAACTCATAACCCAACTATGCCTGAGGGTGGCAGCTATTTCTGATCGGGCCGCTTCTTCCTCTGTCCAAGCACGTGCTCTATCCAAGGCTAGAGGACTATCCACCATGATACTTCATCCTCCGAATCCGACATCCCACTCTACATCGTCCCAGCCCTTCTTTCTATTGATGAAAGAAGATCCCATGGGATGACCAGGAAGAAAGACAACCCACGAACAAGTGGATACTTCGACGGCTGATAAACTAACAAGTTCGACCTGGTTGACAAGTGAGTTGGTCATACCTTGTCAAGGCAGAGGACGAACACCTCAGGGTAGACGACCCAAACACGCTCCACTGAAGTGGGCGAGGCAGCACGTCCTAAGGAGAAAGAAAAACCACATAGGGAGCAGGAAATGGTAGATTGGAACGGAGACAGAGGAGAAGGTGTCGCTGGCAATTAGCTGTCCAATTGCGACATGTTTTATTCGTTTCTTTTTCTATATTCTATTTGAGTGGCGTGGTTAGCTGCGGTGGCAGCATGCGCTCTTAGAGGTAATTTTCCGAATTTGGGGAATTTACCGGGGCTAAGCCATCCTCTCGCTTCAAAGTCGGGGCACTTTGAGGCTAGGATATTACATAGTAGGGCTCGATCAGGTATGGGAATACTATTTACTGTAGACTGACCCGCACAACGAGGTAATAGCGAATTAACGGCTGGCACCTCCTAAAGCGAAAAAATCTTTCAAGATAACGACTTAAGCATATTTGGACAGACCCAAGTAGGACAAAAAACTCACCAAGCACCCATAAAAAAGCCCTCTAGAGACAAGTATTGTCATCAGTAATGAGCTTTTCTTTTCTTTCTTGTCCAAGATCCTCTACCCTAGGATCCCTCTATACCCTGTCGAAGATGACTTGGACACGATATCCTTGTTGAAGGGCCCCTTCGATGCCTTGCAGCAGTCCACTCATATCGTCATTAGTGTACGTAATGTAGACAGACTCGGGAGATAGTGGACTAGGTAGACGAACGAAGTTAGTCTTAGACACCGTGTTGTCGCACGTTATGATAGGAACGGAATTAGTACATAATATAGCCACCGGCCAGAAGGGTAGAAAATGCGAAGAAACCCACTGCCAACAAGACAATGCAGAGCAGAAATTTCCTGGGGTCATCCACTGTAGGCGCCAATGGGTAAGGATCGTAAGAGTATACTTTGGGGGGTTCCGATCTCGGTATTTCTTCCTGTAGTGTTTTGGTGCGCAATAAATCGTAGGAGGCTTTAGGATTATACGTAGGAAGACTTCGAGGCGATAGGGAGAAGTGAGTAGGGGGAAGTTAGAAGGTGGAGGTGAGGAGTAGAAAGGGGAAGGGAGAAGGGAGAATGTGCCAGGTTCCTTGAATCAAGTACACCGGCAGCGCCACAGCAAGTGGCCATGATGGCGTCGATGGAAAAGCGGATCAGCAAAAACTTATGTCAATAATACTGTTCGATGTGAGTCATTGTTCTCAAAATGCTAGTCTTGTTATCATCGTTCCGTAATGCCGTAAGTATATGCGATGTTTGTATCTATCTAACATTTGCCGCTCAGTTATACTCCCGGGTCGTTTTTGGTAGGAATATGCTGCGCGGCGTTATGATTCAATGATTATGACGACCGAAGAGCTACCGCCAAGGGCTAGGTACGACTTCGTAGTTGAAAAGGAAGACTGGAGGACTGGCGCTCTTTAACACGGAGCAGCCTATTGCCGACTTGGATAAGACGGCAAAGACATCTCCTTCATCTCCGGTCATCTCTAGCATTTCACATTCTGCGACCCTACTTGCGTAGAGGTGCATTACTCTTTCCAAACCCACCGCAGCTGGATCCATCATGCCGCCTCCTGGAAAAAAGGTGTAATGTAACGGTCAGCTGGGGTACCTGCTGAGCCCATAGTCGCAATCTGAAACATAATACCAAAGAGTTCTCCTGTGGGCACTAATTAGCCTTCGATCACTGACTGCGCTCTGCAATTGTGGACTTTTCTTATACCCTTTTGCGACGCAGATGAAAACTATCCGATACAATGGAAGTAGGATGAGAAGCAGATGTCCAATATACTGACTCTGGCTGTAAAGTCGCTAGCTAATACCGCATACCTAACATACCTCTTTAAGGCGAGAGGAAAGTGCGCCCTATCATTGTGCCTTTATCTATCTCCTTGATACTTTTAATCCTTGAGATAGGCGTCAAAGTGACGCTATGTATCTTACTTGTTATATAATTTGTGTTGTAAACCTTACAATATCTCATGAATCACCACGTGTTTGATGTTCTCCGTACGATAAACCTTAAAGGAAATATACATTGTACCGAATTGAATTGAAATCTAAACTCCCACTATGCCTGCATCAATGAAAGCGGTTATGTCCTCTCCCGACATGACGGTGCGCATGTCTACTCTTCACTGGGAGTGTAGCATCACGACGGGAATTCGTATTCTTAGCAACGCTAGATCCAACCCAAGCATTCCAGTTGGACAAGTCACTCACACACGTCGCGTTAATCGACTGACCAGCCACACTGGCCAGCGTCTCCCCATCCCGGGTGATACTAACCACCACCTTCCCAGTCGCACTACCATACTCCACAGCACCGTGGTAGAGTCCTGCGCCGCTGTTCCGGCCGTGTTTGGCCCAAGTAGCGCCCAACGACGTGCCACCAACAGTGACAGTGACATTTGCATGCGAATGAAGCATCGCTGAGTAGAAGATCTTATTCTCAGCAACTTCAGCGGGCGGGTATAGCGTCTGTCCCTCACTGGCTGTATTACCAGTAGTACCCCCTGTGCCGCAGGACTCCGACGGGTTCGGTCGGTACCAGGTGACGATGCCTTCGTCGCCAAGAGTGGCGTTTCCTTTCACGTAAGTGTCGATCGCAAAAGGCAGAAGGTCTCTCCATCCATCATGGGGCATATTCTCGATGTAGTTCAGCGGTGCACCACCTGTCGTCATGAGACTAATTGCATCTTCGCGGATGGGACCGATGTAGTGGCTTTCGCCGTAGTCGTTCCAGGTAAGGATCTCCACCCACTCCGGCTGCAGATCCCAGATCTGCTCCCACCGATCGTGCCACAAGCTATCACCGCGCCATAGCCAGTTCTTGCTGTACGAGGCGAGGTTGGTGTAGAACCACGGAGAGGCTGGCATCATGTAGGGGATGTCGAGGTCGAGGTACGTGAGATCCGTAGCATTGCTCATGTTGTTCGGACCGGAAGGCCAGGCACCCCAGCTAAAAAGGCCATCGACGATACCTCCACCGCCAGCCTCATAGGCGCCCTCTGCGCCGAGAGAAGACCAGTCCGGGACGAAGAAGCAGTCTACCTGAGATTTGATGGACTTCCAGTCCGTCGCGTAGGCGGTACCCTCGAAAGTAGAGACGAACGCCTTGCCGTTGTACTTGTAGTGGGCGGAATTGGAGGCGTATTTGTTAAGGTAAGTGAGGATGTCAGATTCTGGCCAGGCACCGGTGCCTCCTTCGTAGTCGAAGGAGAAGAAAAGCTTAAAGTCGACTTTGTTGGCTGCTTCGAACGCGAGAGCAGCCTGCGTTGCGGTGGACGAGTCACCGTAGCCCATGTTCAGGGCAAATGCGTCGATATGGGCCTCCTGGGCCAGTGTCATGTCATCTACCCAGTCTGCGAGTGTGTAGTTCCATGCGTTGCCGACGATGAAGTGGGCGAACACGGCGGCGCCCAGCGCCTGCTTAGCCCATAGAAGCCCGAAAAGGGCGATGAACAATGATTTTGTCATCGTGAGGGCGTCTAGCCTATCTGCACGAGTAAAATAGAATTGAAGAACTGAGTATGAACTGTGGTAGTTCGATAAAGGAGTGACTGTGGGCAAAGAGCCCGAGTGGGTGGTGAAGGAAAGTGGGCGTGATGCTGGGACTGGTTCGGAGGCATTCGAGTCTTTATAAACGGCTCCCGTATGCGAGCCAATCAATATTCCGAACCTGGCGATGCAGGGTTGTAACCAATAGGAGGATTTTCTCTATCCCATCTGCAATATGGGGATAGACTAATGCAAGCCGTCAGGATGGTTGTGGCATGTCACAGGCTGGTTGCCATAGGGCGGGGCGTTTGCTAGGTCCATTTCCGAGTGTACATCCATCGCGTGGGTCGATGTGAGGGCAATCAGGAACATTCTATCCAGTCATGAGTCATTTCGTCGCATGCGAGAAAGCCTCGTGGGAAATTAGTATGGCGTGAGTGTGTAATGGGCATTTTGGACCCCAAGTTTGTTGCTTAAGATTGAAACCATGGCTAGGGGAAAATAGTTCATTTGTCGGCCAAAAAGTAGACAAAGGATCGGAAACAAAGAACAGAAGCTTATCAGGACGATGTGGTCAGTGCAATTTAATCGGAATGATCTCATTTACGGTTCGCCAATGAACGCCGTTAGCTTAGATTCTGAATGGATCCGAAGGTGCAACGGCGCAAGGCTGTTCACACCAATGGGTTGCGGTTATGCTTAGCGCTGACTCGGTGCTGGTGGGGGCGCTGAGACACAAACACCAATGTTGATGCTGCGATAGCCCTGCACCCACGCGGATACTTGCATCAATTAACCACCATCCGGGCACACACCAATGAAAACGATCCGTAGCATGGGTGTATGGGGCCAAAAATCCTACGATGAAACGAAGTTATCCAGGGGCTGGTGAAAACTGAAACAGGTTCACCAAGTCTCAACTCAACCAACAGCTGACCTGTCAGAAAATTGGCTCCACCACCACACTTATCAGTTCATGTTGAACAGCGCTTCTGGCCGAGGGGTTGAAAAGGATGCAAGGTTTTCTGTTAAAAGTCCAATATGAGTCCCTACTTAATTTCCTTCCAGAAGCTATCAGAGAGACAAGTCCGTCGAATTTGCGAGTTAAGTCCACCAGGATCTACAGCTTAATAATAATACAACTTAATATAAGGCTGAATCCCAACACTTCGCCCCCAGCATCAATTCTTTGTCTCCATATCTCTCTCCGCTAGTCACAGCTAATTGGTTTGCCACCTCCATGCGAATCTCCTTCATTTACCCACAGGAACGTCTTCCTGGCATCGTACTTGGGATCCAACATTCTCCTTGCTCGACGTCTACTTTTTCAGCCTACCCTGAGCTCTCTCACCGGGTTGGCCTTCCGCGTACTATCCAGGGGTATCCAGTTACACCAAGCCATATGTCCCTCTCATTTGCAGACAGCTGACCTTGGATCACCTTCTAGTTCGACTTATCCCTCGAGATATATTTCCGCCTAATAGCGAAGCCCATTGGGAATTATGAAAAGTACGCGGAGAAATATGCAAGGAGCTGGGTCTATCCGCCTCGTAGTCCGTTGGTGCATGTTGACGAGGTACTTGATTGGATTGTAAGCTACTCCACAGCAATTATACTAACGCAAGTCCTTATCTCGGCCTTTGGAATTTATAACAACGAGAAATCCGAATTGTGAGTGTCATACTTTTAGTATCGCCGACGGCGGTCGATAACATTCGTACCTGGGCCCTGAACCCCCACACCTTCAGCGTTCTCCGATTCTAAGCATTCCTCGCGAGCTTTCCCAAATTTCTAGCTCGATTGATCGCGTGTCTTCCCTCAGACTGCTTTCCGGTCACACCCAGATGAAAGCGACCATGCAAACGCGCTGTCGCGAGAAGAATTCGGTAAATCACCCCATCAGTGGACTGTATCCGATGTCGCGAGACTAAGGGGGCTTGTCAGCCATCATGCCTCCTTGTGGGTTGTGACTTATAAGCCGCAATACTCTTTATTAGAGCCCTAGGAGCAGCTTACGCAACCATCTTCATATAATGTGTCTGCAACTCAAACGATGCTTACAGCGTAAAGCCCTCGCGAAAACTCGATATTAGTGTGTGCTTATCTTAGACTTTTGCTCGGAATGAATTATGGAATCACAATGCCAGACTATGCCCCCAAACACAATCTACAGCACCTCCTACCAGTAAACCGAGTCCATGATTTTTGGGGTAAATTCCCCGCCCATTAAGGAATGTCTCTCATTCAATTTAATGACACATTGACCCATTCTGAAAAGATGCTCGGCCAGTCCCCACAATCAGCGAGCAAACTATCTACTCCCGATGTAAAAACATCCTCACCGTTCACCCCATTCGCCAACCCTTCTAGGTATACATCACTTTGTTTCATGGCCTCCCAGAATTCTGACTCTCGGATACTCCCGTTCACCATGGGGCAGCGGGTAGAAGGTGTGGACGAAGTAGCAGCCACATTCCGGCCGGTCTCCGCTCTCACAGAAGGGTTTCCCTTAATGCTTGTTGACGTTAGGGATGAAGACTCCCCGCTGGTTGGAGCATATGTGGACAACACTATTTCCAACACCGACTTGAACATAAAAAATATATCAGGGGTCTCTCCGTCCTTCGTCACTGAAAGTCTCGTCATTCGATGAGAAAGGCTCTCGAGATAGATTAACATGCCTGATCGTGTCTTGGTTTGGAAGTCGGTCCATATAGGGCTCATAGAAGCCGAAGACAGGAAACAGATATCGGAAGCTGCGCTTATGGTGAGAATTAATTGGCACCAATCTCGATACGAGAATAATATGTATTGACTCTGTGGAATGGAAAGGAAGTATTCGAAGAAAGACCGAATTTCACTTGCGCAGGAGGTGCCTTGGTTGACTAAGCGTTCGAGGTTGGGTACGGTGCTCGGTCTAGCATCCAGAATTCGGAAAGGTAGAAGTGCGATATGCACTTTGAGTGATGATAGTAGAAGACGTACAGGGACAGTGTGTATGTCAGTGCCTTGCCTCTCGGGCTTGTGGATTTACTCACTGGTGCTGAGACCATGTACTCGTTCAAATATCTGTATTTCTAGACGGAGAGATTCCATTTTCTCTTCGACTCTCTGTTGTTTGGTGAGTGGGCATTTCAGAGAGCTACATTCTATCTGGCAGCGCATTATCTCCTCAAATAGGACGTGAAGTTTCGATAGCTGAAACTTTTCATCATACGGTTGGTTTAATCGCTGCTTGGCATCCACTGCTTCTTTGAGATACTTATATGCGACGTCATCACCACGCCGGCGAAAGCCAACGGATAACCTATGCCTCAAATTAGACACTTATCCCAAACTATCTGATATAGACTCACAGAGACGAAAGAGTGAAACACCCAAGGCAGATGTCTCGAGCAGCCTGATCATGCACATTTTCCGTAAGCTTCATATCAGATATCATAGTCCCAAGTATCTGCATAAACTGCGAGCCCTGGCGACTGAGCGGTCGGATATGTAATGGACGCCTAGAGCATAGTCAATATCATTTACCAAACAGGACCATCTAGCATACCATGCTATATAAACCAGTAGACCTTGAACATAATCCATGCTCTTTTCCCCATGAAATATAACTCTCTCACTTAGCACACGGCGGAATCTTTCATCTAGCCTCTTTTGCAGGAGCGGCTTCCGCGTCAATGATACGGTCAGAATAGCGAGTAATAAGAAGGGTTGGGATGATGCCATTGTCGTCGCTGTGGTCCCCTCAGGCACTTCGGTGAACGGGAAGTATGCCCTTTGCTGTCTGAACTGCAATAGTAGCTGTTCGGCCTCATCCATATTCAGGCTGATCTTGCTGGACCTTGAATGATAGTCCACAGCATCACCGACGCTGGAACTGGTATCTATTGGGGTACGAGGTTCCCCTTCGCCTAGACTCCGGCCTTGCATTACACCGCGATGCAGTTGGCGCAGCTGCATCACCACGTCTTCTTCTGCTTTTGGCTGATTTCGACATAGGCCCGAGACAACATCATCACCTTGATCAGTTAAAGCCTTCACCACTTGTTTATTCTGGCTCTTTTCACTTCTGTTCGCGATTAGCAAATGCCTTGGATTGTATGGCAACAGGCTACTCACGTCATTGATTGGAGGCTCCCCGTAACTGTACATGCGTATCCAAATTTTGCGCATCTACAGAAGTTAATATGGTAATCTTAAACGTACACTACTTGGCAATTGGCACGTACCTTCGACAGGCGTCTTTCCCGCCGCCTTTCTCGTTGGTTATACACCGGATCTTGCGCGTTCTACATGCGTCGCAGGCTTTGGAGCTCCGCGGACGTGGACACATATACTTATAATCGTCCGGCATTGCTGTTACCCCCAAATTCAAGTCATGAATGGATTAGAGAACGATCGATGATGATGACGGTCAGATAGGGCGAAGGAGTATATGGAAGTGCGGAGGGAAAGCTGAGCCGAGCTGACGGGCGGATGGCAAGTGTAGCCGGACATCCCGATTGGGATTAGCGCCAATACCATGTGCTCGCTATACGTACATTCATGACCTGGCATCGAACAAGAGTCTACTCTAGTATTACTTTTATACTTGGCAGTCTTCGAAAGGAAATGGCTACCCCGTAACTACCACAAGCTACTTACACAGGCTCATCTATCTCCCTTTCCATCACTTTAATCTCCTCCCGATACTGTATGTTGGAAAAGCACTATGCCACGTGGGCTGGAAAAGTATATGGTATCATTATTAACCTGACACTCCTCCCCAAACATCACTGCGACCAACGCCTCAAAAGTTAAGAACCACAAATCCCCAACATCAGATCTCATCCTTATAATCCACATCCCTACTCGGGAAATACCCCGTTCTAAGCACATGCTCCACCAAAGACCCCTCCCCTCCCCAAACCTCCCTCCCAAACGCAGCAATCATATCCAGCCCATTCAACAACGTCCCCGTAGTCCACATCTTCCCATCCCTCACCCATCTCTTCTCCACCCAGTTTGTGCTCGGCGCTATCTCACGAAACAAGGGCAAGAACGAAAGTGGACCTGTCGCCGTCTTTCCTTCCAAGATCCCGGTGGCTAGGAGGGCGTCCGACGCACCGCAAACAGACAAGAACGCAGAGCATTCTGCATAGCACTTCCGAAGGAAGTCTTTCTCGGCGGTGGTGGGTTGGTAGCCCATTTCACCGGCGCCGATGAGGACGATGTCGAGGGGTGGGCAGGTGGTGAATGAGTCCTGTGGGAGTTAGTGATGTGCTTGTGGTGTGGAGTGTGGATTGAGAAGTTGAGTACCGTGGGGACGACTTTGAGGTTTCCGCTTAGGGAGCCTGGGGTTGTGCCGTCTTCTGTGACCCAGTGGGTGACGAAGTCTAGGGCTTGGGATCTGAGGTTGTCGGAGATTGCGAAGGGTGGGAGATTTTTGATAAAGGAGGTGCTGAAGTTGTGGAAGAAGCCGACAGGGGCGATGTCGAGATGTTCGGTTACGCTGTATCGTCGTTACTTAGATGGACGCTTGTTGTTGCTCTTTTTTCTTTATCGTGAGACTCACGTATTCAACAAGACTACGCCGACATGGATCGGGCGTCCGGGGTTGCGAAGATCGAAGGGGGTAGACATGTTGATGTGATTGTCGCTTTGAGAATTGGTTGGTAGAAGCTGTTAGGATGAATATGTTGTTCTAGGATTACGACTCCATCAGAGGCCCTACACGGGCTTTATAGACAAGCTGGTGCTTTCAGTATACTTCGTCTCTGAGCTTATGATTTGTCGGATGAACTTGGCATGCGGAACGGCTCGAACTGCCATCCACCGTTCCGTCCTCGGTTCGCCATGCCCTCCGGAGAGTAGTAAGCCTTAACCCGACATTCTGACTGTGACAACCGCATAACTCATGATTTTTTTCACGTCTTATCGTGAAAGATATGATCATAATAATTGTCTTTTCTCTGTTAATTAGCTGTTATGTCAGTATAATATAAGTACAAATGAAAGTATATACAGGAGTCTGGGAGCACAATTATATTGCTTCATCCACTCCCTCCGATATCTTGATTGTTGTCTGAATATTGACCTGATAAAGTGCCTGCCATGATCCAGCACCCAAGGTCATAGCATCCTGATTCCTATCTGACTGGCTCAGACGAGATGTGACGGTGGTTACTAGACGACTGTTCGACTTTCCTGGAGCAAATTCCCCACCCCAATTGCCTGGGTTATGTAACCTTTCAGCATCTGTGGAGAAGTTCGACAGAGGATGCTCCTCTTCGCCTTGCTTTTTACCACGCGAGTTACCACCATAGTATGATCGAGTTTCGAAGACCCAAAGGAATAAAGGGCGGAGGGTGGCGAGGCTTCCTGCAGTAATGCCGATTCCGATCTCGATGATGGACCAAAAGTCGATTTGGTAGGTTGCGTCTGCAGGAGTTAGGGATGTGGTGACGGATGGTAGTTTTGTGTAGACTCACAGAGAAGGTTGGTGTCATGGTAGGTATGGAGATATGGGATTCGGATGATCACGGCGACACTTTCTCTAGAACAGGTTCAGCATCTTTCCTTTTTAAGTTGTCAAAGATATAGTGCACATACAGGGCTCCTAGGCTGAGGACCCCGGCTAATGCAATCTTTGTCCGGCGGTCCATTTGCAGGTGCCAGATCAGAACGGCAGGCATGATCCCCAGAGTAACATCGGACAGCACAATCAGGAAACTATAGAGATAGCCAACATCCAACAGTATCTGCCGACGTATGCATGTTCCTTCATGATTTCCATTGACATGCGACCAGAAATAAGAGACTGGTTGGCAGCCGGCTAGGAACACAAGCCAGATCATTATCCCAGCGACTATTACAACGCCAGTCACCGTCCACAAAGCAATGCGGTGAGCTTTGTGCACTGCTAGTCTGAGTAGGGCAATAGCGATTGATATTTTTGTGATAGCGGCTGACCAACTATAGAGCATTTGACATAACCACCACCACTAACAATAGTTAGTTATATCGTAATGGTTATGGCCTCACTCGCGTATTAGTAGAAAAGATAAAAGACCTACCAGAAGTGCCTGCTCCATTGTATTATAATCAGTAAAGTCCTCGTTCTTATGGCCAACACCTCGCTTCGATGCAACCATCCAACATGCATCCAGGGCTATGAACAGAGCCTAATGAAATATCAGCCGCTGTCGTGTTTGTAAGAAGATCAGGAATCCCACCAATGCTATGACCATTAGAGCGTCGTCCCACCCAAAAGCTCGAACCGTATAAATACGAACAAAGGTGCGCAACGCGACCGCCATAATACTAACACTCATCATTACCGCCGCGCAGATAAAGATGGCCAGACTATGACCGACAAGAGGCATCGAGGAGCCCATGTTGATAGGGAGTGACTTGGTGATTGAAACCCATTGATCGCATGCCGGCTGCCGTGCAAAAATCTGGAAGGTGAGCTCCAGCGCGCTTTTATCTACATCGTCATCCGTGCGGCCCCTCAACTAAGCCAATTAATGTGAAGTCTCCTAAGTGGGCAGACTAGTAGTGCTTGCGCAAACAAAAGGTCGAACATGATCGTCAACGGAAAAAAAAGTTGATCGACCTGCAAGGAGCAGGCAGACCCATAATTTTGGAAGAATGACAGGGGGTGAGCCAAGCGGAGCAGATCCCAGCGGGACCCATCCATGCTGCGGATCGATCTGACTCTGACAGGCTTATGCATCTATCCAACTGTAGTCCGATAGCTATGTCTTTGTATCTTGACGCTGATTCAGAGTCGCCTGTATTGATTGTCCCACAGCCTCGGGATCTCTCGTTCATCTCCCAGTTACTGTAGATAAAAAGGCAAGGATGAAGCTTTAATTGGCAGAGCTATTCGCGCACCTTTGAAACGCTCGGCAGAAGTAACGTGTGAGACACGAATCCTTCAGTGGGTGTTTACCGGCCGCCAGCTGAAGCGATCAACGGAAGCTAAGTTACACCGCTCAGGGGTTAAGCATCTAGAGCTTCGACTTATCCACTGAACACCAAATCGTGGTCATTTTTGGCTTGCAAATAGAGGATCCAATTGGTGAACCTGGCCAGCTCATGATTGTGACACAAATTGGCTCCTGGGAATGAAACCTAGTAGAATTGAGCTAGTCCTGCTTACAACATGGATAGAATGAGAGATAAGTGGACAGGACCAGGCGGGTCTCCCTCTTCCCAGAGCCCCGGCGCAAACGGTTGTTTCAAGTTGATAACCCAAACTCAAAATTCTCCGGAATCAACTTTGCCGTTATTTACCCGGCAGTTAATCTATCCCTTATATTAACCCATCCATTTATCGACAAGAAATAGACTGGTCGAGTGGAAATATCTCTCGGTCTTTGCTCATTTACAGTGGTGCTTTGCTATAGGTGACTATTGGAGGGCGACGCGTCTCTTTAAGGAAATAAAATCTTCTTCAGCAGAAGTCAATGTCTTCCATGGGGTAGATCCACTTGACTGGTGCTTCAGTGATGTCGATAAGCTTAAAATTGCTATCATCACCAGTCAATAAACAAACCTGGGTCATGAACTTGCAGCAACCCACACTTCCTTCCACAGGAGGACAACGTTCTCCCCAGATACACGGCACATATTGCCACAAATAATGGGGCAGACTCTAATTCGGTCAGGAAAAGGCATCTTCCCGACGTTGCAGGCCCTGGTGTGATGGACTGAGACAGCTCAAGCTGAAAGCCTCTGATTGCGCAGACAGATCATAGTAACATGAGCCGAGGCTGAGAATTCAAAGCGCGCATAATCGGATACATCTTCATTCTATATTTTGAGCATGCACGTTGGTACCCACGGTCTCATTGTTTCCCAACCTTATTGCCTAGCTGCCTTCCTACTCAGGAAATTTCGGTGGCGGAAGCAACCTTAATCACCTGTGATTGTCGACAGGTCATATCTTCATCCAAATTCATGTCGCAAATTTAAGTCAACTCAGGACTTGGCGTGTTGTGGAAGAGGTGTAACTTCTCACGTGTCGGTCACCTGCCCGAGATGATCTGAGAGATCGTTCATCTCCTCTGACCAGGAAGCAATTCGGTCGTCGACCTGGCATGTGTATGTATGATAGCTGTGATATCCCTAGTGGTGTAAGTGGAAGGAGGAAAAGGAAGTGAGTGAGCTGTGGACACGAGACCCGTGTTGCCCCTTTTTCCAACTGTCTGACCGCTTGCCCGTCCAATTATTCTGCCACTCAAGCACACTGTTCTCTGCGAACAGTCCCCCAATGCCTGCTTGCCGCAACCCTTGATTAAGAATCAAGCCTCAAAAAAGAGAAATGACTAAATCAATGTAGAACATAATAGACGATTAGTCGCTCACATAACGATAGTGATGAAGAAGAAACATTACTTTGAATCCTGAATTTCGAGGAGAATTAAGAACCACAACACTCGGGTAAATTCTCCGATTCCACAACGCAAACATTAATTTCGCGACTTAAGGTTCTGTAGGTAAGTGTGGGATGGGGTAAAAGTCCTTTGATAGTGGTTATATTTATTACCTATAGCTACTCATGAATGTATGCTTTCGTTGCGCTGCATCATCGTGGATATATATTTCTAGTAGACTTCACAGACAGCGTTGTTGGTGGCTTGTACTTCCTTTATTTATTCATGAGTAGACCCTACTCCAGATAAGTCCAAATATTGTCTACATGCTATAACCCGATGTTCAGAATTCTTGTAGGGTTGTGCGAGGACATGCTCCACCGGATGTTCACCGGAGCGTACCGGGACGTCCTCACCTCTCCATGTGTCCATACTGGTGCTTTGATTGCCTCATTAAGAGAGCCATCATGCATGCTCTAGGAGCTAGGTGGCATGGCGATAATGAGCGGGCTAGCCAGCGCCCCTCCGAACCGAAAATACGAGGAAATCACTGCGCCGATTCTCTCAGTCTCGCCTCTGAATACTCACAGCGCTGCAAAGTCGCCCTTCTACGCACCCTTCCGGTGCCTCTTGAATGCGCTTTCAGAAGTTAGAAGGAAAAGAGTGGACCAGCTGTACCGCGAGGCCTTTTGTTCTAGCGACTCCAAGGAAAGACAGGACCTAGTGCAATTCGATGTAAATCAGGTTCTTTCTTTGACATCTACCTGCAATATATCTTCACCATCCTAGGACATATTGATCCCCTGTTTGTAGGTGGACCGCCAAAATACGATGATTCAAACCGGAATATTGCCCTCCCCGGGGGCATCCAGTTCCCAACCTGGCAATGGCCCAGCAACTGATAAGATACTCTAGAGCTCCCAGCCCTCTGTGATAGTATCCCAATCCCGGCATTCCTTTGGCGGCCTTGCCAGACCCCAACCTGCCCATCTGGCGGGAGACCAGAAAGCTCGTGGATTAGCCTTGCAGGTGAGGAGAAATCCAACATAATACCTACGTAAAAATACAGACTTAGTAAGAGAAACAAAGTGCGGGACTGCTGGACTCACAAACTTCCCGTGGTAGTCCCAAACAAGGTTCTTAGCTTGTTCGGGGTAAGGTTAGTGTCCCCAGTTGTCAAGCTTACTGTTACAGTGCGTCATTAGAAACGAGCGAAAAGGAAAAACAATAGGATGGCAAACTTGATAGTGTCTTTGAATGCTTGACGCACTGCATCCCGTTCTTTCCGACTCAACCCCCAGAATGGTGCAGAGCCGATATCATTACCCAGTTGGAGTCCTGGTACCACTGCCCACACAACCCAAATGACGAATCCACCGGGAACAAAGCCAGCATTATCCTGCTTGTCTTCTTTGCTGTCCAGCAGACGGGGGGTGATGGTTAATCCCTTCTGGGTCAAGGTGCGTAGGTACACTAGTTCCGGTGGACTAAAGGATTCTGCTTGCTTGGCTCGTATGATAGGAGGCTCGGCTTCCGTTCCTTCAATGGGAATCTGCTTATAATAACGCATATGACCCTGAACAGGCCCATTCGGTCCACGTGCTTCGCAGATGAGACGAGTACAGGCGAAGGAGGGGTCATGTCTGTCTCGCAGATCGTCCTCGTTAAGCTGGAAGCAGTGCTCACTAGCTATCTCGTGGATCACCCACTTGGCTTTTCTAAGCTGGATGGTAGTACCAGGGGCGACCTCGCCTTGGGCAAACCAGCGTGAAGGCATGCTAATATCAGGAAGGAGCAGTGGTCGATGTCGGAGAGACAAAAGCCGCGGACTAAAGGAAAGCTAAAACGGATGAAAACGACTATGCGCGGAGAACATAAACAGATTGTACTACGGATGATGATAGAGGCAAGAGCAGCGGCGACTTAATTCCGGCCAATCAGGTACTAGCATGGTTTTGGGTGAATTATTAGTCATGTCGGATTGACTTCAATATCGATTCTCGGTAACTATTAGACAGTAATCTATTCCTGACGAGGCGGCACAGGCGACGCATGGGGAGGCGCATCAATAAGGGCCGAAGCCTTGGTCAACCAGACATCGGCAGCCGTGTTGCGCGAAGAGTAAGAGTCACGGAAAATGAAGTTCATCGGGAATCCGACATCGAACGAAGATGCACTATCAATCTCATCGAGGTCCTCATCGGAGAGGCTCACGCTCAAAGCCTCCACGTTGGCTTGGAGATGCTCAATCTTGCGTTGACCGATGATGGGGAAGACGTTAGGTGTCTTGTGCATGACGTAAGCGAGGGCCTGTTTATCATTCTCATTAGTTTGCTTCCGTAGCATGACATTGATGGAATTGGTATCTCACAATAGCGTGCAAAGTGGTGTTCTTCCTTTTCGCAATCTTCTCCAACGCATCCGAGACCTTGATATCAATCTCGCTCAATTCAGCGCCACGTGCGCTACCAGTTCCGGCGTCGCTCTTACGCGCCTCGGCAGACTTGAATTTGCCCGCTCCGAGCGGTGCCCAGGGAGCAATCGCCATCCCTTGGTCTCTGCACATGGGGATCACCTCTCTCTCGAGGTCTCTGAACCCGGCGTTCCATCTTCCTTGGTACACGGAGAAAGGACGGAGGCCGTGGGCCCGAGCGTAGTCGTTGGCCTTGACAACAACCCACGCCGGGGTGTCGGAGACACCGAGGTAGAGAACCTTGCCCGATGCGACCAGATTGTTAAGTCCGTGCATGACCTCTTCCACGGAGGATGTAAAGTCCCACCAGTGCAGGTACAGGAGGTCAATGTAGTCAGTCTGGAGCTTCTTGAGACTGTGCTCGACGGAGACCCGCATGCTCTTCATGGAGTTACCGACGAAGTTGGATTGGAGAGGCTCGGTGTCGCGGTGGGCGGTTCGGAAACCTGTTGTATATTTGGTTGCGATGCTAACAATATCAGTTCCTTGTTCAAAGTAAGGTATAAAAAGATACTGCTACATACACCATCTGGTCGCGGTTCCCGCGAGCAGCCATCCACTCTCCGATCCATTTCTCGGATTCTTCGAACTGATAGTTGTTGGCCCTTTAGTGGAAATAATCAGCATCTTACAGCGATCTAATTTGTAGTAGTGACATACGTATCGATGAAGTTGCCTCCGAGTCTGTAAAATTCATCTAGCAGGGCAAAGGACTGCTCCTTGTTGCATTCTCCCATGAATTCCTTCCTGGAAACCGGCAAAAGCCTGGTTAGTTGACCAGTCACACCAAGATAATACAGTTGTCAAACCATGAGTCTCCAAAGTTCATAGCTCCTAGACACAATGGTGAGACCTTGACACCAGCCGAGGGTGCCAATACACGGTGGTAGCCGAGACGGCTGGCGGGCTTGGGGGCGGGGGCGAAGAGAGACATGATGATAGATGATCAGCGTGTAACGACGGTTGTGCTTTAAGTGATGTCTGAGGAAGATGTGGTCAATATATGTCTTCAGAATTGGCGGCGATAGACTTAAACTCCGATTACCTCCAGGCCTGAAGTTGTAGGAGGCATGGGGATACGGGTGATCATGACGCGGAGTCTCCACCAGATGCCGCTTTTGGTAAGTTGAGCTTGATGTCATCGGGTATACCGTCGAACTCGTATCCCCGATCCATTGACTGTAAACAATGTGTAATCAATGGAACATCAACTTGGACTCACAGTCAGATCAATGCATCTGAGCACCAGAGTAGACACCCTTGTTAACTTTGGGAATACGAAGTTCCTTCATGTGCCTCGGGTGTCATCCGATGTGGCATCACTCTTGTATCCCCGTTAATTCCGTGAGGGGGAATAAGTGCTGACCGACCCACAGCGGGGAGATCCACCCGTCTAAAGCTGCAAGTTGTTGCTGACACTCACTTGTAATTGGCCTCACCAAAACCTTCAGCAAGGTATGCTACGTGGTTGGTGGCATCTCGCCGACCTACTGTGTTACGGGAGGCCCAGCCGTGACCCGAGCGGAAAGCGACGGAAGGTAATCATCCAGGGTCCCCTTGTTGTAAGACCAGCAACAAAGACGCCACATAATTGATGGTTGAATCTGCAACTATCGTGTAGTGGCAAGATTGTGTTTACAAGTGTAATTTGAGATGGCGGAGGCAAGCCCTTGGGCTTACATCTGGAGTAAGACACACACTACAATCTCGAGGATCCTTCTTTCAGGTCTAGCCATTGACTGCCAGTTGGGATCCCAGTGCAAGTCATTTGATAGGAAAGAAAAACGCAGAATATGCACGACCATATGGAGCATCACCGCTGCCTCACTGTCAGTGGACTTACCGATGCGGTTTACGTGCTGCCCTCCTTTTGCGATATCCTGTGGCCGAGCTGGATGGGAACAAGGATCGCGGTGGTTCCCATTTCGCATTGAGGGCCGGAATCAACTGTACGTGGAGAGGTCTTCCTCTCGATTACCCCGGATGATCGCAGCCCCATGGGGTCTGCCTTATTCAGGACGTGCGGTGTGACTGCCATCCATCCCCGCCAGTTGTGGCTTTCCGGTCGAGGAATCACTCGCAGATGCGACCGGGGGGTGGGGGTATCTATCAGAAAGAGATAGACACGGTATGGCTAGCAGTCTACCCGGGCTCACTACAGGCTGGTGAAACGTCGGGTTCACACCCAATAACCCCTGACTTCTGTGCTGTGTTGCCGCATCTTGGTCATTAAGCCTCGCAACACACTGCCTCAGGCCGCACATGGCTTCCGCGACCAATTTCTAGCCGGGTCTCGCAGCGCTGCTACTCCTTGACGCATATTCTGGGTTAAGAATGCTATTCGGGTGAAATTGACCGCGATTCCTTTATTTGAGTATTATTAGACACATTTAGGCCCTGGATTGATGCTACAATTGTCAACCTGACACTGTCCGGCGATAGATATATATACTGTGGAGACATCTCTGACATCTCCGCCCGACAGCCTTTGGTTTCTTGCACCGAACTTGCACCGTGTCATGTATGGAATTGACCCAAAATTACCGAATCTAGTCAGAAAAGACGGTATAACTACTGGGTATGACACAATATACTATCGGATTAATCTATTGGACTGCGAACTCAGGCTATTAGGCGACATGGAGACAATCACAGTACTGTGCTGGACTACAGGAGCTTCAATAGCCCAACACCTTGGCAACCCGCGGAAACAGTGAAAGCGCGTTCTGATGGTTGATGCGCGCCATCTCCGCATCGGTGAATTCGCCGTTGCCCTGAATGGCAGGAAGCGCGGCCTCGCTCTGCGAAAGGGGAACATACGGGTCTGAGGCATTATTAGACACCTTATCAATTGAATGCAAAACTGCAGGGAAAAGAGGAGGACCCACAATCGGTTCCAGTCAAAATCTGGTCCACCCCGATGAAGCTTTTCATGGCAGCAAGTTGAATTGCTGAGGTGGCAGAAGCCGTGTCAAAGTAATAACCTGCAAGCTCCGCCAGGGAATTAGTCATATTTAGAGACCCCAGCAGCGACATGGACGCCATTCCGGCAATACGGCTGGCCAGATACGGCATGGCGCCCCCGCCGTGGGCGAATATCATCTTGATATCGGGGTTCTTAGCGCGCTGGCCAGTCAACAACAGATTCTCCATCGCCCGCACGCTGTCGAATGGGTACTCCGTCAAAGGGGACGGGTAACCCAAGCTCACAGACTGACATCCCGGAGCCGCCGGATGGACGAACACGGTGGCCTGTCGCTCATTCAAGACCGAAAAGAGAGGACCGAGAGTCGAGTTGCCGAGGTAGGTACCGTTAGCGTTGGTGTACATGCCCACACCGGGGAACTTGAGCGTATCGAGGCAAAACTAACGGGTCTGTTAGCCAGGATTATACCACTGTTGGGCAATCAGACTACCTCCAGTTCGGCCACGGATTCTGCCACATGCGGAAGGGGCAACAGACAAAGCGCCCCCAGTCGAGTCGGATGAGCCTGGGTGTAATTGTGCATGGCAAGATTGACAGTGCGGGCAAGCGCATGTGCCTCCTTAGGGTCTTTGAGGAAGTAGACCCCGGGAGCGCTGACGCTGATGGTCGAGAAGTTGATGCCCAAGGTGTCCATCGTGGCCAGGTGTGATTCCAGCGTCCAGTCGGGCACCGGGAAATCGTCAGTATACAGCGTTCCATTTTTCACCGGGTAGCCAGCAGCAATCAGGGCCTCTCTCCAGACGGGAGGAATAACATGAGAGTGCACATCGATCCGGTAGCCGGTGCTGATGTTGCCGGCCCGAAGGGTATGCCCTGCGACCACCCATGCCGACAACACGCCAAGTAACAGAGATCTGATGCCCAGCATGAAGGTCAGAAGTAAAGACAGGGATATGAAAACGAATATTTGCTAGAAGAAAGACCGTCTACGATTTCAGGGGATCTTAAAGGACGGATAGCCTGGAATCTCGGACGAAGTTTAGTTCCCGGATGGAAATTTGTGCCCTACACTAGGCTGCCAAGTCAACCGGTTGCCGACTATCGAGAAGCCAATCGGCCGCCGGCACTGTTAGCGGTTTGACACATATTGGACCGGGCGTTAATGGGCTGATCTCGCCAGTGACATCGACCAATGCTTAAACAACGTTGGCCGGGTATAGGCATGGGTCCTGCCAAGGCCCTTAGTCGGACATTCCAACCTCGAACCTATCTGTTCAGCTTTTATGACGGAATACGCTAGTTTGGTAGCGTTGATTACGGTTCTTCGGGCATTGGCCAAGAAGACGAGTATTTGGTGGTAATGAGCCATCGGATATCCCTGTCGCCAAGGGCCCTAGGGCAGCTTCTACTTGATGTTTAGTGGGATCAGACAGTCATGCCCCTTTTTCGGCCGCGCGCAGTGTGTGCCCAGCGATAAAGTCTCGTTCACATCTCACGATGAGCCCATTTGTGCTGGGCTCTACGGCCTCACCATGCAGCAAAGCTTTCCAGTACGCTCGGAGGCAAGTGCTTGAAGCTTGTGCACGGTGCTAATACTGATTGCCGGCTTAGAGTGAGAACCGTGGGCCCTTGATTGTCATCATCAATGGTACCGTGACCGGGTTCGCAGCGGTCATCGTTGTCCTGCGATTCGTATCCCGAGCTGCGGTTGTAAAGCGGCTAGGCTTGGATGACTGGACAATGATGCTCTCCACGGTCACGGCCATTTTGAATGTTGCCATTGCAGGTCTTGGTTTGTAAATATAGTCCAGATAGCAGTATTGAAACTGATGTCGGATATCCTGCTAGGAGTCAAATATGGCACAGGGAAACATGATGGCACTCTTCCGAAGGCCGATGCGTTACCCGCAGCCAAGGTGCGCCCGCTTGCTCAGATCTATTTTCACCCCTCCCAATGACAGCCTAGTTTCTGACTAACGGCGTGATTGCCTGTAGATTAGCTACGTCACTCACATAATATACACCCTCATTACTGGCCTGATCAAGACGTCAATCTGCCTATTATACCTGCGCCTCTTCCCGAATCTTCGCAACATCACTCTAGGCACCATCGCTTTCATCGCCGCCATGAGCATCGCCATTATCCTTGCCACCATCTTCCAATGCTCTCCAGTGAATGCGGTTTACAACCCTCAAAAATACGACCACTATACGTGTTTCGCATCTATTCCATTTTGGTATACCACGGCCGCACTATCACTGGTGACGGATCTGTGGATCCTAATTCTACCAATTCGGACTATTTTAGGTGCGTTCATTCATCAGGGAGGGGGCGCCTCGCTTGAGATGGCCATACAGCAGATACTCACGAGAGTAGGGCTACAAATCGGAACGATGAAACGCGCGGTCGTCATCGGGCTATTTTCCTTGGGAACGTTGTAAGAATACCCCGGAACGAGTTATAGAACATATGCGACTAACAGGTTGCCATGAAGTGCCTGCATTGCCAGTATTGTTCGAATGGTGTACATCATCAAGCTTTATGAGAGCACCGATCCAAGCTGGAGTACATTCGGCGTGTCCGTGTCGTCAGGTATTGAAGTGGCTATCTCTATCATTGCCGCCAGTTTGCCGAGCACCAAGCCAGTCATCGATCTGATCTTCCCAAGACTGTTTTTGACCACCGCCAAGTCCCATACCACTAGCGGAAGACTGTATCCTATTCAGGCCTCAGGCCGCAGTCATCGCCAGCATGATGAGATCTCACTTGTTCATTTGACTATGGAATGTGATTCCGGGAAGGATAACTCTACGACCGCACTGTCTCATGCTTAATGCAATCAGATGGACACCTATTAATGTTTCACTCCCCCCAATATTTGATGAACAACAATTCCAGGCTGTTACGATGTATATCATAGAAGAATATAAACAAGTACATACGATCACGGGATGTGGGAAGCAGCGTCTTCCGTCCGCTCGGCCGTACTTAAGCCACACGCTGGGAGGTTAGTGTTTCGGTAAATAATTACTAACAAATCTTTCATATTATATTAATATTCACCTATTTTTAATAATCTGATATGTTTAGTATACTTAATTTTCTTTCATTTTTCTAGTTTTCTTTACCTGAACACTCATTGTCTCTACCCCAACTTTATTAAGTTATATCTAGATATTTCTCGATTCCTCTGTACATTCTGTACTACTAAGTATATATCCTTGCATATTATTTTTCTATTATGTATTTTTATAAATGTCTTATTATTTGTAGTATAATTCAGTGAAATTTTTACTGCTAACTATTGTAACTAAACTGTAGATAATATCAGTAGTAATGCATATAATAGGAATTATATATTCAATTATATTATGGTATTATCTGGTTTTTATTACATGCTGAGACTTAATAAGAAAGTCACGCTGGCACAGGTAATTTTACCCGATCAATTTCCTATACCATCTCGGAGTCCCAAGTTTTTGAAGTAGTGATTGTCATTGCCTTCCGTAAAGGTATACATAGGCGTACTATTTCAGACCCCAACCACATGACTCAACAAACTTTATCTGAAGATATCGTAGATTACTGATCTATTACAGACATACAAAAATACCCCAGTTTTGCACCTAAGTATATATACTACTAGGTCAGGAACCAGGGCCTAGACAACTTTACTAGAAGGCTTGACGCAAACCAAGCACAATAAGGACCGTTAGCAATCCGTCAACTATTCTCCTCCATTCCTCACGTACCCCACTACTGACGGTCTCCATTGCCCTCTCTTCTATTTATGGTCAGGATGACAGGCAAGGCCTTATCAGTGAGTTCCGTTTCGGGGCCAGTACTCGGTACCGGATATCGTGGTCTGTATTTGGCATCGGGCATGCCTGGCTAACCCCTTACAGACTACATTTGTCCAGATATATGATCAAATAATACAGAACATTGAGGTGCTATAAAGCTTATTTCACTTCCTTTTTCCAGAGACATCTGACCTCTGGACGACTATAGAACCTGTGTGTCTTGTATTGTCACTCAAACGATCGCCAGTCAGTCGAAGTCCACGACCACCTTACCAAAGTGGCTTCCCTTCTGAAAATAATCATATGCCTCCTTAAGTTCATAGAACTTGAATGAACGACCGTCAATCTGTGGCTTAAGGTGGTTCACGTCAATGGCAGCATTCATATCCTCTTGAAGCTCTCTACTGCCCACCAAAATTCTTCGAACAGTCGCCAGCACGGAGCTATGAGAGGTGCCTGCCCCTCCTTCAGATCCTCCTCTTCTTCCAATGGTTGCAATACACCCATCGTTAGCAACTGCTCGGGAAGATTGAGCCATAGTATTGGCAATCTCGACCACAAAATCAGCTCCTCTCTTTCGGTGCGATTGGCGTTTGGCCGTCTGGCCCCATTCGCTATCCTCGGCATAATTTATAATCACATCTGCGCCTAATTCTCGCAGCTTTGTACCCTTCTCCACACTGCTAGTTGTCGAGATGACTTGTGCGCCCCCAAGCTTTGCGAACTGGAGAGCAAATATGCTAACACCGCCGCTGCCTTGCGTCAGAACCACATCACCCGGCTTCAACGTTTTAGAACCACCATAAAGGGCATTCCACGCTGTGAGTGCAGCACAAGGTAGAGTTGCAGCTTCAAGGTAAGACAAGGTCGATGGAATCTCCACGCAACCTTGCTCATTGAAGACAGCGTACTCGCGAAATACCCCGTCATAGGTTCCACCCAGCTGATTTTGAGTGTCTGAATCCTTCACAGAACCATAGAGGTGTGTCAAATGAAAGATAGGTGAAACCCGTTGTCCAGTTGTAAATCTGGTCACCTTTGGGCCAACTTCGACAATTTCACCCGCAGCATCAGAGCTTTGTCACCAGTCAGTACTCACTTAATCAGAACAATAACAGTGTAAAGCCTGAGTACTCACCCAGGAATTACTCCGTCCTTAGTTTTGATATAATATTGTCCCTGGCTTTCAATGTTATTTCGTTGCTTCGATTCTCGATATAACCAACATCTTGAAAGAATGATGCGATCTCACATTTGCAACCATGATGTCTCTGAAATTGAGTGAAGCGGCGTGGAACTTTACCAGAACCTCGTAGTCACTTGGCTCGGGAATCGGAACATCTTGGAGCTGGAGGGAATCCGTCCCGCGAGTTCCGCTCAGCACCCACTGCTTCATTGTCGGTTGACCGTTAGACCGATTCATCATAGGGAAGAGCGGAAGTGAACAATTTAAAATTAAATTCAAATTTGTTTTCGTTCTATTAGCTTGGATATCGGTTCTCCTTGTAAAGTCAAATTAGCACATTGAGACAAACGCAAAACGAACTGCTTTATAGTTAACTGTTCGGGAGGGGATTTGTAATATGAATACCCCCCCTAATGGCGGGAAGGTTCCCTAATACAGTATCCCGACGGAAGCCTTACCTTGATTGTAGCTTCCGTCTCTCAAGGCAATAACCTTGTGCCACCATCAATTACATCGTGCCTGTTGCTATAGAATATATGAGCAACCACGATATGTTATCAGGTACTAATATCTCTAGTCCTTTTCTAAGTGGCTAGGAGACTGCATTTGCGAGGTTGGAGTGAAAATGTTCGATAGCGGGTTGAGAATGGGAGGTAGTTATTTTTGGACAGAGGTCATTCTTGATTTATGTAGCAGTGCATACTATACTGTTCCATAGTTTCACCTCTTTGATGATATAACCCTGAAACCACTCATTGTTTACGAGATATTTTCTCGCGTATCCCGTGACAAGGGTACGAAAGAGTATGTTTCTTCTTCCAGACAATCTCCTGGTTTGCATTACATCCTTTCCTCAACCCTCATAAATAGTAGCCGACAAATGAAACACCAGAGTGACGACAAGTGACAGGGCCTTCCACCCAACACGAAATATTACTAAACCATGTGCGATTAGCACGAGCAGACCGAACTGGCACAATGTAAGAAGGTGTGAAGTGAATTACGCAGGCACGACGCTCATAAACATGACAACAAATCATATCTTCTTTATGGGAATACCTGAATGTCGGAGATGGGATTCGGCGCTATCTTGTTTCGCACCTGCTTTACAAAGGCACTGCTGAAGGAACGCATGAAACCCTTAGTCATATTTCTTTTTATTTACTGATCAAACTTTCTTTATATATACCTTCAGCTCCGCAATGAATTCCTTAGTAGAGTTAATATCAGACAAATACAATTGAAAATACAGCAACTTGACAACTGCTTCAGTATGAAAGATCATAGTTATACAAAGTCAACTTCGGTGATAATGTTTTGATCATGTATATGAGCTTACTTATAGTGATAGAATTTCTTAGATCATCATTATGCCCTTTTGGAACTGTTGTTTGACGATTATTGCACTTCTCGCTAGAAACGGCATGTCCATATGACTGCCGTGAAAGAAGCTACTCGATCGAGGCTTCAATTCTAGAATAATTGTGAGAATGTTGCCTGATTCGCTGATATAATGGTCTAGTATACCTAATGTACAACAAATTGCTCCTTCTGCGACAGGCGTGGAGCATACGGACATCTATGGGATTATGCCGTCATCGATAGACAAAAATGCGAATCTGATCCGAGAATATCTGACAGTGACCAGTGAGTCTTTGACGATTACCAAGCTGTAGCTGCTCAGCTATACCGTATTGATTTCTTATTCTACATCTAAGTGATAGTGGACATTTTTGCTACCGGATTATGTCCATAGGGTGACTTTGGCCCAATGGTAGAGCGTGTCCGTAATAGACATCCAGGAGATAAAGAGTAGTTTGCTATGTGTGTCTTGTTGGAAAGTTGAGAGAAAGGACGAAAATCTCTTCGGCAAGATATTATTTACATAGTATTCACCAGTCCTAGCGGTAATGTAGTTTACCAAGATAGACCTTTAAATAGTCATCAAGCACAACACCCTCGATGTTAGGGTTGCTGTCTGCATTATTCAGCCATGTCAAAAGCTTTGGGGCATCTGGGCGCCCCCTGTCAATGTTTTCACGTGTTTTCGCCTGCACAGTCTGCTTTCTCGGCGTAGCCGTGGCCAGGTAAGACGAGAGATCCTGGTAGTGTGAGCTGGTGAGGCTCTGCGTAATATTCTGAGATGGGCATAACATACCATTCAACACTCCGAAGTAATAGTTCATATCGATTGTTTTGTCTTGCGTCCAAATGTTATCAACCTTAAGTGCCTTGTAGTGGCAATACTTTTACTCTTCAGCCTTTCATCCTTAATACGATGGCCTAGAGACTCAGATATTATGCTGAAGTATTGAAAGGATTGTTGTACGGATATCTTGAGTCTCCTAAGGAGTATCACAACTCATGCGGATTAGTGCTTCAGCCCTGCCAGTTATTTATCAGTGAGATCAAGTTTGAATGCAGGATACATTCTCTTCTCAACCAAAAAAGAGTACATATGACCATAGGGTGTGGAAAACAGGGCTTCCTGTCCGCTCAGCCGTACTTAAGCCACACGCCAGGAGGTTAGTAGTTAGGTAGGTGACCACCAGCGAATCCCTTCTGTTGTATGTTTTTCTTTTTTTCATCTTTCTTTTCTATCTTGTTTTCTTCATTGTAAGGACTATCTATTCTCTAATATGATTTGAATTGATCGACCGGAAGTGCGCATCCGATGTCACTCCTTGCACCCTACGGCGCTTGTTATGCAGAATGTCGCAGATTACGAGAGTTATGGCAGGGCAGCTCACTCATCACACGGACTACATACAAAACAGAGTAGTTGGGTATGTATTGGAGCTCAAAGTTGGCGTTTGCTCTAGTAGGAAGGTAGTTCCTGCATTCAACAACCTTTCGGGTCACCTCTCATGCTGCTCGGTAGGGACGTCTTCGCTTTGTAAGTATAACAAGGAAGTGTAAAGAGTATGATCATCTGCTCTGAAGTCGGAGTTTTGTTATTGCCTGAGGTTCACAAAGGAGAGATGTTCGGCTAATGAGCTCCTGGTTAAGCACAGCTACGTAAAGTCTCTGACACATCGTGTGGATTTCGAAGACGCTTGGAAGACAGTAACAGTCAACATAAATATGAATACAATTTGTGGTAGAAGTAACTGTCAACTTACACACGTAGACAAATCGTAAAGCGAATGAAGGAATGCACACGTAGCACAGGTTCAATTACAGGGTGTCCATCCTTACCTTCATCCCACATTATTGATGTGTGGTTCTCCTATTGTTCAAAAACCAAAGATGACCAAAAAGACAACAACTAAGCAGGTATCGCGGACCAACAATTTTGTGAAAACCCTGTTTCAAGTTCAGGTCAATTTGGAGCAGTGGGAGCAGATTTCACAAAGTCCTCCCAAGTTGCTGTTGCAGCAAGGGGGGTACTTTCTGCACTTGATACAGTGAAGTATGGCTTCCTTATCAGCAATTTCTGAAATATCTTAGCTTGTTGTATGCGATCCTCATCTGCGAATTTGTTGAGAAGCCGTGGAAAATCAATGAGGTATCCATCCTTATAAAATAGTCCGCGACCCAAGTTACTCTATTGTTTGTCAGATCTAATGAAAGCCTGAATCAGTGTGTGACGTACTTGTCCGATGGTGACTGACTCAAGGCCGTGGTCATTGGCAATTTTTGCGATGTGGCCTGATTCGCTATACGCCGAGGGGTCATCATTCTCTGGCATAACCACTTTCATTCCCTTCACATCTTTTGATTGTACCTGAATATCGATGTATCAGTCCTCTCCTTAAAGAAGAAAAAGAAAAAACGGGAACACAATAGCAGATACCTTTCTTTGGTTGTCGTTCGCAATAGTAAGATCCTGTTTTGAACCAACAGCATCAAGCGCGATACGGACAAAGTTCTCATAATAGATATTGACAAACTCCGCCACGATCGAATCATCTGCTTCCAAGTTAGGTATTATGCTTCACTCTGCAAAAGGTTTGGGCGTACCCTCATCAGTATTCCATTCGACATTTCGCAAAGCGTAAATGGCCCATTCCCTAACCGCTGATGCAGTAACCTGCAGTGACCTTTTATATGTATCTGGGTCATGGGCTTTGTTGGAGTCCCCGAGATCAGAGACCCCCTTAACCACGCCCAGACACTTGATATTTTTGTGATGTTGGCAAAGCATCAGAAATGCACTGGCTTCCATTTCAAGCGCACAGATGTCACGGCTAACCTATTCAGATCGGTGAGACGATGGAAAGTTAAATTTCAATGGGGCTGGTCAAGCTGACACTTGTGCGGAGAAGATCGAAGATCTCGTTTGCATCCTCGCGGACAGCGGAACCACTTATATAGCCACCGTATTTGTACGTCGGTTCCAAACTACTCTGGGTAAAGCCAACGATGCTCGCTACCGTCCGGCACTCAATGGTTCTGTATGATGGCTTGAATAATTTCTGACCCTTTTCGACCACCCATTTTCCTTCTTCGTAGTTGATTGCCATATCACCGAATATCACATCCTCAAGTCTAACCAACTTTGAGTCACACTGTTTGGACACCGAGAACTCAATGGACTTACTTTATGCCTTCCTTTGCGTAACCAGCGCAGACACCTGCATGTACGGCAAATTGTGGTCTAAGGACATGGAACAGAGTCCCAGCTTGAATCGAGAACGTCTGTATCCCCTGTCGATAAGGGCTCGTAACATAGTACTCCAGACTTCTAGCTTCACCGCCGTCTTTTGAGATAATATTAAATGTTCCGAGGTAAAAATCATAGCCATCGCCGAGCTCTGGGATATCACTACTCGAAATATGATCTTTGGTGATTTGCAGTGTACGCGCAACGATCTGGACCTCCTGGGGCTTGGCGCAAATTATACAAAGTGGACGGCTTTTTAGGAGCCGGATCTTGGACTTAGAGATAGCCATGATACGTATTGAATAGGAGTGTGAGATTTGCTATACGGCTCCGAGGGAGATTGTTAGTAAGTTAGTAAAGTACTCGTGAGCAGAGCTCTTTACGACTTGTATATAGGTACTGGGTGGCATACTAGTGCATCGGCCAGATTCTTGGGTAGGTTACATCACAACTTGGTATAGATCCACCGAACTTATTGTAGCCGAAGGTCTAGATTCAATAGGTTTGTGAGAAAACACACCTCATGACCCATGGCAGTCATTTTACTCAAAAGGCATTGTATAGAATCGATGCATACTAGTCTCCAAGGTCTGCGCTCGTATTGCGGCTTGCTAAGGTTAGATTCGTACCCCACATTGTCACGAACACCTAGGTCCAACGGCGATCGTAAGCCAAGTTCGTGTCCGAATCTCCACGGTGTTGGTTCTCTCTCGTATAATCGAAAGTTGCGGATATAGTAGCCTCTCAAGAAATATTTTCGTCATTAGGGTGTGTCATTTTAGCTCCGGGCGGCAGCGTTATTTTCGAGTAACACCTCCCGATGCCATCAGTAGGAACTGGTGTTACAGTACCTTCTTGGTGTCATCTGTGCGCTGCTCATTGCCTGATACAATGTGAACAAGGCGCTTTGTCCAAGGAGTGCTTGCCAGCGGACGCAGTTGGGATTTTACAGGGCTAGTGTTTGGATGTTGTCGTCTTTACGTGATAGTCTAAGCTGTTCCCTGAGCAATCACAAGCTTGAAGAGACTGAGGGATTAAAGAAAGAGAAAGGAAGGCAGGGTGTATGTACACGTCCACTAGCGATGCTCTTCTACCCATTTTCAAAGAATCACTAATCATCAACACGCAAGAATAGAGACGACTTCTGATGATGGAGCTGAGTCAGATCGTACTGCTTTGCAGTCGGAGAAGTATTGCGGGGCGAGGCGCAGCGTGCCGATCGCAGCTTTCGATGACAGGAAGCTCACTGCGGAGTAGTGCTGATGTCAAACACTAGGGAGCTTTAAGGAAGAGACTAGCATCCAGATGGATCTTCGCGATGCCTTCCCAATGAGGGAACTCTGATGTCCGGCCAATAACTAACGGTCAACATGGTGAGCTGTACACTCAGTCTCACTGCTTCAAGCCGATCAATGTCATCCACTGCCACAAGGCTGAGCAATTCATCGTGTATAAAAGCGTCCCATTTGCAAGAATGGATTCCTCTTTCCTACTCAGATACATCCACAACAATGCTCTTCTCTTGTTTCTCTCTTCTTCTGGACACGCTGTGCGTGTCAGGCCTTGCCAGCCTTCTACCCTCCAGTATAGCTTCTATAATATATTTCCCTGCTTCTAATAGCAAGTAACTTGAGTAGATTCTTTTTTAATATTTATTATAAAGAAGATACCAGCAGAAATAACTACTTCATTCAATTATATAACTATTTTTCTAGCTTTTTAATAAATACTATCCAGTCCAGTATAGTTTATTCATTATTGGAAATTCTTCTTCCAGTTTTCTTATCTTTGATAATATTATATTTATCTCTAAGAACTATTTAATATTATATATTAATTAATTATTTTATATATATTTTTTTAACCGGCTACCAGTGCTTATCTAAATCTATAATAAAAATATTATTATTAGTTAAATCTATAGCTCAGCCTATAACCTGAGTCTTTTTATTTATAGTATTATTTTGTGATAGAATAACCTAGCTATCGGGATAAAAGTCATCGGGATGACGTATTATAATGGTTATAAGAATCATGAGATTATTAATAATAGTTCTATATCTCTCCGGTACTTATAAGATACTGATTCTTCTGTAATAAGCTACTAATTCTTCAAGAATCAGTTTATTTCATAAATATAGATTATCTTTGTTATTATTAAATAAATATAGGGTGTTTAGTAGTTAATTTCTTATTTAATTAATAGACTTTCTATTCTGATAAGTAAATCTTATTATATTTTAATTTTTTTACTTTAATTACCTAAGGAAGATGCCATCTATTAAAGATAATAAAAAAATAGAAATATTTAATAATTAAATTAATCCAGAATTATTATTAAATACTATTCCCACTGTTAAAGAGATTTAACAGCTAGAAAATTATATTTATTAATTAGAATAAACTACTAATCTGTAATAGAGAATAGTTTATTTTTAAAAAAATAATTTTTTAAATAAAATATTTTTAAGATACTACTAATTCTTCTTTAAATTAAATAAAGATAAAAAAGAGATTAAGTTTAAAAATATCTCTTATTTTATTCTGAATTTTAATCTCTAAAAGTATCAGGAATAAATTATTAATTTAAAATATATATTCAGAAGTACTTCTAAGAAATATTTATTAAAAAAATATAAGATTCTTACTATTATTAGCTATATAGATCTATTCTACAAGCAGAGATAATATTATTTTATTAATAATAAAAATCTAGAAAAAAAGTAATTTCTTAAAAGATTATAATTCTGATTTAAAGACTAGATTCTTATATTAATTTAAAATATTATTATTTTTTAATTTAATATTATAATTTAATTAAAACAGGCTTACCAGTAATACAGCTAGAATCTGAGAGAGTTCTATATATATTTTAATATTTTAAAATAATACTTCTCTTATTAAGCAGAGAAAGAAAGAATTTTATTATATTTTATTAAATTATTTTTAGATTTAAACTATTATATTTAAGAATATATTCCATACTTACTAGAGAAGTAAAATAAAATAATAATTATTATTATTTATTATTATAAATTATAAGAGAATAGAGAAAAATGTAAATAAAATAATAATTAATTTAATAATTATAAATTATATAAGCACTTCCAAGAAACTATTAATAAAATTATTAAAAAAGATATTCTGAATCATAAAGAAAATCTTATCAGAAAAAATAATAATTAATTATAATATTTTATATATAAAAATATTTAATATCTTGCGAACTGATATTTTACTAAAGATAAAAAAATTTAATCTACTAGAACTTATTAATCTTTATCAGATTCAGAGAAAAAAATAAAGAAATTAAAATAGATTTTATAATTTTAACTTCTTTACTTACAGTAAGAACTATATATTATTTTTATATTTTTATTTATATCTAAAATAATCTTGAAATCTTTACGGATTTAGATAGCTGTGCTGAAGTAGATATTATTAATTATTAATTTATTAAAATCTATAATCTTTAATATATCCCAGTTACTGTATTAAAGATTAAAGTTATTAATCAAATTATTATTTCTATTTATAATATATAAAAAGTTTTTATTATTATTATTAATTTATGAGGAGCCACCCGCACTTTCAAATAATATTATATAAAAATTAATTAAAATTCTTAACTAGAAAGTAATCTTATATTATTTTTAATAATTTTATTTTAAGATCTATATATTATCTTATTAATATAAAACTGCTAGTAATAATTTAATATATTATTTATTTTATTACTCTCTGTTACTTAATTTACTGAAGTAACTTAAAATTTAATAAGAATATATATTATTATCAAGCTTTTTAAAAATATCTGGCTACTAAAAAAAAAGCTTTATAATTTATTACTAAATCTTAAGATAATTCCTGTTAAATTAAAACAGTTTTAAAATATATTTTTTATAAATTTCTTTTAATAACTACCTCCTTACGGCTCTGTAAACTATATTATTAATATTAAATCTAATAAAATATTTTTTTTATAATTTAATATATTTCTTATCTGAAGCTGAACTTAAGATCCTATAAAAATATATTAAAAAGAATCTAAAACTAGATTAAATTTAATTTTTAAAAAATCTTACTGGAACTTTTATTCTCTTTATATCTAAAAAAGATAATAGCTTATATTTTTATATAGATTACAAAGATTTTAATAAGATTTTTATTAAAAATTATTATTCTTTATTTTTATTTTAGAGATTCTTAATAAGATTTCAGGAAGTATCTACTTTTCAAAAATTGATATTAAGAATATATACTACTAAATTTATATTAAGAAAAATAATAAATAAAAAATAATATTTTACACCTGATACAGCCACTTTGAATATATAGTTATATTATTTAGATTAACTAATATTCTAGTAACTTTTTAAAATTATATATATACTATATTTCGAGGACTTCTTAATAACTTTTATATAATATATTTAGATAATATTTTCATCTTTTTACCTGATAAGGAATCTTATATAAAATATATTTATTAAATCTTAAAAAGACTTTAAAAAGCTTAATTTTATATAAAATTATTAAAATACTTATTCTATTAATCTAAAGTTGAATTTCTAGGATATATTATTAATTCTGATAAAGTATCTATAGATTCTTAATAAATAAATAATATTATTTTATAATTAATTCCTGAAAATTATCATGATATCCAGGTTTTTTTCAGATTCTGTAATTTTTATTAATAATTTATTTAAAATTATTTTTATATTATATTACCTCTTACCTTGCTACTTCGTGGAACAGTTAACAGATAAAAATTAAAAAAGATTTATTTAATTTTATTTAAATAAATTATTTTTTATTATCTAATTACTGCCTTCTAATAAGTATTTTTATTAATATATTTTAATCTTATGAAACCCCGCTGTTTAGAAATTAATATATTCAAGGAAGGGATAAGTAGCATCTTATTTTAATTTAATAATAAAAATATATTTTATTTAATTATATTTTAGTCTTATAAGTTCTCTGGTATTAAGTTAAATTATAATATTTTAGATTAAAAGTTATTTACTATTATTTATTCTTTTAAATAATAGTAATAATATCTTGAAGGAGTTCTTTAAATAATTAAGATCTTATTTAATTATTTAAACTTATAATTTTTCATATATTAAATTAGAATTAATAAAAAATAAATTTAATAATTTATAAGCTTAATCTTCTATAATTTTATTATTAAATATAAAATAGAAAAATTAAATCTAGTAGATAAGTCTTTTAGAATATCTTTTAAATTCCAGATAAAACCTACTTTTTAAAAAGAATTATTAATCCTGATTTAAGAATAATTTATAAATATATTATTTCTGATAATAAGAAATCTTACCAAAGAGAAATCCTAGTTTAAATCTTAAAATATATAGGATTATCCTAGATTTAATACCTATATTATATTAAGCTTAAAGAATTCTAATAGTTAAGCTAGTATAAAAATAGCTAACTAGATTATTTAAATAAATTTATTTTAAGAAAGATTTATTTTTTAATTTATAATATTATAAATATATACTGCAGAAGTTTTATACTCAGATATATATAATTCTGAATTTCAAGAGATAATCTTGTGTTTATAAAATAAAAATCTAGAAATATAATAATAAAAAGCTACTGTTTAATAAAAATAACCAGATTAAAAATATTAGATTATTAAGATAACTAGCTATATTTATTTTAAAAATTAATATTATATTCCATTCTCTGAAATACTATATTAAATACTTATTAAGTTATACTATAATAATCTATTAGTAGAATACTTTAAAAAGATCTAAATAAAAGTACTATTATATAAAAAGTTCTACTAGACTAGATTATAATATAATATAGCTGAGTATATTTAAATTTATTTAATATATTAAAAAATTATTACTCTAAAGTATTAACTATATAATAATCTTAAATTATTACTAATTTTATCTTATTTTTTTATTAAATTAATAATAAATTTTATTACAGGACTACCTCCTATTATCTAATATAAAAAAATTATTAATATTATTTTTATTATTATTAATTAATTCTTAAAATACTGTCTTTTCTTTGTTATTTTATTTATAATAATTATACTAGACCTTGCTGAACTATTTTATTAATAAATTAAATTAATTTTCGGATTCTTAAATAAGATTATATCTAATAGAGAATTAATCTTTATCAGTAAATTCTAGTTAAATTTAATCTATAATAATTATATAATTTTAAAACTTTTAACTGTATTCCATCCTTAAACTGATAACTAAATAAAATAGATAAACTAGATATTTAAATATTATTTTTAATACTACTTCAGCTATTATAATATTAACTGGCTATTAATTCTACTAAGTACTTAATTTACTTGTAATAATATAAATAATATAACCACAGGTTAATTATTTTATAATATTTTTTATAATTTTTTACTAGATTTTTATATCTGAATCAAGACTGATTCCCAACAGTAAGAAGTCTCAACAGTATAAAATAGAATTAAAAAACTTTAAGAAAAAAGAAAATAGTTATAAAAGATATAATAAATAATTATAAAAAAATAAAAAAAATATTATAATAAATATAAAAAGCCATTTTACTTTAAAGAAAAGAATTTAATTAAGTTATTAATCTAGAATTTATAATTTAAAAAATTAAAAAAATTAGCTTTAAAGTTTATAAAATCCTTTTAGATTTTTAAATATATCAGATTCTAAGCATATTGCTTATACTTATTTAAAAAATATAAATAAATTTATAATATATTTCATGTTTTCCTGTTAGAACTGTGGAATATAAGAAGAAATTAAAAAGAACTACTCTTAATATTAAATCTAGATAATAAAAATAAATAAAAAATTAAAAAAATCAAAGACTATTAATAATATAATAATCAAGATTATTATCTGATTAAATAGAAAGGCTGGCTGAGTGAGTATAATTAATAAATTTCTAGTAAAAATATAAAAAATACACCCGAAGCTATAAAATAATATTAGAAATCTTATAAAAAGTACTATATATTAAGAAAATAAAAGATAATTATTAATAAATTATTTTATATTTTTAAAAAATAAATTATAGAAATATTAATCTCTTAATATTTCTTATTAATTATATTATTACAGATTAAATATATTAATAAATATAAAATCATCTTATTATAAGGCAGCAGGGGATGCCCAAATATATTTAATTATATTTATTATTTATTTATAAAATAAATAATAATAATATCCAGACCCCCTTACAGGCTAAAAATAAAAATAAAGAATAAATTAATTAAATTATAAATTTCAAGAACTATATTATATCTACTAAAATTATTATTATTATTTAATATAATTTTATTAATAATATTAAAATATTATACACAGGTTATCTCAGTAATAATATCTAAATAAAATCTCAAAACTGAAATCTAGATTATATAATCTTTATTTTCTAATATTAGATAAAGTAATAAATCATACTTATATATCTAATATTATATAAAAATAATACCAGCAGGGAACAGAGAAGTTAATAAACTAATAATTTAATAATAAATAATAAAAAATAAGTTATATTCTATTATATTTATTTATTAAAATATTATTAATTAATTATCTATTCTAGTTATTTATAAGATTTTTATATCCAGGTAATTTTCTTTGATTTCTTAAGATTAAACTAGCAAGCGTGAGCCAACTTTATATAATTATATATAATAATTAAATTTAATATTTTCTTAAGAATAGTATACTTAATATTCTTATTCTAGTATTTTATATTTATTAATTCCACTTGCTACTTAAAAATAATAGTAAAATTATAAGTATTATTAAATATTCCCGCGTTAATCTAGCTAATATTAGTATCGTATCCAGTATAATAAAAAAAATTAAATAATATTTATTATAAGATATGTTTTTCTTTTCTTAGAATACTAGTAATACAGTATTAAAGTATAAGTATTCTAATAATAATTAATATTATAAAAAACTTTCTCAGCAATATTAAAATTAAATATTAACAGTACAGAGATAATATATATAAAAAAAATATTAAATCTTAATAAATTATTTTTATAATATATAAATCTTTTTTTTAGGAGCTGTTTTAAGAGGTATATTAAAAGACTTAATATAAAATATATAATCTAAAAATAAATAAAGCAAGAAATAAATATAGAAAAATACCTGATTACCAAGTAATTAGTATATAATAATAGAAATAATAAAAAGCACGCGAAATGATAATAAAAAATAAATAAAATAATTATAAAAAACTAAAGAAAAGATAACTATAAAATAAAAAAAAAAAAAAGAAATAATATAAAAGATTCTATTATTTATATTTCTTTATAATAGATCCATCCATGTAAATATAATTAAATATTAATAAAGCTATATAGAATCAGTATATAATTTTATTGATACTAGATATCTTATAAATCTCTTATCTTTTACTATTAAATTCTTATTATTCTAAATTAAAAATATATAAGATTATTCTTAACACCTGAGCTAGGTAGCTCGTCCCAGTAAAAAAAAATATTATTTATAATAAAATAATCTAATTATTAGAATAAAAATCATCAGAATAATATATTATAATAATTATAAAAATTATAAGATTATTAATAGTGGTTTTATATTTCTCTAGTATTTATAAGATACTGATTCCTTTATAATAAGTTACTGATTTCTTAAGAATTAGTCTATTTCGTGGATATAGGCTACCTTTGTTATTATTAGATAAATATAGAATGTTTAGTAGTTGATTCCTTACCTAGTCAACAGGCTTTCTACCCTGACAAGTAGATCCTATCACATATTTAGAAAAATATCTCTGTTATCTTTATTATTATAAATTACTGTTTAAGTATTTTTAAATTTATCTTATTACCTGTTTTAAATAAAATTAATTTCCTGAATATTAGTTCAGTAGACTAGTATTTTATTCTATAATAAATAGACATGGCAAGGCTTGTTTGAAAAGCTTGGGATTACCCGGCTCGGCTCGTGCCAAGATGACTCTGAGCCTGATTAGTGTGAGACCTCGGTCATCCCATGCCTCATCACATGATATTTCAGACCTAAAGGATTACTAATAGTAATTTTTAAAAAGATAATCAGGACACGGGATTTATTAGAAAACTAAACAAGAGTTAGCTAAGAGCCTAAGAGATAGAAGAAAATAATTAAGAAAACTAGTAAAAAAGTAATATAAGATTTACAGGAAAAGAAAAAGACTTACTAAGCTGGAATTAATTTTTATAAATATATATTATAGCTTAATTTCTAGAATAAAATAATTTTCTTTTTTTTTCTAGATTTATTAGTTCTTGTGAATATATAAGCTTTATTCAAATATAATTAATTATTATAATCTTCAAGTTTTTATTTAATTAATAAATCTTATGTATTTTTTTAATAAAAATCTAGTATATAATTCTTCTAGAAAAAATTCTCTTCTCAGAAAACTTACTAGTTATTATTTTATATTAAATATTTCAGTATTACTTCAAGATATTAATAAAGAGACTGATTAACTAGATATATATAATTCTAAAATAATAAAAGATATGTTTTTCTAAACTTCAGAGTCTTTTATAAAAAATCTAGATAAAATACCTAGAATTTAAAACAATCTTAACTTCTGGATTATTCCAGTATCTAAAACTAGATTTTTTTAAAAAAAAATATTAGCTAAATAGAGATAAAAAAATTAGATATTTTCAGATTTTGAAAAAATTACAGAAATCTTCTACTAAGCTAATAAAGAAAAGAAAATATAATAAAATTAAAAAATATTTTATTATAATTTAATAACCAGATATAAGTTACTTACTGTATTAATTATTGAAAAAATAAAAATATGAAATCTAATTTATCTTATTAAAGCCTATTACTACTATTAACAAAAATTTTAAGTTTTTTAATTTTTTTATACTGAGTAATAGCAGGACTTCTTATTATTAAAAATAAAAAATTAAATTTATTAAAATTTATTAATTAATATTAATTATTTTAATATCCTGATTCTCTGACAAGCACATATTTATAATTATTATAAAAATAAAATCTTAATATATATAGAGTGGTTAACGGCCAGGGTAGGGTAGGTTAATGGAAAAATTTATACCTGCCGTTAGGTTAACAGTTAGGTATAAGATTTCCTTATATCTAACTGCAGAATAACTAAAAATAGGACAGTTAATTATCTTAACTGTTCTTAGTACTAAGACCTACCCGTTATATTCTTTTAAGTCTTAATACAGATAAGATTTACTCAGATTAATAATTATGTATTTTAATTATTTATATTTTTTTAATAATTAATGTTATAATGTAAGATTAATCTTCAATTCAAAGATAATTAGAAGAAAGAAAATAATATATTTTATCTTATTTTTAATTAATTAATCTGAAATTATCTTGAATAATAATAGAAATCAAATTTTTAGAAAAAAAAAACTGTTTTGATTAATATAAAATAATAGTGAATATATATATTTACAGCTCTGTTTTAAATAATATCAAAAGTCTTATAAAAAATATTATATACTAAGAAAATAAAAAATAATTATTAATAAATTATTTTATACTTTTAAGAGATAAATTATAAGAATATTAATCTCTTAATATTCCTTGTTAATTATATTATTATAGATTAAATATATTAATAAATATAAAGTCATCCTGCTACAAGGCAGCAGGAAATATGTAAATATATTTAATTATATTTATTATTTAATTATAAAATAAATAATAATAATAACTAGATTTATATTATTTCTAAAGCTCACCCAAAGTAACTGGAAAGTCTATAAATAATTAATTAATAATATTTTCCAGTCTGTTATTCTTAAATTAGAGACTAATTATAATCAAAATAGTAGTTTAAAATAATTACTTTGCTGAGATCTAAAGAATAAAATTAAGATTATTAGGTATAAGAAAAAGCTTTTTAATATTAATTCTAGTAATTTTATAGTAATAAGCTAGAAAAGCTTTATAATTAGTAGTATAATATTAATAAAATATTAAAATATTAATTAATAAATAAGCTTATCGTTATTTATAGTTTTCTGGACTGATAACAAGCTGTAATCTGTGATAGAATCTACTTGTCAGGGTAGAAAGCCTGTCGACTAGGTAAGGAATCAACCACTAAATACCATATATTTATCTGATAATGACAAAGATAATTTATATCTATGAAATAGACTGATCTTTAAGAGATTAATAGCTTATTACAGAGAAATCAGTATCTTATAGATACTGGAGAGATATAAAACTATTATTAATAATTTTATAATTCTTATAACTACTATAATATATTATCTTGATAACTTTTATTCTGATAATTAGATTATTCTATTATAAATAGTACTTTTCTCTGCTGGGATGAGCTATCTAGCTCAGATATTAAAAATAATCTCATATATTTTTAATTCAGAATAATAATAATTTAATAATAAAAGATAAAGAACCCGCGGGATATTTAATATAAATAAAATTATATATTAATTTTATATAGCTTTATTAGTATTTAATTATATTTATATAGATAGATCCACTGTAAAAAAATATAAATAATAGAATCTTTTATATTATTTTTCTCTTTTTTCTTTTTTTATTTTATAATTATCTTTTTTTTAGTCTTTTATAATTATTTTATTTATTTTTTATTATTATTTCACATGCTTTTTATTATTTCTATTATTATATACTGATTACTTGGCAATTAGGTGTCTTTTTATATTTATTTTTTATTTTATTTATTCTTAGATTATATATTTTATATTAAGTCTTTTAATATGCCTCCCAAAGCAGCTTCTAAGAAGAAGATTTATATATTATAAAAATAATTTATTAAGACTTAATATCTTTTTTATATATATTATCTCTGTACTGTTAATACCAATTTTAATATTGCTGAGGGAGTTTTTTATAATATTAATTATTATTAAAATACTTATACTTTAGTATTATATTATTAGTATTCTAAGAAAAAAAAATATATTTTATAGTAAGTATTACTTAATCTTTTTTACTATACTGGATATAATGCTAATATTAGCTAGACTAATATAGGAATACTTAATAATATTTATAATTTTACTATTATTCTCAAGTAGCAAGTGGAATTAATAAATATAAAATATTAAAATAAAGATATTAAGCATACTATTCTTAAAAAGATATTAAACTTAGTTATTATATATAATTATATAAAATCAGTTCACGCTCATTAGTTTAATCTTAAGAGATTAAAGAAAACCACTTAGATATAAAAATCTTATAAATAATTAAAATAAATAATTAATTAATAGTATTTTAATAAATAAATATAGCAGGATATAACTTATTTCTTGTTATTTATTATTAAATTATTAATTTATTAATTTTTTTATCTCCTGCCGGTGCTACTTCTATATAATATTAAATATATAAGCATGATTTACTGCTCTATCTAATACTAAAAAATAAAAGTTATATAATCTAGACTTCAGCCCTGAGATCTTACTTAGATACTATTATTAAGATAGCCTGTATGTAATATTCTAATATTATTAATAAAATTATATCAGATAATAATAATAATTTTAATAAATATAACATGATTTTTAAGATTTATAATCTAGTTAATTTATTTTTTATTTTTATCTCTAGCCTGTAAGAAGGCCTGGGTATTATTATTATTTATTTTATAAATAGATAATAAATATAATTAAATATATTTAGATATTTTCTGCTGCCTTGTAACAGGATGATTTTGTATTTATTAATATATTTAATCTATAATAATATAATTAATAAGAAATATTAAGAAATTAATATTTTTATAATTTATTCTTTGAAAATATAGAATAATTTATTAATAATTATCTTCTATTTTCTTGATATATAGTACTTCTTATAGAATTTTTAATATTATTTTATAGCTTCGGGTGTATTTTTTATATTTTTATTAAAAATCTATTAATTATACTTACTCAGCTAGTCTTTTTATTTAATCAGATAATAATCTTAATTATTATATTATTAATAGTCTTTAATTTTTTTAATTTTTTATTTATTTTTATTATCTAGATTTAATATCAGAAGTAGTTCTTCCTGATTTCTTCTTATATTCTACAGTTTTAACAGGAAAATATAAAATATATTATAAATTTATTTATATTTCTTAGATAAGTATAAGTAATATACTTAAGATCTGATATATTTAAAAATCTAAAAGAATTTTATAAACTTTAGAACTAATTTTCTTAATTCTTTGAATTATAGATTTTAAATTAATAACTTAATTAAATTTCTCTTTTTAAAGTAAAATAGTTTTCTATACTTATTATAATATTTCTTTTATTTTTCTGTAATTATTTATTATATTTTTTGTAATTGTTTTTTTATTTCTTGAAATTTTTTAATCTTATCTTATACTGCTGGAATTTCTTGCTGTTGGAAATCAGTTTTAATTTAGATATAAAAGTCCAGCGAAAAGCTATAAAGAATATTATAAGATAATTAACTTATAATTATATTATTTATATTATTACAAGCAAATTGAGTACTTGGTAAGATTAATAACTAGTTAGTATTATAATAACTAGAGTCATATTAAAGATAATATTTAAGTATCTGATTTATTTATTTTATTTAATTATTAGTTTAAGAATAGAATACAGTCAAGAGTTTTAAGATTATATAATTATTATAAACTAAGTTTAACTAGAATTTATTAATAAAGATTAATTTTCTATCAGATATAATCTTATTTAAGGGTCTGAAAATTAATTTAACTTATTAATAAAATAATTTGGCAAGGTCTGGTACGGTTATTATAAATAAAATAATAAAGAAAAGACAGTATTTCAAGAATTAATTAATAATAATAAAAATAATATTAATAATTTTTTTATATTAAATAATAGAAAGTAGTCCTGTGATAAAATCTATTATTAATTTAATAAAGAAACAAGATAGAATCAGTAATAATTTAAAATTATTATATAATTAATACTTTAGAGCAGTGGTTTTTTAATATATTAAATAAGTTTAAATATACTTAGCTATATTATATTATAATTTAATCTAGTAGAATTTTCTATATAATAATACTTCTATTCAGATCTTTCTGAAATATTCTACTAATAGATTATCATGGTATAACTTAATAAATATTTGACATAGTATTTTAGAAAATAGAATATAATATTAATCTTTAAAACAGATATAGCCAGTTATTTTAATAATTTAATATTTTTAATCTAGTTATTTTTATTAAATAATAGCTTTTTATTATTATATTTCTGGATTTTTATTCTATAAATATAAGATCATCTCTTAAAGTTCAGAATTATATATATCCGAGTATAAAACTTCTGTGATATATATTTATAATATTATAAATTAGAAAATAAATTTTTTTTAAAATAAGTTTATTTAAATAATTTAATCAGTTATTTTTATACTAGCTCAACCATTAAGATCCTTTGAGTTTAATATAATATAAATATTAAATCCAAGATAATCCTATATATCTTAAGATTTAAATTAAAATTTCTCTTTAATAAAATTCTTTATTATCAAGAATAATATACCTATAAATTATTTTTAAATTAAGATTAATAATTTCTTATAAAAAGCAGGTTCTATCTAGAATCTAGAAGATATTTTAAAAGACTTATCTATTAGATTTAATTTTTTTATTTTATATTTAATAATAAAATTATAAAAAATTAAATTTATAAACTATTAAGCTTGCTTCCTATTAACTTTAATTTAATATATGAAAAATTACAAGTTTAAGTAATTAGATAGAATCTTAATTATTTAGAAAACTTCTTCGAGATATTATCACTATTATTTAAAAAAATAAATAATAATAAATAATTTTTAATTTAGAGTACTATAGTTTAGCTCAGTACCAGAGAACTTATAAGACTAAAATATAATTAAATAAAATATATTTTTATTATTAAATTAAAATAAAATGCTACTCATCTCTTTCTTGGATATATCAGTTTCTAAATAGCAGGATTTTATAGAATTAAAATATATTAATAAAGATACTTATTAGAAGGTAGTAATTAAATAACAGAAAATAATTTATTTAGATAAAATTAGATAAATCTTTTTTAACTTTCGCCTGTTGACTGTTCTATGAAGTAGCGAGATAAGAAGTAATATAATATAAAAATAATCTTAAATAAATTATTAATAAAAATTACAGAATCCAAGAAAGACCTGGATATCATGATAATTTTCAGAAATTAATTATAAAATTGTAATAGATTGGTGGTAGCAACCACCTACTCCCGTGTGTACATGTCTATATAAGCAGGATTCTAGGGGTCCGCAGGTAGCTGCGGGTAATGATGGTCTTTTTGGCCTTGTGTGTACAACTCCCCTAGGTTGTTCTATGACAAAAATAATATTATTTATTTATTAAAGATCCATGGATACTCTATCAGAATTAATAATATATTCTAGGAATTTAACTTTAAATTAATAAAATAAGTATTTTAATAACTTTATATAGAATTGAGTTTCTTGAAATCTTTTTAAAATTTAATAAATATACTTTATATAAAATTCCTTATCAGGTAAAAAGATAAGAATATTATTTAAATATATTATATAAAAATTATTAAAAAGTCCTTGAAGCGTAGTATATATATAATTTTAAAAAATTACTAGAATATTGATTAATCTAAATAGTATAACTGTGTATTCAAAGTAACTATATTAAATATAAAATATTATCTTTTTGTGATAGGATCTACTTGTCAGGGTAGAAAGCCTGTCAACTAGATAAGGAATCAACCACTAAACACCATATATTCATCTGATAATGACAAAGGTAGCCTATATCCACAAAATAGACTAATCCTTAAAAGATCAGTAGCTTATTACAGAGGAATCAATATCTTATAAATACCAGAGAGATATAGAACTACTATTAATAATCTTATAATTTTTATAATTACTATAATATATCATCCCGATAACTTTTATTCTAATAATTAAATTATTTTATTATAAATAATACCCTTCTCTACTGGAATGAGCCACCTGGCTCAGATATTAGAAATAATCTTATATATTCCTGATTCAGAATAGTAGAAATCTGATAATAAAAGATAAGAGACCCGCGGGATATCTAATATAAATAAAATTATATATTAATTTTATATAGCTTCATCAGTATTTAATTATATTTATATAGATAAATCCACTATAAAAAAATATAAATAATAAAATCTCTTATATTATTTCTCTTTTTCTTCTTTCTTTATCTTATAATTATCTTTTCTTTAATCTCTTATAATCATTCTGTTTATTTTTTATTATCATTTCACGTGCTTTTTATTATTTTTATTATTATATATTAATTATTTAGTAATTAAATATCTCTTTATATTTATTTCTTACTTCATTTACTTTCAGATTATATACTTTATATTAGATCTTTTAATATGCCTTCCAAAGCAGCTCCTAAGAAGAAGATTTATATATTACAGAAATAATTTATTAAAATTTAATATCTTTTTTATATATATTACCTCTGTACTATTAATACTAATTTTGATATTACTAAAAGAGTTTTTTATAATATTAGCTACTATTAAAATACTCATACTTTGGTACTGTATTATTAATATTCTAAGAAAAGAAAGATATATTTTATAATAAATATTACTTAATCTCCTTTATTATACTGGATATAATGCTAATATTGGCTAGACTAACACGGGAATACTTAGTAATACTCATAATTTTACTACTATTCTTGAGTAGCAGGTAGAACTGATAAATATAAAATACTAAAATAAAAATATCAAGTATATTATTCTTGAGAAAACATTAAACTTAGCCATTATATATAATTATATAGAGTCAGCTCACGCTCGCCAGTTTGGTCTCAAGGGATCGAAGAAAACCACCCAGGTATGAAGATCTCATGGATGGCTGGAGTAGCATCGGAGGTAGTGTTCGAGTGTCTGGTTCATCTGTTCTGTTTGGCCATCGGTTTAAGGGTGGAACGCAGTCAAGAGTTTCAAGGTTATATGGCTGTTATAGACCAAGTTTAACCAGAATTTACTAGTAAAGATTGATCCTCTATCAGATATAATCCCATTTGGGGGTCCGAAAATCAATTTAACCTATTAATAAAACAGTTTAGCAAGATCTAGTACAGTTATCATGGACAGGACAGTAAAGAAAAGACAATATTTTAAAAATTAATTAATAATAATAAGAATAACATCAACAGTTTTTCTATATTAAATAATAGAAGGTAGTCTTATGATAAAATTTATTACTAATTCAGCAAAGAAACAAGATAAAATTAGTAATAATTTAAGATTATTATATAGTTAATACTTTAGAGCAGTGGTCTCTTAATATATTAAATAAATTTAAATATACTTATCTATATTATACTGTAATCTATTCCAGTAGAATTTTCTATATAATAGTACTTCTATTTAGGTCTTTCTAAAATATCTTATTAATAGATTATCATAGTATAGCTTAATAAGCGTTTGACATAATATTTCAGAGAATAGAATATAATATTAATTTTTAAAACAGATATAGCTAGTTATCTTAATAATCTAATACTTTTAATTTAATTACTTTTATTAAATAGTAGCTTTTTATTATTATATCTCTGAATTTTTATTCTACAAACACAAGATTATCTCTTGAAGTTCAGAATTACATATATCTAAGTATAAAACTTCTGTAGTATATATTTATAATACTATAGATTAAAGAATAAATCTTTCTTAAAATAAATTTATTTAAATAATCTAGTTAATTATTTCTATACTAGCTTAACCATTAGGATCCTTTGAGCTCAATATAATATAAATATTAAACCCAGAATAATCCTGTATATTTCAAGATTTAAACTGGGATTTCTCTTTGGTAAGATTTCTTATTATCAGAAATAATATATCCATGAATTACTTTTAAATCAGGATTAACAATTTCTCTTAAAAAGCAGGTTCTATCTAGAATTTAGAAGATATTCTAGAAGACTTATTTACTAAATTTAACTTTTTTATTTTATATTTAATAATAAAATTAGAAGAGATTAAATTTATAAACTATTAAACTTATCTCCTGTTAACTCTATAAGAGATTAAATTTATAAACTATTAAACTTATCTCCTGTTAACTCTAGTTTAATATATAAAAAATTATAAGTTTAAGTAGTTAAATAAGATTTTAATTATTTAGAAAGCTCCTTCAAGATATTATTATTATTATTTAAAAGAATAAATAATAGTAAATAATTCTTAATTTAAAATATCATAGTTTAACTCAGTACCGGAGAACTTACAAGACTAAAATATAATTAAATAAAATATATTTTTATTATTAAATTAAAATAAAATACTACTCATCTCTTTCTTGGACACATCAGTTTCTAAACAGCAGGGTTTCATAGGATTAAAATATATTAATAAAAATATTTATTAAAAGATAATAATTAGATAACAGAAAGTAATTTATTTAGATAAGATTAGATAAATTTTTCCTGGTTTTTATCTATTAACTGTTCCACGAAGTAGCGAGGTAAGGGGTAATATAATATAAGAATAATCTTAAATAAATTATTAATAAAAGTTATAGAATCCGAGGAAGACCTGGATATCATGATAATTTTCAGAAATTAATTATAAAATAATATTATTTATTTATCAAGAATCCATAGATATTCTATTAGAATTAATAATATACTCTAGAAATTTAACTTTAAATTAGTAGAATAAGTATTTTAATAATTTTATATAGAGTTAAGCTTCTCAAAGTCTTTTTAAAACTTAATAAATATACTTTATATAAGATTCTTTATCAGGCAAAAAGATAAGGATATTATCTAGATATATTATATAAAAATCATTAAAAAATTCTTGAAATACAGTATATATATAATTTTAGAAAATTACTGGAGTATTAGTTAATTTAAATAATATAATTATATATTTAAAATAACTGTATCAGATATAAAATATTATTTTCTATTTATTATCTTTCTTAATATAAATTCAATAGTATATATTTTTAATATTAATCTTTAAAAAGTAGGTACTTCCCGAAACCCTGTCAAGAATCTCTGAAATAAGAGATAGAGAATAATGATTTTTAATAAAAATCTTATTAAGATTTTTATAATTTATATAAAAATATAGACTACTATCTTTTTTAGATATAAAAAAAATAAAGACTTTAATAAAATTCTTTAAAAATTAAATTTAGCTTAATTTCAGGTTCTCTTTAATATATTCTTATAGAATCTTAAGTTCAGCTTTAAATAAAAAATATATTAAATTATAAGGAGATATTTTATTAAACTTAATATTAATAATATAATTTACAGAACCATAAGAAAATAGCTATTAAAAAAAATTTATAAAAAATATATTTTAAAACTGCTTAAATTTAATAAGAATTATTTTAAGATTTAATAATAAATTATAAGACTCTTCTTCTAATAGCCAGATATTTTTAAAAAACTTAATAATAGTATACACTCTTACTAAATTTCAAGTTACTTTAATAAATTAAGTAACAGAGAGTAATAAAATAGAAAATATATTAAATTATTATTAGTAGTTCCATGCTAATAAGATAATATATAGATCTTGAAATATAATTATTAAAAATAATATAGAACTATCTTCTAATTAAAAATCTTGGTTAATTTTTATATAATATTATTTAAAAGTACGGGTGGCTCCTCGTGAATTAGTAATAATAATAAAAACTTTCTATATATTATAAATAAAAATAATAATTTAATTAATAATTTTAATTTTTAATATAATAACTAGAATATGTTGAAGATTATAAGCTTTAGTAAACTAGTAATTAATAATATTTATTTTAGTATAGTTATCTAGGTTTGCAAAGATTTCGAGACTGTTTTAAATATAAATAAAAATATAAAAATAATATATAGTCCTTACTATAAATAAAGAAGTTAAAATTATAAGATTTATTTTAATTTCTTTATTTTTTTCTCTGAATCTAATAAAAATTAATAGATTCTAGCAGATTAAACTCTTTTACCTTTAGTAGAATATTAGTTTACAAGGTATTAAATATTTTTATATATAAAATATTATAATTAATTATTATTTTTTCTAATAAGATTTTCTCTGTAATTCAGGATATTTTTCTTAATAATTTTATTAATAATTTCTTGGAAGTGCTTATATAATTTATAACTATTAAATTAGTTATTATTTTACTTGTGTTTTCCTCTATTCTTTTATAATTTATAATAATAAATAATAATAATTATTATTTTATTTTACTTCTCTAGTAAGTATGGAATATATTCTTAAATATAATAGTTTAAATCTAAAAATAATTTAATAAAATATAATAAAATTCTTTCTTTCTCTGCTTAATAAGAAAAATATTATTTTAAAATATTAAAATATATATAGAACTCTCTCAGATTCTGGCTATATTACTGGTAAGCCTGTTCTAATTAGGCCATAATATCAGATTAAAAAGTAGTAATATTTTAAATTAATATAAAGATCTAGTCTTTGAATTAGAATTATAATTTCTTAAAAAATCATCTTTTTTCTAGATTTTTATTATTAATAAAATAGTACTATCTCTGCCTGCAGGATAAGTCTATATAATTAATAATAGCAAAGATCTTATATTTCTCTGATAAATACTTTTTAAAAGTATCTCTAAATATATATTTTAAATTAGTAATTTATTCCTAATACTTTTGGAAATTAAAATTCAGAATAAAATAAAAAATATTTTTAAATTTAATCTCTTTCTTATCTTTATCTGATTTAAAGAAGAATCAGTAGTATCTTAAAAATATTTTATTTAAAAAATTATTTCTTTAAAAATAAATTATTTTCTACTACAAATTAATAGTCTATTCTAATTAATAAATATAATCTTCTAGCTATTGAATTTCTTTAATAGTGGGAATAATATCTAATAATAATTCTAGATTAGTTTAATCATTGGATGCTTTTATTTTTTTATTATTTTTAATAAATAGCATCTTCCTTAGGTAGTTAAAGTAGAAAAATCAGAATATAATAAAATCTATTTATTAAGATAGAAAGCCTGTCAACTAGATAAGAAATTAATTATTAAATATTATATATTTATCTAATAATAATAAAGATAGTCTATATCCACGAAATAAACTGATTCTTGAGAAATTAGTAGTTTATTACAGAGAAATCAGTATCTTATAGATGCCGGAGAGGTATGGAACCACTATTAATAACCTCACGACTCTCATAACCACTATAATACGTCATCCCGATGACTTTTATCCCGATAGCTAGGTTATTCTATCACATAATCATAATAATAAATAATTATTATTTATATAAAAACTTTGTTTAAATATATTATATATTTATTCACAGTATAAAGAATTTTATTATCAGAATTAATATAATTTTTATCTTCCGCAGCTTTAGACTGGTTAAAAAAATAAATACAGTACTAGTTAAAAAATTTAATTAATTTAACAGTATTTTTTCATATACCTGCCAGAGTTTAATTATATTAGTTTAAGTATATTAAAGAAAATCTATAAATCTATATTATTTTATATTTATTATATTAGTTATAATATTAATAATACAGGATCAACTGTTTCCTATTTAGAATATAATTAATTTTAAAAGCTATTTAATTTTTTATTTTATCTGGTTTAAATTATTTAATAGAAATTTTAAAATAATATATATACTATAATTATCTTAGCTTAATTATTATTTTATAAATAGCATGTGTCTTCTTAATTATTAATATATAATAATAATAATTTTAAGTAACCCCTCGACTACCTATATTATAAAAATTAAAATTAATAATATAATATAAATCTGAACTACTCATGAAATAAATATAAAAAGATAATTAATCACTAAATAATTAATATATAATAATAAAAATAATAGAAAACACGTGAAATAACAATAAAGAATAAATAAAATAATAATAAAATATTTTAAAAATAATAACCCCAGGATAAAAAAAGAAGAGAAAAAGAAATAATATAAAAAATTTTTTTATTTATATTTTTTAATAATAGATCTACCCATGCAAATATAACTAAATACTAATAAAATTATATAAAACTAGTATATAATTTTATTTATATTAAATATCCTGTGGATTCTCTATCTTTTATTATCAGATTTCTATTATTTTAAATTAGAAATATATAAGATTATTTTTAATATCTGAGCCAGGTAGCTCATCCTAGTAAAGAAAGATATTATTTATAATAAAATAATTAAATTATTAAGATAAAAGTTATTAGAATAATATATTATAATAATTATAAGAATTATAAGATTATTAATAGAGATTCCATATCTTCTTTATATTTATAAGGTGCTGATTTCTTTATAATAAGTTACTGATTTCTTAAGAATCAGTCTATCTCGTGGATATAGACTACCTTTGTTATTATTAGATAAATTCATGGTATTTAGTGACTGATTTTCTACCTAGTTGACAGGCTTTCTACCTTGACAAGTAGATCCTATCACACTTTTATCCGGATAGCTGGGTTATTCTATCACAATTTAATAGTCCTGATATAATAGAAGCTCTGTAAGATTTTTAAATAATTTTTAAATAATTTTTTATTATATAAAATTCATAAATTTATATATTATTAATTATAGTATTAAAGAACTTTTTAACTTAAGTTAAAATATATTTTTAAAATTATAATAGAAAGTTTATTTTAAGATCTAAGAGATATTTTTTTTATTTTATATAATTTTAAAATTATTATTTTCTGCCTGAATAAAAAAATTTATATTAAAAATTATAAATATTTTAATATAATCAATTCTTGAAGATATTATAAAGAATATTTTAAAATCTCTTTTTCAATATATTTTTAAACTTAAGTTATTAAAGTAATATTATTATATATTATCTGTAATAATAGTAAAAATACAATTAATAAAACTTTATTATTCATGAAATTTAGAAATTATATAAATTAAATTATTTTCTATATAAATTATATTTAAAAATTCAAAATTTAATAATATCTCTTAATTCTTCTAATCTGGATTAATAAAGTATAAACTTATTTATTTATTTATTATAAATAATATTTTTCTATAGAATAGAAGCCGGCTTAGTTAGATTATTTTTAATTTATTTATATTCTAGGAAAATATTTATAAATTTATTAATAATTTAGAAAATCTAGAGATCTTAAAACTATAATTGTATTCCATCATCGTCAACTTCAAAATAGTCGTCAAGTATAACACCCTGGAATCTGGTGTTGATGTTGTCATCTCTATATAGATGTGCCTGAAGTTTGGGCTCACTCGGACGTGTTGCTGTAACATATTCACGTATCTCATCTGCATCTTTAGCCCTCTCGGCATACCCATGCTCGGTCGTGAACCATCCTGATATTGTCAGCCTATGAGTCTGCAGTCCCTACTATATTGGGTAAATCCTACCGTCCGAGTCTCCGAAGTAGTTGTCCAGATCAATTTTCTGATCGTCCGTCCAGGTGTCGTCACTTCTAAGGCCCTTATAGTGAAGGAGGCTCTTTCCCTCAAGGCTGTCATCCTTGATCCGGTGACCCACTGAGTCAGACATTGTGCTCAAGTAATGCAAGTGTTGCTATCATGTGTTTTGATAGAGTTGGATTAGGAATAGAGGGCTGAGAGGGTTGAGAGGGCTGAGAGGGCAGGTCCTCTTTATACTTGGGCATTTATTGCCATTGCAAGGGTTAGTCAGTATTCATGTTCATGACTTCATGACTTAGTTGAAGAGTATTGTTCACATCAATTGCCTGGTTTAACTTAACCATCTTGTCACTCACAGTGGCGTCTTGCTGTTTTCAGACGGGCTTACGAGAGCTCAGCACGCAATAGATTACCTTTTGAGGCAAGTATTGGTGACTTCAAATATCATGACGCGTATAAGAGGTGTTCCTGCCAATAAATAGGCAGCAACTATTCTTTGCGAAACTTGTACACTATGATGGGCTATAACATAGTAGACCCCAATCAAGCGTAATGCCGCATCATAGATATTGTTGTTTAATCAGCACCAGACGAAAGCAGAACCATAGTTTAGTGTAACTACCAGATGTTCATTTGAATTGCGATTCACCGAAGTCGTTTTGCCAGATGATGTCCCAATCAAGTCGTCACCTTTTGGCTCATATTGTACCATTGCAACGCTCCACCAAGTCAAGTACAGTGCTACCTATACTTGGCCGATGGGAATATTACCTTACATTAGAACGCCAAGCTCCGTCAGGGATCAGCTCCAAGTCAATATTTATCGATTTCAGCCAACGTTCTCAGGGTCCGCGGCGCCCGCCGGTTTGCCGCGTCTGCTACAACCTGTAAGAAATAGAACCCCTCACACTGTTTGAAACTTCCATTTGTATAGTTTCCATGGATCGAGCATCCCTGAGAGATTGGCTGTTCGTCCTACGACAAGCACATTGTTCTTCATGGTTCGGATATAGTTCCTGCAACGTCCGAAGGGTCTAGAGCCACTAAGATCTTCTTCAACCATGGCCACTGTAGCTGCGACCAGATACGACGAGCAATCACAGGCCCATCAAGCTGAATGCAGCGACTTACCTAAGAGACCCTTCAACTACCAAAGACTATTGCGTCCCGCTTAACGTACACTTGACCGCATGCAACAGTGGTATTACGAGGTTCTTGACAGAATGCTTGCTTGGATACGGTTTCGAAATTAATGATCAAAGGTGTTTACTAGTGCGGAACCGTCGCGTGGCGAAAAAATCCCAGACATCAAATTTAGGCATGCGTTCTATCGAGTCACGTGCTACGTTGTCACACCAGATCGATCACATCCATGGGACAGCTGCTCGATGACACTATCGGCCAACCAACCAGAAAGGTAGGTAGATACAGGATCAAACCTTGGCTCTTCCAATACACTAAGCCCTGCAGTGGATTGTGATTATATCGCCATAAAACACAACTGTATGTCTCTGGTGATGTGTTGCGGATCATCATGACGTGCTACAGTATGCCAACGAACGAAACATCAGCTACTCCATAGCCGCTGAATATGGAAGACTGTAAATGGTAGTTGATATAACTGAGATACAAAAGGATGGCTTCCCAGTTTCCCGGAGAGCCTGTGATGGACTTCCCTCTGTCTCGAGCTATCCATAACAAAAATAAACCTCCTCTTAACAACACACTACTACATATCCACAAGAAGCCATGATTGCAACGGGAATTAGCTCACTTCTTACGCTTGGTGCGTTGGCTGGACTCTCAGTGACCACCCGAGCACATCAAGTTTCTCCTCGCTCCCAGAGCGTTGGTGCCTCTTCCCTCCCCGAGCGTTGGTGCCTCTTCCCTCCCCTATGATAAGACGGCTATCCTAAGCTGCACTGCGGAAGACACATTTGCCCTCGCCTTTGACGACGGACCGTACGCTTACACCCAGGAACTCCTAGGCATCCTTGATAAATATGATGCAAAAGCTACATTCTTCGTGAATGGCAGAAATCGTGGTAACATCGAGGATTACGCACCGCTCTTACAACGGGAGATAGAAGCAGGACACCAAATTGGGTCTCATACCTCAGTGAAGGTCTCCCAGAGCTGTTAACATCAGAACTAACTTACTTACTAGTTGGGACCATAAGCTACGCTTGGATGAAGCATTCGAAGCTGACATCCGGCGCGAGATGGACACACTTGATGAGAAATTGTGCGAGCTCATTCAACGCAGCCCGACGTATATGAGGCCACCCTATATGGCATATGATGATAATGTTCTGGAGATCCTCCAAGATTATCATGTCATCGTCACGGACCTGATCATTGGTGACACCGAGGAAAATGCTACGGCCAAGGGAACTTTCAAACGCTTCAAGAATGGGGTGGAAGAAGGGCACTCGCTTCTCCTAGCTCATGATCCTGTGCAGATGACTGTGGAGGAATTGACTGAGATGATGTTGCAACATCTCCAGGATAATGGTATCAAAGGTATGGTGTCCCTTGTCCGATATTTATCTCAAAACGGCATGATATAGTAAGTTGCTTATGATCAATAGCGGTTACGGTTCGGAGTGCTTGGGCGATGACGATCCAGAAAACTGGTATCGAATGTGTGATGAGTCCGGGTCATCATAACGGTTGAAGGCCCAGGTAGAGGCTGGCGAGGATTATATCAAGACGTTCCTTTAAGGGTAGGCAGTTTCAGAACTAAGGTATGATGACTGGTATATTCTTCGTGAGACCAGTGTTCAAGTTTGTACCAACATCGGACAACTTTCAGCGACAATTCTTTCCGGATGTTGAAGATCATGTCAGCCTATCTAGTACAGCACGTAGGACGTAGATTCCGAAAATGGAGTTGAGATTTACCCATGTGTGCATGCAGGCTTAGGATCTTTGATAAATGCGAGACCGGCGTTTCTTGTAGTGCTATCCCGGCCTTTCAAAAGAAATTACAGTATATATCCAATGGAGCATGAGGCACTTTGACCGAATCGTGCGGCTATCCAAGTAGAAGGAAGTCCTATGTTTTCATGGTGACTCTTCCATAAATGGAAGTTCATGGAGGGAAAGGCATGCAAGACCTAATTCGGGCGGTAAGTACGAGACCCTTCGACTCCGTGCCCTGGAGAATCTTCCGAACAACACAATCAAGCATTGAAAATTGCTGAGCTCCAGGGCTAGACAGGAGATCACACTACACTCTGGTCTGAGAACTGAATGAAACCCACCATGATCATTAGAATTTTATGAAAGAAGAGGTTGGTTTTCTACTCAATATAGTCGTCTTTTTTCATTTATATAGTACATACGACCACAGGGTGTGGAAAACAGGGCTTCCCGTCCGTTCAGCCGTACTTAAGCCACACGCCGGGAGGTTAGTAGTTGGGTGGGTGACCACCAGCGAATCCCTTCTGTTGTATGTATTTTCCTTAAAATTTTTACTTTTTATTGTTACTTCTGATTTGTTTGTGGACGGAGCCTAATTTGATTATTTTTTGATTAGACAAAATTGTGCCTGTTGTCATGATCGTACATGCGTCGGCAGTCATCTACGAGCAACTAACCCTCCATACAGCGACGTATATAAATATCCGGGCGGAAAGAAAGAGACTTCACCCGTACCAACTCATCATTGTATGTACAAAAATGAGATTAACATCCACCCCTCCTCCCCCAAACAATTTTCATTACATACACCCCAACTCAAACCAAACCGGCATCTCCAACGGCCCAGGACTCTCCACATCCGCAACAGTACACTCCTCCGTCACCGGCTGTCTAAACAACAGGTCACTTTCATCACCACACTCCGTGCCAGAACTATTATACATTTCTAATGTAAGCGTCGTGTCGCTGGCGTTACAGGTATACGCGGCATCAATATTGAACATCTGGAACGAGCCCGCGTAGTCATAGTACCCGCCATTGCAGTCCCCCAGGCTGGGGTAAACCAGTGAGAAGGAGATTTCGGTGCAGTTGGTGTCTTTGTAGACGAAGAGGGCGGGGTATTTGTAGAAGTAGGCTGTTGTTGGTGGGGTGGATAGGAGGAGGAGGGTAGTTATAGTAGAGAGGGAGAGCTGCAGTATTGGGTGGCTGTAGTTAGGTACAAGCGTTGGTAAGAATGTGGAGGTGGGAATGTACCTTGGAGATGGCGGAGCGGCTGGACATGATGGGCGTAGTAGGCGTGGTGATACGATGAAAGTGTGGAGGAAGAGTGAGGCGGGGAGGGATTCGAGAAACTAATTAGGAGGTGTGATGCTGCCACTTAAATACACTGCTACCCAGAAAGATTTGGCTCAGCTTGTGGTTAAAAGACCGTAGCAGAGCAGACCTAATTTGGTATCTCCACACCACTCTTCGTGTTCCTGCACGATTAATGCCAGTAAGATTGAGTGGCTTGCAACTAGATATGCATGTCTGAGGGAAAGTAAAACAAGTGCAATCACAAGGAGGGTTATGCATGATAGGGTAAATAGTTTCATGCTAAGGAAAGTTTTCCAAAGTTCCTATTGGTAGTGTAAGGCAAACGATATCCGGTAGTTAGCAATGCTGCTCGGTATGGATGTGGTGGCCGTACGCATGTCAGATTAGGCGTCCTATGGTGCTTGGCTCGTTGCTCAGGAACTTACTTCTGTTATGTTTCTTGTCCTTACTGGATCTGCCACCGGTTTTGTGTTTGTATAGACTATTGGGTATCTGAGTCATGTAAAACGTATGTCCAGCAACTGACTAACGAGTTGCGGGTTTTCATTCAGGGTAGTGTATATACATAGCATTGAGTCATATCAAAATCCAAAGATGGCATCTAACATCACTCATGGCTCGTAGTAGAAATGGAACAAATCAACAAACTATTAACAAAGATTCTTTTGTCGACACTGAGTCAACACCACCTCCCACGATGCATTTACAACAAAGCCACGACGGCGGCAAAGATGGCAACAAGCGAGCCAGCAGCAGGCATGGTCATGGCAGAGCCAGCGCTGACGGCAGCGGAAGACGATGCCGAGCTGGATGAGGAAGAGGTAGTAGAGTTGGTATCATAACCAACGACACCGGTGGTGTTGACACCAGAGACGTAGGTAGTGCCGTTACGGCTGTAGGGAATGTTCACATCCAGGCCGTACGAAGCGTCGTACGGGAAGGGAGCAGTGTAGTTGTAAGTCGGGTTCTGGCCCTTGTAGGCGTCAATGACGGACTGCAAGATACCGTTTCCGGCAGAGCAGGTGTCGTTGGTAGTAGGGATGGGCCAGTTAGCGCGATACTTGGAGTAGCCCCATTGCTCCAGGGGACCAGGCAGAGACTGGTTGATGTAGAGGTGGGTTGGATCAACGTCCCAGTTCGTGTAGCCGACCTTGTCGGCGACGAAGCTGAAGATGTTGGCACCGCAGTCCCAGCGACCCAGGGAAGGAAGTCCCCAGTTCGCCTCGACAGTGGCCAGGGTGGAGTAGTGAGTGTAGACGGTCTCATCCTTGGTACCGATAAGGTGCTCGGGGACAGCACCACCGAGGAGAATGCTGAAGACGCGGTTGCGGTCGTTGTAAATCTCCGACTCGGGAACACCGTAGGTCTCGGTCTCATCGAAGGTCAACAGCAGCAGAGTGTTGTCCCAGAAGTAGGTGTTGTTCATGAGAGGCTCAACGAAGCTGCGCAGCCACTTGGAACCGAACGTGATGTTGGTATCGTGGGCGTCGTTGGTCATGTCTGACTAAGGTTAGGATGTACAGCATGTGAGGTATTGGGGGAAACGCACTGGGAGTGATGAAAGCCCACTGAGGGAGCACTTCGTTCTTCATGTCCTCTTCAAAGCTAGTAAAGTTCTTGATGAGGCGCAAAGCAGTGTCATTGCTCGAAATTTTGTCAAACATGACCAACGGGTCGTGCTTGCGCATGTAGTCATTCGCGCCGGTTTTCTGATTTGAGTAGTTGTACCCTTGGAACCCGGGGTAAGGCAAGTGCTCCTGGTAGTGTGCCCAGGAGATACCCTTGGGGTTGAGCAGATCCGCCAGTGTCGAGACATTGGAAGGAATGTCATGGAAGTTGTCTGCCGGGGATGATTAGCATTGGGTCGGCTTCAGGGATGAATTAGCCCTACCGTTGTCCATGCCATAGTTGTCTCCGCTCACCGAGGCACAGTAATTGGGCTGCGAGGTGTGGCCAACACCATAGTAGTTGACCAGAGTAATACCCTTGCTAGCCAGCCACTGCTGGTTGGTATCATTGGCAGCATTAACATAGTCCTATGACTAAGTATGAGTATTACGACCTACCATTGGACAACACATGGATACTTACGACATTCTCCAACCAGATCTGGTAGAAACGGTCGAAGGACTTGCCAGTGACATTGGAAGTCCAGGTCTGGGGCAACGTGGTCGCCTGAGCCCTCTGAATAGCAGCAAGCGGAGGCTCGGTGGTGGTGATGGTGGCGCCAGCGGCCAGCCCGGCCAGAGTGAGGAGCGCAGTTACGGAAGCCATTGGAAGAGGTGCTCAACAACCGCGAGAAAATGTGCCTGGACTTCAACAGCAAGTTTCAGGGCATACTGTCCTTTTAACTTGTAAGTGCCTCGTGCACACTGGGCGGCATATCGGCCGATGCGACCGTGGCGGAATATTATCTAGTACCTACTTCCTACTATCTACCAGGGACGGACTAGCAGTACCTTAACCCCGCCGGCCAGTCAGAAATGGGGTTGACTTCACGTTCCTGCCGGCAGGAGGAGCGAGTGACAATCGATGGATAACCAAGTGGGGACTTCATCCATTGATCCACTCGGACTGGATCGTAGTGGAGTCTCTCTCCACCAATTTTCAAGGCTTCAATTTCGGGGCTTCTCGCAACACCCCTTCCACCCTACCCAATCGCAATGGCTGTCCCCTGGGCGTGCCTGCTGGACGCTGAATGACTTGCACAATTACACCATCTGTTCAGCCTTGAATGAGACAGCCTTGTGGTATTCGCCCTCGACCAAGCTCACCAAGCTTCACGGATCGGTGGATGTGACCCGGCTTATCCCACGTGCCCGCCACTCTCATCTGGCGGAGATAAAACGCGCAAAAATGGAAGATTGATACCCTCATCCAGCCCGGTCGCAACCCGGCGGACTCCGGAGATGTTGTTAGTCAAGGAGAGGAGTATCAAAGAACACAATCCTTTCAACTGCTGCTCTATTCCCACTGGTTATAAGATATGCACATGTGACTATTTTCTGCACCAACATCTCGGCATCTACTCCATATCCGGAGAAGGTAACAGAGACTGCCTCGAGAACCCTTCAACAATTGGATGTTCATGAGCGTCTTACTAGTGTAGACATACAGTGGAACACTGATTAGCTTCAGCTTGCATACAATTGGACAAACGTTTGTCCATGCGCTCTTTCAAGACATTCGAACCCGACCCAGGTCCACCATGTCAACAAAATCACCGGGCTTGAACGGACCCCGAGCAAAAGCGGCTAGGGCAATTTAGCACTAGCATATCGCAGATCGAACTCAAGGCATGCTGTCGCGTGCGCACTCCCTATTGGGGATTCCCCCTCGTGCCATCTGTTCGTATGACACATGGATATAGAAACAAGAACATCTCTCCACGTTCGTTCTCAGAGAGCTCGGCCGTTGTGCTTCGAAGAGGACTGACGTTGCATTCAAGTATCCGTTTATTCTGGCCTTCAAGGTAGTCATCTTATCGCAGTTGCAAATCGCCTATCACTATCCTCAACAGTATCTATGCCGAGACCTTAGCATCTTTAGCCTTGTTATTTTTGTTGGTTGTGCCTGCCACCCCCACTCTTAGAGTATTGCTGCCTGAGGCGGGAACTGTTCATGCCTCAGGCACTCACACAGTGCGCACTTTGCACGGGATATCCATAACCCTTTTGACATTATTTCGACGCAATTTTTAAATCTAGTAAGAAATACTGGAATTTCAAAAGAATACCTAGGATGTGTTAACCTACTGGTACTGCTGGTATCAGTTGATCTTTTAACGATCCTTCCGGGTCCTCGTGGAGGCGCCTGCTTTTAGAAGGCAAGGTCTCGTCGATATAAAGTCGGGGTTACTTTTCGTACAGACAGAGAACCTACTGCCTACTACTTAGATATTGTTCCAGCCGGGGGCTGTACATAGGGTGTGATATCATCTATGCTAGCCGGTGTTGCGGGCATATTTTCTCATCTATAGTATATCCTCGGCACATAATCACAAAATTAACCCCGCTCTTCGAAACATCGCAAAACTTTCCAACCAGCCCTCTACCGGATCCTGATCCCCCTCAAAGCCAGTTTTCTGGAGCTTTTCCAGACCTAACTGCCGATCGAAAGTCAACCAATACCCGACACTATCCAACTGGCGATACCCCACTCCGACCCCGCCAGTAACAGCTTTCGGACACCCGTTTTGGGTAAAGATGTCCCGATATTTAGTTATATACTCCCCAGGTGCGAGTACCGAAGCCCGCTCAGGGACTTCCCCAACTTTCAACGTATTCTGTTCCGTCTCAGGAGCAGATTCACTAGGTGGCACGCCCACGAGACCAAACCATTTAGCCAGCCGAGGCCAGAGCGATCCGTATGTACACGGTGTCGCCCGGTCAGCGACGTTGAATAACCGACCACCCCCGCACATCTCTGGATGTAACGACGCGAAAATCATGAAGCGCGCAAGTCGGTTGCTGGATACGGGGCTGAATAGTGACGTAGCACCAGCCGTGGATCCCGGGAAGGGGACCTTCACAGATGCCTTGACGGTTTCCTCTTGTCCCATGGTATGTGGTCCAATGCCGTGGTTGTAGGCATATAGAGATAGGTATTGTGCCCAGTGCAATGCTAAGCTGAATTGTGATCCGTTTGGAGTGAACCCAACCTGTTATTACGGTTAGTCATTTCATACGTCAGGGAAACGTCAGGAAAGATGAAGGAAGAACAGACAATTGCGTCCGGACACACTTCGCACCAAGTCCATTTCCTTCCCTTACTGGATGTACTAAGAAGTTCGCGATATGCTGGATAGACCACTGTCTTGGCGTAATCTGATGGGAGGCTGTTCACCAGTTCTTCGCGTAGAGGTGGAGTGAACGTTCCGCCGGCTGAATAGATGCCATATCCCTGGTCAATTTCTGGTCAGGGGTGATTCGTCCACAAGTTGCATGAATAGTAAGTACTAACCCTGGTTCCACCCACAAAAGCAACGAACTGTAAATTCGGACTGATCAAATTATGCGCATCAATGACATTTTGCAGCATACGTCGATTTGTCGCTACTTCTTCCAGGTCGTCGTCCATGGCGGCGAAGGCTGCTCATTGTCAGCAAACTCGATATAACCACCATGATGAAATATAACTATACCCAGGTAATAGATATGAGTTACGCCTTCACTATTCTCAACAACCTCTCTCAACCACTCCACCAGTCTATCCGGATCCTGGCTGCGAAGATCAACGCCGGAAGCCAATTGCAGCTGGGTCAGATTCGTATCTGCCTCTGGCCAGTATGTTTCCGAAGGATTCAAGGGTCTGTTTGTCACAGCTGTGACCTTTCGAAATGTCCCAGCGGCTGGATAATGGCTCAAAAGCTGGTTGATTAGCGCCCAGCCGATTAAGCCTGATGCGCCGTAGACGATTGCATGGTTGGAAGAGCTTGGTGGCATTCTGAAAGGTTATAAAGACCGTTAGTATTAATGGTATTTGTAGATATTTGGATACAGGGGAGAGTAGTTCGAGATTTATATAGAAGGTTGCGTCGGGGACCCAAAATGATCGCGGATGGTCGGGATCCCAGATAGGTTTAGCCTGTCCGGGCTATGGGTTATGGCACGTCGCTTAAGGCGAAGTGCAGATTTCGATTGCACATCTTGAAACTTTGAAATGTCAACATTGTTTATGCGGGCGAAGATCTAGAATGCAAGACGGACGTATCGTATGCATCGATTTACAGTGTTCGTTGCATGCTGCGATCTCTGATTTGCCAGATCGGCACGTCTAGCTCTGGACGGGATCTAGAACCCGGAAACACATTGATAATTGCGCTCAAACTATTCGGCAAGAGGAACTGAAACTAACCAACAGCTCAAAGAGTCCTCTCAGTAAAAAATGCAAAGCATTTCATCTCAATACTCTCCCGTGGAGGGCCATTGATATGTTCAGGATCCACAAATGCAGAGTGAAGCAGTGTCACGCTAGATGCAGGATCACTGCCTAGCTGCTTAAAGATGAGCGGCTCATCCGGCTGCTGCTCGCTAAGGTAATACCAGTCATGCTTTTCGTTGTAGACAGGCAATCCAAACTCAACTACATGGTCGGAAATGATTCTGCGATCTGGGACGATGTCAGTGGCAGGGTCAACAGATCGCCAATCACACACCGCAAGAGGATCTCTTTGAACTGTTTTGATTGGCCTCCAAGCGTTGACAACGACGAAGGGAGTGTTTAGAAGTCGCTCAATTTCAACTTCAGTAAGGACATCCTTTAGAACAGACCGACAAGATGCACGTGTCATGTCTGAATGAACACCATGCGAAGGAGAATTCGGGGTGCTCATTTGGTCCCCGGCTAGGTTACCCTCAAATCTTGTGCGTGTGAGATACACAACGACTTCGGATGCGCCAGTTCTGCAAATATGGTCAGAGAAACAAAGTCCATTTTGTGGGCTTATCCTTGAGTGTACATGAAGCACCTACAGTCGCTTAATCAGCTCTTCCGTTGCGGGCTGAATTATTCGTTTTATCTGAGCGGCGTCATGCCAATTGGTGACCCCCTCAATCTCATGTTTAACGTATTGAAAGCCTTGAACATCTAAGGTAAATTCGTGCTCTTTACCACGAATATCCTTGATTATAACGTCTCTCACATCGTTGATACCCTCACGTTTGGCAAAGCGGCGCTGAGCCTCGGGTATATCGGCATCGATTGGTTTTAATCCTTCACGGCCAGGCGGGATTATATAGTTTAAAGTTGTACGGACATCACGTCCCTTTGCGACTGAAGATTGGGCATTGGAAATGGATACAGTCATATTGGTGAAAATCAAAGCAACAAAACAAAAACGGGAGAATTACTCTAATGAAAGAATCTTGGAAGTTCAGACAGAAAGATGTCGGATGGAGGATATTTATGCACTTCTCTTATGCAACAGGCGGATAAAGTCAAATGAAAGGGGCTCGGGTTCGTATTCGGACTCTTTGCCGTTTCGGGGTACATCTCTTATTCGTATTCGGCTTCGGATTGAGGATCGACAATCGGCACCACAGATGCGCTCTTGAAGAAGCCAGTTGCAAATATGCAGGGTCCACACTCATTTTTCCCAGAAGTATTTGGCCATTTATATTTACAAGACCATACCAGCCAATTTAGGGATCTTGGCTTGAATGAGATCTTCTTTTGAGATCCTGCCCTGAGCCCACATCCAGCCCAAACATATAAAGATTATATTGAAATCGCATGATCCTATTCGAATTCTTCTGCACCATACACCCCATCCCGAGGCTGAAACAGAACCAGAATTATGTATCGCCGACTTCTCTGACGAAGTCCTCTCCTCCGCACAGGAAACCTTGACAGACGACGGTTACATGGTAGATACATTTCATGTGGATGTTTATAACTATGCATCCGTCAGCGGCTTTGCACAGGCTGCTGCATCGCAAGGACCCATCGAAGCAGGTATCCACACAGCCGGCTTGTCACCATCCGCAGGCAGTGCACAAAAGATCCTTGAAGTCGATCTCCTCGGCACCGCCAACGCTATCGATGCATTCTTCGAAGTGGCGCAGTCCGGAACTAGCATGGTCTGCATAGCCAGTATGGCTGGTCACATGGGATCAGGCTTGCTATCGGAGCTCGAGCGTCATCTTGCGACAGCATTCAGGGAACATTTAATAGACCATCCCGCCTTTGAATATTGACCCTAGCGACCACCATGGGCCTGCACGGACATATGGTCTGTCAGAGCGCGGAAATATACTTCGCGTCCAGGCTGCCGCTAAATGTGGGGGCGTGTTGCGGCAAGAGTAAATTCTATTGGCCCTGGAGTAATTTCTACAAAGGCTGGCAGAGATCAATGGTCCAGCTGGGAAATGTATTGCCAGGAGCCCTGTTGGTCGTGTGGGCACGCCGCAGGATGTTGTGAGTGCTGTGGCATTTTTGGCTAGTTCGAAGTCGTCTTTAGTTACAGGCAATGATATACTAGTGGATGGTGGGGTCGTGTCATCATCGAAGTGGGATAGTTCATAAGCCAGAGTATCAGGTACTATCATTGAGGAAGGCTTGCCTATCGATATCTGTATATTCCAAAAAGTTTGATTATTCTGTCGCCGTAGATCACCCCATATAAAGAGCGACAAACCACCCTGTCCAACACTGGTTCCTGACTAGTTGCAAGGAGTTGAAGCTTAATACTTGCCATATCTGCAAGACCGTGGTATTCGGGCCAAAGGCTAGTCATGGGTTTGCCTAATCAGGATTCTACAGTTGAGCGCATCATAGATGTTTTTGGAGGGTAACTTGATGAATATAGCTTATATTCAGATATTGGTCTGGGCCCATTTATGTGTCAAAAGAGTGTATCCATACAACGATGCATCGTGGTCATAACTTCCTCCAAAGCATTAAGAAAAACAAAGAAGCAACAACCTCAATGTAGGCCTCATGTTACTTGATGGTCATATCCAATCGGATACATTTGTACGCATCTAGTCATCATCTCGACTAGACCTGGACGGTCAGGCAGTTGAGAAGACCCTATAAGTAATGCATGAGTACGTGTTCTTAATAAACCACCCTGCAATACTACTTACAATTCCATTAGTGGAGCAGCAGGCGGCCTGGTTGTTGCAATTTCCAACAAGCGCTGATGAAATCTTAGCAAAACGGACGGTAGATAGGGTAGTGTGATAACTTACGAACGCAAAGTGCGGGAAGCACGTTCACATTCAAGATGCCGTTAGTCAAGCTAGTGCAGCATGAGTTGGCTTGAGCTGTAGTGCACTGTGAGGCATCGCTAGTGGCTGGTGCAGCGCTGGCAAGACCGATGGTCGCGAGGACGACAAGGATTTGTGAGAAGTTCATTGTGGCTGACTGGATTCTTCGTCTGATAATAATGTGAGTTTGTATAAGATGCAGGCAATTTCTTGGGATGATAGAATAAATTAGTACGGAGCTCGCGGTCTTTGATGGTTTATATAACCCTTTCAACCTTGAATATTGTCCGAATGTAGATACGTCACTTGGCCTGGTATATCAGGTGTTCGTCCTAGTTTTGCCAATGTGTTTGCATATTTGAGACACCGTATCGATGTAGTAGTATCATAGACCATCTAGACTGTCAGGGCAGGCGCCATGTGGAGGACAATGCGCAACAAATCAGCTCGATGCAGCGCATAAGTGACTTGGGTCTCGCGATGTGTCTTCTCAACTGACCCTTCTTCATCTCCACTGCCGACGAATTATGAGATTAGTAGCAGGGTCTAGATTGCTATGAAGAGTCGTCATGCAGGATGGCCCCAAGAATGCTATTTGCAAATACTACCCTGTGCTACCATCCGAATTTTAATCTACTGCAGCCCAATATCGACTAGCTCATTCCTTATTATGTTCCGGAGGGACGTACAGGACACACGTACACTTACAAGAAGCGTGAATTAGATGACTCGAATGATATAGCTAATCTTTCGTAATGATGAATACGTCGTAAGAATTGATATTCCAAAAAAGAAGCTGAATTCATATACGGCCAGTCTTCATCATAAAATCCAGCTCCGTAGAACCTTTCCTACCGGCCCATAGGCAGTTCATTTGTCTTGCAAAATACACAGCCCCACTATACTCTCCATGTGAGTCATGTCGAAGAATTTTAGACAGAAGCATTATGCGAGAACATGATAAACAAACTTCGCTGCATTTCTACCCCGCTTTGAAAGAGCGGGGTGCGTCGTACCCCTTGCAGAAGGCCATAGAGGGTTATAACGAGCGATAGGATACACCCGCTCATGGCGCGGATACTGAAAGCCTTATCTCTGAGACTTGCAATGTTAACCCGTTTGCGGGATTTGATTGCTGTTAACCAACGCGCAGGTCGTTGGTTCTGTTCATGTGTGCAGCCCATACAATATACTCCTCTACGGATAGGGGATATTTTACGTTACTACTCTGTGTAAGCATGTCCTTCGTCCTACCTTTTGGTATGATGTCTGACGGAATTCCTCCTTGGGTGTTTCTAATCATTTCCACATTCGAGTATCACCCATGAAGTCCGTGAAGAGTAACTCAAAGCCCCTCGCATCTCAACCCTCAAATTCTATTTCTTCGGCATCGTATGACCTCCTCAATTCAGTGGCGTCGGGTGCTTTTTCCTTATTAGCATTCCACAGTCGCATTCCATCCTTCTTTTAAGCAACGGACAGATGTAACTATCAGCATCATGCAAGGGATACTCGTGCTTTGATTAGGGGGCGAGAACGTGTCATACTATCGAGTTGTATCGCTTACGTACTAGAGTATGACATAATTCTGACACAAATGACTTCTAAAGCAGATCTTGAAGTCGAAGTGGATTTAGTCATAAAGGCGTTCCTAATATATGAGCAAACCGATCTGCAGGCATCAACTATATTTCCGACATGGGGATATCCCCGCAAGATTGCCGCCATCCTCACCAAGAGCGGCCATTGTTATTGCATGTAGATGCTGATTTGAGGAGGCACATGATACATCCTCTAGGAGAAGCACTGGGTGGATGAGAACACATAAAAGACGGAAATGTCTTGCGGGAGGACCCTTCAAAGGAAAAGATCTAAAAAATAAGCAGTAAAAAGGGATTTCCCAGAAGTAAGATAAGTATCCGCGAAGTATTCTTCACAATGCACTAGTAAAAATTCCGGACGAACAATTGTGGCTGTGGCAAAGCTAGGACGGGCTGAGAGGCTGTCTCATCTTCTGCCGATCAGGATGAGTTGGCACGGAGAACGGAACCTCGGACACGGATACGGAGTAGGATCGATCCTGCTGCGGCGCCTAGTGGAGAACATGCATGGTGAGGATGCGCTGGATCGTGGGGGCTGGAACCTTTTTTTCATTGCTCGGTTTCGGTTTCAATTCCTTTTCTAGCGTTCTCTTCGCGCTTCTGTTCCTTTTCCTTTTCCTTTCCTTCTTTCTTCGACTTTTTGGAGGGGGTAGTATATTTTACTAGTTTTCTTTATAATTTATTAACGCGAAGAAAAGGTATTAGTGATCTTATAAAGTTTAAATATTCTGAGGAGTAAGAAGAACGGAGAAAGGGTTTAGAGAGAAGAATTATGGATGATTGCAGAAGAGAAGGGTCTAAGGGAGACGCCTTGCATGAATTAATTAGCCGGAAAGGGGTGGGATGTAAGCACTAGTGTGGAGGAGTTGTAGGGGTTGGTCAATGAGGGATTGGGTATGATACCTCAGATTTAGAAAGGTTTGAGTGAATATGGGGCTTATATGCAAATTGATTGGTGGTACTATGACCTCGCTTGTCCCTAGAGAGAGCATTGCATCCGGTGGCTTGGGGATTATAGGAGATCTTGTTCTATTGAATTTCTCTTATGGGATGGTTGGGAAGGCCTTTGTTATCATGATCCTTCCGTTCAAGCATAGGCGTACACCGTACTAATCCCTTCCTAGCGTGATCATATTTTACTTCCCATGCAGCAGTTATCCAATCAGCCTCTTTCAAAGCTCTGTCGAAGTTTGGTGCATGTGTTGCAATCCATGGAGGGATTTCGGGTTCAGTGCTTTGTATCGCTTGAATGAAGGCACTGAGTGCCTGTCTTGGTTTGTCTTGGGAAAGACGAGGGACATGATGACATCCAGATGGTTGGATGGATAACTGGGCCGCGCATGACTGAGTCAAATAGCCAAAGTGACACGCGGCTTTGTTGTCGATCAGGCCACCCATAGTGGATCTCCGAAGGTGTGATAGATATGCTTCTAATGATGGGAGAGCTTGAATTCATCCCGGCAGAGCATCCTTACTGGAACACGAGGTAGCGTTTGCCTTTTTTCACTTGTCCGTGTCCACCCACTACCAGCCGACCGACATTCTCAGTCTCCACTGCGTCGATATCCTCCCCTATAACTCCGTCTGTACGGTCCAGAATCGCAGTGTCTTCCGTCCTAGAGCCACTCATGTTAGTCGCGAAATCCCACTAATCAGAAAGTAACTTACTCCGCGTTTCCCAGCAGCGGCATCTGAGCTCTCACATCCTTTCGCTCCGCCAGTTGCACCCCGATTCTCAGCATCGCAAATGCATCAAATGACTCCGTCCAGGTCGGATGCAATCCCGCGTAGAAGGCCATGATCACCAATCCGACAAGATGCAGGCCAATGATGGTCGACAGAAATGCGATTGCCCATGGTCGTATCGCGAATATCTCGACAGAGGTTCCGTCATCCTTGAAGAGGATCCGGCGGTAGGCCTGCTCAGTTGAGGCGCGGCCCAGGTTAGCCTTGTTGGCAAAGAAGGCGCCCTGGGTAAAGACAGATGTTGTCTGGGGATTGTCGTAATTTGCAAAGAGCTGACCAAGCCAGGCAGCCAGGTCGTTGAAGTATGTGGAGTTGGTGTCTGATGCACAGGGCTTGAGAGTAGCGTATCGCCAGGAGGTAGTATCTTTAGTGTTAGTGGTCGAGAGGTAAGTGAACGGAATAGGCTCGGAGCACTCGTCCAACGACAAGGAAGTGATGTTCGGTAGAGTCGGTGTCGAGTTAGCACGATTGGCGAAGAACGTGGACGGGCCGAAGAGGGCCTTGGTGGCTGTGAGCAAAGGCCCAAGAGCTGGTGAGCTGACAGGCATGGGGTCGGGATAACCATATCTAGGCCATGTGAGAAGATTATCACAGCAAACTGGGAAGCGCTACTCCTACACCAGTCAGTCTATCTCCACACTAGGCCTCGCTTAGGCCCCACCTTGCCACTTGAAGAGAACAACCTTGTCTTTGAAAGTAGGTGGCAGGGTATGGCAAAAACAAGCCTAGTATGGAGGCACCCTGGCTGGTGTCGCGGTAGCACCTCTCATAAAAGATAAAAATGAGTTCTTACCCTAGAACATGTGAGTCATCCAAGGCTCGCACATCCATACTCTCCTCCTGGTCAACGATGAAATTCTCTGGATCAAAACTAGCTGCAAGATCGAACGTCTCCAACAAGGGACCCGTTTGGTAGTTGTTCATGTAGTTAGGGAGCATGAAGTACCCCGCGGTCGTATTCGCACGAATGCGCTGTGTCCAGCTGGCTATCCGAGATCCGTTGGTGAGGAAGCTCATGGCGACTGAATTGAAGTGAATGTATGCTTCTTCGGCAATGTCCTGGCGGTTCCGAGTAAGGTTCCATGGAAAGCTCTGCGAGTCTCCCAGCGCGCACACCTTTACCTCCATCATGCCATCTGCCGAGATCGGGACATTATAGGAAACATCCAGACCTGAAAGGTTCGCAAGCGTCGACGCGGAGAAAGACCCTGGTCCACCGCAGCTGTCGGGATAGCCCTCTTCCGATACCTCTTCTGAGGCGACGGACGTATTGAACCGAAAGGCATGATCGCTTATTATTCCCGTTGTGACCGAGTTGACTGGGATGGAGACAAATGAACTGTTACCGCGGAGGGGATAGAACTGCGTAGCAATTCCGCCTTGGTTCGAGTTACTCACGCAGGAATATGCCCAGCTCATAGATGAATTGCAGACTGAATCGGGTGTCCGCCAGATATTTGGCTGAGAGTCGTACTGAGTGGCGTAGTTGATCAATGACCTCGTATCCCCAACCGTCTCGATGGACTTCACTTGAGACAATCCGGTGATGTCGGCGTCAGAAATCAGCGGCGTGACCTTGGAGGGTAAACTCTCGACCAATATGGTCACCTCTGACACGAGCAACTGCTGCAACGGCCAATTTAGACCACCTAAATGACTTGGTCAGCAGAGCCTACACATCACCCTCACATGCCATACCTAAAGCACAGACGAGGAATGCATAATATAGGAGCGGACTGCCCAGTCGACGCCGACCTCCAGCAGAAAACAGGCGGGCAAGGATGAAGGGATTCCACCATCCTCGATCAGCTACCGCTAGCATCTTCCGGAGGCTGAAGTTCCGCTCGTTTCCAGCAGCCTGGCCGTACACTATAGCGGCGCGGGCGGCAATAAATGAAGAGAACGGAATGGTCAGCACCGCCATGACTGAGTTAACGACCCGGGCGGCCAATCTCCAGCGGCGTGTAGCAGCGATGACGGCTGCGGTGAGAGGTACTTTCGTCGCTTCTCTCTGGCTGCAGGAGAATGTCGCATTTGCGTCAGAGTCAGTGACACCCAGGACCGTCTGGGACGCGCAGGTCAGCTGCCGCGCGCTTTCCCATGTTGGCGTTGAATGATGGTAGAGGAGAGGCCGGTGGGTAAGGATGCACATCACGGTCCATGAGAAGATGAGGAGAGAACAATAAATCAAGACAATCGGGACTAGATGCTTCAGACTGCGGGATAAAGAACGAGACGTTCTGTGCGAATAATCGGCTGGCTTGTCGTCATCGTTTAGTGTATGAAATGGAGTATATTCCCCTCGTAGAGCAGTGTCACCAGACCCCATAATGTAAGTTGACTGACAGAGTCAATTACACAGGAGGAAAAAGTGAGATGGGTGATGAACATGCAGGGTCTGTCTATTCTTATTTACTAGGGCCACCATGCTCACTGCCAGATCGAGTCTGGTGCATTGGAGCATAAGCTTCGGCCAGGATGCGCGGTTGAGCCTCGCTCAGCCGGGTGGGTCACTCAGGGTCGGCTTGGCGAGGCTGTGGCTTAGCATATCTTAGCTTGACACCTTCGGAATTGCCGACGGATGTGACAAGTAGCGAAATCAGGCTGGAAGTGGAAAGTCGGCCATCTGGTGCTATCTCCGCTTCCTATCTATCACTGGTAAACACCATAATAACCTTCCACCATGAGTAGATACACTTGTGACGCATGCCTCTTTGCTTGCTACCTTTCTCACCTATCGCTGTCCGTGGAGTAGCGAATACATCTTAGTACTTGCCTACCCTCAGATTATCAACGGAATATACAATAGAATTATATGTTGGGAATGTACTATTCGGGTAGGCGACCAGAAGGATACAGCATAATTTATGCATTTGTGTCTCCAAGTGCTATTTTCGGATATAGCAATCTGGTGCGATTTCGAAATTGCGAGCCCTAGGCAATAGACCACGTGCAGGGACCATGAATCGTGTTTCCGCCTACGTAGATCCAGGGACTGTCACACCCACACATTCTCCAGTCCCACCTTCTTCATACTTCCACACTTCGCCTTCAATATGCCCATAATAGACTGGATTTTTCGTCTGTTCCCACTATACTCGCGCGAAAAGCGGCTTTCCAGCCTGGAACTGCTACCTCGCGAACTATTACTCCACATCGGTAACCTCCTGACAACCGCTGACATTATCTGCCTCAGCCTATGCAGCCGAACACTTAATCTTTTCACGACAAGATTTTATGACTTCAAGCCACCCCAAGACAAGTCCTTAACACTTTCAGTCCTCACAAGACTAACCCGAGACCTCCCAAAAATGTTCTGCTGCCACTACTGCGCCAAGTTGCATCGTATCACTGACGTCCTCCATCCCGCACGCTCCAAGGGTTTCCGTCATCGGTGCCCGGACCTGGGAGTTTGGCACAGAAAATGTCCACAACCGTCGATTAGATGGCTGATAGCTGTCCACTGTATGACCACCCTTTATGACTTTCGTCACTGCCACCTGGTGGCTGTCCTACAAAATTACCATTCCGGCGGCCGATACGGGATCAACGCGGAGTCCTTGGCTTTCACCGAGGTGGTTGATTACCCTCAACAACCAGCAAGAACGACTTTATTATCAGTGGAAGGACGCGTCTGTACACCGGCTGGAGCTCGCCAAAGCCCATCGCTAGTCCTGCAAATACAACATTGGGTTCTCTTCCATGACCTACAGGTCGTCTCCGATGGGGGTCTCGACGTTGCTCTTTCAGTACTCCACAACCGGTTTATTTGCAACTGGTTGAGAGTGGGCCACGGGAGTATTCAAGATAAGATTCGACCTGCAAATCGGCAACGAAACCTGTGCTGGAAGGAGGCACCACTCACAGAGATTATGCGATGCTCGCATTGTGGTGTGGAGTTTCAGATCGTCCTCCGAGACTGTGGGGAGGATGGGACAGCAGTGACAATTACTAAATGGTTAGACCTTGGAGTCGGGACAGATATTGAAGATCCGAAATGGAAAAAGGCTACTTTTACTAACACGATAGAATCTATATACGATCGTGTCGAAGCTACGGCGAGCACAGGGGAGGTCCGTCGACTATTCCGGGAAAGCTCTGATGAAGAGAGTGACCCTACGCCGCGAAACAGGTCATACTTGATAGGAAGACGATACCGTTGGGCCATGTGGTGCTACTCGGAATCTATGTACTATCTATTCCATCGCTAGCTCTAAATCTATGTTAGCCAAGTACCCAGGCTAAATCGCTTTGTCATGTTAGAAGTCTCAATGCTCCTTTTCTAAACTCTTCTCTGGTCCCATGAAAGATCCCCAAGTTGGGAAAGAACCTCGTTCCTGCCCAGAATGGAAACCACCCACAGCGAAGGCCAACGGCCATCTTCCTGAAGCCTTCCAGGTTCTTCTTAGCTTTCCTCTTCTTTCTTCACGGAACTCAATTGTTAACGTTCTAAGCTAGTACTTCTGTACGTGTCCAAGCTTTCAACATCATGGGTTCTGCAGATATCATCTCTATATTGGGAACGCTGGGTACTTGGGTTGGGGCGTTTCGTCCTGACCTAGAAATCCTAGTGCGTTACATTGTTCGGCAATTCACCCCCACTTCAGGCTCGTCCCAAGAGCGCATCGTCACGGCCGTCGAGTCTATTGACAACGATCAACGCTCCGAGCTGGTTCTTTGCCGGGAGTTGTTGCTCCTGCAACAGCAGGAGATCAGTGGCTTGAACGCACACCTTGACGATGTGTGTCGGTTGTTGGAGGCGATGCGTACCGACCTCAGCGAGCTGAAGGCCAGACAGTTTCCCACCAGGACGTAAGGGCCTGGTAGCTGTTCCATACCTATGAAGACAACGAAAGACGAAACGTGAACAGAAAAAGTAAATCCCCGGGAGGGGTTGCGATCGGGACATGGACTTGAAGCTCCCTCGTGGATATTCACCTTCAAGTTCAATCCAACGATCGTACATCTATATAGAATCTCAGATGTATCTAGAAGGCCTCATGATTTACCAAAATTGTATATAAACACGCTGTCTAGATGAAAATCAATTTTATGATTGTGTGTGGAAACCTGGCGTCCTTTGAGTGACTGAGTATTTCAAGGCTCGACCGGAAACACCCGTGAAAAGTTGTGACGACTATGGTGTGAGACGTGGAGGGTTAACAGGAGGCCGTGAGCATGGCCTTCAAGGCATCCTGCTGCTTGTGCTCATCCCAATAAGCTCTCCATCACCATCCGCGGCATCCTGGATCACCAAATCCCCATTGTGCCTCCACAAGTACCCGCATGCACCTGCGATGCGTGTTCGGCGCGGCGAAGTGGGCACCGTGTTTCCGGTGTAGCATCTATGCTTGAGGATATCCATGATGTTGTCTTGCGAGGTGGAGAGGTTGAATGGGGTAGGTAGGAGGGATGAGACGATATCTGCTAACAAGGATATCAGTATGCAAGTGAGTGATGTGGATATACCACGTACCTAAGTTCCCATCTGCAGCAGTAAAATGCAGTAGACTTGAGCTACTTTCACCTTCCCTATGTGGTCTGATTTGGATTGCAGCAGCGTGTTGCTAGGGGGGTGGAAAGTTGGTTTGTGCGGATGAGGAGTCGCTAAGACGGTCCGTATAGAATGGGTTGTTGACCGTGTCAAGGTGGTGTGGGTTGACTAAGGGTGTCAACTCCGCTATTGCCAGATAAGCTTCAGATAAGGTTACAGGGGTCGCCACATATATCTATTAGAGGTATCTATCCTCAAAATAGTAGATATAATGGCAGGCTATCGTACCGATTAGGCGAGTGTTACTTGTCGACTTCTGCGGCACCGAGCACGTATTCCTCGCTTAGTGAAGCAATTACTAACAGTAGACCAATATACTATATTGTCTCCTAATTGGTACCTACTCAACTTCCATCGGTCCACATCCTCATCTGGAGTATTAGATAATGTCGTATAGTACGGAGCTCGAGAGGTGCAGGGTGAGTATTGCTGTACATACGCGGCCTATACATGTAAAGTCCTAAGACTGAATTAGAGAGGCCGTTCTTTCGTTCTCTCCCTGTGTTTGTTCTTTCCTTCTCTCTCTTCTTCAATTGTTTTCAAACATTTGATCCAGAATTTAAGGTCTCTTCTGCAGTTACATGTTGCAGACGATCGATATGGATGGCAAAGTGACTTCTGGTTGGATGAACGCGGGTGCTCGGTCCTCCTCCATCCACCGATGTAGCCGGATCGAGCTGTGCCCTATACCCCACGGACCATGCCGGAGAGTTTATTATTGCTGGGAGCTAGCGCTATGTACTTGATCTGACAATGCTAAACTATCATTGTCAAGATCGGTCGACTAACCCGGGCTATACTGATAGAGATTTCCTAGGCCACTGGGTAGAAGACATTACAATCTATTGTGCATAAAGTTGGCGATATGTCTGCATCTCATTTGTTGGCTGTTAAAAGCATAGACGCAGTAATACCCAATAAAGCTACTGATAGGGCTAAAACATGCAGATTAACGGAAGACAGCTGAGCTGCAAGCCCCGCCTCTTCCCCCCTCAATGCCCGACGTGGACAACATCGGCTCATTCTATGCAAATAAAAGCCTCTTCTCATGCCACCTTAGTAGAAATTAGAATCTCGTAGTCCTGCAATTTCCACGATCAAACTTATCTGATCCGAAACGAGAAAATGACATTCGAGATATATATCCCCTCCACCCTGACCTTCCAGGACTACATCGCCGTCTGCCAATGTGCGCGCACATTTGCTGATGGGTACGATCGGAAGGTGAACACCGAGATTAATAAGACCTTCATCGTGATAATTGCGATAGCATAGAATTATCCTTATAGACTAATATTCATCGAAACCAGGACAAAACCCGCCTCCGCGCCGCCCTCGCTCCCTCCGTGATAGTCGACTACAACAAAGTCCTTCCCCATGTCACCCGCGAGACCTACGAAGCAGGCCACTTTGTCGAGAAATGGCTGAACCCCACAAACCTGGGGAACAAGGCTCTAGCGACGCAACATCTCCTCGGAGCACCATACTTCAAGTTCGCATCGGAGGAAAAGATCGTCGTACAATGGCAGCAGCTAGCGAGCCATGGGCGGTGGGTTGACGGGCAGGAAGAGACGCACCCAGTTAAGCGCAAGATTGACGAAACCTCGGATGGAAGAAGCTGGATGCAGCAGACTTATGTTAAGGTGGATGGGCAGTGGCGGATTCAGGTACTTGAGCCGGAGGTTTTGTACCACACGGGGGACTTTCAGAGGATTAGACGGCCGGATGAGAAGGGTGAGGGGAATGTTTAGGTTTGAGGTAGAGGGTGGTGGGGTCTGAGATGGTCGTGGTCGCTGTTATGGCGATGTGCCGTTTTATTGGGACGAAGTGATAGAGTATACTGTCGGAGGTATCAGACAGTGTCGGGTTGTGGGGATCTCGGGATGTGGCCTGTCGGATACAACCTTGCACAGTAAACCCTAACGGCTAACTTGTAGCCTGAAGAAGGCTATCGTTGCGATAGTGGACTTTGTCTCGATAATGATACAAATTTATCTTCCATACCTTTCAAGGGAATGTGTGAGTCCGTGTTGATGACAACAGACTAATTTGAAAACTCGATACTTTTATTAGCCAATGCTAAACGTCCCTAGTTCTATGGAACCCCTGAGCCAGGAATGCGTCACACGATCTAACAGCCCACATCGCATACCAATCCTCTGAGTTGGTGCAGCCCCTTGAATGCTGCGTATAGGCTTCACGAGCAAGGTTCAAGGAGAGAAAACAATAACTCGGTAGAAAATCGATCGTTTGTGTCTCTGCGAGGCCGGCCCAGGTCTGCACGATTTCGGCAGCCACCTGGCGGGCACGACGAAAAAGGCTATCAGAACATGTCAGTGTCCGTGCCATCTTACCATTGTAGAGGGCCAGTAGATATGTCAGGTATAAAATGTACAGTGCGCCACGATGGACACACAGCGTAAACTCTTTAGATTGTCGTGGATGCTCGATCAAGGTCCATTGAGATGAGTAGCGAACAGAGGGAGGTAGGTTTTCCAGCCACCGTTTGAGTCTTGTTTCAACGCTTGTGGCTAGGGCTGGATCGAGATGCCGCATTTTCCATAGCAGAATAGCTGGCTTCATACCATCGTCTAGTGCATCACGCGTTTGACGGTCCAGATCGACTGTATAGAGAAGGCGGTACATACAGCGGATAAGTTTCGACCGCTCGATGAGGATACCGCATAGCTTGGCGTGGTATGGTGGCCCTGAAATGCTTTCGCTTGCTAGACCTTCGCTTGTTGGACAAAAGATAGCGTTGATTATGGCTCGATCAAATACTGAAAACACGTCGGGAACAAATTGACAATTGAGACTAGGTGGTCGTTTTATTTGGAATGGTGCATCCAGAGCCAGGGAAATTGTGAGATCAGCGGTGTATAATGACCATACCAGTCGCTCGCGGAGCGAAGATGAGATCGTGCAAAGGTACTCTGTGTTTTGGTTGACTGGCTCATCTGTTGGGTCCAGTAGGCCTGCGCCGATCGCGACAGACAGAGCATGGCGTATCCAATATCGGGATTCTGAAAGACTAGCCTCGGACAGATTTTCCCGGATACTCAGTAGGATGAGTGCTTGCGTCATGACAATCGGATTTCGCTCGATCGAGAGATTGTATAACATCTGCGCTGGTCAATTATGTCACTTGAGAGAAGTTCCAGGGATGCATTCATGCACTCACTCTCGCCCTTTCGCGTATAACCCTCCCAATAGTATCTCGGCTTGGATGACCCGCTGCCTGTAGTTCGAGGGGATCCACGTAGGAGCTCCCCGCATAGAGGACGGCTTGGTACAGAAGTGGGTGAGGGAATTGACAGTCGTCATTTTCGAGCAGCCTTTGAAAGAGATTTGGTATCTCTAGTACAGGGACTAGAGGATGTACCCATCGCAGATATGACTGCAGAAGAAGGCCGCGTAAATCCTCGCTTGGGAGTAGTAGTGCCCCACTGGACTGAAGCTCTTCTCGATCCTTAAAGGCGATGGAAGTGAAAGCGCAGGTTTGAAACTCGCGACACGAGAGAGATTGAAGCATTTCGAAATGTATGCCGATAGAAAAAGCAGGCGCGGGGTCCAGATTTGTGAGGGGATGGGCGCGAAGCCCGCCGTGCGCTGATGTTTGTTTCTCTGAGCTGAGTCGGTGCGGTGGCTGTTATACTTGCAGTAGGGAGAAATGGACATCCACAAATCGGCGAATAGTACAAGCACCTTATCTTTGCCACGTCGCAGGATTTAGCGCTTACTGTAAGCGTCTCATGCTTAGTATATCCATACAACTGAACCCCTGATGTAGTAAATCGTTTCTGGACTTCTTGGCTGATGCCTGGGAAACCCTGGAAATTAGAGCCGCAGGATGAGCGGCGGACTGTGATTCAGGCGGACAGCAGACTAAATTGCCCCATCAATCAGATGCTCTGGATAGAGAAAATCCCCGCTAAGACAAACGCCTATAATCTTCTTCAATTATGATCCACAGTCTCATCAGCCCAATGAAATCCCCTCTAGACCCTAAAAGTGTGGCTATGATAGCACTATTTGCTGCAACCTCATATTAGCTTCTTATTGCACCATACAAATCAGGATCATGACATACTTGGCTATCGTACATCTCCGTCCTTGGTTGTATAACAAGACAGAAAGTATTGACGTGAAACAAATGGTACGACATTAATCATTGTTTGTATTTGTAAGTACAAATAAGAGACATGTAGTAAATAAATAGAAACCCCTAGGCTGCTTTGCGGGCTAGATAGTATGACGTCGCTGGGTTTTTTGACGAACTTATCCAGATAGGATAGGTTTCCTATAAATTCGCCAGTTATTTGGTAGCTCGCTGGATGGGATGGAGTAGAAATTCGATCGTATCCTTAGATAGATGATAAGCATTCGACAATACTTGTGGTGACGGGCCATTTGCACCCAAGGATGATCGAAAGAGCTTCGAATAGTGGATTCCATGGTTTGCGGTGATCTGTCAAGTGGAGACGGCGCTGACAGGAGACGGTCTGAGCACTTGCCGATCCACTTGCCGGTCCGCCGGTCGATCCTCAGATCGGAGGCCCTGATTATCAAGCAGTGATCGGTAACCGGGCACCTGCTTTACTGGGCGGCTTCAAATTCGGTCACGTATACACTCGATATTTCACTAAGTGTACACTTTCCGTCAGAGCTGACGCTCTCTGCTCCTAAAATTAGGGGACCTAGTTACTTTATAATCGCGTAATATGTGTGCTCTTCTTCCTTTAGACACGCTCCGGTTCATCAAACTGGCGGTTGTAACAACTACACTACAATTAGTTCAGTCTTTCCCCCCTCTGCCAGCCCTGGGGGTCTTCCTCCTATAATTTCAAAATGGAAAAACTCCCTGATGACAAAGATCGTGGCCGCGGACCAACAATTCTCGGGCCCCAGCCGGTTGACTCCCCTTTGTCCGATGCATCCCCAGCCCCTCTGGCATATACGTATCCAGAAGGAGGACGCAGAGCTTGGCTAGCAGTTGCGGGTGCCTGGTGTTGCAACTTTTGTTCCTTTGGCTGGACTAGCAGCATTGGCGTTTTCCAAGCCTATTATTCAGAGCACCAGCTCTCCTCATATTCATCCTCTGCGGTGTCCTGGATCCCTTCAGCTAATCTTTTTATGTTGATTGTCCTCGCTCCTGTGTTTGGAAAGATATTTGACAACTATGGGCCCCGTTACGCTGTGATATTAGGCGCCTGCGCTCACATTCTGGGCCTGGTGTTTCTAAGCCTGAGTACGGAATATTACCAAATGTTTCTCTCACAGAGTATTCTATCCGGAATTGGTGCCTGCTCGCTATTTTATTCTGGAATGAACGCTGTTAGTACCTACTTCAAACGAAGGAAGGCTCTCGCCATTGGTATTGTGGCTAGCGGCTCATCGCTGGGCGGCGTTATCCTACCGTATGTTCTTCTTGCTACACGTACCGGAAATTCATCACTCATTAAGAGTTGCCAATGGCTAATACTGGTCTTCTACAGGATCATGTTCGACTACCTGATAGCCGACGGACTGAGCTTTGGTTGGACAATTCGTGCTATCGCATTGACGTTTCTTATTCTCCTCTTGTTCGCTAGCATCGCCACCACCTCGAATCTCAAGCATCAGCCGACGCCAGTGTCTTTGCGGTCCTTCGTGCGCCCGTTTAGGGAGGTCAAATTTGTCCTGCTGGCATTAGCTGCCTACTTCACTTTCTGGGGTGTATTCATTCCCATCAACTACATCATCGTCTATGCGGAAAGTCTGGGAATGTCACCGGTCTTCTCAAACTACCAGCTTATCGCACTGAATGCCGCGAGGTATATAACGAACCCACCCCCCCTTGGCTTGTGAACGGAAACGCTAATAACAGTGAACAGTTTTCTAGCCCGTGTCGGGTGTGGATTCATCGGAGACCGTTACGGCTGCTTCAACACGATCATCGTCAATGTCGCAATTGTCATTGTTTCAATATTCGTGCTTTGGTTTATTGATACCCCTGGAACGACTATGGCATTCAGTATCGTATTTGGATGGGGGTCTGGCTCTTTTATCTCTTTACTACCTGCCTGTATTGCCAAGATTTCAGACATCCGGGAGATCGGTGTCCGAGTGGGCATGATCTACTTTGTCTCGGCCTTTGCCTGTCTAACAGGTAACCCGATTGGTGGTGCTTTGATCCAAGGAACCAACTATAGGTGGATGCAAGTCTTTGCGGTACTCGTGATCTTCGTGGGCATTGCATTCTTTGTTGCTCTGCGAATGGCACAAAGTCGCAAGTTGATGAAGGTTGTGTGATCAATCGTGATTTGGTACTCTTTGGAGGATTGGGATCGAAATCGCTACACAGAAAGGCAGGCAAATTTGGGGAGAAAGTTTATAGACAGTGTAGGCGGCCGAATGTGCCAGAGAGTAGGCATATATATGTAATCTAATACATGGTGACAGATTGACAGTAATGTATCGAGCTCACCAGCAGATCCTCAATCTCCGGTTATAAAGCAACTTTGTGATCCGGAGAATTACGTATATGTGAATCGCAGATCATCGGTACTTATAGCGCTGATTCATTGGACCCACTTGCTAGCAACAATAAAACAAACTTGCCCAGGAACTTGATTTTTGAAATTCAGTCACAATATAACGCCGTGGAGATAGTAATCTTTGATAAGTTTCTTCTGATTATAACTATTATTACTCGAGACTGATTTAATTTATCTAGTTATGCTATAATATTTATAAAGATTATAGAATAGCTTTTTCTACCAATATTGAAAAGAAATATATAAATATTATAAGGTACTTGAATCAAGCGTATTTTCAGGCCCCAGGCTTTCTCGTAGGTCTGTAAAAGCCCAAATCATTTGGTAACGGCAATTGAGTTTCAAATCTACTTATCATACATGGAGGATCAAAAGAAAAAGATCCAGTCATTTCATAATCATAGTCCTGATATCCGTCGTAAACCTATGTTCTGTACTACCCAGCCACTGCCTAGTTTGGATACTCCTGTGCCTTCGAGTTTCCCGTCTACCTTGCCCATAGCCATATCCGTTAGAAATCTGCCTAGATGCTCGGTTGGACAGTGCATCCCGGTAAAAATATGCCGTATAGGAGGCCCTGCCAAAGCGATTCCAATCCTGGCACCAAGTCCACTGACCGCATGGTTAGGAACATACGATTGAACGGTACCATGCGCTGCCGCGTCAAAAAAGCCTGGTCTCACGCTATCGACACGAAGTAGTGGGTTCTTGGTTGACAGGTCACTGAGTAGTTTTTCAGTCTCGCCCTTTACTCTGGCAAATAGCGGAGAAAATAGCCCAGGAGACTGTGTAGCTCCTTCACCGGAGACATAGATGAACCGAAACGGTGGCTTCGAGGACTTGAGGGTGGAAAAGGCTTTCGCCGCAGAGAGGGCATAGTCCTTGGTAATCTTGACATACTGACTGCTAGGCTATTAAATCCTGATAATGTTTCGGTTGTATAGATTGATCAAATACATACTCCTCTGCGACATTTGTTGTGCTCGTTCCTAAAGCCCAGACGCATCCGTCGGCATCTTTCAACTTCTGGAGCAACTCTGGCTCATAATATTGGAAATCTTCATGAATTAAGACTTGGATTCGCGGATCTTTCACATCCTCCGCCATTCGCACAGGCCTGCGACTAAGGATAGTGATCTTGGCAACCTCCGCACTTTTTAGCATGGCATCGAGAACCGAGGAGCCCACCAAGCCTGTTGCACCTGTAAGAATAAGGTGCATATTGTAGACGGTGTATGCGCTTTGTTGTCCGTAATTTTTAAATCCGCTGACAATGGCCGTGGAGATGTAATCAAGATAAAAGTCGAGACCCGCAGGGAAAAAAAGGAAAAATTTCAGGAGTGTTGAGCGTTATATAGACAAAGGCTTAAACCAAGAATGCAGCTCCCGTTCCATTTCCGTACGTTATTGGCTGGAAATCACTCACACGGACCGCTGGATGACAGGTTGTAAGGTCTCAAGCTCGGATTTAAGCAATCGAGTTCCGTGTGGTGTAAGCTCGGGATTGACGAGACCCGGTTCCGGCGTCAAGTTGGATCAGACCGTGTACGCGGTCACCTTCATTATATTATTTTATATATTTACTAAAATTTTCAAGACACTGAAGATATTTAGGACAATATTCTTTACTTCAAATAATAAAGTATCTATATAGCTAACATCTAACTACACCAGCTCAATCAGATATAAGAACATGAATTGAGTTGAATTGAAACTGGACCTACCTTCTCTATTCTTCCCGCAGATTCGATTGGCCTGCAAACTTGTAGATCGAAAATGCTAATTCATTATCCAGTCCACACAACCTAGGATGCATGGTAGACCCTCCATTCAGATCTAAGATGTGTCTTAATAGTTTCGGAAGGGTCTGTCTTAAATCCGGGTTTGACTGAACCTGTTTGCCATCCGGTATCCCGACGTCCTGAGGATCGACACCGAGATTAGTGGACATTCAATGCCTTTCGAATGATACCACGTTGGACCTGGCATGCACTGTCATAAAGTCCTAGAGGCAAAACTAGATAAAACTCCGAAGGTGCTAGCATCAAACTGCTTTGACATCTTCTACTTCCACGGACCGGATCGCAGTACACCATACACAGAAACGCCCCAAGCTCCAGATAAGCTGTACCGCACGGGTAAGTCCAGCAACTCGGGCTTAGCAATTTCTAGTTTGTCGGAACCGTCAATACAGTAAGTGAGATAGATCATTAAATAAGGACTATATATGTATTCCAGGCCCAATAGTGTTCTCCCATATTCTAGCTCCTCAAGGACAACTTGCACATCAGCGCAGGCTTCTCCCACAAGGTAAATGTCTTCTGATCCGACCATTGTGTACTTTCCTCACTAAGCTCCAGATCAAAGTTCCACAACAAACGGGAAAGAATGAGTCGCATTTCAGCAAGAGCCAGGTTTCTCCCGATGCAGTTCCGCGGCCCAGTAGAAAATGGTTGGAGCACTTCTCTGTTATCAGAGAAGAATGGTGAAGATGGGTCTGTTTTGGCTTCTGGTAGCCACCGCTCGGGAAGATAATGTTCAGGTGCATAAAAGTTACTAGCTGACTTGTAAGCAGCGAGCGGATGCACGTAGACTTTGGTCTATATGCGAAAAGAGATTAGTAATCCGTATTCATTGTGGATGTGTTATTCCAAGGGTATCCTAGTTTACTCACGCCAGAAGGGATCTTATAGCCCGAAATAATTGTCGGCTCAATAGTCATGCGGGTGAGCCCAGTCGGAACAGGAGGATACATGCGAAACGCTTCATCGATGCAGGCTTGCAGGTAAGGAAGCTTCGCAGCAACGAGGGTGGCGGTAACATCGGTCTCGGACTTCATGGTGGAACGAACTTCGGTGGTCACTTTTTCAAGCGCGTCGGGTGTCTTTAGCAGCCAGTATGTGATGCCGCAAAGCAGTGTGGCAGTTGTCTCACTGCCAGCAATGATAAGCACATTCGCATTGGCCACGATCTCTTCGTGAGTTAGGCCATCATTTGTGTGGTGATTTCGCAACATTGAATCCATAAAGTCTCCGCGATCATACTTCGATGCATTGTCGAGTCTCTTCTGGACAATTGTCCTAGTGTGTGCCTGTTGGCGCTTCCGTGCATTCAGGAGTGATTTTGGCATAACGAGGGCTAGAAGCTTGAAGATTGTGGGGTATGCATCCCTTAACTTGATGAACGGTAAGAGCTTAATAAACTGGAAGACCGTTGCAACCCAATAGTGATACTGGGAGTTTTCAAGACCGCCAAAGGGTTCTCCAAAAGCCAGATCACCGATAATGTCGAAGGTGGTCAGATTGTACCACTTGACCATATCAGCTGGGAGCTGTGACTCTGCGATACCCCTTAACCTAGTGATTAATTTGTCGACGTAGCTATTGATGAGAGGCTCCTGGGCCTGTAAGCCCTTAGAGGAAAAGGCGTGTGATAGCGCTTTGCGGAAGCGATTGTGGTCTGCTGTGTTGGAGCTAACTATGTCCCTCGGGTTGGCCGCGGAGCTGGTTACTTTTGGTAGTTCACGGTGGCCATGTCCGTAAATCTTGTTCCACGCTTCTGTGGTGATGAAAGAGACTTCGTTGTGGGTGACGCGTACCACAGGGCCATACTCTTCATGAAAGCGATGTATGTCAGCATCTAATCGCCCTCGGACTGCTGAAATGTGTCGGAAGAGTGGTAGGATTATCCATGATTTAGGTCCAGGAATGTGTCGCAAGGGATGGAGATATAGTGTGTGTATTATGCTAAGTAGCGAGTAAAGGAGATATATGCAAGGGGCGATAGCTAATGTAAGAGGGTCCAACATGATGCTGGTGGTGGTGGTGTAGTCAACGATTGAAGATCAGGTTCGAGACTGAGGTGTAAGATAGGTTCCTATGATATTTATATAAGTCCCCATTCCCCGCATCATCTCGGTGGACTCAGCCTCAAACCTACAAAGTAACTAAGCAGGTAAGCAGCTACCGACTGCAGATAAGGAGTCGACCAGTTATGGAGAGGAATCGCGACGCTGAATCAGCGCACCACATTTACCCGTCAACTGCGACCAACCGGACATGGACACACGGCAGCCTCAGAAATTAGGTTCACGGTGTCAGTCAAGCTAGATAAACAGCTCAGTCGGACAGCTCACAGAGGAGCTCATTCAGTACCAAGATTCCTCTAACCACAGGCACGAAATTCGAACTCGTCGAGTGGGATGACGAAGGAAGACCCGCATCTAGAGAAAGATACCGACAGCGCTCGCGCGTCATCCTGATAGACCAATTTATTTATCCGAGTAGACCTGCCATCTAGCTGCAGGAGATGGAGATCACAGACCACATCCTGATCAGGCGCGAATAACGATCCCGTTTTTCGTAAGCGCTAGTGAGGCTTCTACGTATGAAGCACCGGGAAATATTAGGGCACCTCTCATTCAACCACGAGACGCGGAATGCCTCGCAGTTGGTTGGTTGGCATACCACTACAGCAAATGGCGCGTGTCTCCAAGTCCCGCGACGTTTGCGCGTCTCGCAGGCTTCCAGCACCCAACCATGGCCCAACTGCAGCATGGCCACCCCGTCGGTCTTAATTCGAATCCCTGGCCACAGCGGCCTTTGAATCTAGCCCAGGACTGGCACAGATATAATTATTCAGACTTGACGGGGTATTTGAGCTGCTGCATGAAAGTGCGGTGGCCTTGGGGGCAGGGAATTCTTGTGCGTCATGAGCGTGATGACTTGCAAATATGTCAGGAATTTCTTGATGTTTTCACCAAGGAAACTTGATGGGGTCTGACATCGGAGTTCATAGCAAAGTGTCCAGAGCTACTGGAGAACATGGATGTTGCAGCCGTGCGGTTTCAAACTACGGTGGGACAGCCGTGCTAATCACCGCCCCTTGGGGTGTAAGGTGCAGAGACAACTTAGAAGGATGTCCCTTGGATCATGCTGGTACCAATACAGCGAGTCGCCAGCATAGTATTCGATATATTACAAATAAAACACTTCCAATCTATAACGTTCGCTGGGTAACCCACACCACGGCATGCTTGATATATTAATCACCTCCAGCATCTCTGCCATGGCTGTGAATAAAGGGTTACTGGAACAGACTTGGCTCACGAATAAGCCTGATACTGCTCAATATCTATATTAAAGCTTAGGATATAGTACGACTGCTACCGGTTAGTAATCAAGACTGGGGTTTGCCATTCTGGAGACAGGTGATGAAAGTATTCGGATAACTTTTCCGTTCCACCACATGGTTGCACGCACAAAGAGTGAATTTGAGACATGCTATCCTCCTCGATATTATCTTGTCTGCCTGAAGAATTATCCACATTAGAAACATTCTAGAAAATTTCTCGATTTGTGAGTCATTACTGATGTCATTAGCGTCTGTGGGGCAAACATGATCATCGCTCTAACGATCTCAGCTGCGCCCCGTGGCTGGGGATTTCTATATCTGAAACATCTTGCTTTTCGCCACTTCCAGTGGTTTTCCGATGTATTTATTATCTCCTTCGCTGTCGAATATGACTTCCATTGACTCCTTGTGTTTCATCTTTTCCCCTTCATCATAATTTGTCAGATTGCCGTCACGGATCTTCCTCTTGTCCTTGACCTTCATAAACTCCACCGCCAAGGTTAGCCAGATCAATACCCGCAGCTTCTCCACCCACCGGGAATATCACCCCAATACCCAGCGACAGCAAGTCAACGTTGCATATCCAACCCCTGAACAAGTAACAATGGGAGGCCTACAATTCCCACCCGGTATCGACGCAGACGATATGATCGGGGTCGGGAAAAGCGGAATAGCAGCTCTAGACCCCAAAACCAAGCTTGTCATAAAATTCCCATACAACACAGACGAGAGAGGGGCTGAATGCGCTCACGAGAAGGATATTTATGAGCGCTTAGAGCGCTCACCACTCCCACGACCATCATCTCTCTTGAAATACTACGGCTCTACTGAGCACGGAATTCTCCTGGAATACGCAAAGAACGGTACATTGCGGAAATATTCATATGGGTTGGATCTTCCGATCCCAATCCCTGCGATTCTCCGCTGGGCGAAGCAAGCAGCGGAGGCATTGCAGTTCATTCACGAAAACGGGATAGCTCATGGAGATGTTGATTGTGTGAGCTTTTATGTGGACGAGTTACTGGATGTGAAGGTCGGTGATTTCACTCGTTCAACCGACGCTACGCCACAGGCTGTGAGGAAGGATATTTCGGATTTCGGCTCGGCTATTTATTATCTGGTAACCAATCAGTATCCTTATCCAGGAATGACAGACAAGCAAATCGAGGAGCGATTTCAGAGAAAGGAGTTTCCGGATCTTACGGATGTGCAGTTGAAGGGAATTATTCATCCGTGCTGGGCGGGTCATTATACGAGCTTTGAGGATGTTTTGATGGATGTGAATGAGCATATTCGGCTTCTTTGAGGGGGCTTAGAAGTGCCTAGCATTATTTTGACAATGGCGTCACTTCATTACATTGGGGTTTTTGTGCAAGATTATGATCTCGCTGTTGTCGGGTACATGTGAATAAATAAAAAGATACAAAAGTCTACCAAAAATGCAGGTACAATTACGGGAGAGAACATAGAATAGACGTTGACATAGACGAGGTCACGAGGGGCCAATCATAGTATGATGTTTGGGCCTAGTGGCACCCTCTATCCCTGAGTATCAATCTATGCCATGGCTGGGTGTCTCTGTGTACCTCCCGGTCAAAGCCACCACCATCCTGATTTATTGGCACTTATCTTTTGCAAGACCGAACACAAGCCACAGGCTCTGATAAAAGACTGCATGAGCCAGAATGATGGAACCAATCGAAATTATCGTGGCTTTCATCTGAGCATGTGGTACCCCATAAACGCGGTCCTGGATCTTCATCTAGTCACCAAGGACCCTTTTTATAGACAGTACATAACGCATGAGATAATTGCGGACCGAAGGGCTGGCTCGTGACTCAAGGCGTGAACAGGTCCAATATATAGTATCCTAGCCCTGCCGCTCACTTAGTTTGTGAAGTTTCGCGTTATGCATATTCTGCCCACGCGTAGGTAAATGGAAGACCAAACTTGAGAACATGTTTGGGTTTAATCCTGCGATATTACCGCGTCGTATTAGCCTTTCGAGATTGATTGGCATCGGTGCATGACTAGCAGGTTCACTGCCTCCGACGGCGCTGAACGGAGCGGAGGGCAGCCCTCGACGTTAGTGCAGCATCGGGCGCAAATTGTTACCAACCAGGGGTAAGATCAACAAAAGCTGAATCGTATCAGCTCCATTATTGGTCACAATCAGCGGACAGAAAACGTATCACTTCGCGGCCCAAATATTTGGCGCTGTGGCTACCCCGCGTCTTCATGATCTTCATGATAGCTCTGGGTAAGAGATGAAGTCGGGCGAGGTCAATGAAATTCGCACATTCAAACAAAGGGTTGCTATGAAGAATAGTGAATAACGTTTTTCCTGTGCAATAAAAGAGGTGAAATAAAACGAAACCATGTAACATCTTTCAAGTCATTGAATAGCCCTGATAACCCACCGTGATGTTGTGATCACCCAGAAAGGACGGTCTACTCACCTACCCGAAGCAGCGTGGCAATGTTTGATGGATTTCGAGCTCAAGATGAGTGCTCAACTTGAGTGGTGAGCTAGCTGACCAACAGCCATAATGCCTTGAGCTGTAGTATGCGACCGAGTGCTCTCTGGCTGGTTGGAAGTAAGGTGTGGAAAATGCATGATTGGCCATGTTGAATGCAAGTCAGCCGCACAGAAGACCACACTAAAGATTCACGAACAGGAACACGTCATAAATCGACAAGGGTATACGCGCTGAAATATCGTTCGTAGTGCTAGCTGAAAGAAGCAAAAATTGCACCGCACCTGTGCTTAATTCGCGGTGATGGCTCTTTCCTCCCCAAATGTACCCTCATTCTTCCTCGCCTTTATCGTCTGCATTCCCGAAAAGTGCCTCAAATGGGTCAACCCAAGTGGCTCGCGTGTCTCAAATTGCGATTCAGTGGGAAAGGCAAAAGCAAACACAAAGGATGCTAGGAAATGACACCTCTCAAGCATCAGCATCAACTCCCCTCAAGGAGTCTAATCAGTCCTTCGAAATAACAAAGGACGTGGGGAGCTCACAAGGTAATCGCCATAGCTCTGAACATGAACCGAGTGAAATCGAGTCAAAGGGGCAGACAAATCCTATATCCCCCGTTGTTGAGGTACAGGAGATACCAGATGTAGAAGAGATCTGGGAAGAGGCATACGGTCGCATACGCAATAACAAGGTCTTGGAGAAACTCGTGATTGAATATGAGAAAATAGTCCGCTCAAAACTCCCGTCGGCGACAACGGACCCTGACTCCGGCGACGTCGACAACAATCAGATGCCCTTACCGCGTCAACTTGCTGATCTAGACGGGAAAAGTCGCCAGAAATTGATGGACGCATTGGTGGAGGAAAGCAGCAATAATGCAGCAGATATCAAAGCATTCGATACCTTCTCAAAAGTGTTCAACTCGACCAAGGATGGAATATCGAGCGTGCTGGCTGTTTACCCACCTGCCTCTATTGCCTGGACAGGGGTCTGTTTAGTATTGACTCTGGTAGGTTAATCTGGATCATTGACATCGCTTCAGGCATGAGGACTGAGAGAACAAAGCTTGTCAGATACAGTGATCAAGTTAATGCGAGCCATAATGGCCTCCTGTATATTATCGCGAAGCTTCCATGGTATGCGCACTTGGTCGAGCTTCTGAGGCCTGAAATATGGCAGTCTCCCCAGCAGTTCCGGCAGTCCAAGGCCCCTCTCAAAGAGGCAAGCATAGAGCTATACAGGCTCATCATTGAATTTCAGATCTTGACTCTGCAAGAATGCCATCACAAGTTCAGAACTCTTTCCAAGACCTTCGTGGGGCTGGGCTCATCCGCGGAGGATAGACTGACTAAGATCAAAGAAGCTGAGAGCGAGGTGCAGACGTATATGGAAATCGATTTCAGAACATAAGTGTTGGACACACTCAAAGGCATCAAATCAACTTCAGCTCAAATGAAGACCGGCTTGGCATCAGAACGCAACAGGCAGTTTGCGTTGAGGCAACAGTCAAAGCTAGTCGCAAAGTTTAGGCTAGACGAAGCCCATCTGGATATTGATCAGTATCAAGCCTACTATGAGGATATCAGCAATCCTTCAAGTGGAACAACCGAAGGCTTCCGTGAGCACAGAATATATCAAGAATGGGATTTCGGATCAACTCGTTCTCTGCTTGTGGTGGCCAACCCCGGTACTGGAAAGTCAGTGCTGACCAAATCTCTTCATGAGTCACTTTCAAGACCAGGTGGACCTGCGGTTTGTTCATTCTTCTTCAAGGACCGTGGTGGTCAGCAAAATAACATGAATGTCGCTCTCTGCCACATTATGTATCAATTGTTCCAGAATCGTCCGGACTGGACTGTCCACGTGGTGGATGATATTCAGAACAAGGACCAGGGTGACATACGATCAAATTTTCGTCTTCTATGGGAGCTTCTTCATAAGGTACTCGTTAAAGCTGAACCGGATAGTATCGTTGTTCTGCTTGACGCCTTGGATGAAAGTGAGCCTGGCTCAAGGGAAAAGTTCATTCAGCACTTGCACGGTTTCCATAGCCCAGCTTTGAAGCTCTTCTGCACTGCCCGTCCACTGAGTGACATCATTGACGACTTTCACCCCGTGATGGATTCTATTTTGGACCTCGATCAAGATGCGCAATGTCGGGAGTTTCTTTCAAGGGATATTCAATGTGTTGCGAGTCAACGTCTGGAGAGGTTCATACAGAAACGGAAGATCGAAAATAAGTCTGTTTGTTTACAGCTCCGAGAAATGCTCAGAAAGCGCGTTGAAGGAGATCGGACATATCTATTTGTCAAATTGCTTTTCGATGTTTTGGATAAGAAGAAGCTGAGTATGACAAGATCGCTGAGGGCATGGGTCAAAGAATTCGAGAATATTCCAGAGACAGTCTTTGACGCGTATACCGAGATACTGGACGCAATAGATGAAGCAGATCGTGAAGCAGTGAAAGCTATGTTGGAGATTGTCTTGGCCGCACAGAGACCTTTGACCGTTCAGGAAATGGAGATTGCCTTGAAGGTTGGTATGGATGACGAGGCCTTTGAGCGCGGAGACGAGTTCAACCCACTTCTTATTTAAAGCGACCATGTTGGAACGATTTCATTTCTTGCTGGTGACATATAATGACCGTATCTACTTTATTCACCAAATCGTTAAGGACTATCTTCTATCAGAACAAGAAAGCCAAGTGAAATCGAAGAAGGACAAAAGACCCGCCTGGCTACAATCGATCACCACCGTTTCCTGCCATGAAACCATACTCAACAGTTGCATGCGCTATATTTCCGCCCCAATCAATCAACGACCGGAGATAATCTCTGTTGAAGACTTCTTCTATCTTCCTCTATATGAGCAGCTTGAGCATCAACAATGGTATTGGGACACGTTTTCGTTTGGGGAATATGCGTTTTGCCAGTGGCTTATTCATCTGCATGAAATAAGAACTAAAGAGGGAAAAGGTCCAGAAACTCTTATTGAAATGCTCCCAAGACTCCAAGAGAAATATTATAAATTATCCTTCGATGTCGTATTGCCAATGCTCTGTTGCTCTGGCTTTACGTCTGAAGCGGAGGCGAGGCTTTTCCAGAACATGGTACAGCTAGGGAGTACAAACATGACAGAGGCTCTCAACAACATGTCCCAAGGCCTAATCTTAAGGTCTGCTAAATTCAACTCACATGCAGATCTTACTTGCGCGATAGAAATCACCGCCAGCGTTGTCGAGCAAACGCCAGAAGCAGATGCCAGGCTAGGTAGGATGCTTATTACCCTAAGCCGAGCACACATTCTCGAGCAAGATAATTATGATTACGAAAGCTCAGACTTGAACACTGGCTTAGAGATTGCCGAGAGAGCGCTGCAAGTAACACCAATTGGCAGCATTGACCGAGCTAGAGCATTGCATGAGCACGCTATTTGGGCACACTGGGACGAGGACCTCGATCAGGCAATTGAAGATACTGAGAACGCCTTGACTCATACCCCTGACCTGAGCAAAGCAGACAAACAGCTATTTTATCACTCCTTGGCCATGTGGTTGGGATACCGATTTCAAAGGGCGGAGCAGCCCCAAGACGATGACTTACGCAGGGCTGTGGAATGTGCGCAGAGAGCTATACATGGCATGTCAAAGAAGAATCCAAGATACCCTAATGCGCTTCACACATTGACTTTTTGGTTGAAGACGACTGCTTCAAAGTATCCTGAAAAGTCAGAATATTTACGTCAGGCAATTGAGGTGGCTGAAGAGGCAAATGGACTTAGGCTACCCACTGAAGCCTATAGTCATATGTATCTCCGTGAGCTATCTGAATGTTTGCTCATGCGCTATGAGCGTGGGCGTAACACGAAGGATCTCGAAGATGCTCGTGAGCTTATAGAGGAGGGTTTGCAAACAACTATAGAAACATTTCCCTTGTATTGCAGATTCCTCTATCTCATGGAAGTAGTGGAGGGGTTTGAAGAGGAAGTACAAAAGGGTGAAATGATAGATAGCAATCCCTCGGATCTCAATTCTTGAATAGTGTATCGCATTTAGATTTCGAGTCACTGCCACCAAGGTGTATGGAATATTAATTTTGCTCTTCTTCTTCCGTTCATAATTCTCATAAACTGTACTGATCCCTATACGAACTCTTTGCTTTAGTCGCAGCCGCTCTATAATGCGACTGCTTATGTGCATTAGCAGCCTAATGGTCCATCCACTTCTGACTCCGTTTAATCTATTGGCCTAGAACTCGCATGAGGCTACTATACGCCCAATCTTATTTTCGTTTTTTTTTTTTTTTTTTTTTTTTTTTTTTTTTTTTTTTTTTTTTTTTTTTTTTTTTTTTTTTTTTTTTTTTTATTTCTTTTTTTGGTGGGACATTTTCACTAACACTGTCCATTGAACCATTGATACTAGGTAGCAATTTATTCAAAATATGAATTATCAGATTAGAACAATGAGACTTTGGTTTACTTCCCAGTTTTTAGAAGGCAGGGAGCTGCTGTAGCTCCAAATGAATTTCGATACCTCCCATGGTGCAATAAACATGTAACGCCTATGGAGAAGAGGAGAAACGTGAAGAATGGTAGTCACTCCTCAATTCTCCTTTACGCCTATGCGAAGGCAACTCTCCCTTGTCTATGGCTTCCCCACCTCCAGAACAGTAAGCCCATACTGCTTCATCTTGTGTACATCAAATGACCCAGGAGGTCCCAGGAACAACCTTGGTTCTCGCATCTGAGCAACAATGTCCTTCCAATCCACACTGGTCCCTACAAACTCATCCCAGTCAGTATGCAACACAATTATGCTGCATCCCTCACACGCTGCCTCAGTGCTCTCTACCACAGCAGTATTCACATGAGCAGCCCCACACTGTAACATCAATGCCTTTTCAATGCGTTGCCTCGGGACGTGCGGATCAAAGATATTGACGCGTAATCCATGGCCGACCAAATGTTGAACCAGCTTAATCGCAGTGGTATTTCGAATGTCTGTTGTGTTTTTCTTGAAAGAGAAACCAAGAATAGCTGCCTTCGTTTCTGTTCCTGGGACAATAGGAGGCAAAAATGACATTATCCGTTTCGTGATACGTGCGGATTGGGAGTCATTGATTTGAATCACTCCCCGCCAGTACTCAGCCACATCATCGAGTCCTAGCTCACGAGCTAGATATATCAAGCAGCAGACATCTTTGCGCAGGCAAGAACCGCCGAATCCGAATCCGGCTCGCAGACACTGCGGTCCGATTCGTGGGTCTAGTCCAGCAATCCGTGAGAGCTCGGTGACGCTTGCGCCAGTCGCTTCGCAGACAGCACTTAGGGCGTTTATGCTGCTGATTCGCTGTGCAATAAGTGCATTGGAAGCAATTTTGGCTAGCTCTGATGACCATGTGTCGGTCGTGACTATTCGTTCCTGAGGCACCCATGGTGTGTATAAGCGTATTAGGGCTTTCACTGATTCGGGAACGGCGCCGTCTGCTGCTGGTTCATAGCCAATGACCACCCGATTAGGGCTCAAGAGATCTTGCATAGCGGTGCCTTGAGCTAGAAACTCAGGGCTTGATATTATGTCGTATGAAGCTGTTGATGGAGCCGCATCTTTCAGCTAATCGTGAATTAGTCAGTTGGATTCATAATCGTTACTTAATCGCTGCTTAGGATAGCATCACCCACCGTCTTCTTGATCCATTGACAGATGCCACTAGGTGCAGTACTTTTCTGGACTATAACCTTGTGACCCGTTGAAAGCTGCGCGATTGATTTGATGGCTGACTCTAGATTCTTCAGGTCGAGGCCTCTGATCTCATCGCTATCAGGAAACTGGGCAATCAGAACCTCCTACATCGTCTCTGAAACTCATAATGTGAGACTTACAGAGAGCTCTGACGGAGTATCAACGCAAATAAAAATAATATTGGCCTCAGATATGTGTGCACGTATATCAGCGGAGAAAATTATATTAGCAAGCCTTCTCCTCGGTTGTCCTTGGCAAATCTGCGGAGAAACACAGAGCTCTTTCTCCTGGGATTGATTATCCTCGAATAAGATATCTTCGAGGCCTGGCTCAAGTATGGGGAGGTGATCTGAATTCCAAGCCGCAATCAACGAGGCATCTTTGTCAACCACACTGAAATGCACAGATGGGTTCTTAGAAGCCAGAGCTATTGCTGTCAATGCACCTGAGCCAAAGGTAAATGAGCAATAAGAATATTTGGACTTCTATGAGCGCGACTGCTGGTCTTGACTTACCCACGTAGCCCGCCCCAATCATACATACCTTCTGAAAGTTGCCCTGTGGCCATTGGCTCGGCCAAATTTCCATACTGTTAGATCCCATTACGAATCTTCGTAGGGTTGTTAGTCGTTCAATTAAAATCGGTTTCTCGTGCTTTATCATCAGAGAACCTTCTTAAAAAGGCATGACATGGAGTGAAGGGAGGCCCTATATCCCTATATCGCGTCATATTCCCTAAGTGGCCACCGGTAGTCGCAAATCCTTGCCTGCAGTTGAAACATCATATGCACCGTAGGCACGCATATGAAAGATAGACTTTTGCAGACATGTCTACGATTGTCGATTTCGATAAGCATGGGGAGCTTACTTACTAGCAGCTTCTTCCAATCACCACTCCACTCGATCTGCGACGCGTAAAAGTATGTTGCCGAGCCTTTCTTTAGACATGTCTTTGCTGCAGGGCCTTTCTTACACGATATTCACACCATCCAAATCCTTATTACAATCTCTGAGCATTTACACTGCCTCTGCTCTGAAGCTGCCTTTTCTTTTCTATTCTTTGTGATGATTAATACCACTGCCTATCCCTATCCTTTGACGGTATGAAAGGACCATGAGATAGACAAATGTGAACGCATGATGACCTGTATCCTGTAACCTACAGCACTAGAGAACCTAATAACTAGACAATGCTTTGGCAAACAACAAATGCCAAATCGACTCCTCTCCCTCCCTTGCCGGTTCACCGCTACTCTGTCGACGCACCGGCATTTCCGATTAAGGCATGCATGAAACGACAGATCACAAAGTGGCGTGAGTGGTCTTGTTTGCGGGGAATTGAGTTAGCTTGTTGCCTAGTAGGCTACTTACTGTAAGTTTTGGGCTCGCTAAGGCAAGGAATTTATCTCCTCTCTTCTCCACGTAGATTCTATCTTGCAGTTTAGCAAAACATTACTTCTGTGTATCGCCTCTTGGGACACCTGTTTTTACCTCTATGTTCCGATCCCTTTCGTGAACTTCATTGGTGATTGGATAACCGTCATTCTTTTTAAACTTCCATTGGGCATTCCTTCTCGGATCATATTGGTATGTCAAGAGATTCTATTCTCAATTCAAATTCTTTCCGTCTATTCTGCATTCTATACCGAGATTATACAGAGCGGACACGAACGCAGAATCATTGAAAGGGCAGCTTCAACTTATGACTATATCCACCTGAGTTGTAAGGTTTTGTATGGTAGTAATCATAGTCATGTAGAATCCTCAGTTATCAAAGCCTTTTTTCACATAGTCATAAGGAAAAGTGGAAAAGTCGAATAGGAGGCTGATAAATTATTTTTGTATACAACCACCTGATATCAAACCTGTCTATAATACATTATATTCTTCTCTGAACACTCAGGAATGATTATGGTATGTTGGATTCTATGAAAACAAGCAAACACCGTTGACATAGGAGAGCTGTTTATACCCTGGGCTGAATTTTTGATGGCAAGTTCTGGCTTTCGGTGAGTAACTTGACACTTTGCATTGAATGTCGTATTCACTACACTCTACTCATTCGACATAAGGGTCCAATCACCTCCACATCTCTGTCACTTCTGACAGACTCGGAACTTGTGATTCATCGAACCTATGTAATGATTTCAAGGGTGGGATAGATCGAACGGGCTCTATCAGCGAAAACGATTGCCTAGTGTCGAGTTAGATATTGTTGCCGAAAGCACTCCCACTTTCCTCACAGCCCACGTACAACTGCTCCCAAACATCAGACTTCCCGGGATCCCCAGTGGTTCTATAATCTATCAATACCGGCGTTAGCTTATAAATACTTGGGTGGAAACTTACTGCATGCAAAGTTAGGGTCGTATAGACAGAAACGAAATAGTACTGTATGAGATCCTTCAGTATCTGGGCTCCTAGATGTCTGAAATACCACCTGTGCACCACACCGTATGCAATATGTTCAACGAGCAGTGGTACATAGAAGCCAATCCAGAAAGTTAGCCTGACACGGTTAGCAAGGCTCAATAGGCGCGCACACAGGTCAGGTTCCTTACCTTCGGCTGAAAAGCCTCTCAATGACCAGCCATGGGTCAGATAAAATATACACCACGAACGAAAGACGCCATAACTGAAGTACCATGGATAATACTGTACGAGATGTGGTAATAGCTAGCCATGGATATCTATTACTTGTGTTACTATTGAAGAATGACTATCAAATGAAGATAAGGGGATAACTAACCGCTTCCACATTCGTTTTGATCCGAAAAACCGCTTCAGACTTGAGATCTTACCATTCCTTGCCCATCGTAGGGTCTGTTTCACGTGACGACTGTCGTTGAGAGCCTCGCAGTAGATCTTAGCTCCTGTCTGCATACGGGTTTTCCATCCGTGGTTCAATAGCCAGCGGGTAGTAAACTGGTCATCGCCGCAATGCATGCGGTATTTCCACAGAAAGTACTCGTTTGTGAACGCAGACAGATATTCCGGGTCTTTCAAGATGCACGCTCGATAGGCTGCAGTCCGTCCAGTCAAAACTGTTTGACTACCGTCCAGCCAGCTGGAGGCAGCAATTTCTATGTTGCGCATGCTGAGGCGGCGAGCCTCGAGGGCTTCCCAGAACGTGATTGTTTCAGGACTTCGAGCGTCTAGGCCATGCGCTTCTTCCTGCGTGGTGACGCCACCCACTTCGGGTTCCAATTCCAGAACGCCGAGGACTTGTTGCAGAAGGTTCTTGGTCCAGTACACATCATCGTCCGCTAGCACAATAACCTCTCCTGCGGCTGCTTGAATGCCGCGCATGAGCTGGTTTCTTTTATTGGGTAAGGGGATGTCGAGAGCATGAATTTTGTGCAGTTGTTCTTTCGGAATGAATACCTGAAGAACCGCTCTCAATTCCCCGATCAAAGCTGCTGTTGTGACGATTATAATCTCCTTAGGATGGTTGTCCAACATTGTGTGGAGCGGCGGTATGAGGTCTGCAGGTGCTCCAATTGTGGGTATCAACACGCTGACACAATCCGGTCGCATTTTAGGGTTTTCTGGTACCGGAAGTGGCTTCATTCGCCAGTATCCATAGAGTCGTAAGGTACGTCTGACAAGATGCCAGCCCCTTTTCTGGTCAGTAGAAATAGCATTGTGGTGGGTGAGTATCTTCAACTTACACCAGAAGCCAAAAGAAAGAAGTAAACTCCATTTCAGGGGGGAGTCGAAAGACGTCAGTCAGGCTGTTCAGTAGGGGAATCCTCGATGTATACCGAGGGATGGAAAGACTGGTAGGTCGGTCTTTATCAACAATCCATCCATCCCTTCGTCCCCGCGTAGATTCAACTGCCAGCCATCCGGGAGGGCAGACATGTTGAATCCCTGATGGTGGCGGTGAGATCTATAGACTTCAATCTGCTGCAAAAGCCCTATCACTCCAATAGCATACATTATACTTATGCTTTGTTATTTCACCATGAATTCTGGTAATCGGCCGTGCGCCGATCGACCCCTTGCCGTCCTCCTGCGACATGTTTCTGCCACAGTCATGCATCCTTTTAGATACATCAGTAACGAGCGCAGCATTGATTGGGTCCTCCAGACCGCTCTTCCTTCGCATGACGCTCGTTTTCCACTAGCTTGGCCGTCCCGTCAAGAACTTCCATCGTGTCATATCTCTCATTCGCTAACGTTCAAAGTTTGTGTTGAACTGCCTCCTCCGGAACTATTTCCCAGTAGATAGACCATATGTCGCGCAGCGCTTGCAGAGCCTGTAAGTATCAATGAGTCCGAGTGAAGATCATGCTGCTAATAATTCTCCACTCTGTCACGTTCAATTTGTAGGTTGAATGCTGCTGAGAGGACGTGAACCTTCGTTCATCACTCCCTGTAGCCATACGTACTGTAAGAGTTGCTTTAGTCATTCATATGCTGCATTACGAGACTTAAATTGACACACTTGAAACGTATATTACACGATACTTCATATCACAAGACAAATACATCTAGTTACATGCAATTATCAACAAAATTAGAGAGTCATCAGTCATCAATTCGTATCGAGAGCTTGGTGTTTCTTTTTCCACTTGACTTTGTCTTTTGACCCCATAGGCAGAGTCTCGCCGTCTAAAAGTGTTCCTTCCAGAACTTGAACCGGATGTCCCTCGTTGAGGTGGACATGGCCGCCTCCCTGATTTGTCTGGCAGCGGCATTGGGTCCACAAAAGTATACTCCGATTTCTGTAGTCGAATTTCCATGCACGCCTGATAGATAGGTTTGATCTTGTAGGCCATCACGCATGGCAGTGAAGAGGCGTTTGAAGTCCGGACGGCCAAAGTTCGTTCTACTTCGCAGTTCCGTAAGCGGGTCGACAGCCTGACCGACGGAGTTGAGGAAAATATTAGCGGCTGTGTCATCATCCAGTCGTTGTGTGAGGTATGTGTGGATGCGTAAGAACTCGGCCTTCCCACTGTACTCTGCCTCGGCTGCCGACTGAGATTCCAGAGAGGAGAGCAAGGCTTGGAACCATTCGAAGGACGATGTGTCCCTACAGACCCAAATGAATTCGACGCGACGGAGACGGCCGGCTAATTTGGGATCAGATCGTAAGTGCCAAATGTTCTTGAGGATCGATGCCCATGGTGTGACACCTATTCCCGTCCCGATGAGGACGGCCACCTCGTTGTCGAAAACATCGTCGGCCGGGGCTCCGTATGGTCCGTCAACGCGCAGTCTGGGCATCTTTTGTCCGTTATGCAGGGCGACTTCATACATTCCCAGCGGGTCGAGTCCTTCCATATCTCTGGCCTGCGCTGGCCCGCATCCTAGTGCGTCACCCAATGCACGAGTAAAATCACCGACCTGGCGAACGTGGATGCTAATGTACGGGTCGAATGGACAAGACGTAATTGTAAACGGATGCCATTGGTTGCTGGATACATCGGGTGACTGTATGAAGAGCCATTGACCAGCCTTGTACTTCATACTATCCTTGCGGAACTGAATCTCCATGGCATCTGTGTATCGTTGTTAGGATAATCCAGAGGCTTATATCGGCAAATGTAGGACTTACCATACGGATGGCGAACCACCTTTAGGATAACGGTGTGGCGTCTGGCTCGGATTTCGCGGTACAGCCTTTCGAGCATGTACAAGCCTCCAGCCACGAGTTCCCACCTCCAGCCTTCGTAGCCTAAGCAGTGATTCCAGAATCTAGACCCAGCAAAGGGTGAGATAGGCTCTTCTGTGTCTCGCACGAAGCAGCCCGTTGCATGTGTATACAATGCTAGAAGGAACGGTACGAAAAGATGGTGCGTATACCAAAACGTCTCAAAAGATTGTTGCCGGATCCGCTGATGGGACGTGGTGTACATCAACATCATGCAAAGGAGCATGACATGTCCTGTAATCCCACCAGCTTCTGTGTAGTGGATTTGAACTGCTTTAACAGGGCGGACGTGATCTTTTTCGATATTGTAAAAGCTGCTTCTGTCAGAGCAATGACCTCGTGGTCGAGATAAATTGGCTTACTTCACATAATGAGCCGCTGCATGGACTATGGTGAAAAATAAAAGAGCATAGGCGACCTGACGATGAAACCATACCGTCTCATCCAGTGGAAGCCATCGCACCCTAGGTCTTATTGTTTTAACAAGATTTCGGCACATGGGCAGCAAGAGGAGGGTGGCATCGCATGTCAACACTAGCCCAGCGCCTCGTGATATCCAAACGGAATACTGGAGGGTATTGAGCATAGCCAGCCTCTGGTCCGAGGCCTGAATATACCTAAGGATTCTCAGTACATATACGGGCAGTCATTAGGAACCGTCAGACTTACCACCCCACTGCAAAAATGACGAAATGTAGCGCCCAAAAGATGGAGTAAAACCAGACCTTTGACGCGGTAACGTATGAGCCCCAAGCATGTTCCATGATGTTAACAGGGCAGTATAAGCATGTAGTGACTTTTTAGCGAGGCTCTATCATTGACCTGCAATGACCCGTTTTCAAAGGAGTGAATGGTTTGAGTGCGCCTTTTTCGGAATTTCTTTCGAAGGCGCCCGTACCATAAGTGAAAGGAACGATTGTGGTGGACACTCTACTCTAGGAATCCATAAATAGAGTCCTCTCGAAAGAGCTGGCGCTTCGCTCCAAGTATCCGCTGAGTCAAGCCTGCGCAGAGCGACAGCCTGTGGCGCCAGTAGATAAGGCGCTTTAAACGCTGATAGGAGCCGTATGCACCCTGAAGTCCTGGGGACTCACGGAGATCACAGGCTTTCCCTTGGCTTATCGAGGATAATGGTTCATGAATTAGATTTCTCAGGTGCTAGAGTCAATGGCCGGAGGTTCAGGACGCGGTAGAAGCCGACGATCAGAGAAGGCTGGGACCAATCGAGGAACAAGGATCAGATCCGATTATATCATTCTTATTTTAAACGGGCCTAGGTCCTGAAGGGTAATTTCTGAGTAGGTTGGTGTGGGGTTGATGTCAGTTGAAAATCCTGTGTCAAGCGTCTGGTACCCGGAGATACGGTTTTGGTTGCAGAAAGGAGGGGAAGATTTGATGAGGGACACGAGGATTAGGATTTCTGCTTCTATATTTACCCCAACCCCTGCGCTGTGCGGACTTATGGTGCGCTAGGATAGCCTGCAGGGAGCGGATCGCCCGGTTGGACACCACTATCCCCGAACTTGCCGTTTACAAGGCTCAGGCGAAAATGAGATGGAGCAAAACCGTCAGGCGTTAAACTATCGCCTGATGCGCCAGATTCTTGATGAAGAGAGCTCGAGTCTGACCGTCCTCTGTTGACTGGATAGATGATCCTTCTACTCGTATCTCAAGGCCACAATCGAGTGTGCTCCTCAATCACACAGCCGTTTGAGTTTTGCTTTGCGGTGCACTCGTTAAGCTGTCGCGCGCGATTGGCGCACTTAGTAGTGACATGATAGGTTAAAGTCCGTCTTTTCTGAACCTACTGCCATCTCCTCATCTCCCGGTATCCGCCACTAACCTTACCATGTGGCACCGGGATTGTGAGTTGCTATCAATGGCCCGTAAATCCATATTTGATTCTTCTATATTCCTCCGGCTGCTCCGTTGATTCGTTTTGTGAAGAGTGGAGTCTCGGCCAATTCCAGCCTATGAGAAGCGCTGTGCAGGCGCGCATCCCGTCACACGCGGTCAAAGCGGCCATCAACATGGGGAGCGCACCTCTGTGACAGTCGGGACAGACAGGAATATGATTCGAGATGCAATTTAGGTCTGGTTGCTACCAAATATAGCTCTCGCATTCTGAGCCAAGACTTTCATGATCCAGGTACTAGTCCAAAGCAGAATCATCTCCGGAATTCGAATGGAAGACCCTGGTATACCTAGTCGTGAGTCCTTGGCGTGGGTTGAGCAGGGGATCAGACGATAATGCTGGGGCATAATTCTAAGTTCTTGGCCCTGCACGGTTGAGGTTCTCATCACATCTAGCGACGAATAGATTGGCACTCGGACCGTGTGGGTAGGAACGGTGCTATAATTATCTCGAGTGATAGGGAGCTGCGAAAAGACGGTGAGTTGTCTAGTAGCAGCCTTGAATCCAGTATAGGTTTCCCTGTGATCTAGAAATCCTTCTTCCATCTCGGGGATTTATTTGAGTATTGCCTCTTCCCGTAGACGTATATATTAAGTGGTAATAGACGACTTGACAGCGGGTATTTATGGTTGTGTAGCAGTAGGCGCCCGATGGAGATCACAGCAAGGACTGGGGGGCAGGCAAAAGACCGACTACCTGGGCAGCCATTTCCCCGCTTCTCAAAGTCTTCACAAGATAGTCCGCCATCAGAGGAGCTTGGATGCTGGAAGCCCCAGCCGGGCGCTTCGTAGCACTCGATCCAGCCACTCAGAAGCCAAAGCTCAGCAGCCAAACGGGGTGTGATGCACTAGCGACCTGACGGGGCGTGACGGTGGAGCGGAGGATGCAGGAGATTTGCGGCAACACACTTTAGCGGCCGATGCATCTCTGTCAGTTCCACGTTCTGTCTCTTTTGATTGATCCGACCAGCCATGGCGCTCCCAGGATCATTCGCACTGTCACGCTACACCGAGCGACCAGATCCAATCATGAGGTGTTCTCGTGAAGAAGTCAAGGGTGTGAGGATCGCTTCCAGCAGAGACTGGTAGCTGATTGGGCTAGAAAAGAGAGCGGTTGATAAAACGCATCCACGTATCACAGGCGTTGAGAGGGGGAAGCGCGGAGGACGGCGAGTCCGTTGCGTTCAGCCTATTGTGAAGAAGATGCAAATCAGGTGGTCTGCTCCGTTGGCGCCGGAAGCTACTAATGTATGTATTTCTGCTCTTTTCCCCCTCCATGGCCGCCATCGCTAAACTGGTCTATTAGCTGAAGTTTGCTCGGTCATGCAGTACATGATTATTTGAACCGATACTATCTCATTTTTCCTGCATTAAGTTTATGTGGTGATGTGATTGTTGTGATTTAAAGCTTATCCGACTCTCACACACTACATACGACTACTTCTCCTCACAAGCAAACTGCCGGGGAAGAATTTACCAACCTTGACCTTACATCCATTACTCCACCTGCCATGTCATTTGGAACGAGCATAGCACACACGATATTGATTGATCGGGTGGATGGTTGAGGGATCCCCTACGGTCGAGCAAGCAATCCTTGTGTTTATGAGACAAAAACAGCATTGTGTCTATACTTGAGCAACGAGCTCTTTCGCCGGACGGAAGACGCTTGAACTCCCACTATACGCCAAAGCCTGCCTACCATGGGAAGACTTATCAAAAATCACTGGGCGCGACTTATCATCCTCACAGCCTCAGCTTGTATGCACCACGCCTTTTCATCTAATATATATGACGATGCTAATCTGAATGACTTAAATACAGACCAAATTGGCGGGGCAATCGAAGGATTTATCTGGCCGAAGGTATTCTGGGACTTTATGACGCTCAATCTGAACGGCGCTGTGAATCCGGTCCCTATTCTTCAGATTCTCAACCTCCTCTTGGGTCTACTCGGACTTGCATGGGAATGGCCTTTGAAATACGTCGCCGGCTCCCTCGCGCACCGCAGCATCGAATTCCGATTGATCTTCTATCCCCTCAGCGCTCTCCTCTCCATGCTCCTCTACCAGGGAACGGACCCTGCTCTATACTATGTTATTGGAATCGGGGTGTATTTCTGGGCCTACAGTGAGGGCGAGGTACGTATACACCGACCGATCACCCCATAGACATGACTGATGGATAATAGGTCGTTTGCCCTGTACCATGGACCCTCCCCAAACGAAGCGAATACAAGGTATAGCGTGACTTGTACCAACACGAAACCTCCCACTTAACGACCACGACATGATATGATTTTATGAAACGATACCCAGCGATGCTAGTATATCGGTAATATGTGCTTTATGGAGTTTGGACAGATAAAAGGTCCTTTTTCATTCAGCAATGACTGTCCAGCTATTGACCTGGATTGTGTGGCCGTTATATAGGGACTCTGTTGCCTGGACGCCAGAGTATATGTATCTGTGTGTATTATAGTTCTTTTGGATCTCGAAACAAAGATAATTCATTTTACAAGATCATGCCTTCCATACGATAGATATACTATCGACCACAACCAACATATTAATACTCCATCACCTGCTAAAGCTTCGTTTAAGTCATTACACTCCAAGACAGCTATACATCTAAATATAGACAAGCCTAGTACTATGCCCAATCCGCCATCCACAGTACTTTCAAAGCCTTATTGCCACTTTCCCAAGGTAAAATCACGTGACCCCGCGTCCAATAATACCCAAAACGGTTAAGCGTCTGGAGCGCTGCAGACCGAGGAACAAGAGATGAGGCAAATCACCAGCAACCAAGGAAAAGCTTTTAGCAATCCCCTGAAATGATACCTATATAAACCGATCAACAGCACTAACCGGCGAATATTCTGCAGCATTACTGTCACTAACACAGACAGCTTTCTCAGCACCAGTCGTCCACCCGCCAGCCAGCGAACAGCATGCCCCTAGTCGAAGACAGTCCTCGCGAGGACAACAACACCCAAATACCCCCTACAGCCCTCAACCACGACAATGAAGCTTATGATGAAGAACACGACGACGATAACGACGTTCCCGTGAACAAAAAGACCAGCTTCAACGGTCGTCTCAACCACTACTTCCACACCGCGAAGCCTACGTCCTCAGCGCCACCGGCACTCTCAATTACAAAACAACCCATTACCAGGATGACTTCATCTCCTCTAAAACGCAAACGAACCACACCACCAACAACAACATCAACACGAATAACCCGCTCCCGCTCCCGCTCCTCCACCTCAACCCCAACCAGCAGCACTACCACCACCACCACCAAATCCTCTTCCCGCTCACGCAAACCCTCCACACCACCCACCACCCCATCATCAACATCCACCTCCCTCCTCACCGACACCATCCCACCAAACCTAACCCTCCTCCTCGTAGGCGTAAACCCTGGAATCCTAACCGGCATAACAGGCTACGCCTACGCGCACCCCAGCAACCTCTTCTGGAAACTCCTCCACTGGTCGGGGATCACACCCATCCGACACCCGCCCTCAGATACATACAAACTCCCGGAGTTATATAACATCGGGAACACGAATATCGTGGAACGTCCTACGCGGGACGCGAGCATGCTGAGCAAGAAGGAGATGGATGCGGGTGTGCCGGTGTTGGAGGCGAAGGTGAGGGAGAAGAGGCCTGAGGCGGTGTGTCTTGTCGGAAAGAGTATTTGGGAGGCGGTTTGGAGGGTTAAGGTGGGCCGGGGGATTAGGAAGGAGGAGTTTAGGTATGGGTGGCAGGATGAGGGGATGAATTTGGGGAGAGTGGGTGGTGATGATGGGGGGTGGGAGGGGGCGAGGGTCTTTGTGGCTACGACGACGAGTGGGTTGGCGGCGGGGATGTCGGTTATGGAGAAGAGGGAGGTTTGGGATGAGTTGGGGAGGTGGGTTGTTGAGAGGAGGAAAGTTTGGGAGGGGAAGAGGGAGGGGGAGGGGGAGAAGGGTGGTGGTGTGAAAATAGAATAGAATAGATGTAGAGTCACGTTTTGGAGTACAATTATAGAATATAAATATATATATGACCATGATATATTTCATTCATTTCAATTCATTTATCAATTACCCTCTCTTTTCCTAGGAAGATAGCTAGGATAGACAAGTAGGTACATTTCATCCGCTAGTAAAAAAGCATAATCATGTGCTCGATCAGTCGATCATCATGCTACTAACAATCCTTGGCCCCCCTCTTGCAACATCACGCCACACACCCATCAAGGGAGGGGGAGGAAGGAAACAGGCCAGCCAGCCAGCCAGCAAGGGCGTAAGTAATAACATGGGCGCACGAATCTATCGATAAGCAGGACCATTACGGAAGTTGGTATCACCTTGTTGTTCGCGAGCCTATTACCACACACATATCAGTTAGCATCTATTCTTCTCTTTCAAGTGTGATGTCAAGGGTAGGTATATCAACATACAATAGTAGACTGGTACTCTCCACGCTCCAAAATCTGAGTTATAACGTCGTCTTCATTGGCAGTTCCGAATTCATTCTCGAGACTAGCCTTGCTAGCTCCGTCGAGGACGCCTTGGGCTCCGTGCCTGGAAGTTATTGCTTGTTAGCTTTGCTGCTAAAGGATTACTCGAGGCTATTCAAGGACAAGGACTTACTTGTGCGTAACAAAGATCTTCCAGCCGTTAAGGACATCCGCCAGAGGGACGGAGCGGTCACTGCGCCATCTGTTCAGGGCGTCGTGGTCATCAACGAAGACGATGAAGTCGTCGGAGGCACCCTTGTAGAACATCTTGGAGGTGGGGTCGTTGTGGCGAGGCATGTTGGTGGTGTGTAGTGTGTAGTGGATTTGTAGTGATTTAGAGACGAAAGGATAGAAGAACGGTCTAGTTTCTTTCTTTCAATGAAGCTGCTAGAGACGATGGGTGGATAAAGAGAAGAGGAAGTTGAGATGAAGTGAGTTGAGAGAGTGTGTCGTGTGAGGTGAGGGCAGATGACGTCACCACGATGCTACCGGAAACAAAGGCGGGCAAACAGTGGCAGAAAGAGCAATTGAAGTGAGGAAAGTCGTGCAAAGGGTATGCTAATAGCTAATAGATAGTTCGTGTGATAATTGAGTTGATTGGTTTTGATCTGATTCTTCTTTCTTTTGCACATTGCAGGCCTTTAAATACATCGAGGTGGGTGTGCCGACGGGAGCATCGACGTCATCATCGACTGATGCTGCGGATGCTCTGCACTTGCTCTTGCGCTTCTGGTTCACCCGGTGGAGAAACATGGCTCCCTATGGAATTCAATTCCCTCATCGGCATCATCATCATCATCATTCCAATCACGGACATTTTTTGGCATTCTGGCATTCTGGCTCGCTAATGCTACTAATTACGTCTCGCTTCGCCCCGGTCAATCTCTCCTCCCCCACTCTCCTCAGAATCGACACGAATCCCTAAGAACCCCATACATATTCCACACACTTGTACTCCGTACCTGGCCATCTGATGCAATACTGCAGGAAATCTCACACAACTTGCATCATCACCTCCATCACGCTCCACTCCCAAGCCCCATGCGACCCTGTCTTTTCGTCCGTCGGGAGGACATCGAATTAAACATCCTTCGTATAGCAGATGTCTTCAAGGAACAACCGTCGGGAGTCTCCGTTCCTTTGTTGCTAGCACTGGTCGGAATGATCTCAGCCTTGGCTTTCGCATTCGGTCCTCCTTTCCCTTTCCACGTTTTGGACCGTCGAATAGAATCCTTGCTGTGTCGCGCCAAGATAGGTCCCTTGTCTGTCTCCGGAGTTGCTGGCTTACCTCTCGATACACTTCGTAAATTCTTCTCCTGACTCTTTCCAAGCTTCCTATGGGCTTTCTCATCGGTACATGTCGCTCCCGTAGCAGACTTAGCAGGATAGCCTGCGGTGCTGAGGCTCACACAGCTGGAGCGTCGGTACAATCCCGGCCGGCGGCTCAGGTGTCTCATAAGTGACCCAGGACTATGGAAAATGTCCCCCTTGCCTAAAGTCATCCCAGGGTACGGCAGAACGTCCCGCGTGTAGAAGGAAGATATAGCACGCTCTAAGAGTATCCGATCCTGTCTCCTGGCGGTCAGTATAAGTGCTGGACACAAGGAAGACACCTTCGGCCGCTCAAGTTCCCCGTCCACAGATTCCGTCATATGGAGTCTATGTGGACAATGCGTCTTTTTGATGATGATATTCTGTGAATCAGGTAGAGTCCGCGATGTAGCCAATGCCTGCATAGACGGTCGGCGAGGTAACAGAGGCAGGACACCGTTGCTGCAACTCAAAGGAGCCAGCTCTAAAGTCAGGAATGAGTGTTCTTTCAGCTTCGCTACCACTGACTTCGGCATGTCAGTTAATGCGGCTGCAGACTTGAGCATCTCGGTCTCCCATTTCTTTTCTTCGCGTGCCGAAGCAGCACTGAGCACCAGTTCGTAGTTCTTGCCCTGGGACTGGAAAATCAATTTCCACGAGAAAAGACAGCCATAGCAACGAAGACCTAGCACAGAGTTTAGCATACAAATCAGCATACAAGGCGGCCGATATAGGCAGTTTCCTCACCTTCCCCGTTTCGTATCGAATCAATCTTCATGTCGGGAATATACACACATGCTAATGGCTCAAGCCTTCGGTAGTCATTGCTTGGTTTGGAAATTACGAGATGATAGGTGAACAGAATGCAAACCATGTATCCTCCCGTGATATACTCAGGGGTTTGGTATGTGATGTGAAGGACCCCACAGAGGCTCAAAGGGCCCAGTTGCTTGTAGATGTTATCGATCGTGTTCTGTGGATTCAAATGACCTCAGCTTAATGTTCCGTAGGGAGATGTGGTATACTCACGGCTGCTGACAGATCCATGAAGCTCTGTAGCAAAAACGTCTTCTTCACTAGGGCCTTGCTAACAGGGTTATCGGTAATTTGATTTATTTCGCATACCACCGCGCGGACTTGTTCGAGGACTTGCCGGATGCCATCATGGGCAGATGGGTCGTCTTGAATATGAGTCCATCGTAATAACTCCTCAAGCAGCAAGGGATACTTGCACAGACGCTGAATTGGCTGTTTAACGTTAGCATCCACAGGCAGAACCAAGGGGTGTCTATCCCGACCTTGATCAGGAGGTCATTCAGAGACATCGCTTTATTTTCTTCTTGTGCCTGTCTGTCCAATGATGCAACCGACTTCGATAGAGCCTCGATGCCTTGGTCGAATATACGCCAATCCGGTACAGACTGGCGCAGAAGACTCACATCTACTGTGAGCAAGCCATAGTTCTTACAGAACACTTTGTAAGCCGTGAAAGATGCCGACTACCAATATCATGTCAGTATCTGACAAATACATAAGCCTACTGAGGAAAACTCACCAGGTTGCCGACTTCTACCGCAACTTGCAAGGCCTCTTTTGTCTCCGCAGCCAACGCCCTGAGACGCGAATCCATAGAAGTCCTAAAGCTGCGCGATCGCAGAGACTTGGCATGCAAAGCCCTCAAACCAAGGTCAATTGCACTCAGGCGCTTGTGAACACCCTGAGGCATCAAAGTATCGAACTCAGCTGCTGCCAGGTTCGATATGGGCGTCAGCTTTCGAATCTGTGAGAGGAAGTCCTCGTGCGTGTCACGGATCTGTTGAACATTGTGGTAAATCTCCGGTCTGACAGAGAATATAAAAAGGGCCTACAATAGAGGATATGTTAGCTATCTGTAAGCAGCAACACGTGCCTATACTTCAGTTTGAAGGTGATCATACATCAGCCAGTGCTTTCAAACCGAAAATATAGTCACATTCGGTAGTGATCAGTTCCCGCAGAACACGTCGTCTCTTAATGGCCCTGTGCTGAGCTTCCTCGTCGATTGAAGGATTCAACGCAGGTCTGATGCTGTCGAGCGATTCACGAGCATCAGATCGTATGCTTTGATTTGTTGTGCTCTGCGTAGTTCCCCTCGATCGTACCACACTTTGACTAGTAATACTCAGAGTAGCCGTCTTGACGGTTCCAAGATTGGATGAACGGTGGGACAAGGATTCCCATTGCTTTTCCTGGAACTCATTTGAGGTTAACAAGTCTGGTAGAAGGTCCCGATCATCTGACTGGACTTCCATCGGCCAACCCTCGACGTATCTTTCGGGTGGGGGACAGCCTCTTCGGGATCGGAAGCTATTCATCCAACGCTTGAAAGCAGCCACAGGATCTGCTGGCATAGGATGTGTTGCAGTTATCTCCACCACGTATTCGGGCTTCTCCAGGATCAGCAAGGGAGGCTCGCCCATATCCTTGGATTCTTCCATGGTGCAGGGTTTATGTAGAAGTGAACAAACTCCAAGTGGGAATGCGAGCTCAGAAGCAGGTTATGCTTCGGAACCAGAATCACGGGAGAGAACGTGTGTCATGAGTAGAGGTGCTTGCTGGCAAGTGGAAGCAACGACTGGCACAGTCCTTCACATGGGGAAAGCATGGTATACTTGCTGTCGCCGGGGAAGCTCACGTGTTGGAACTAAACGTCCAGTGCGAACAAACGCAAATCGTATGAGACCCATCACAGTAGGTTAAACAAACTTACGGTAATGTTCTGAGTAAAGTTGCCTCTACATCATGCACCGCTCGGTTGAGAATCAAATGGCAATGTGTTTGGTCCTACCACACGGTAACGGCCTTTCAATGCTCCCAACGATGAAACGATGGGCATCGGCATCATCTGTGCATCTTTAACCAGACTTTCCAGGTAGCAAAGGTCAAGGCGGCGAAACCAGTGAGGGTGGACGGTTCACAACTTGGTAGGTGTTGTTCGTGCTACTTTTGAGGCTTCTAGATATCGGTTTAGCGGCAGCATAGTAGTAGCAGATAGCATTTTGAAATAGCATTTTTAACCAATTAGGCACTCTTTTTATAGATACCTGACATTGTTTCTGACTTCCATTTACAATAACTTCAAATCAAATTCAATTTTCGAAGAGATATGGATGATGGTGTTGCGCAGTGCTCTTCCAAGCGCGCGATGCCAAGAAGATGAAACTCCCCCAGATTTCCCACCGAAAGACCCACCGCCGTTTTCCGGGATCCGTCTGCGACAGCTCTCGCCGCCCGGTCCTTCCTTCATCTTCCATCCAACCAACGATGTTTTAAACCAACCTCACACTCACTCTAGTATGGGAATACCCATGGGTTCAAACATTCATGCCCCAACAGTCGCCTCCGGACGTAAGGCCGGAGGCGCTCCTCCTCGCGACCTGTCCAAGCTCGGCATGGTCGATCTCATGCAAGAAAAGGAACGCATCGAAGAAGAACTCTCGGCTTTGAGTAGCGTCCTCGGCTCGGTGAGTTAAGTTAAAGTCGATCTTGAACAAGCCTTGCCACTCTGTGAGATGTCGACTGACGATGCTTTCTGTTCTAGCATGGCGTTAATATGAACACATCCCTCACTACTTTCGATGGCTTCCCACGAGACGATATCGATGTTGCCCAAAGTGAGTCACTGCTTTACGCCCCCGCAATGCCTTTGCTAAACACTATTTAGTACGCACCACTCGAGCCCGGATTATTCGACTGCGGAACGATCATAAAGACGTGATGTCACATCTGGAGAAAGGAATCCACAGCCACTTTGCGAATTTGCAGCGGGCGCAAACTGCCGTACAATCGGGTGGCGGTCTGAATGGTACATCGGGGTCACAACCTAGTGTGACTGGCAACAATACATCCGGTGCAGGGACATCTGGGTTACCGTTCGCAAAGGTCAATAGTGTGGTGCCTGGAAGTCCCGCCGACCAGGCAGGTCTGAGGGTAGGAGATACCGTTCGGGAATTCGGGAGTGCCAACTGGCTTAACCATGAACGTCTCTCCAAAGTGGCGGAGATAGTGCAGCAGAGTGAAGGGGTAAGTTGGAGATGTCCTTCCAACCTTCTGGTCTTCTAGTCCAAGGACATCCACTTGCGAAATGCTCCAAACTAACATCTTCTAGCGCACCGTGGCGGTCAAAGTCGTGCGGAAAGATCCTAGTTCTTCCAGCAGCATTGACTTGTCCCTGCAGCTGGTCCCTCGCCGTGATTGGGGCGGTCGGGGCCTGTTGGGCTGTCATCTCGTGCCGTTGTAGTGGACTGGCATCGGGTTAGGCACGAGAATGACGGCTGTCTACTGTACTCTGGGATAGTCCCTGGAATATTAGGACTCACCCGGATGCGATCTACTTTCATTGATGAATTCTCCTTACTGCTTTCTTGCTATTGGACTCTGATGAGGAATGTGACATGTATTCATGATCGAACGTGACGTGTTTATTATTGCCGGGAAATACCTAGGGAAGCATTTAGGGTGGCGTTTCAGTTTAGGTTCAAGAGATGAAATTGCACCTGTTCATATGGACGTTAATGATCAATTCCGTACAGCGTAGAGGGTTCCCTCGCAAAGAACCGCGTGGATCGACAGCGAGACATGCAACAAATGCAGTTTGCGCGATCCTGCGGGGCACGGGAGCTGCCTGAGGCCCAACAGTGCCACGTGACCAGCAGGCTTGGGCGACCGACTCACGGCAAAAATTCCATCACCGGTAGAAATAACCTTCCCACTCTAACTCCTCCCTGTCCAACCCCCTCGTTCTATCGAACCCCCCTCGATCGCTTTGTCCATCGAGTGTCGCATCCCACTGTCGACTTTAAATCTCCGTCGACTTTCATCGCAAATTCTGTTTTCTTCTTCTCATCTCCATCCCCCCCACATCACATCCAACCTTCATCATGGCTGCTGAGGTACCGACCTTCAAGCTTGTCCTCGTCGGTGACGGTGGTACTGGAAAGGCAAGTTGAATCAAGATATTCTATCCCACATGGCATACTAGGCGGAGGTGGCATGTCGCCTATTCGACGCCTCTTAACGCTCGACTGCATTCCTGTCATGCGTGTTTACCCCTCTATGTTGCCCGTCGTCCCTATCAACAGAAAAACTTCATCGCCCGCCCAACCTCACCCGCCACGAGACGTCATTACTGACTGGAGAAATTTCACTACAGACCACCTTCGTCAAGCGCCACTTGACTGGCGAGTTCGAGAAGAAGTACATCGCCACTCTCGGTGTCGAAGTGCACCCTCTCGCTTTCCACACCGTATGCCCCGCCGGAAACCCCGCTTTGTCCATTCCGCCGTCTTTGTGCCGGTCCGACTAACGCTTTTGCCAGAACCTGGGTAACATCCAGTTCGACGTCTGGGACACTGCTGGTCAGGAGAAGTTCGGTGGTCTTCGCGATGGTTACTACATCAACGGACAGTGCGGTATCATCATGTTCGATGTTACCTCCCGTATCACCTACAAGAACGTCCCCAACTGGCACCGTAAGTGCTTCCACCTACAGAAGTCAAACCACGTGCGTCTCGATATCAGACTGACAAACCCATTTTAGGTGATCTCGTCCGTGTCTGCGAGGGTATCCCCATCGTGCTGTGCGGTAACAAGGTCGATGTCAAGGAGCGTAAGGTGAAGGCCAAGACCATCACCTTCCACCGCAAGAAGAACCTCCAGTACTACGACATCTCCGCCAAGTCCAACTACAACTTCGAGAAGCCCTTCCTCTGGCTCGCTCGCAAGTTGGTCGGCAACCCCCAGCTGGTGAGTTAGATCCGGTCATTGGTCTGTAAGACTGGAGACTAACAAGCAATTCTCAGGAATTCGTTGCTGCCCCCGCTCTTGCTCCCCCCGAGGTCACCGTCAACAAGGAGCTTCTGGCCCAGTACGAGCAGGAGATGGATGCTGCCGCCAACATGCCCCTGCCCGACGAGGAGGACGCCGATTTGTAAACGCGCGATCAATGAAGGCTGGGGCCAGAGCCTGGGCCACGAGCCCGGGCTCGTGGTTGCAGGTCTGTCCCAATAACTGGGTACGTTATGCAAGATTTCAAATCACGATACAATGATAGCGGAGGGAAGGAAATTAAGCCCGAGAACGGTCGGCATGATTATGCATTTGCAATATTTACCACTAGTAGTCTAGACTCTGATTATCTCTACAAAGTTCCTTTTTGAAACGGTGACACTGTTTATCCGTCCATCGGCTATACTGTTGGACGAAAAAAGTTTACATACTCTCTATTCTCTTCGCTTTTTCTGCTGTATACAGTCTTGTAAACTTGAATCTCATAATATCCCCATTCCCCCTTACTTAGATAAACTACAACCAAACCAAAAACCAAAGCCCAACAAACTCAATCGCACCCTCACAGCCCCCCCCCCAACCAAACTTAACATATAAAAAATTTCCCGCTACCCTGAGTAGTTCTCACTCATCCCCCTGTGATAATATAATATGTCCCTTGGTATATTACTGTCCATATGGTATATGCATAATCCGCCCGCCGATCAATAGAAAGAAAAAGAAAAGTGTGGACTTCTTCCTTTTTCACCCCCACCCACCCACCCACCCAATAACAAAGTGACGTCACCGGTGTGATTATTGATCAGGCTGAAACTAATGAATGTGTTGGGTTGAGATTGAAGATTAGATGTTGGACATCCTTGCTCATACCAGATATTAGTAGATGATAGATAGAAAATATATAGATTAACTAACTTCGTGCCTAGTTGGTTGGTTGGTTGTTGGTTGTTGTCTGTGGTTGTGGGGTTTTGGTTAGTTAGGTTTAATTGGTTTCGGTAGTGAACATTACTAGTATTTATTTCTTACTTCTACTTACTAGATCCTGGGGTAGGGATCTGCTATGTTCGATTAAGCAATGTTTCCATTCTAGTAGTAGCTAGATAATTAAGAAGTAGGGAAGGTATTGGGGTGATATGTGACTGTAGATGAACAATCTCGGAAGTCGGTTTCCGAGTCGTTGTGAAAGACACAAACATTCTTCTTCTTGTAAGCTAAGCAAAAACTTCATTCTAGACATGAAATGGTAGTGCAGTGCAGGGGATGGCTGAATGATAGGAACACAAACTGATGGTAAGCAAATGGGAAGATGCAGGGGAGTAGAAAGTAGGTGTAAATGAAAGGTGAGAGGGGTCTAGGGTATCTTGTGCTGGGAATCCGCAAACGCCATGTAAATATCAATATTAATGTAAAGGAAATAATTAAGAGCGGATGTTCTGGAGGCAAATCGGTTAGTAAAATCGTTGAGATTATGAGTAGGTGGCTGTTGACTTACAAACAAAAATGCCAATTCGCGGGCTCCGAGTCTGGAGAGATTGCTGGAAGCCTTCTCGTCCAGAGCACCCTCGACAAGCTCCCGCTTCTTATCCTGCAATTCAAGGATACGGTCTTCGACGGTATCCTTCACGACAATGCGGTGGATCTGGACAGGACGAACCTGTCCAATGCGATGGGCACGGTCGACTGCCTGCTCTTCGACATAGGGGTTCCAGAAGGGGTCGAAAATGATGACCTGGGATGCTGCGACGAGGTTCAGGCCGGCGTTACCGGCTTTCAGCGACACCAACATGATTCTGCAGTCTTCGTTGTCGGTGAAGTCCATCACGGATGTGTTTCGATCGGCTGGTCGCATGCTCCCGTCGTAGCGTCGGTAGTCCCATCCTTGACGGGCGATTGGGATTTCCAGCAAATCAAGCAGAGATGTGAACTGGCTGAAGATGATGGTTTTCTCGTTGCCGTCTCGGTGGTAGACATCGCGCAAGATCTCCATGGCCTTTTCGATCTTGGCACTTGACATCCAGGTCTTTTCGAGACGACGCAGGTACTTGAGCTTCGACTTTTTATTCTTCTGGGCATCCTTTTTGAGTTCCGCCAGGGACTTCTTGTTCTTGGCTTTGCCCTTGCCCTTCGCTCGCTTGCGCCTCGTAGAGGGGCCTTCGTCCTCATCATCGTCTTTGACAATGAACCGAGATAAACCTCCAGCGTCGTCACTATCATCATCGCTGTCATCGTCGCTATCCTCGTCGCTGGTGCCTTCCGTATCTTTGGTGGAATCAACACCTTCTGCTTCGTCGGACTCATCAGGGAAATGCACTTTCTTGAACGACCGATGATCGGTGATTTTCTTTGGATCCACCTTTGCGCGGCAATTGGGACACTTTACTTCGCCTCCGTCATCGCGCCCGTTCCGTAGGGCCATTTCAGGGTCTGCAATTCTGGAAAAGCACTCCGCGCAGGTTCCATGACCGCAAGGGAAGAAAATGACGGGATTTTCAACAGCATCTATACAAATTGGGCATTCCAGCTCGGTGTTGTCCTTGAGTCGAGCAACGACTTCAGCGCCGAATGCTTTCGCATTGGCAATGAGATCCATGCCCTCTTCAGCGGCATTCACTTCGGTGGTGAAGTCCTTGATCAAATGGGGATGGCAGCACGCTTGGCGAAGTCGAAGGAGTAGGACCAAAATATTGGAATAGTTACGTCCAACTCCTTGTTGGAGATATCGGTCCACCTCGCGTTGACTGCGTGACTCCAAAGTATTGTAAAATTCTTGCTCTTCCTCGCTGAAAACAGCATGGACTCTTTCGGAGACCTTGGGCGGTAGTTGCAAGATCGGCTTGCCGTCAATTTCCGAGCTCTTAGTTCGCCGCAAAAGAATGGCTTTCAACAAGACCTGTAACTGGAGCATAGCCTTCTCGCGCATAGCGGGACTTGATTTTAATGGCCGAGTGAAGTCCTAGGATTCAGGGTCAATTATACTTCCGTTGATATTAAAATGTGGTCAGGGAATACTCACGCGATTAAATGTCTCAATATTGGAGTAGGGGCGGATACGCAGAAACTTGATCAGCGAGTGTAACTCTTCGACATTGTTCATCATCGGAGTTCCTGTCATGCACCAGCGGTAGGTGGTATTGAGCTGGCAGCACGCAAGGGCAGCTTTTGCATTCCGATTCTTAATGCACTGGGCTTCATCCGCAATGACACGATGCCATTTACAACGCCGCCCCAGAAGAGGAAGAGTGTCCAGGGCTTGTCTCGCCAGGTTAGCATCCCGTTCCTCTAGCTCCTCGTACTTCTGCTTCCGTTTCAATTCTGCGGCCAGTGTGCCGAAGGTGGTGAGAACCACGTCGTACCGCTTCAGTTCTCTGAAAGTGAGCCGTTTATCGCCATGCAATACCCAGATGGAAAGTTGATGTTTTCCAGGCTTAATCATCCGTTCGATCTCTCGTTTCCATTGTTGCACTAACGCAACGGGGGCAATGATCAGGGTGGGTTTGCGCTCGGGGTCAGTCGACGGGCGGGACACTATGAGAGCGATAGCTTGTATGGTCTTCCCCAGACCCATATCATCGGCAAGGATACCGCCCTTGTTGTCGCCCTCTTCCATCGACTTCATCCAAGACAACCCCAACTTCTGGTGCTCCAGCAGCGTGTACTTGAGAGCTTCGGGGGTTCCTTCGCGGTTCTGTAGGGCAATCTCGGAGTCAGGTCTGATGCTTTCCAGCAGCTTTTGAATATCTTCTTTCGTCTTGTTTGGGTCGGGGCCATAGATTTCAGAGCCATAGTAATCACTAGGAAGGTCAGTTGCTACTTCAAGGATCGGCACGTTATGAGGGGGGTCAAGTTACTCACTCTAGATAATCTCTGGCCTTGCGAAATCCACCTGGTCCCTGGTAATCTTCTAAATCAATATACGGAGGGTCTGAAGGCCTGGAATCGTTGCCGCCGAGTATCATCCTTCCGGCTTGCACCAACATCTCCCTGCCTGCATTGAGCCTTGCCATTGTGTTTGACATTACATGGGGACCAAACACAGATCCAGATCCCATTCCATCACGCGGCGCAGGAGACACCTGGAGTGACCGACTCTGCGCTTGGAGACCAGGTCCGTTAGGCATCGGAGGGGCAAAAGGGCCCCAACGGGGAGGACGCGCATGTGGAGCGGCTGTAATTTGGCAATGGCGTTGAAAGTCGGACGGCGTGATCTCGGCGAGATCGCTATCATCGCTACTAAGCAAGGAATGGGGATCTCGGGCTTCACTGAAGGGGGAGCGGTTGTTGTCACGACTGTGAGAGGGCAGAGATTCAAGTGGGTTATGTTGCGCCCAAGATTCGGGGAAACGGCCAGTGTTTGTCATGGAAGTTCTGTTCGACGAAGAAGAAGGAGCGGGAGCGGAAACTGAAGGTCTTGGAGGGAACATGCTTTGCGAAGACGACGGCGACTGGGACGGCTCACGGAAGGAGTCATTAAGTCGGCGAGCAAACTCCGCATCACGGCGCTCCTGTTCTCGGCGTTCCTCGAGCCATTTCTCGGCCCGTCTTTGCTCCTCTTGGATCTCGCGCATGATATCGGCGCTGTCAATGCCCAAGATCTGGCGTAGCTGTTCATTGCCAGCGAGAGGATCGTCTAGATCATCGTCGGGAACATCATTGCTAGGCTCAGCCTCGGGACTAACGCGACGCATCCGCTTTGGCCGTCTGGACACTGGGGCCTCTAAATCGTCTGTGAAATCCGAAGAGTCGGAGTCATCTTCATCGTTCTCAGAGTGGCTACCCTCACTGCTGAGATGTAGACGCTTTCGCAAAGTTGACGGTCCAGGAGCGACATCAAAGCGACGCACAGACCGATTATCAGACGAGGACGACGAGTCGACCGAAGGTACCCTACCAGCACTTTCCGGAGCATCAGAAAAGGCACCATCTAGCTGGGCAGAAGACAAATTTGAGCGGGCTGGACCCGGTGGCGGAGACGCAGCGGACGGGGCCCCAGCGGGACGACCTTGAAGCACCGCTAGTCGGGCTTCCAAGCGTTTGATGACATCTAGAATCTCTTGTCGGTCTTCAGCGGCATCGGGTCGTTCCTCGTCCAAGCTTTGCAGAATGACCTGGTTGAGTTCGATATCCTCTAGGATTTCTTGGATTGACGCGTCGGACGCGGACGCCATTATGGCCGAAGTTACTGAGCAAGGCTAGACTGACTGGCAGGGCGCAAGCCGACCCCACAACACTCTGATTATAGGCGGGTTGATCTCACCCAAGGATCGAAGAGAGATCTCCCGTCTGTTCTCAATATATATTGGAGAAACAGATACAGTTTCTAGAAGATCAAAAAGGGGGAGAAGGCAAGTAAGTCAAAGAAGAGTGAAGTAGATGGGGGCGCGGTATTCGGGGGGGAAGATCTGATTGATGGAGTTGCGGGAGTCGCGATCGCTTGGCGGTACCTGGCAGCTGAGTTTAACAAAAATAAAATCAAAATTAAAAAGAGAACACAACACTCTTTTTATCTTTTAGTCTTTGTTTCCCACAGCTTAAGTGAATAATCGAGTGATTCTCTTAGGCATCATCCCCAGGGACTGCGACCGTGGTCAAGGAATACGATCCCATATAAGTACCTCTGTGAATTGTAATTCCAAGGCTCTGAAGGTTTGCCCCGATCTCCATTCCCCTACCGCTTCAGGAACGCCTGAAAATTTGCTTTTTACCGGATGTCCGTTTTCTGGCATGTCATATTTGATGTCTATCTGCCTATCTTAGGTGCATATAAAATTCTTACAACTTCTGCTGATTGCACTGCTAAAGGAAAACGCTTTATTACTGCATCGTCTGGTAGTATTGGTCAATTATCTTATAGGAATTAGTGTGACCAGTTCCTGTGCTTATTTGATGTGCATTAATCCGGCAGCTAGTATAGTTCGTAAATGTAGTAGAAGCAGTAACACCACCGGCTGTGGCGCTCATCAGCCACACTTTAGACATATACTCCCCTTTATGTAACCGTCTTTATCCGGCATCCATCACGTTATGCACTATATTCTTTGTCTTCAGCGATAGGGAAATAGTAACTTTGCCTTTTATGCAGCTATCAATGATGGCATGTTAGGTTGATGTGGGGTTGCAGATAGAAGCCACAATAGTGCCATGTCGCCTTATTCCGTGTAATAATGCGTCATTACATGAGGCAGAACAAATGTATGACTACTTCGGATATGTTTCGATGTATGCTGTCTTAGAAGAAATCAGAGTCAGTCCCTCATATTGAGGATACGACTAGAGATAAGTTCTTCTATGACCATGTTGTTGGCACCAGCAGATCATACTAGGTAGGCAGATGACTCAAAACTTCACATATATGTTCCTTGTCTATATGGAAGTGTATGTCAGATTGATGGAGACATATCTAATCCGACCTGAAAGTGTCGAACAAAGTCGACTGAATGAACCACCAGACCAAACCAAGAAGCAAAAAGACAATCACTACCACTTCAAGGGTCATGTTTATGCGTCGTGCTGTAGAACAGCGTCAGGCGATCGGGTCAGTTAACGAGCTGTTCTTGGGATGCAACAACTGTCTGCTCTGTAGGGCCACGATGAAAAGGATGAGACTGGAAAGAGATTGTCTCAGCGAGCAGGACCGTGGATTTAAAGGTTCTGAGACAGCATAGTCAAGGCGACGTGGAATCTACCTAATCCATCCTACTTCTTGTGGTGGGAAGTTAAAGGGAAAGACAGTGAGTGAGGCTGGAAACTTCTCATCCTGTAGTTCTGCCTATCTTTAGGGAAGTTTCCTTACGGATACGAAGGGCAGGAGTAATGATCTCTATGTCTCGCTGTTATCCGTCCATCGAACTTTTTCTGCAGGCTTACACCATGAGCTTGAGACAAACCTAGAAGAAATGACCAAGTACGAAAGCAAACTGGATTGTAATGCAGCCAAAAAGGGCTGTCAACAAGATTTTGGCAGTGTCTACTCCTGACTGACCTCAGTAACCTAATTGCCTCAATAGTGCCTTTGAATATCCCATGACATGAGCAGGGACTTATTCGCTTGTATGTAAAAGGTATAGCTAGATCTGAAGACAGTGCTGGCAGTAGTAAGATAGGCCACGTAGACAGCAGAGATAGCAAAGGATCAGATCAGATAGCGCCTGACTACAGTGGATTTCTCGGCAGGGTATCATCCATCATCATACAGTCTTGCACGAAAGTAGTTACTATCTTAGGAACATCGTCTGAGCCTTGAGACGAAACAAACTGGACAAATCCCGCTACAGTCAAAAGCATGAGTTAAACAAGAAGCGCCTTCGGACATAGTCGGTCGTCCCAAGGCAGTGCGCCGCAGCGATCCTATACGCATGCTATATGCAGCCCATGTCAGAATAAAGCCGGTATCCTTGTCAAGCTAAACAGCTCAGACCGCAGCAGGAAGTTCTGCACAGACATTATGCGCGAATCAAAACCATCAACAGCACGGCGAAAGGCGACGTCTCTAAATTATCTTAGTATCAGACTCGCGTGTCCTAGGTTTCAATCACGTTCGCTTGGTGCTAGGTTGCATTTCGAAATCGGACTAACAGGCATGGGTTCTGGGGTAGTCTAGTAGTTCTCGGAGATTAGGCAAAGTGAAAAGACTAAAGGCTAGCAGTTCTGCTCTCCGGCCGAGTGGCCCTTACCGTCCCGTATCCTCCAGGCCCGAACTAATACACACTGGGCAAGGGGCTCACAGGGCCAATTATCTCGGTTGCTCCCGATTATGATCGTGATCACCACATGGTGCAGTGGATCCTGCTGTAGAGACGAATGGGTAGTCACATATGGATGTGGGATGCCTTAATCTTTGCTACAATGGGTCGGTCATCTTCTTTGCGGGGACACGCCAGATATGTGACGCATTAAGGTTTTCTCTCTCATGGCAGGTGGATCTATATTGACAATGCACAATTGGTCTTTGATTTTGCAATCCGAAGATTTCAGAATGGTTAGAGGTCTTGTGCAGTGACCCGGCGATTCATCATTCACGACTTTAGGATTGGCCTCTGCCTGTCAAGATGTGGCATTCAGCGTGCAGGCTGAATCACTTCAGTTTGACAGAGGTACCATCTCTCCCCATAAACTTGACGATTATAGTTTCCCTAGTCATGGTAGCTCGAAAAGTTCAGCCAGTCCAGCATTTCATTGGTCGGTATCTTTTATCCAGGCATTGCTATGTTGTGAGCAACCTAGGGTCGATGGACCGGGGCCCTCCGGTGCCAAGGTCGGTTGGCCTTGTCGTAACTGAATATACCTGCTCTCTCCAGAGCTCCATACATTGATCGATAGCATAAATCCTGGAAGCAGCCGATGATGGTGTCAAAATCCATAGAGTTGTCTTACTTTTGTGAGTACATAAAGGGTGTGCCTGTACGTAGCGATCACTCTATAGTATCGACCAATCCAATCCGGTAAATGTGCATTTTCATCTTAGTCTAAAGGATCGATTACACATCCCAAACGAGGAGACATGTTTCTGGGAATCAGTATCGCCTCCTGGGTCGTGATAGTTATCGTAGGCGTTGGCTTGTGTCTTGTCGTGAAACTCTTCGAGACTTCGCCGGTTCCCAATGACATTCCTCGGGCTTTGAACAGGAGGAGTCTCCTAGGTCGTGCTGTGGAGCGTTTCGTTGGCGTCAACCCTATAAGCTTCATTCGCGAGGGTTATCAGAAGGTTGGTGGCACGCCTATGAAGCATGTCTTTCTTGCTGATATCATCGTTATCTAGTACTCCAAACATCAGAAACCATTCGTGCTGCCCAGCGTCGCTGAGGGCGATGAAGTTCTTCTTCCAAAAGACCTGGCCAAACACGTCCTGTTTTCGAAAGAAAATGAATACAGCTTCAAAGCCTATATTACTGACTTTTTTCAACTGAAGTACACCAGCTGGCCGCTGGCCTTTGCCAATAAATATGACTTCTATGTCAAGCTCATAAGTAAAGACCTGACGGAAACCCTCAAGACGGACACGGTTGCAAGGTCACTGGCTGAGGAAGCCCGATCATGTCTGAAAGACCTCTGGGGCGAAGATTCCGACAAATGGGTCGAGATCAACTTGTACTGTGCCATGGAGAAGATGGCGTCACGGATGATCAATGTGCTTGCGATTGGACCAGGCCATAGCGATGACGAGACTCTTTTGAATGCCATGGCACATTGCTCGGACGCCATCGTCTTTGGGGCCAGTATCATAAAAGCGTTTCCGTCTTTCCTTCACCCGTACGTATATCCACACTAATCGTATCCACCGGGGGTCTAATCTTCTCTCAGGGTCATTGGGCCCATTGTAGGGATGGTCAATAGATACTTCGAGGTGATTTTCCACAAGCGCATGAAGCCTATTATTGAGTCCAAGATCAAAGACCAGCAAAAGCAGACGGATTCCGAAGCCCAAGAGGAAACACTGAAGTCTATGGTGAGTACCTTGCCCACAGTCTTCGATTTTGTACTGACTTTCCCTCAGGATAGCTTGCTGGACCTGCTCATTCGGGCCGGACTTCGGAGCAAATGGCCGATGGAAGCCACGTCCATGTGGCTATCATACAGAATCTTCATGATCAATTTCCCGGGCGTACACACGACTGCAGTGTCTGCTACAAGTGTTCTTCTAGATATTCTGAGTGATCCGGTTGATGAAAATCTTGTCAATTATCTCAGAGCAGAAGTTGAGAGCATTGCTGGTAGTTCGAGTGGGGACTGGACGGCAGGGGACCTGGGAAGGGCTGCACTGCTGGATAGTGCTGTGAAAGAGAGCCTCCGCTTGAACGGCATTAACGCTGCCAGCCCGACGAGAAAGGTATGCACGAAATTCTTACTTTCCCCTTTCTCACTTCGTGGTCTCACTCACAATGCAGGTTGTCGCCCCCAATGGTGTCACTCTTGCGAACGGTCTTTTCCTGCCTTGCGGGACAAAGGTTGGGATCCCCCAGTATGCCCTCCACCGGGATGAGGAAATCTATCCGGAGGCGGATAGATACAATCCCTATCGATTTTACACCGAGAATGCATCTGAAAGCGAAAGACGTCAGAGTTCGTTGACCACACCCAGCGATGAGTATGTGGTATTCGGTCACGGTCGTCGGCAGTGCCCTGGACGCTTTATCTTCGCCCACATTTTCAAGGTGTTCATCGCGGAGATGCTACTAAACTATGACATTCAGCCTATCTTAGTGCGTCCTAAAATTCACAGTAAGTTTCGCTGATAGGTATTCATTATAAGCAGGAGACAGTGTTGACCAATAATCATATAGGATGGGGCCGTTTCCAGCTGCCACCTGTGACCACAAAGCTCACTGTGCGGCGCAAGAAGCGTAACTCGGTTATGTGTGCATGAAGTTGAGCCACGAAAGGCGATGTCTGGACGCCTTTGTGTTGCGGCGATCAGTGAGAGTTACCGTGTCGAATTTGGTAAAATGATACGGGTTAGAGGTTAGTTGGTTTAGGAACCGAATGATTATATTTGCGTCTCAAGGTGTATACTGTGTAGAGACCCTGGTATTGCAAAGTGAGTACACTGCCTGAGGCGGAAAAAATGAGATCATTTTTGGCGATCCCGCGGACAATGATGGGTGGGCGTGTGAGAGCGCCAAGTCACACGAGACACAATCGCTTGCATGTGGGTATCAGTATCCGACTTGCAAATTGGTCCTCGGTCAGGTTACTTAAAACGACTTTATGGGGAAGCGGTAACGGAGTAAAGATGTATGTAGATCTCCGAGACCGAGAAAGGTGTTGAGTCGTTGAAAGTTAATCAGCAGGATTGACCAAGGCAGGAAGCAAATAGCTTTTTGTAGCAGTTTGGCTTGTGCGATTGAACCAGCTAATCTGCATCGCTGACGTAGGGTTCTATGTAGAATTTATTTTTTTTTTCCCGACACATGCAGTAAGGGGGAAGTGTAATGCAGGCTGTAAAGCAAGAAGCAAAGGGATCAATCAAGGTGGTGAAGGTGGTGGTGGTACTACTTTGTTGATCACAGGAGAGAAACTGGCTGGCTGACTGACTAGTTACTAACTAGTAATAGTGGACAGCCTCGGTCCAAGCGTGCCGCGACCGCCTCCATTTCACATGTTCCGTCGCCCGAACTCTCCGGGGAAGCTCTCGCCGCAATAATAAGCAACCCCGGGGTCCAGCGCTGCTATTAATATATAATTCCCGGTCCCTCCTCGGTGACAGCCTGTCTGACTATCTGGTTACATCAAAACTTACTGACCCCTTACCTCTTCGTTCATTGTCTGTTTACCATCTCTATCTCCTCTCATAGTCACCATGTCTTTCAAGAACGGTACGTCTGTCCTCTGGTCGCTATTCCAATCATGAGCTGTGGCTGATCCTCGTGATACCCTTACAGACGCTTTCCCTTCTTCTGCCGCCTTCGACGCCATCAACTCGACTCTACAGGCTGATGCTGCCGAGCGCAAAGAGGCCATCAACAAGGCTAAAGCGGTGGTCGCCTTCAACATCAAGAACGATAAGGGCCAAGAAGAGAGCTGGTATCTCGACCTCAAGGACAAGGGTGTTGTGGGCAAGGGTGCTGCTCCCGAGGGAGGAAAGGCCGATGGTGAGTCTAATCAGCGTCTGCACCAGGTAATTACCCGATACTGATGAGACATCGATGTGATTGCAGTGACTCTTTCCCTTTCGGATGCCGACTTCACTGCCCTCGTAAGCGGGAAGGCCAACGCTCAGAGACTTTTCATGGGTGGGAAGCTCAAGATTAAGGGCAACATCATGAAGGCGACCAAGATGGAGCCCGTCCTGAAGAAGGCTCAGGGCAAGGCCAAGCTATAGATACCCGATTTTTGTTCGTTATTTTTTGCTACAGTTGAAACATCGACAGTGAAATACTGCTGTTATTGTGTTCTTTTCGTTTACCAGTTGGTATCATTTACATTGTAGGTCACTGGGCACTGCTCGTGTATTTCGTCAAGGACTATGTATGTGCTAGGGGCAGGCTTAAGAATGCTGCGACGTCATTTCAAACAGTTGCTGCTAGTATCATGAAAGCTATAGGATTAGGAAACACAACTGGTGTGAGGAAAGAAGCAATTTCGGAGAAAGGGCAAATTTTGATTTTGTGACCGTGTTTCGTCACGTCAATATACCCTCCGTTATCGGGTTTTTATCACGGTGGTTTCTCGTTTGCTGAAATCCAAATTGCGCTGAGTGGTCACGTCATGCCGATGAAGTATATATTTGCCGAAGCAGTGGTCGCTACGGCCACTGCACTCTACTTACCACTATTACTACTGTGTAGTACCCTCACCGAAGATTTAGTGAACTAAGTATAGCGGACAATCAGATTGGCACTCTCCGACTATCGAAAGTATTAATTGAAAAGCCACATGTAGGTGTCAGCTATCCGTGCTGCGAAAACGGCACGCCCTGCAGATGCGAGAATGAGGGAACTTGCCATGGAAACCAGAAGGTGAAAGGGTTGCGGGTGACCCGAAGTGGGAAGAAATCACAATACCCCGTAAGGGTACCGTTTGGCATGCCGCCCTGCTCTTCAGGGTGTATGCGTAATTCTCGTAACAATACAGAATGCGGAAGACATGGATGGGGATTGCAGAACAAAAGAGAGAAACCCTATCTTTCTTTCAACCACCAGAGCCAGAGCCCCATCATCATCATCATGAGAATAGCCGCCGGCTAACCTAGTAGAAAGACTCTTTGCTAAGCAAGATCCTGGTCGACCATGGGTCATGGCCGCCTCGCCTGGGGCACGTAAAAAGCGAAAGCGCCTTTATGTCATCCCGCCAAGATGTCACCTTGCATGGTCATCACGTGACCGTAATTTTTTCTGCCAGCAACCTTCCCTCTTTGCCGGCAAAAGTCGCGAGCCGACGCTTCAAGGCTAAAAAATAGAAGCTCACTTGAGCACATCCCCCCATCTTCACCAAGGCAGAGCGCATCGAATGGAGCCGCGCCTCTTCATAACTACAACTAGCAGTACCTAACGTTCACTGCTCTGCCTTTCAACTTCCTTCCCCTCCTCCCTTGATCCCGTTTTGGTCTCGTGGCCTCGCTAGTTTCGCGCTGCGCGACTCATTCACCAGACGATCGCGCAACAACCTGCCCTCGCTTCCTGGACAGGTCGATGTTTGGATAATTCACAGTTTTTGACCAAATAACTCGCCGATACGACACCTGCGCGGAATACGTTGATCGCTTGACTCGCGGATCCATTCACACCCACTTGTTTAAAAGACCCCGTATATCAACCGACGTGCCTTTAGGAGTCTTTGGAGCTACGGGCACAGATCCTACCGGACGGACTCGAGAGGCCAACTGCTGTCCCCGGATATCATTTGTACGCAGTGAATAATCGTACACTGTGCATGCCGCACGGTCCTTAAGGGGTGAAACCGGACACACAAGAAGGGGCTGAAGTCAACTGCTGTCTGAAAAACATCGAGGATCTCGCCGCTGAAGACATCGGGGGCTCAACTATAGATGTCTAAGAGATCGGCCCAGGGCCCTCAAGGGGACAAGGACAGTGATCTCTTTGCATTCAACATGTCGAGCACACCGGACGATAAGCCGCAGCGGGCAACCGCGGCGCAGCTTGCGAACAGAAAGTAAGTGGATGTAGACCGACCTTTACGGCCAATCTCATGCATGCAATCATTCACTTGTCCTGCAGCCTCCAAAGTTACTGGGACGCGTGTTGGAAAACAGGGCTTGACTTTGATCTCCCGTCACTTTCGATTTTTATTTTTCCCTACTTGTGTATTCTCTTTTTTAACCTCGCCTTCTCCACACGTTAATACCACTCCACCTCATGTCTCATCTTATCATCTCGCTCATCAGTCTCCTTTGCACGTCAATCAATCACAATCTCGTTGCTAACCCTGTTATTAGAATCAAAGACGTTCGGAGGCGTCGTCCCAACAGTGCTGCCCCGAGTGCTCCCGCGCCGTCGTTTGGCGGAGGCCCTTTCGCTTCCATCGACCCTAACACAGTCTCATCCACACCCGCTAGTTCCCAACCAGCCTCCAACGGATTCACTTTCGGCCAGAGTCAGAACCAAAGTTTTCCAGGAGCTAGTTCGGCACCTAGCCAGAACGGAGGCACTCCATTTGCCTTTGGCTCTGGAGGGGGTGGAAGCTCCTCTTCTTCCTTCAATTTCTCTTCATCCTTTGGCGGTTCAAGCTCAGCTAGCAACCCATTCGCCAGTATGAACACTACTACTTCCGACCAGTCATCTAAACCGGCCAGCTTCTCGGGCTTCCAGGGCTCAATGTTTAACATTCCTCCGGGTGGAAGCCAATCCCCCGCTCAGCAGCCTTTGCCTTCAGGCTCAATATTTGGCACATCATCTCAATCGAACGCTAGCGCGGGTGGCCTCTTCGGCGCCAGCACAAACAATGGCCCTTCTGCCTCTGGTGCGGCTACCCCCGCCTCAGGAAGCATATTCGGCCAAAACAATGCTGCTTCTAGTACGCCGTCAACAAATCTCTTCGGGCAATCTAGCGTGAAGAAGCCGTCCCCATTCGGTCAATCCTCAGCTTTTAGTGGCGATGACTCGATGCAAACTTCCCCTGATGCAAAGGGTAGCGGTTCTCAGGAGAAACCATCCATCTTTAGTAGCGCTCCTCCGGCTCAGCCTAGCTTTGCGGGCGCTGGAAGCACTTCATTGTTTGGCGCATCTGCTTCGTCGGCGGCAGAGACCCCCTCCAAGCCCGTCTTTGATTTCAAGGCAACCACCCCTTCAACATCATTGTTTGGCGGCGCTGCCACCCCTACCCCTTCTGCTTCGACACCCGCCGCGCCTGCTGCGACCACCGCTGCTCCGGCATCATCCTCATTATTCGGCGCTGCTTCGCCCGCGAAGCCCTCTACGCCATTCCAGAATCCTTTCCAGTCATCGAACCTCTTCCAAACCACGCCCTCGACATCGCAAAAGCCCATCGAAGAGAAGAAGGAAGAGCCAAAGCCTGCCGAGTCGCAGCCTAAATCTCCATTCCAGTTCTCTGCATCAACTACAACACCAGGCTCTCTGTTTGCCAAGAGCGATGCCACTGCCTCTCCAGCTCCGGCTGCTCCTTCGACTGGTTTGTTCCAGACTTCGTCTACGAAAAATCTCTTTGAGCCTAAGCCACCTGCAACTGCAGACTCGGAACAGACGAAGGCGCCAGCAAACCCCTTTGGTGGCTTGTTTGCGAAGCCGGCTACTCCGAGCAAACCTGCAGGCGAGCAGCAACCCCTTCCTTCCTCTTCCACACCTTTCCAGGGTCTTTTTTCCAAGCCAAGTGCTCCCAACGATGCAGCAAAGACGAGCGAACCGGAAAAGCAGGCCACCCCTGGTCCAGTGTCGTTTACCCCTTCAAGTGGTGGTTTCTCCCAAACCTCCAATCTTTTCTCACCCAAACCTGCAGCATCACCGGCTCCCGCCACGGAGACTCAAGCAACGGTGGCTTCAACTTCTGTTGCTCCCGCTGATAGTGCCGTCAAGGTCAATGGTGCGAAGTCTACACCTCCAGTTTTCACCAATGGAAACACCGCACCGTCTACTTTTGGACAGATGCAGACTCCGAAACTGGCAGAGAAGACAACGGTTAAGAAAACTTCCGAAGATGCTGAGATGCTTTATCGCATGCGCACACTGAACGAGTGCTTCCAGCGCGAACTAGCTAAATTGGACCCCTCGAGTCAGAACTTCGACACCGCTGTTCAGTTTTACATGCGTGTTCGCGCCACCCTTGGCGCTTCCGTTGGTTCAAAGCGCAAGGCATCAGGCGAAAATGAGGATGCTGTTGCAACTAAGAAAGCTCGGCCTTTTGATATCCCAACCGATAAGGCTGACACGCCCAAGGAGAACTCTACTGCACAAAGCTCCACACCGTTCAAGGCGTTTGGCACAAGCCAGGCCTCTCCGGCAAATGCCAAGAGAAAGTCAATCGATGAAGGTGATGGCAACAGCCCTGCTAAGCGCGCGAACGGAGACTCCAGCACTGCAAACATATTTGCTCAGTCATTCTCGAAGTCCAAGACCGAGGCTGACAAGCCTGAACCTGCCGTGACCAAGCCGACCACCCCCGAAGCTACTAAACCCGCTCTGTTCTCTACTACGCCAACTACGGCTCCCGCCAAACCTCTGTTCTCTGTTTCAGATTCGACTTCGAAGGGTTCGGCTTCCACCTCGCTTTTCTCCTCGTCCATGTCTAGTGCTACCTCAGCATCAGCCGCACCTGGAACCGCTCCTAAGAACCCCTTTGTATTGAAGCCTACCTCCAGTGACGGCTCTTCCACAGGCTCTGCAGGTGGCACAGACTTCTTTGCCCAGTTCAAGGCCCGGTCTTTTGAGGATGCCGAGAAGGAGAAAGAGAAGCGCAAGGCCGAGGACTTTGACTCGGAGGAAGAAGACGAAGCCGAGTGGGAACGCCGTGACGCTGAGGAGCAACGGAAAAAGAAAGAGCAGTTTGGGACTCAAACCCAGAAGCGCGCAAAGTTCGTCCCCGGTAAAGGCTTCGTTTTTGAAGATGAGAGCAACGAGTCTCCTGCAAAGAAGGCAGAGGAATCCTCTTCCACCACCCCCGGCGCTGGCACTGTCTTCTCAAGCCAAAACAACGCTGCAGTCAAGTCCAACAATATTTTTGGTCATCTGTCGGCGACTCCATCTGAGGCCGAAGACAACGACAATGACAACGATGCGGATGACACCGAGGAAGCCTCTACTCCTGGCGACGAGTCCGACGATGCGACGGATAATGCTGGTTCAGCTGACAAGAAGTCTGAATCTGCCGAGTCCCCAGCCAAGGAGCCCGAAGCTGGTGGTCGCAGCCTTTTCGATCGCGTTCAGTATGGTGAGGACGGAAAACCCAAGCGCCAGGGTGAAGAGGAGCAAAAGGGTAACGTTTCGAGTCTCTTCGGGTCCTCCAACTTCTCATCTCCCTTTAACACTCCCTCCTCCCTCACCCCAGCCAGCAGTGGCGAGTCCAACCAAGCTGCGGCGAAGCCCGCGACGACCAACCTCTTTGGCGCACCGAGCACAACCAGCAGCATCTTTGGTACACCCTTGTCTGGCTCGGGAAACAGCACCCCGTCCATCTTTAATGCAGCCCAAAGCGCTACTAAGTCGACAGGGGATAACACCTGGAAGCCCGATTCTCCGATTAAGTTTGCCAGCGACTCTGCCAGCGCTTCATCGTCAAAGCCGGACTCTGGTTCGGCAACACCTGCACCTGAGGCGCCCAAGCCATTCTCTAATCTGTTCGGAGCACCGCCTTCCCTAAACAAATCATCTACTTCTAAGGACGCCCAACCATCGCTTGGGTTTACCTTTGGTACGCCGGGGCAGTCGTCGCCGTCTGTCTTTGCTCCTTCCACACTTACTTCTGCCGCTGCCAGTCGTTCCACGACCCCCGGAGGTGCATCGGACACGGGAGCAGAAGAGTCGGGAGACGGTGATGGCGCCGAGTCCCTGCCTCAGGTCGATCTCACGCGGGGCGGCGCCGGCGAGGAAAACGAAGATCTTGTGACGGAGAGCCGGGCCCGTGCCATGAAACATACAACCGGCGCAGGGTGGGAGAGCCAAGGCGTTGGATTCCTTCGCGTTTTGAAGGATCGGACCACTTCTCGTGGGCGGATTGTCGTCCGGGCAGACCCGAGCGGCAAGGTTATTCTGAACACGCGCTTGATGAAAGAGATTCGATACTCCGTGGCGAAGAACAGCGTCCAATTCCTTGTCCCTCAACCCGAAGGCCCTCCTCAGATGTGGGCCCTGCGGGTCAAAACGAATGCGGATGCTGAGCGCCTCTGCAAATCCATGGAAGAAACAAAGAATTGAGTACTGCACACTTTGATTTCTACGACTAGATGCGGTACATAGGATATGCGACTGAATTTACTTGATGGACTTTGCAGGCGTCTAAGTGGCGATGTATTATGGTGTGCTTTTTCTCGCTTGATTTCTGTTTTATATCAACTTCCTTTTCTGCATCAGAAGACCCTCCACCCTGCGCCGTTTTAGGTCAACGCCCTTCTCCCTTTTGTCCATTGGAATTGAATCATCCGGCCTTGCAGCTAATGTTATTGTCTTTTCTTATCTATGACAGGCCGATCATAGATGATCGGCTGTCTGCCGCCCGAACAAACAGACGGACATCTTGTGGTTTTTCCTTCCCTCTGATTATCCCACCGGGAACTTGTCTCTGAAGAATGGTGTCTCTTTTCATCTTCTCCCTTCACTTCTACCCTTCAGAGACCTCAGTCATCCCTTCTTCCCCGACTTTTCGAAAACCTGTGTAAGTAAAAACGTTTCTCTTTTTCTATTTCTTTCACATCGTGCAACTTGATTGCTGCGGCTGCATCTTCGGTAGCGTCGTTTGTTACTCTTACTCTCTGTCTGCCCAACCAGAAAACAGGCGCATTTAGCATAGCGAGTGGGGAATTCGAAGAATCTGGTTTTTATTATTAACATATTATTATTCCTTTGCGAAACGGTATTGTGCTTCTGAAGTTCGAATATTGCCATTTGTTCATGTTTATATTTCATCTAAGAATTATAATAAAAATTCTTTCACATCTGGATTTCTTCTTTATAGTGTCGTTTACAGTGGGTAGAAAATTTGTAGTTGCTTCAGTGATGGATGGCCCGTACAACTGCGGTTGACTGATACTACGGCATAAGGGTATGTGTCTGTGTGTGTGTGTGTGTGTGTGTGTGACCCACTACCACCACGAACTACAACCATGCTTTAGGAAAAATCATGACATGGTAGCTGATAGCCCACAGTCCTCCACCAAGACTCCAATCTAGATACTACCACTACGATAACACTGTCGATCAATAACCTTACTTCTTCTACTGATATAGTACTAAAAAATGGAAGGAGATTTTGGAATTTTTTTATTATCTCTTCCAAAAAGCCGAACCCCGTCCCGTTGCATCATCCATCATGAAGGAAAAAAGGAAAGAACCCGTCAAGCTTGCAAAGAATCAGGGCTTCCATTTTTTTAGGGGGAATAAGATACATGATGTTGTTGTTTTTTTAAGCGATGAAGGAGAAGAGTAATTTACTCCTCATCGACAACGGCGGTGTGAAGACCCTTGACATCCTTGACGTTGACAGCCTGGACGTAGGAGTAGAGCTTCTCCTTGGCGCCCTCCTCGTCGTTACGCTTGCGGGAGATGCGGACACGGAGACGGTAGGGGACGCCCTTGACACCGGCTTCCCAGACCTTCTTGTTGAGCTGGGGGTCGACACGGACGTCGGTGGTACCCTATTCGATAAAGATATGCATTAGGTGATATGCACTTGGGTACCGGGGGGGGGGAGAGGGAGAACTAACCATAGCACGGGTAGCGAAAGCGCGGATCTCCTTGATAGCACGAGGAGCACGCTTCTTGAAGGAAACACCGTGCATCTATACCCAAAAAAAGAACGAATATTAGTCTTCCGCCCGAATGCCATCTGGTAGATGTGATTTTGAAATTTTTTGCTTTGCGAAAATGCGGCCATAGAGGTGGACTTCATCAAACTAATTCTTCTTTTTATGGGTTTTTCTTCTTCTTCTTCATCTTCCTCAACAATCTGGTTCCTGATTGTTCCTCCACACATGTAATTTTTCAGACAGGTGCGGTGGGCTCTCTCGCCCTAAACCTCTCCTTCTTCACTCGTAATCCTCGAGTTCGGGAGTGGTAGAGGTGGGAGGAGGAAACGAGGATTCGGACTCCCGCTTTGTCTTTTTTTATTTTGTTCTCCGTCCAATTGCCTCCATGTTTTCGAGGTTCCGCGGAAATCGCTCGCAGGTAGAGTCGAATTGTGATGAATATCAAGTGCAGATGTTTTGGCTGTGTTCAACGTACTCTCTTGTGCATGTTGATGGTGTACTCGCGGGTGACAACGTCGGCGATGGCCGAGCGAGTCTTCTTGCCGGTCTTGACGGGGGCGGACATTTCTGTGGTTGAGGTAATAATGTTAGGATGGGATGATTCTCGCGGAGAGAATAAGAGGTTCAAGCAAATCTGCGGAGAGATCTCACTCACTGAATGAGGGACAGAAGTGTCGGCTGTCGTGGGCTGCAGTGGTCGTCGACTGTCAAGGATGAGGAGATTTCGAGATGGTGTTTTTTCGCAGTGCTGGTGGGTTTTCCAGTGCGGCTCGCTTATCGCCTGTGCGCACTCTGATTCGTCCATTTCACCAGCACGTGAGTACCTTCCCGCAGCTAACTATGTCATTGCCTGAGGCAACAAATGATCCCGCTTCAGGCTTGCTTACATGCTCTCCTACTCTACTCTTACTGTGTACTATCGCGCTCTTTCCATTACAACGGTCGCGGACTAGGTTCGTAAGTCGTTCAGTTACATTCTAGGCTATGACTGGCTCGCAGCTTATATTCGTCGCACTCAATGCAAGGTGCAGGGCTATTTGTTATCGGCACTCACGTCCGAGTACAGATCGAATCGCCGCTGCGTGTAGATCGGAATACCCTTCCTCGTGTTCTGGATGGTCTCGTTATCCAGGTCCGCGTAGATGATATCTTCCTTCTCCTCTGTCTCGGCCAGCACATTCGCGCTCGGATCCACAACCAAGCTGTGACCGTAGGCGTGGTACGAAGCGCTCATGTCTCGAGCAGGACTGCACAACGCCACATACACCTGGTTATCAACGGCGCGAGCCCTAGCCAACAGCGACCAGTGCAGCGGACCGGTGGTGGTGTTGAAAGCGCCCGGGTAGACGAGCATGAAGGCGCCCTTCCGAGCCGCAATCATGCCGGCCTCTGGGAAGCGAATATCATAGCAGATAGCCAGTCCAATTTTACCATAGTCCGGCAGATCTACCACGGTCAACTGGTTACCCGGGGACAGGACCTCACTCTCCTTGAAGGTGATCTTGCCGGGGATATCGATATCGAAGAGATGAGTCTTGCGGTGGGTTCCAATCAAGGCACCGGTGGGGGAGAAGACCAGCGAGGTGTTGTAGTACTTTTTCGTGGCCGGCTCAAGTTCCGGAATGCTACCACCCACCAAGTAGGCCTTGGCTTCTGCGGCGATGGACGAAAGCGCATGGTAGGAGGGGGACTGTTCTTGGGTGGGTGGGGAAGGAAGCAATGTCTCGGCGTACTTGGGAAAGTATTGGGTACCGTAGGGGGAGTTGAAACATTCCGGAAGGACGATAAGAGAGGCACCGGCTTTGGCGGCTTCAAGAACCTTGGAGCGAGCATGCGCAAGATTTACTGTCTTGTCGGCGCCTAAAGATTATTAACTCTCAGCAATCAATTCGGGCCAGCTTGAGAAAGAGCGAGGGGAGGCGGGGACGGGGTGAGATAGCAATCGTACGCACCTGCGGCCAGTTGGACTAGAGCCAGCTTCAATGGTTTCTTAAGAAGAGAAGCCATGACTGTGATTGTAAGATTAAAGTATCTGCGATAAGGGTGTCTGAATGGGGTGAGTGAAGGGAGGGCGAGGCGATAGAGTCCAGGAAGAAAGAAGTTGGCCGAGTTGAAGCCATGCGGGGAAGCCAGTCGGAGTCGCTCCTTCCCGGCCAACCTTCTTACTACTCCGTACTAGTAGTCAGTACTTACTCCTCTCTCTACAACGACTCTCCAACCACTCAAATGGCTTCATCTCGTCCACAACTTCTCGCAACTTATTCTGTTGCTACAATGACTCTTAACGTATACTCCCCTTCGTCAGCTATTCTCTACTTGTCCACACTTTCGCAATTAGACTACCAATATAAGGGAGCACACGCGTCGTGACCTAAATCGCCTACGGAGAAAACTTCCCGGATTAAGTTAAGAATGCTGGCTTATCCGCATTCTGCAACCATCAGCCTTACTAAATCAGGACAGACCGGGGGCGCCCAAGGATTCTTCCAGCAACTTTCCATAGAAATGGCCGGCAAGGCAACCTCAAGGCGACGTCTCCGGGACCAGAACACTGCTATACATTGGCTCCGGGTGGGATAATGATCGATGCAACACACTCACTATAATACCATATAATATAGACAGTCATAACCCCTCGGTCTTGTCGGTCTTGTACGACCTTTTCGACTCTCTCATTGCGCCACAAGGAGAAGGCCTGAACCTCCCAGTAGAGGAGGTGCGATTGATTGGCGATGCCTGTTACACAAGCAATAGCAAAGAATGCTACCGTTCTCCCGAGACCCGTCCCTGTCTAAGATGTTAACAGCACTCATCCAATCATGTGGGACTGGAGATTAGAGCCGACACAGTAGCAAAATGTTCTCGTACACTTAGGGCCCAGAGCTAGGTCTATTGTGCCAAGCTCTTATCACAAGCTTATTCTGAGTGGTGTCGACTACTTTGGATTGGTGTGTGGGTAACCCTCCTACACCATGTAACTTTAGCCCACACACGCCTCTGGGCCCAAGCTAGCGGCGCTGCATGGGGACCTCAAGTGTGCACGGAGGTCCAGTTAATCTGAATTAAGGGTACATCTATATCTCGAATCACAGCGACTAGTAGCCACTGCCTGTGTGACAAAAAATCTCTTGGTACGTTGCTTCACCTAGTCTGTTCAAGCCGTTTCGGGAAATCTTGGCACCTTCATGATATATTGTAGGTCATTAGAAAAATGCTATAAATTGAGAGACTTGTAACTAATCCCGGTCACTTTTACGCCTCAGCTTCGAATTCGTCTTGGGATTATTCTGGTCTCCGCCGAGGCCTCCAGTTTCAAGTAAAACGAACATTCCTGTCTACATCTTCGATTTGAATCTATTGCTCCCTAGGCACAATGCCTTCTCATACACACACAGCCATTTTGGCCCTGGCACTATCGAGTGCTTCGCTATTTGCCTCCCCGGTTGGAGCTCACCCTGTTGAGTTACAGGCTAGGGCTCCCGCAACTGTACGTTCACCCTTACGGTATATATTGCTGTTCATGTTGTGCTGACTAGTATACAGGAAGAGCAGTCTGTTGGGCTTTTGGCCCTTGGAGGCGGCTGCCCTCAAAAGAGAGATGTTGAAGCCACTGATCAGGTTTCCGGCGGAGGCAGCGATGACGACGACGATGGCTCCGGCAGTTCTGATGGTGATGATGGAGACCTTGGAGTGACTGGAAGCCTTGGAATCACCGGATCAAATGGAGGTACTGGTACTGGGAGCGATGATGGCTCTGGAAGCAATAATGGTTCTGGAAATGATGGCTCTGGAGGCAGCAATGGTTCTGGAAGCAACAATAGCTCTGGGAACACCGACGGCTCTGGAGGTAACAACGGCTCTGGAAACAATGATGGTTCTGGAAGCAACGGCTCTGGAAGTGACGGCTCTGGAAGCAACGGTTCTGGAAGCAATGGTTCTGGAAGTGACGGCTCTGGAAGCAACAACGGTTCTGGAAGCAGCAATGGCTCTGGAGGCAGTGGAAGCAGCGGCAGCAACAATAACGGTAAGAGCACCGGCGCTAACAACACTGGCTCAGGCACAAGCCTGGTCATCACGGTCACCCCAACAGAGGATGAAAGCAGCGGCAGTGGTGGTACAGGCACAAGCTCAACCTCCAGCATCTCGCTTGCAATTTCTAGCAACGGGGTGTCGGGCTATGCCAGTACCAGCCCCAACCACTAGCCCCAGCCATGATCATTCATCCCACACCCGATGCCAAGCGGCATAACTATGAATGATAGCTAAGAGATATCCTCCTTCAGATAGCAAGAGTTCTTCTTCATCTTCTTCTTCTTCGAAAGGTCAGAAGCCCAACGAAATCGATACCGACAGCAGCAGCGGCGACAACAATGGAAGCACCAACACCGGCAGCGGCTCCAGCATCTATGTCAGCGAAACAAGCAGCAACAACAACAGCTCCACTACAAACAAAGACGATGACAAGGATGATGACAAAGATAAAGATGGTGATAGCAAAAGTTCAGACCCTGTGAGCTCGTTGCTCTCGAGTGTTTCGGGCTTGCTGGGTGGGCTTCTCGGACGCTAGGTGATGCTTGATAGTTGAGTGTCATGTCGATTGTCGCGGAAGAGTAAGTGGTGGCGGTAATACTACCATAAGGCGAGAGTGATAAAAATTGTTGGTACTTGATTTTGATTTCGTTACTAGTTAGTGTTTTGGTTCTTTGATTCGTTTAGAGTTAAGAGGTTCTGCTTATTTACTCATTACTTACTTACTTACCTAGCTACGCGCCTAATAATTTATCGCTTTCCTCCTCACTCTCTAGAGCAACGATCCAATCCACTTCGGATATCCGTAATAGCTCATAAGCGCTCTTGCGCAGACTCGCATGTCTTCCTTCCTATCCACCAAACAAAAACCCCTACTATAGTCCTTAAAGACATTCAGCCCCTGCCTCTGATCCTCAGGGACCCGGTCCCAGAGCTCCACGGTTTTCTCCCCGGAGAAATTGAAAGACATCCCATAAAGCACAAACAGCCTCGCGATATAATGCAACCGCGGAGAATGCCAATCCACATCCAACCAAGTCATCCTCAGCCGCCAGGGCATCTTCCGCACCGCCATTCCATCGTCCCAGAGCTCTTTGAACGCGTACCGGCCGCGTTCACCGCAGACGGCGTGCACAATGCCATTACTCCCGTAGGCGAGGTGAAACAGCGTCCGATCCACGACCACGTCCACGGGCACATCGTCCGCGGTGACTTCCGTATCGGGATGCTTGGCGCGTGTCGCGGCGTGGAACCGGATTGAGGGGGTGAGGGATACCATTGTTGCTATGGTGGTTAGTGGTGTTGATAAGGGTACGCTGTAGCCTCGGTAAGGGAAGTTCTGGGCCGGGCCGAAGATGGATGGCCGGATTATGAGGAGCTTGTTGGGGAAGGCATCATGGGTATGGTTTTGGCTTTGATCATGGTTCTGGTTGAAGGCTTGAAGGAGGACCCGCTCCGACAGGTGCTTGGCATAGGCGTAGGGCCAGGGGAAATCGTGAAACCGGGACTCATATTCCGTTGTTGTGCCTCGGGATTGAGCTCTTCGTAGATTGTTGCTGTGGAGATGGATGGGGATGCTGATGATGGTGATGATGGATGAAGCGGGTATAGTGTTTCTCGGACCGAGATGTCGACGGCGGCCCGGGAGGAGGCTTCCGCGTAGAGATGACTGTTCGCGAAGGCAGAGGAAATGTACACGAAGCGGTGGAGGTGGGGGCAGGATAGCGCGAAGTGGGCAAGCCGTTCGGTAGCGCCGATGATGCTTTGGGATAGTTTGTGGAGCGGGTCCACGAGGTTGATGGATGAGGCGGCGTGGATGATGATCTCGGTGGTTGTATTAAGGAGTGTAAGCGAGGTTGAGGGAAGGGCTAGATTTGGCTCTTGGATGTCGCCGTCCAGATAGGTGATCAGGTCCGACGAGATTAGCGTGTCGGACATGGACTTGGGGAGGATCTTTTGCCATTTTTGTACGGCCCGGCTGTTTGGAAAAGAGATGGAGATCAGCACAGGGATTCATTTACACGTTACTGGGGCTGTGTGTGGTAGAGTTTACTGCTTGCCTCCCCGGCAGAGGAGATATATACATTTTGGGCGAGCCTGCGAGACCAGCCGCAGAACTAATGCGCTGCCCAAGAAGCCCGTGCCTCCGGTGACGAAGATGGATTTTTGCGAGAAGAACTCCCACATGGTGTCATTCTGTGCTTGAGACTGGACACCGTAATTGCTGTATTACCTGAGAGCCATATCTTCAATTCCGGGGCTATGTTGGGGTATAATATAATGACTGTGGGGAGAAAGTCCGGTATAGATCGACATATATCAACTACGGTCGTGGCTCACGATCAAGGAACCAGATTGTCACGGGTGAGCTTAAACAGTCCCTCAAGGACAGTCATTATAGTAGTAACCATGGCACGGTCTCATCCACAACAGGCTTGCGACTGTGTCGATAGTAACGGTGGTTAGCGACAACGTATAACGGCGGCTAGTTCACCGAGGCTGATTAGATAGAGTTGGCAGGTTGGCAGGACAAATGTGAGATTCCGAGTTGGTGGAAAGTTTAACCGGCCTGGGTGGCGAGAACGCCGGAGACTCTTGGAGGGGGACCACTTGGAGATGGGTCGGTGGAATCAAACCGGTAGCCCCTAGAGCCTATCCAGGTTTAGAGGAGTGGATTTGCCAGCGGATGGTGAACTTGGTTGGTGGCGATTCCCGCCCGGGTGTGTTTGCCATCTTGCCTCTTGGGAGGGCGTGTTGTTCATGTGTACCATACTGCAGGACAGTGAGTAATGCAAGCCACAATTTAGCAATCACCAATCAAGGATAGAATGACAAATGGATGACAGATGGAAGAAGCAGCCGTCGGGGAGATTACTTTGTACTTTTGTAGATGAAGGGATTGAAGGGAGGGGAGAAGAGAAGAAACAAGAAGGAGAAGCCGAAGAGACGCCGGACTGGCTGAGTCATGGCCGGCTAGAGCCGAACAGGGATTAGACTAAAACTGGAATTCTAGAAGGGCAGCAAAGAATTAATTATTATTCACTTCTTTCTTTCTTCTTACTTCTTTGGCCCAAAAGTGCACGGAATACAAACTGCCACTTCCTCCAGCCATGGCGAGAAAAGCAATAGCAACAATAATATGGTGATTAATGAAAAGGGGGCCTACATTACTCCTTTCTTCTTAACATGGCTTGGAAACATGCCCCAGTCGGTGATTCCCTACTTCTTTCACTTTCGTCCTCCCTTCAACTCTCTCTCCCCTTTCTCCTTTTCCCTACTACTTTGATCCACACACCCCAATCGTTGCCGTTGATTGATTCCCTGCGGCGCTTCCCCACGGCGTCCGTCCAGATTCATCCCAAGGTTCGACCGTCACTCGACGTGCCTAATCCGTTCCCTGCTTTTCCTATTTCTTTAGTGAAATTATCATTTCTAATTTTCGTTTCCCTTTTCTAGCCCTTCCGTCTACCAGACTAGACCCCGTGTCCCTTTTTGAACCCACCCGATACGAGAATTGGCCACTGTGCGATTTCGCCTTATATTGCAACTCGGGAACGCGCCCTCTCTTCCCTCCCCTCCTCCCAGGGCTCCCCTAATGTGCAGATAGCCTATCCGTCGACCACCATCTCCATCCCATCCATCTGGTCCGGATAACACAGGCCTCACAGGGTTCTCTCGCACTCTCGCCAGATATTGTTAAATAGGTCATCTGGATCCTCCAATCCGTCTCGACTCCAACCCCGAGACAAAGAGACTCCGTCACCATGTTCGAGGACTTCTCCTTCTCGTCTCCGTCGTCCACCAGGCCCTCGCGCCTGGCGCTCGATGGCGACGACCGTCTCATGGTCGACAGCGACAGTTCCCTCATCTCTCCCATGTCGTCGCGCTGTCCCTCTCCGCGCTCCCATCGCTTCCCCCGGACCACGTCTCGCTCTCGCTCCTCATACTTCCGCTCCGCACAGCAGCCACCCACCTCCGTGCCTTTCTCTGCCTACGATCATAAGCGGCTCTCTATCAGCACTCTGACGCGGAAACTTCACGAGCACACTCTCCAAAACCCGAACGGCCTGCAGGCTGAAGAAGCCGGTCGCTTCGATCGCCCGGCCTCTCCAACGCCATCGGATCTGGGCATTTCGTCCAAGTTCCCCGGCTACGTTCTCACCCCGCCAGACACAGATCACGATGACGAGTCCCTGACTTCGGGTTCTCTCTCTCCGCAATCCTGCTCGCCGTTCCTGAGCCCTACCTCCGTGCCCGCAGACTTCCCCGCAGCCGACAACATCGATCTGAACGGCAACGCCACTACAGCCGCTCCATCGTCAGACGCCTGGACCGTCCGGGCCCAAAGACAGCAGATCTCCCGCCTACAATGCAACCAGTCTGATGTCGAGGCGATTCGTCGTGCTCTGGTGTCCGATGACGAGATCTTGCGTTCGGCCATGTGCAGGGACTCCATCTGTGAAGAGGACTATCACCCCAGTTCGCTACCGCCACAGACTTCGCCGCGGAGACGTGCTCTGACTTTGTCGCGGAATCGGTTCCGTGGCCAGGCCTCTTCCGCCGCGTCAGCGGAATCAGCTGGTCCGGAGACCCGGGCACGTCGGAAGAGCAGCGTCAGTGCGTTGGCGTCGTCACATCGCATCGAGAAGAGCTACCACTGCTCGTCGCGAGATATGCACAAGAAGAACGAGCAAGGCCTGAGGCGGAAGAGCCTTGTGAGTGCGGCGTTGGCGTCTATGGTGGAGCAGGGGCCAGAAGAGTAATTGCTACTCTCTTCTTTCCATTTCTTCTTCATTATCTCACATTTCACTTTATTCTTCATCTTACTATCATTGTATTCTTTCATACTTTTGATGATATATCTGTTATCTGTTTCGTTGGATCTATCGTCATCTCTCAGGGTTCGGGCTTTTTGTGTGCGCGTTGAGAAGGAAAGATACCCAGATTGTGTACCCGGTTACTTGTCTGTCTTACTACTTGTCTGTTCTGTTTTGATCCCTTATGTTCTTGTGCTGTACCCAGTATCTATCATGTATTAGTTCACATCTACACTGTAAATATTCACTTCTTCCCCCCCTACCCATTACCTTTACAGTTACCGTCACCAGTGTTTTACTATTGTTCATCACATACACGAGTCATGTTCGATCGGTTCGGATTTGGATTTGGCTTGCATCTCTTCAGCCCGTTATGTTTCCAGTCTTGGTAGTAGTGGTAAACCAGATAAACCATAGGTGATACAATAGAAGCATATATAGCATGATGAAGCATAGCATAAGATAGGCTTGCAACGGTCAAAAAAAAGGACAAGACAAGAAAGAGATCTATTTGCATTGCATCATGAAACGCAGTATTCAATATCAACAATGGAAAAGGATAATATGAGTCCCGCGGAGTTCCTGTCAAAGGAAAAGGGTACGTGTGGCTCATAAAAGTATCGATTAATCCATCAATCAATCAATCAGTCGGTCAATCAATAAAATGGGGCAATTGAGGAAATCATGGCTGCATATCTGCATGTACGGATGCTGCATATGCACATGCAGACCAGACGGCAGGTAAGCAGGCGAGCAATAGATCCGCAGCATATAGAAGAGAAAGTGGCGGTGCCGAGACTTATCAAGTAGAGCTGAAGTTACTGCGGGGGCAATAATCAGAAAGGTCAGGAGCTGAAGGAGCGGTGAGGGTATCGTAATGAGTGTTGCTGCAGAAGGGGTGGTTTTCCGACGGGTTACTGCCGTTTCTTTCGAAACATGCTGTATAGCCGTTTAAACGGGTTTAGTGGCCCCGCATTGGCCTTGTTGTTCTTTTTGCGTTTTTCGAGCGAGCGTTTGGATATGTTGTGGTGGATGTGGATTTTTTGCGTCTGGTGTGGCGAGGGGAACGGTGATGGGCTGGCGTAGGGGGACGGGGGGTTCGAGTATAGCGGATGCGGTATGCCAGGTCCATCTTGGATGGGAGAACCTCCTTGCCAGAGGTTCATGTCGTAGTACCCTGCTAAGGGGGAGACTGGCGATGCTGGGTACATTTGTCCGTCACTTGGAAACGGAGCCGTCGATGGACGTGCATATGACATTGGCGACGGGTAATCACCGTCTTCGTGGATGGGAGAGCCCGGCTCCCCCAGATCGCTTTCATCGGTCCAAGCCCTCGGTCGCAATGGCGGCGGCCGACGTTGTGTGTAGTTTGGGGATCGTGAGTACCGTGATTCCATGTCTTCGGAGTCCTTGTGCTGTAGGCGCTCGGAGATGGATGGTATGGGCTGGTGCGGAGTATCGCCCACGAGCTCTTCGTGGACTTTCTGTTCATTTTCTTCTGGCGCTGGGCTCAATGGTGCAATGGCCCGAAGGTAATCTTCTTCAGATATCGTCAGCCGCTCTTCAGTCGTCTCTATGTAAGATTCCCGGTGGTGGCCGGTCGAGTCGCGAGCTGAATAAGCGTCGACATCCTCGATAAACGAGACTATTCGAGCAAAGTTGAGGGATTCATGAGGATTGACGATTTCGAATGAAGTGCCATGATCAATCACGGTTGCAGTCCGATTTTTCATGTTGAATAGGATTGAGTCCGAGCGGGTCCGGGTGTGCTTATGAAAGGACCCTTCCTGGTCTGGATTTGAATCCGGGTATTTCTCCAACCTGTCACGAAATGTGTCCTATATACCCTATGTGAATAGAGAATAAGAAATTGTTGCGGGGGAACCACCTACCAGTAGTCTGTGGGGGTTCGATCTGGAGTATATCGGGCTGTCTGATGAATGTAGTTCTACATTTGGCGACACTGGAATAATTGTCAGCATTCTGATCCATTATGACATTTTCGCATGCGAAACCAGTCACTCACAAGCAAACCCCCGGAGACTCTCTGGCCCCTGCTCACTCATCGCGCTCGGCGAGTAAGATGGGGACAACGGGGGAGGACTCGATGCCGCGGACGACACGGAGAACGGATGCGCGGAATGATGCGGATACATCGGGGTCTGATTGAGGTGTATAGCAGCGTTTTTGCGCTTCAGTATATGTCCCTCTGGACTGTCAAAGGCAAAGGCGTCGCCGTCGGAGAGTTGTTTGCGATAGTGGTGGAGGGACAATGTTCCTGGAAATGCGGGCTGGCACATGGCCGGACTCGTGGTAGATAACTGTAGAGGGTCAGGGTCGAGACCGGGGGGAATTGATGATGTCGAGATTGAGTTCATAGCGGCTTGTTGGTGTATAGATCCATGGCCCGAGGACCATATATCCATGGTTATGGCCACGCCAGGCATCGCCGAACCCGGTTGTCTGATGCTTAAAGGAGAAGGTGGAAAGTAGTAGTACCTGAGAACCAGTGGATGAAGGTTAAGAATGAAACGAGAAAGAGGACCACCCGGGGATTTTGCGAGGTTGCATTGAGCACAATTGGATTGTTTTATTTGTTGCTGTAATTTTGGGGGGTAAATTAATTATTTTTTTTCTTTTGAACACCAGCACAGGGTGTTTTGTCATATGTAGTAGCAGGGCAACGGTGCTATTAGCATATTTCCTGCACGTTGATGTGACGGCAGAGCAAAGGGGAGTTTAATGAAAGCGAGACAGGGTGTCTCAATTGACTGGAATGGGTAAGAAGTATAGAAAAGGTAGGAGTAGAAAGGAGTAATAGTAAGAAGTAGTAAGCAGCAGATGTAACACAATACAATGAAAGTATAGTAGGAAGTAAGTTAAGTAGTAGTGGTAGTAGTTACTTGATCGCACCCGGCAATCTGAGAACCACTGCGATGGCCGTGCGAGAGAAAATGGTAAGTAAGTAGGGTAAGTAGGTAAGGTAAGTAGGTTGACAGTAATAACGAAGACCCTTTGAACAAAACCGACAGACAGACAGACAGACTCGGCCATGGGCTGATGAAAGAACAGACAGACACAACTAAAAGCACAGCAGCGTCACTTGACTGCCAGGTCAAGCTGCAGTTGACGTGCATCACAGCCAATCATGGCCATGGCTCCGTTTTCAGTCTCAAAAACATGACCAGTCCAGCCCACTTGGGCATCAACTGCGTGGCTAGTAGTATTTCTGACTGTGTGGGAGGGGATCCACTGCCCCATCCCTCCCTGCAAAGTACGACGGTGGTACTTACCACTCTATTGTTCTACCGTTGTAGAATCAAGTAGGAGAAGGACACAAAAAAAAGAGACGAGAGAGTGGATGGATGGACGGGTGGGTGTGAGAACCAGAAAATCAAAAGTATCCAAAAGCATCCATCCATCTCTCCCTCTTGGACGGGACAAGTCCGACCGAGAGAGAGTCATCATCCACTTCTTCCAACTTGCACATCCCCATCTTACAGTCTTTCTCCCTTCTTTTTTTTCTCCTTGACTTACTCGTTCTCTGCCTCCTTCTTCCCTCCCCTTGCCTCCTTGTCGAGACATGATCCTTCCGAATGACCTCAGCCCTCCCCCTTCCAAAGTAACCAACCAATCTACATTCCTTGAAGATCCTGTTTCAACCCTTTCCCATCCCGGTGGTTTGAGATATGCTATCCGGGCCACCCATTCGTCCGCAGCCTTTTCCCCGATCATCGTCCCGGCTGCCAATCAACGTGGTCAACTCAGCTGTTTCAAAACTCGGGCGCATTCAAGTCAGTCCGCTTCTATATTTGCCTGCTTCGTCCATTCATTCCTTCCTTCTGCTCTGCTCCTCTCTGTAGTTCATGTGTCCAGTCACACTAGGCATCCTCACCTCACCACCCTTATGAACCGAGCCATGCTATACGTCCAATCCGTCCGCCATTTGAGTTTTCCATACATCATATGTGGCTACGATGGTTCCCTCTCAATTCAATGAGGCTGACGGTTTCTGATCCACTCCGCCGAACTTTACTACTAACCAACTGTGTTCCCGTTCCAGACTCTGTCTCGTTCCCAACACCTGCTGATTTCTATCGCCATTCGATAGCACAGTCTTTTAAGGTTGCTTGGGGTGCCGCAAACAACTTGATAAACTAATTAGGGTCAACCCCCCCAGAACCATTGAGGGATACCTATTTTACAACATTCGTGCCAGGGTACTATTTTAGCACCAAGGGCGGATTTTCTCCGTTCGGCCAACCGATTGTAGCGTGGCATTCTCTCACCAACGAAGCCAAGACCGCCATCTCATAAGCCACGAGAGGAAACCACTCCCCATTGAACTACGTTGACCGATACTGCAAGAGTGGAAACGTCACCAAGATCGTCCTTGTAGAGCCCTGTACCTGCCAATGTTTCACAAAGCACACTGAAGCTGCGGTACGCCTTATCGTTTCTCGGGAGCTTCGTACCTGTCTCGTGATTTCTCTAGTAAAATGCCAGGCAATTTGGTGAAACATTCCCGCAGACCCCAGATTACGACGCAGTGCAGAAGACTTTGCTCCCAAGGCCTAGACTGAGCCATCGCTGTGTAACTACCTTAGTAAGTAATGATGTTGAGTCGTCGAGCCATTGACTGGTGGGTAGAGATGTTTTGTATTCAAGGTCTATCATTGGCTCTACAATTTACAGCGTCACAGGATAGACCCCCAATGATACACCTGCCTCTCTACACACTTCCTTCACCATGTACAGAGAAGCTAGCTTCATGTCATCAGTTGTGGTATTCAGGACGAAATACCGAACAAATCCTGTCAGCATGGACTTTACGGCAAGTGGGATACTTATCCGTGATACTATCATTGCCATCATATCCATGTCTTCTACAAACACTACTCCGAGCCATACTCCAAATCCATGGATGGATTATGCCATGAGTTGGGCAGCAGATACGAACCGCATCACCTTTGCCTTGTCGCCAGACTGGATCTAGACTCGGGGTCGTCTTCGCATTCTCGCAGTCTAGATTTCTCCGGGTCTATTGAGAGCCGATCTATGAGCTCCAGATGACCTCATGCAATTGGCCCCTGAATTCATTTGACTGTTGAAAGCGGAGATTAACTATAGCACGCCTGGGGAAGTCTATTCTGTTGTCTGATGCGCTTGTATTCATACAGTCACCGCGAAGGCTGTCATGCATAAGTCAGTAGCTACTCCGTAAACAAAGTAGAGTGAACGGTGATTAGTCTGGTTATTCGCTCGCCAAGTCATCTCCGCGGCTCAATGTCGCAGTGGGCTAGGGACTGAATAGTGGCTGCCAGTAGACTAAGTAAGGCTAACTATGCGATTAACGGCATTTATTCCCTCTATCAAAAATGAATCATGTATTGGAAGCAAGCCATAGCCCGGCTTGCAGATGATTAGTGGCCCGGAAAAGTTACAGGGAACCATCATCCCGGAACCTTGAGCTACATCCCTTTTACATGAGGAACAGGATTTCTCACGATAAATCAGTCACTGATTGGTGCCCTGTCCATGCCGCCGGCCGAGGAACAGGCACAACAGCAGTAGGCAGTTCCGAGCATATCCATGCGCAAAAACTTCAATCAGATGGAAGCGTCATTCTTCGCTCAGTCTGGCTTCGATGATTGGCTGGTGGTTCCCAACACGAGCAACAGCTCAGACAAAGAAGCCAATTCGTACTCAAGGTCTAAATGCGCTGGTGCCCTGGCACTGGACCCACTTGGTAGAGGAAGTATATTTGTGATGAACCATGGAAGCATCACGGATTCGGTACATCGCACGGCCTCGGAGTCTGATCGCGACAACCAGTCGTCTCAGATTGATATACTGAGTAGTTTCTAAAGAAAGCTCAGGCAAAGTGCTCAAACTCAAAGCAAACCGGTACTTGCAGCAGAGAAGAAGGGAGCTGACGCGCCAAGAGGCAGTGGACGTGACCGGGCGGCATTAGTGTGGCTGGCGGGTACAAACTCCGCCCCGCAGCTGCCAGCTTCGCTTCGACTCGGTGGACTCGGGCTAATCTGCTTTAATCTCCATGGCTGGGGTCTACAGGGTCCCATTCCATCCAGCTCCCTTGTCATCTCGCTCGGTCTGCGCACGGAACTCGGATGGATCGCTCGACTCCCTGCAGGCTTTCAAGATCACCGGTTGACCGTCGGATCTATCGAATGCAGCGCTGACGCGGAAATCTCCATTTGTGATGGCTCACTTGATCCAATCTGAGCTTTCCCGTCCCAGGGGCCGGTATTCTAACGGCTCAGTAAGGACATGTCAGAATTGTGCCAGGGCCAAGATACGGTGCATCCGCCACGGGGCTACCGGGAGCTGCGATCGGTGAGCTTGTCTGAGTGAGCTGATTGTTTGGTTGGCTTACTAGGTCTAGATGCGAACGCCTAGGGAAAGAGTGTCATTTTCCAGAGTCTCGAAGCACAAATGGAGGGATCAAGAGAGATAGCAAGGACAAGTGAGTTGCGAACCACGGAACCTGTAGTTAGTCTTCTCATCTCGCGTAAGGAGGATCGATCTACTCGAAGCCAAAGTCGACCAGCTGCTAGCGACATCGGTATCCCCAATCCCGGTGCGTACAACACCCTCCATGCCATGCAGAGAGACTAACCGTATTCTAGAGAAATAGCAGCACAACCGATGAAAGTCCTGCAAGCACTGCATCACAGTCCAAAGATGCCATTGACAAAGGCTTGCTTACCGTGGACGCCGCCAATATGCTGCTGAATGAATTCCGCGCGACGCTTATGCCTCATTGTCCATTCGTAGTCATCCCACCACAGACCTCTGCTGAGAGCCTCAGGAGAGACAAGCCGTTTCTTTTTCTTACCATCTTGACGGCTACTCTGTATGACAACATGCCTCTGCAGCGTATGCTCGAAAAAGAGGTGAAGAAGAAGGTTAGCGACTGCATGATCTTCGATGGACCAGTCTCATTCGAGGTGCTGCAAGGGCTGCTAGTCCACATTGCATGGTACGCCTGATAGTCTATGCCAGAATGCTGAACTGACAGGTCTAGGTGTCAATATCATTCACGGCCACGCCGGTTCTCGCAGTATCTGCATCTTGCGATCAGCATTATCACGGACCTGCAACTGGATCGCGCGCCTGAATATCGGCTCTGGAGGACTCGAGTGAACTTTAATCCGGAAGAACACAAAGATTCGGTGTCCTGGGGGCATGATGAGAGACGGGCCGTTCTCGGAATTTTCTATTTTTCGTCGAGGTAAGACAGCTTCTATACGGTTAGTACTGAAGTTGACGTCTCGTAGCGTTTCGCAAATCCTACACAAGCAATGTACTTTTCCGTACATGCCTTATTTTGATGAATGCTGCAAGCTACTGGCCACAGATGCCGAGTATGCCTCCGATCAGCACCTACTCCATATAGTGCAGCTTCAACGGCTTTCGGAGAAGATCACTTCTATCTCAACACAGAACATTCTAGGGACCCACGGCCCTGGCTCAAGCAGTGAGCGTTCTTTTCGTGAGATGAAATTAGAGCTGGAGCAATATCGGGCTAGTCTACCGTGTCCGTTGAATGAGAACAGTAAGTAGCAGCTTATGATGGACTTCATCACAATACTGATGACACAGATATCCTTTTTATGCAATATTATACGGCCGAACTGTATCTCTGCCAGATCAGTTTGTTCGATAATAAGCCCCGTACACAAAGCCCGAGACGTGAAGTCTCATTTCAGATCGATGCTCTCCGGATGGGTCTCATTGCGGCCCAAGCTTTGCTTGACTACTACGTCAGCCTCCCGTTGCGCAGTGAAATGGCGTTCAACAACGCCGTATGGATTCAGATTGGCTTCGCGCTGACTCTTGCCAGCAAACTTGTTGTGGCAGCGTCAGAGCCTTCGATACAGCCTCACACAGCGGAATTGTGCCGTGCGTTAGACATATCCAGCATGCTAAGTCGTTGTATTCTTCGCATTCAGGCACTGGTCACGTCTAACATGGATGCCTCCGGTGACCGAGATGTGTTCTACCACTATGAACAGCGTCTGAAACGAGTTCAATGGTGGTTTGAAAATCGAATGTTATCAAGACAAAAGAGTGATTCGTTTCAGCCTCCGGTACAAGCAAGTAACATGAGCTCATCCGGAGCTGAGAACAATCACGTTGAATCCGCGCAGCTGCCACTGGACGGATTTAATGATTATACAATGATACCCCGCGAAGTATACGATATGCAATGGCCGGGTTTCTTTCCCGACGCAACTATTGATGAGATCCTCGTTGACTGGATGGAGTACACGAAGGCGTCTGAGCAGCGCTTGCGCTGACCGATAGCACATGGCTACCATCTGTCTCGCACCACAAGCAAGAAAAAACAATCCCCATCAATACATTATTAAATACAGTCCAACCTCATAAATAGCTATCTACACCAAAGTGTACGCCCTGTACCCCTCTACCCCCCGCGCCCTCGGCTCCCTCCTCACCCCAAATACCACCGTCCCCATCACGACAAGCGCAACCCCAGCCGCACACCAACCCACCCAGTTCCCAAAGAACCACTCCGACACCGCAACCTCGTCCCCGCGCGGCCTCTCCCCGACAAACCGCATAAAGAATGCCTCTTCAGTCCCTTCTAACATGTCTTCGGGCACAATGCCCACTCCACCCCCAACAGCAGACAGCCACACCCCCAGCACCCGACTCACCAAGACCGCCCCAGCACTCACAAAAGCCATAGCATACGCCGGCACAGACTCCCATCGATGCTCATGCACACTCAGCGCCACCTTGATCACAAACGCATGGTCTGGCTTACTCGCAATGAACTCATTCCCAACCCCGTACGGCCAGTGCTGGGGCAGCAGCACCTTGCCCTCTTGCTCTGCTCCCTTCAACAAGGAATCCAATGGCCACTGGCACCCAATCTCAGGGCCCAGGTACACGCCCCCGTAATGCCAGAGGAGGAAGTACCGGAGCACGTCGACGCGCTGCATGGGAAGAAGATGGTCGTTGTATACGGCTGCAAACCAGGGAAAGTATGCCTCGATGAACTGACGGGCTGTTGTATCTGTCCAGATGTATTGCTCGTATGTGGGGTTTTGGTTGTGGCAGGAGGAGCTGGAGTTGATGTATTCTTCGGGAATGGGCTTGGTGAGGTCACCACGCCATATGCGGTGGATGATTGGGGGAACGGATGAGGGAGAGGTGACATTAAGGGGTGATGATGGTGGAGGTGCCCATTGGTATGGTTTCGTGAAGATTGCTGGTGATGTTGTTTCACGTGCGTAAAGGATATCAGAAGAGAGGGTGTGGGCGTGTAATTGAGAGGAGAAATGAATAGTTGAGATGAGCCATGAGAGACATGTGGAGAGAAGGTAGAAGCTGAGACAGCAGATAAAGGGACCCTGGCGGGCCTTGGTGACTATGATTTGGAGCCTGGGAGCTAGGGAAATGCTTGGGAGAGAAGCGCGGCAGCGTGCAGCATGGTGCTGGATACGACTGCCTATGATCTTGAGTGTTGTGCGGGAAGTCATTGTGTAGGTGAAGAGGAAGAGACAGATAATAAGACCAACGAATGACTTGAACAAAAGTAAAAGATCGTGAGAAACTGGCCAGCAGCATCTAGACATATCTACACCACATCATCCCACCGCCCCAAACCCTAATCCTCTGATCCTGTGATCATCATCATTGACCAAAGGATCGAATAAGCCTCGCAACGGCTGTCCCTAATCACAGTCTCAAGACAGCCTCATTCGATATCTAGCTCAACCCTAACAGAAATAGCAACCCCACGAGAAGTGGATACATATTCTCCGTGTCCGTTTGGGGCCGTATCCATCCCATCTCACTATGAAAAGTCCGTATCCGTATCCGTCCGTGTCCGTGTCCGTGTCCATGTCCGCACAACCCTCTCTTCCTACATATACTAACTACTACTATATGACTCCCTCTCTTGGCAACGAGGCGATGCTTGACTGAAGCTCATCCATCGTGGCTTTTACTGTTCCTCTCCGCCAGTGATAATACCTCTCGGGTCGTTCCGAGATGTGCCAAGATGGGAGTTTTGTTGGGCTGGTGCTTACCAGTGACCCATGGCACTTGAACTGAGCTGATTAAATCTGATGCAGTTAGGGTTGGGGATATACTGGGGGCCTGGTTAGGCTTCGCTTATTCTGGTGAGGCTTGTCAAGAGGGTTAATGAAGGATGGGATATTTTTGGATTGTTACTATGAGGTGCAGGTGTATATGAGGTAGATGGAAGTTAGCTGTACATATAAAATCTTCATCTCCATCTCCATCGCCATATTCTCAAATAACTCAATCCATCCACAGCATAACTCACTATACTATACATTATATACTATACATCAAAATGTCCAACACAACCACCACTACAAACAGCACATCCCTCGACCCCTCCGACTACTGCACCCTCTCCATCTGCTCTCTCTCTGACGCCTACGTCAACTACATCCCCTCCCTGGGCGGCAACATCTTCTACGCAGCCGTCTTCGCCGTCCTCCTCATCGCCCAACTCATCCTCGGAATCCGCTACCGCACCTGGGGCTACCTCACTGGCCTGTTCGGCGGTCTTCTCCTGGAGATAATCGGCTATATAGGGCGTATTCAAATGCACTATAACCCGTTTAAATTCACGCCATACCTTGAGTACATACCTCCCCCCATACCCTGATCCTACCTCCATCCACACCACATCCACCCACTACCTACTAACAAGAACCCTAAACCTGAACTAGATACCTGATATGTTTGACTATTGCACCAGCCCTCCTCTCCGCCTCCATCTACATCTGCCTCACCCGAATCATAACCCTCTACTGCGGCGGCACCGCTGCCAACAACAACCTTTCCCTCCTCCAACCAAAAACCTACACCTACCTCTTCATCATCTGCGACCTCGTCTCCCTAATTCTACAAGCCGCCGGCGGCGCAATCACCTCCACCGCAGACGCAGACCAAGCGGATCTCGCCCAGACAGGAGTGAATATCATGATTGCGGGGTTAGCCAGTCAGGTCGTTTCCCTGGTGTTGTTTATGGGTCTTTGTGGGGAGTTTGCCTACCGCGTGTGGAAGAATCCGTATAGACTCAATGGGGATGCTAGGATGAGGGAGGTTAGGGGGGGGAGGCTGTGGAGGGGGTTTTTGGGTGGTATGTTTATTCCATCCCTTTCCTTCTTTTTTTTTTTTTTTTTGTTGGGGGGAAGGAGGGGGGGTCTTTTTAGGGTTGTAAATGGCTAATGGAATCACGGGCAGGACTATCCCTCGCAACAATAACCATCTTCATCCGCTCCGTGTTCAGAGTCGCCGAGTTGAAAGGTGGCTTCCATAGTAAACTTGCCAACGATGAGGTCAAGTTCATGGTCTTGGAGGGCGCGATGATTGTGTTGGCTACGTCGGCCTTGACGGTGCTGCATCCTGGATTATGCTTTGGGGGGTTGTGGAAGGAGACGAAGTGGTCGAGGGTGAATCAGGAGGGTGGGAGGGATGTTGTTGATTTGGCGTTTTTGGACCATCACGAGGGGAAGGTTTATACTCCATCTGTTTGATGTCTTTTCTTTCTTTTTGGTCGGTTGGTTGATATGTCTTCATGTGAGTTTGTGGTCTTGGATATACTGAACTACGGAGTTTTGTTGTCGACTTGATAAGATGGCTATGTTGTGGTTTATTATATATTGCATTGATCATAGTCTTTAGTTCTCTTCAAAGGTTACTTCAAGATTGGATAAACTTGATATCAGGAGTAGAGGGTCCACGGATGATTCTCCATAATTCAGCGAAAAACTGCAATTATCTTACGTATATAGTACCTAAGTAGAGTTACGCTCGTGTCATCATCATGGATAACCTTTTGCTAGTACCGTCTTAGGCTCTTAGCATACTCTTTGAACCTCGTCGTACTTCCTAATCAGGTATGCAGGTAGGTCAGCAAGTAGATCCCAGTTGTGGCTGAGCACTATGCTAATCACGCGCTAAGATCTTCTCAGCCTACCATCATGATTGATTGGCTTGGTCGGTTTCGGGTTCGGGTTCGGGATTGAGGTAAGTAGAGTTACTTCTGTTCTTATCGACTACTATCTATTTTTCTGCTGCACACTAGTTGCCGCTGATAGCAATTGAACTTCTACAGTACAGCTCAAATCAAATATACACTGCAAATCTAGCATTCGTATTTCACATCCAATCTACCTGCCTTAATAACAATACCAATCTTGATCATAAACATCCCAAAATATCAATATCAATCCAACACCAATCATGCTTGAAAAGCCATCAATGTATTAAAAAACTCAAGGGGTAGTAGTGCTAAGCAAAGAATCATCCGTCATAGTCATCATTAAATCAGTCCCAGGTAACCGACCTGCCCGCAGGTGAATGTGTGACCTGCTCCGGTAGATGTCCCAATCAATTATGCACCAAATCATCCCAGAAGAACTCGCGGAAGCACTGCCAACGATGCAGCGACGAAGCCGTTAATGGCGTTTATATTTCTGCAAGCATGTTAGTATACGGTCAGCTACTGATGGTATTGACTTACATCTTCCATCTTTCGCCGGTTACTAGGATCCAGTGTGTTCCCAGCCCCCAGCAGCGTCTGCCCCACAGCCTTGGATACACCAATGGCAGGCCGAAGAACCACAGTCGGAGCACGCTTCCAGACAGCTTTTGCGGCAGCCTTGGCGCTTCCGCTCTCCATGACTTCGCCAGGCACCGCGACTATGGCATCCCGTGTCAAAAGCAGATCGCGCTCCAGCCCCCGGAATGCGCCGCGAAGACCTTGCACCACCCCTACTGGTTGATCGGCGTACAGGGAGATCTTCTTCGCCTCTTCATCGTCAGCGTACTCGTCTTCTACGCCAGCTCCCGACGCATTAGGGGTAGTGAGAATATCTTCGGCGCCTTGGAGGACCGTCTGTGTTCCGATAGCAAGCTTGGCACCCAGCTTGACGAGCTCGTTCGAAGTGGTCTTCGCGAAGGATAATGCGCCTTTTTGGATGCTTCGTACAAGGCGACCATCTTTGCGGTACTCGCGCACAGGCACCGCCACGAGATCCTTCACCCCTCCGCCCACGTTAACGAGAGACCGAATCGGAGCAAGTCCGGCCAAAACGCCTGGCAGCTGGTTCCTCTTGATATCTGGCATCCAGATGTCGTTAAGCGTTTGTCCAAGCTTGTCAAATCCCGACACCCCGTAGATGATGACGTGTCGCATGGTCATGTCAGCTGCATCCAGTATAAAGAAATTCATGAACTCGGTCGTGCGGCCAGATCGTAGTCCCGCGTAGTCGACTCGCTTGGGCTTGAAATCAAGTCTGACAGGAACGGCATTCACCTCGACTCGCTGTAAAAACGGGACATCGCTCGGAGCGGTTGGAGTTGGCGCTGAATCATCTCGGAATTCAAAGAAGCGGCATATGAAATCCAAAGCGTCTTGATCAACATGTAACCGCAGAGGGAGTATAGTCGCCTTAAGCACGATTTCGGTTGCTGCAAGCTGAGGTACCGGTCTCACAGTCAAAATCTCCAGGTGAATCATGCTTGTCCCACTCTCCTTCTCGCCCGCTTCGTGCATATATGTTGCGAATTTCTTCCACGTAGAAGTAGGCACATGATCAAACACCTCCAGATCTTTGATGCGAACATCCAATGAGCTCTGCGTTTCCCCGGAATCGGGTGGGAATACGACCAGGTCCGCACATATGCCCTTGAGTTCGAATGTCATCTTATGGTACTTGCTTCGAGACAAGCGCAGCTTCTTTCCTCGGAGCGAGGGCGACTGACTTTGCCGGACCGTGGCCCCAGTGACAGTCGTCGTAGTCGCGTAGCTTCCCGTTTCACTGGCGAGGTCGTCAATGTTGCGATTGATGTCATTACGGATGTCGCGGGGATCCTTATTGGCAGGGACACCGATATAGATCGAGTTGAACAAGCAGTCCCCGATCACAGACTCTTCTTCCTCGTCAAAGCTGGGAGATGCTCGGCTGCCAGCACGCGCACGTCGTTCAATGGCTTTCCGCTCCACGTCCTTTACAGCCTTCGATATAGTATCCCTAGTTCGCTGCCAGTCGTATCCATCGAATAAGTTCCAGATCACGTGTGCATCGCGGACTCTGATTCTCAGTGGGCTCTTCTGAAGCTTGGAGTCGTCTGAGAGTCCGTAAGTGTTTTGAGTAGAATCCCAGCGATGCGCTGTACCGCCAACAGCAGACTTTTGGGCAAAGTGATCCTCTCTGAAGTCCAGCTCGGAGATACTCGATGACACATAGTACTGCGAGTGGAAGCTGTCTAGTAGTTCGTTCGAACCCGCCATCACACCCTCTGTCAAAGATCCATGTTCGGGGACCGAGCTGACATGTTTGAAGTCACTGACGTAGTCACGCTCATCTTCCAGGTGTCCCTCTCCCTGATCCTGATCAGCAGGCTCCGTCGTTTCGGGTTGCTCCGGCATGTCTGTAAAGAAAGCATCTCCAGTAAAAGAAGATAGCATATCCTGGATGGGCAGTACTACTGTACGGTACTTCGCAGCTACGCTTGGGGGAGTAGGAGGCTGGAGGCCATTGACTATGCTTATGAGAGTCTGTGTTGAGTCGGCACAAGTCTCCAGGATGAGCAGATCATCTCTCAGCTCCACATCGAGTGACTTTGCCCCATCATCACTCAGCTTCACTATCTTGACCGTAGCTGTGGCTGAAGAAATTGTGCAAACCGTCACAAAGCCATGGTCAATAAAAGACTGCACCTGATTGCTGTGCGGAGGAGCTGAGCTTCTCCTCTGGACATTGTCTGCATATCCCACGTTCGCCACATCATCTATGATCATGAGAGACGCTTTCCGGAGCTCTAGTGTGGCATCAGAAGACACGGGATCATGTATCGCACCAGAAAACTTGGCGTTTGTGAGAACTACGAGGCCTTTCGCACCGGTGCCGCGTGGGTTGAGACCGAGCACGCAGTCTCGAAGGTCAATTGTCAACTTGATGGGCTTTGAAGGGGTGTCAGAACGACCCTCTTTCTCCGGTTGGACGTCCTGATGTGGAGGCTGCAACTCTGCGAGGTTGGCCAAGGAGCTTGCCATGTTGGCAGCCACATCCCCAGTAGTCATATCCTCACTGAGGCCGAGGAAGGCGATGATGGATGGGAGTGTATATTCTGCGCGGAAGTTGTGCAACTTCACTTTGACCGTGGGGTCCATCTCATCAGCAATATAGCGAGCCATCAAAACCGGAAGTGGACTCTGGCTTAAGCTGGGTTTGTGACCAATTGCTGATGCTTCTCCGACAAGCTCTTCGTCCCTATTCCTAGCAACAGTTATGGAGCCCAGCTGCGCAGCAATGAGTGAGGGCAGGCTTATAAAGGCTAGCTCGGTATTCCGAAGAACGGCGCTCATTTCCCCCACCTGCCCACCTATATGTACCTGAATCTCAAGTTCACGCATCAGTGCAAGGGTCAGCACACCAGGCCTGTCATCCTCTGGTAGGTACTTTGTGACATTCGACAGTCGGCTCAATTCATCTGCCAGCTGGGAGATGGAGTCGAGGTCAGTAGTGCGAGAAACAGCAACCCGTGCTCCAGAGACCGTAACGCAGAGTACAGAACCCTGCCTCCGCTGGCGGAAGAGCGTATCTAACATGATATCATCATCTTCGTCGTACTTGTCCTTGGACGGAGTGATTAAGCCAAGTAGCCGGTCCAAGTCTTCTTCCTTCGGAGAAAATCGGTACTCAACCCTGATATCGGTCAGGTTTATCTTGGCTGGAGCGTCCCGAGAATCGTCCAGAGGTAAGGGGCCGGTGAATTTGGCCTTGTCTATCTGCACCGCTACGCCACTAGGCCTGCTAACGATCTTGGCAGCGGTTGTCCTCAGCCTGACATAGTGGGTCTCTCCGACTACATTTGCTGCAAGCCCTCCGATCCTGACATTTACCTTCAAGGGGGCCGAGCCTGTTCGTTCACTCGCTGCCGGTGGAGGAAATTCTTCGAAGTGCACACCACGAGGACGCTTCGGGACTTCCTTCTTCGGCCCCTTCGGGGATGAAGCCGACGAGATCGAGTTGCCAAGTTCCAATATCGTGCTCAGCCCGCCAAACCAACCTATCGCCTCTTCCAATCGCTGGATATTCAAATTCAGCTGTAAAGGAAGTGTCATGAGGTTTACAGTGGTAGAATCAGGTGATCTTGTGATCGAGAGATCGATATCCCCTTGCTCGGCTGACAAGACATCTCTGACGGAATCGCGCATCTTAAAATTTTCGCTGAACGATATTAAGTGTTCAGACGCGAACCCGAGACTAAACCCTTTGATATTCAGATGGAGCTTCGTAATGTCTTTGTCAATCGAAAGCTGAGCTTCAAGGCCCGATAGGCATGTCTGCAACAAGATATCGTTATGTAGCAGACCGAAGAATGGCGAGCTGTCTGTTTCGGCGGGGTATGAATATCCCGGAACATGCTCGACAAATTTCATGGAAAGATTGCGAAGAGCCAACTTGATAGCCTGTCGCTTCTGCTCCTCTTGCGGCTGACTTGTGTCCTGGCTGACCTCGCTGTCATTGCTGAAAGCATTAAGAATCTTGTGTCCAACCTTGAGCACGAGCCAGCCGATGGCGATGTCGAATTGGAGTTCCGCGGAGAATATCTCAACCTCCAAGTCGTTCGGGCTGCGCTTAGACTGTGTCTGCCCATCATGCTGCGAAGGCCGAGAAGCTTTTTCGGCGCCCTCGTGCCCGTATGAGGCCGGTCTGATCGTATCACTGCGAGTTCGTGTAGAAGCCTTCCTGCCAGGAGGCACAAAGTAGTCTTCAGTTGCTGAATCACGCAAGCATGCCGTCGTCTCCTCCAGACCGCCAGTTTCTTCTTCAGTGTAGGACGCAGATGGGGTGTCATCTGCGCCGTCGCCATCTTCATCCACGGAAGGTATGGAAATGACGACCTTGTCGATGCTAAAGAACCGTCTTGCGACGTCAGAGAACTTGTTCAGGCCTGATGAATCCTGAGAGCGTTCTTTGTCGGTGTGCTCATGTTGTGCCTCGGAATAATCATCTATTAGACACTCCTGCGATATATGCAATCCTGCTTGCGGAGTTAGTTTAGGGGTGGCAGCAGTCTCATTATCATCATGATCCTGGTCCATATGATGTACACCGGGCCCGCTTTCATGGCGCACATGAGCATGTGAGTCCCTAACTACCGTGGATTCCGGGGAATCCCAGGCACCGGGAATATTTGGCATGAAGCTTCTTGACATAGAATCATGACTTATGGCACTCATGTACATACTCTGTGCCTCCTCGTTAGAGAAGAGCCTTGACTCGGAAAGCTCGTCCTGGTTGAAAGATCCGGATGTTGAGCTTGAACTACTCGCTTCGGAAGGAGGTACAGAGGTAACAGGCGATGCTTGGGAATCGGCATACGGCTGGGGATCTTGCGTAACCTCTAGCCCCATAGCGGGCAAGGCTGGTCGAGTAGGAACGTCAACCGCTTCAGGATGTTGTAGGTGATCCTGTGCGAGGCTAGTGACAGCTGGTACCTGTGACCTGGGCGCAAGGATCATAGCATTTTGTGTATCACTGTAGTGTGATGCTGATCCGGCGGCGTGCAACTCTGGAGTCCGAAGGCGCGGGGTATCTTCATTGCCCAAAATATGGTGACCGACTTCCGGTGAAAAATGATCTGTGCCATCAAGCTTATCATCATGAAGATGCGAATCGATCACGGAATCAAGATACGCAGGATTGTCCAATATCTCATCGTCAACCGGTAAATTCTGCGACTCTCCCATGTAACCATAACTCCTGGTTTCCTCCTCCGTGTCGGCGTCAGAGAATCTGCCGTCGTAGGTGCACACAGATCCTTCCATCTCGGGCGCATGTTCGGGCGCATATTGTTCTATTATCTTTGATTCTGACAATCCACGAGATGGCTCGAATAGTATCGACCTTGTCAAGTCTAGTGCGGTGTCCTCTTCAGATGCGTGCTCAGACGGCGGGGACGAAACATGGCTCGGGGGAGGGCTCGGCTTTGGCTGCAAAGGGCTCTCCGGAGATGTGATCTCTGGAGATATCGGGACAGTGAACCTTGAGTAATTAGAAAACACGACAGGCTCCGACACCAAGGCGACGTTGATGTCAGACAACGAGATCAACCGTCGCTGATTCCGTGAGGAAGTCTCATCTTCACTCGATGGCGAAGACACAGCATCCACCTTGACTTGTCCAACAGTCAGTAACCCCGTGACCAAATCAGGCTTATCTTCCGGTTGCCTCTTCAGTGGTGCATCCTGTTTCGTCTCCATGTCGACTCGGATGGATATGTCATCCACCTGGACCTGCAGACGGTCTGCGACACCTTTGAGGAACGCAGCAACGAAACTCGGCAACGAGACGCCCTCATTGCCGTAACCAAGCTCCTCTTCATCATCACTGCCTGATGTAGGTGTACGGTGAAGGACCTGAGATTGAGATGATATAGCAGCCTTCAGTTCTTCCTTTTCCTCCTTTGGTTCAGCCTGGAGGAACGATTGAGCGAGGTCGGTCGGATTAGGGATGATCGGATCGGGGGCAGGATCATGGCCAGAGCCAGACCCTGTTGGTCTGTCGCCTTGTCCAGCATGGCGAGAGTCGTCGGAAAGTAGTCTCAGATGGACGTCGATGCCGCTGGCCTGGCAGATGATGCCGCTGCTGTAGATATCCGCGGGGACGGTGATCTTCAGGAAACGAACCCGGGCGCTGACGAGCTCACTTGAAGGAGGAAGGTGAAGAAGCGTAGCTAATTTCTATTTCGATATAGAGTTTTCTGATTAGCACATGCCGGATGTCCGAAACCCCAGCGGGGAACAGCAGCGGATTGAGAGCCAGGGAAGCTAGCTAAGCTCATCGGGGGCACGATTAGTGCACTTACATCCAGCCTCAACCCAATATCTCGTAGTTCCACGGTACTTCGTTGTCCCCAGCGGATACCCAAGCTGTCCAGATCAAGGGCCTCTGTATCGACAAGGCCGAGACGAGATAACGCATATCGGAGCAATCGCTTTTGGAAGAACGACGGCAAGAAGTAGGCCATTTTGTGGGGGGGCAAAGGAGCCGGCGGGGGCTCATTTGAAGATGGCAACTGTCATCTGAGCAAAAACATAATAAGGCAACAAGGACAAGAAAGAGACGATCGGGGAGTTGAGAGATGCCTTGCTCCTGGGACAGGCACCAGCACAACAAGTGTGTCGGGGGAACAAATGCGGAGGGTTTGCTGAAGTGCCGGAGGGAAGGATGACGTTCGGGGATGTAGGCGCTAGTCTAGTCTAGTGGAGGAGGAGAGATAGCGAAGATCAACCGCAATAGTCAGGCGGAGTTTGGGCCGGGCCTCCCCAAATCACACCATGACAACTCACACTTACGTCGAACTTATCGCCTCATGGAGGGTTTTGAATTGTCAACCAGAGGATGAGCACTCGGCTCCGGGAAAATATCCAGAACAGCTGGCTGAAGTGCAAATGCCGGGCAAGCAACTGCCAACTGAACCATGGCAAATGAGCGATTCGTTCGGTGTCTGGTGGACTTCTCGACAGTTGTTTATTTAGCCTCGGCCTAACGGTGATAAAACGGAAAATAAGAATTCAATATTAACCACGAGAGTGGAAGAAAAAGTAAATAATATCCAAAGTATTATCGAAGATGAAGAAGAAACAAAATCAACGGTCATCCTGCTGCAGAATCTCTCCTTTGTCCCCCTTATCGCACTGGCTCGTGGAGTGACTAGTCCATCATCCGCTCTTCTGAGAGTTTGACCTCCACTCAATGAATCATGCAGCAAGCAGCAGCCGACATGATTTTGCTCACCAAGACGCTGATCATATTCTAGTCTAGTCTACATTAAATTCCACTCTGCCTGCGACCGGTCAAACTAACGACTGCTGTGATGAGGCGATGTTCTCCTGAAAAGCTGCAAGCGTTCTTGCTTTGCATAACGAGCACGTTCTGCTTATTCATCTCGGCATACCGCCATATCATTACTAAGCGTACCCCTTCATTAACTATGAAGGTTTGATGCAACTTTGGGGAATGGCTGTTGACGGATACACTATGGGTGGAATGTGAAATAATTCAGTCTTCCTCTTCGCCTTCCGCCTCCGCAAATTCCTCTGTAACCCACTGGCAGAATTTCTCAAAATCTGCATACCATTCCTGCAAACGGCTAGCCTTCGTCCCCTCCCCCAAGATCCCTTCCCGAAGATCGGACAGCCACTCCGTCGAGGGCTGGTCTTGGTAACAGCTCCACCGGATGGAGTTCTCCACCATCATTGCAAGGCCCGTAAGACCCATGCTGTCAATCCCTTGGACCACTTGCCAGAACTGTCGGGTCAGGTCGTTTGGTTCACCGAGCAGGCCCGGCGCATTGATACCAAGAGATACAGGAACACCACGGGCTAATATGGCAGGTAAAGGATGCGTTTGAATACTGTCGGTGAGTCCAAGGATCTCATCGGAGAGCGGGCTGCACTCAACCAACATTTTTTTCTCCTTGATCAGCTCGATCAGTAATGGATGTTGGCTGAGCGAGAGCCCTTGGCATATCCTCCGCGCGCCCAACAAGACAGCATCGAACAAACCTTGGTCTCCCCCATTTCTCAGGGATTCGCCAGCATGGAAGCAGAAAGAGATATCCAACCCCTCTGCAGAACACTCTTTGCGAAACCAAAATAGTATGGGAACCAGATCAGTGAGCGAGTGCTGATCATCCTTATCCACTATCATATCAAACCCGCAAATCGTATCGGGATAATCATACTTTGATAGGATGCAATCTTTCATGTTTTCAACAATGTCTCGCTTCGACAATGTGCGGGGACAGGCCCATATAATCCGCGCTCCGTGAAACCCTTGCCCTTCCTGCGTCCCTTGGAAACGTGCAAGCTCTTCCTGAAACACGTGGCACCAATCGCTATGGCCTTCTTCGGGGATATCCTTCCCTTCCTTGCGATATGGGAATGTAAAAGTCGTTCTGAACTCCACGTATTTGATTCCATCGCTCCAAAGTCGAGCAAATACATGTCGCAAGCATGCCCGCAGGATAGGCTCATAGCTGAGCAGAGAACTCACAATCGGCATCGCACGGCTATGATAATTCGCACGTCCCGCTTGAGGGATACATCGGCTCCGCAGCCAGTCACGAAACCCATTCTCTCCCCCATATGGGAAGGAAGAGGCCGCCTTTCTTAGCGGAATCAGACTTGAGGGCTCGTACGCAGACGACCACACAGTAGGTCTGTCTTCCATGTCTTTCGACGCTGCCAACGAGTTTTGAAAGGCGAATAGCTTCTCATCCAAGTCATCCTGGGATAACAAAGGCTGCGTCGCAAAGACACACAATCCCGGGGTAGTGAACGCCACATCGATTAGAAAGTCCGCATTGATCATGGCATGTAACGGAGCATGCAGCAGAGATCCTTTAGGCATCGCCTTGATGATTCTCCACAGCTTTGTCTGCTGCACCCTATCCCAATCCAGGGACTTGGCCTCGGGAAAGCGAGCATCATCTAAACCCGACAGAGAAGAAAGCTGATGTAGCTCCCGGTCGCGGATTCTGGCGACAATATTGCAAGCTCTAGCAGCTGTTGGCGGTAAAGCCTTGGTAAGGTTGCTATCTAGTATCGTGAATCAGCCAAGTCCACGTAAATATGTTGAGCGTGATACTACCCACCATGCCGCTGCTTTTGTTCTTCCAGAATAAGCGAACTCCGACCCCGCAGATATTGCTGGATAAAGGGATCCTCAACTTGGGGAATACCCTCCTCGATCTGCCACTCCTCATTCGACTGCAGCTCCATGTTGTGCATGTTACTATGCATATTGTAGCGTGTGAAACAGATTTGCGGGGTAGAGTCGACTCAGGTACCATGAGCTGGCGAAAACAATGAGGTCATATCACGACCTTGTTTCTTGATTTTCCTTATCTCTTAGCTTGTAAAACTAAAAGGTAACCCGTCTATCACAACAACAGGTTGTGTAGTGTAATGGTTATCACTCTGGATTCTGATTCCAGCAATCCCGGTTCGATCCCGGGCACGACCTTTTTGTCTTCCTTCTTCCTTGCACACAAGCAGTCTGTCGCGTCGTTGTTTTTGACCCAGTCAAGTCAAAAAACTGTTCGGCTGTAATTGATGGTCAATAAAAGGGTATACCGATGCGGTCGCCGATGTCTACCGGTTGCGGCCACTGCACCGACCGGTCGATTCTTTTGGAGTTTCTGCCTTTGTGTATTCCACACTGATCATCAATCGGCTTCTCCGTTTCAATGATTCCAGAATCCGCTTATTGTAAGACATCCGGGCTGGTAGTCAACGGCAATATATATCTACCTTCCATGTCTTGCAGTCAGGTTGTACATCCCCGTCTCACAGTCCAACGACTTTCCTTGCTCCAACCCGCTTGCCGTTTCCCTCAATGTAACGTTTCAGGTGTCGCAGGCTGCATGCGGGAATAGGCCATCCAGACAAAATGCAACTTGCACGAAACACACCATGTGAGCTCTGGGCTCTGTTCCAGTGTAGGGTCCGTTCTGCTGTCGAGTATGAATGTCTCGCCCTCTTTTCTCCAGTATCATCTACTAGCGTCGGGGGTGAATATATATAACTGCCGCAGAGGCCGTAGGAATCAAAATCACCAAAGTGATATCTAATAGAAGCAAATGGAGTCGAGTATTGTTTCGCGAAAGAGAAGGTGTCCATACCATCATTCATGTAATCCAATTGCCTACAATCTGGGCGTCCAGACGCCAAGGGTACCACGAACCCAGTACTTGCACGCCATGCATCCTCTATTCTTTCATACACTGTTTCAGGACTGTTAGCCGTGGACCTATAGTTCCCAGATGGAGCATCCGAGAGTTGAGAAATCAGACAAGGTGACCGGGAAAACAACTATTTGGCTTATTCCCACTGTTTTTTGGAAACCGAACGATCAACTGCTAGTGATTTCCTTGATTTATTTCTTGGGAGTGCTTTCCATAGAGCATTGTGAGGCCTTAGTAGTCAAGCGTACTGATCTCGTCCTGTGATGAAATCGCTGGCTGCAACGTCATATTTCTCCGAGTTTTGATCAATGGTAGCCAGCCAGGTGGATGACTAGGAGTCATGGCCAAACTCATGGGGCATCACGAGCAATCGCAGAAAGCTTTCTGCTGTATGGCATCCCCCTGGTCAAGGTTTCGCACTCCAAAGAGGTCTAGACGAGGTCAAAAGCAGGAAGTCTGTATCTTTCCGCCATTCCTCTGGAAATAGGAGTTAGTAGCAACATTCGTCACCGGGGCCAAGTTTGCATCAAAATGAAAAAATAATCAAAAATCAAACATCGAAAAATACCAGGCAAAACCATATTGGTAAGGCAATAGTGTCCACAGGATTTGCAGGATTATTGTTCTGATGCAGCATGCATACTAGAACCAAGATACGGCGCAGACCACACCTTTTCCGGCCAATCAGACCGACTGTATTCGAGCTACAACTAGTAAATGCCCAAAAATTCAACATGGAAAGCATTGCAAGTCGATGCAATAGTGAGCCATGTGACCGGTCATAGAGATGTCATCAAGAAGCATATTAGTTAGCCCCTTCAGCACAAAGAATTAGGATTAGGCTAATGGCCGGAAGGCAAGATAGAACAGGTTGCTCAGTCGTCATCAATAAACTTACACTACTACGCACAATTTTCTGGATGAAAGAGGACACCCCGCGAAAATTGCTTGTCCCTGGACACACAGCCAGTAACAGCAAGCAGCAAAAGTCCCAGGTGACACAAGGACGAGAAAGTATAAAGGTTAGACCGCCGGAGTGGCCGTGACTCCATCCCTGGCATAATGCGTCTTGCCCGTCGATAGAGCTTTTTGACCCCCGTTGTACAACCTCGAGGCTTGATTATGACCGGAGCAACATAAGCTGCTTAGTCTCATCAATTCTTGATCAGACGTGTCTCACCGTAAGCCCACCATAAGACACCTTCTGTTCGCGTGCCATTCTTCCCCGCAAATTCCTTAGAAGAGGCTGCAGATGCACCATGGGACAGCCACTTATCCCTTGGATCCGTGACTAACTCACCGTCTCCTCCCCGAGAAGTTAGTACCCCAGAGATGTTGGCAGATGAGAAAGCCCTGGCGATTAGCCAGAAGACCACGATCATGTCACAGGCTTGCAGCGATTCGAGTGAGCCTGCAGGTGTTCATGCAGGTAATCCAGAAATCCCCCGCGGCGATGATATCAGTGCCCCAGACACGAAGAAGCTCCCCACAGAAGAACATCAGGGGAAACAAAATGATATCGAAGGAGCCGACATAAGCCAAACTCCTCGGCAACAGTATCGGCGTTGCATGTCCAGACACTCCAGGCATGTGGCATATGCTGGAATTCTGATACTTTTCACAGGGTGAGCTTCGATTGCAGCGCTTTCAACCCCATAGATTTGCAAGCTCACCTATTCCTGATCCCCAGGTGGTGGGTCACAGGGCTCATCCTTCACCGTGATGACCTAGGATGGCTAATCCCCTTTCTCGTCTATCTGGCTATCGCGCTGCGTATTCTTTTTCTTTATCTTCCCATCTCTGTGCTCACCAGACCGGTTTTCTGGATCTGGAAACAGACCGCCTCACGTATTGTGAGCTATGTGCCTCCGAGGTTTCGTATACCAGGAGCAGCGTTAGTGACAATAGCCGTGATTATGATCGGTTGTTTCGTCTCTGCGGATACCCCAGAAAACACGCGAGCCGACAGAGCAGTTAGCCTATTCGGGCTGATTGTTTTCTTATTTATCCTATGGCTCTTCTCTCGGGACCGCAGTAATATCGTCTGGCATACCGTCATCGTCGGCATGTTGGTCCAATTCCTTGTGGCTTTATTTGTCCTGCGGACAAAGGCGGGATACGACATCTTTAACTTCATATCGACCCTCGCCCAGAAGCTACTGGGGTTCGCAGAGCAAGGTGTTGACTTCCTCATCGAGACAGGCTGGGCTGAGAAACACAAAGGATGGTTCATCGTTAGTGTTATCCCTGCAATTATGTTCTTCGTATCTCTTGTGCAGCTCCTATATCACGCCGGTATCTTACAATGGTTTGTTCGCAAATTTGCGACGTTCTTCTTCTGGTCGATGCGTGTGTCCGGTGCAGAAGCGGTTGTTGCAGCGGCCTCCCCGTTCATCGGGCAGGGGGAATCAGCCATGCTTATAAGGCCATTTGTACCGCACCTGACCATGGCGGAAATTCATCAAATCATGACCTCTGGATTTGCCACCATCGCCGGCTCTGGTCTCATCGCATACATCGGCATGGGCGTCAATCCTCAAGCCCTTGTATCTTCCTGCGTCATGAGCATCCCCGCCTCCCTAGCAGCATCCAAGATACGCTGGCCCGAAAAAGAGGAAACCCTCACAGCAGGCCATGTTACCGTCCCGGAAGACGAAGAGCATCAAGCCGCCAACGCCCTTCACGCGTTTGCCAATGGCGCCTGGATGGGTATCAAAATCGCAGGCATGATCACCGCCAACCTACTTTGTATCATTTCTCTGGTCGGTCTAGCCAACGGTCTTCTCACCTGGTGGGGACGCTACCTGAATATCAACGATCCTCCTTTGACGATCCAACTCATCATGGGATATATCTGCTACCCTGTTTCCTTCCTTTTGGGTGTTTCCCAGGATGACGACCTCCTGAAAGTAGCACAACTAATCGGCATGAAGCTTGTGATGGTAAGCTTATTCTCCAATACCCAGAAACTACCCCTAACAAGGGATACAACCGTTAGAACGAATTCATAGCATACTCAGCCCTCCAAACCGACCCGCAATACCAATCTCTATCTCCACGATCAAGACTAATAGCCACGTACGCGCTCTGCGGATTCGCGAACATCGGCTCCCTAGGAAACCAGATCGGAGTTCTGGCACAACTGGCTCCCGAACGGGCAGGAGATGTATCTCGCGTGGCAGTTAGTGCAATGATAACAGGAGCGATCAGCACACTTATGAGCGCGGCGATTGCAGGAATGATTGCGATTTAGAGTGCTGCGGGTAGTAGATCTAGCGCCATGTTTACCTAAGTGAGAGTTACAACAATGTGCCTAATTGAGCCGTGTATTGCAGTTGTTCGGTTTGGGATGGCAGTTGATCTTCTGCAGCAATAGGATAAAAAGAGTAACGCTGAATTAGCTATTCTTCTAGCTGTCTGTTTGCGTGCAAAACAGATGTAAGAGGAAGATCTCCGATGGGCTTCGACAAGTCCGGAAGACGTTGCCGCTCTTCACCTGCTTTAGGAAGGTGCTGATGCTTTCACTCCCTTAGCGGTCTCTGGACTCCAGATGTAATGTACCTTTGTAAGATTGCACAAAGAATTGGATTATGAGACGATGAGAGGCTAATTGAGCAGTGGCTACCTATCTAGTACCTATCGTAGAGTTTTAAGCGTTGTAGCTATGTAGGACTATGTGTACCCCGTGGCACTAAGCACTATCTAGGAAAGTGACATCGGGGTGAGTGGAATAGAGATGGAACAATGAACCGTAGGTTGTTTATTTGTTTACTTACCAGTATTTGCTGTGCTTGCCTGTGGAGGACACTCTAGCGCACAAGTCTATTATCCCGTGCCTTTATATAGCCCTGGTTATGGTGGGTATATTATCGGCGGGGTTACTTTTCATCCTGGTGATGGCAATAGTAGCTCCTATGTATTCTGCTACTAGGTTAGTAGAGACAATGTCAACACTTATATTGATCGAAAAATACAATGGAAGATATCTCTTTGTTCAGTGACTGCCTACGTAATAGCCACCAACGAACCCAACATCATGTGCAGGTAATAATAAGAACGAATGTAAAATCAAAGCAGGGTATTTGTCCCGGGACACGCGGGCTCCTGTATTTCCATTCCAACTGTGGTCCCAAACGAGAATTCCCCGAACGCATGAACTCCTGAAAAACCATCGGTGCTGAACTCATGACTTCGTTACGACGAAGATTAGAATGCACCATGCAACCGTTGCCCCCAAATGAAACGCACAGACCCCGATCTCATGCAATGCAAGTCGGTCCGTCCCATGTCTGCGGGAACAACCGAACGGACGACGACGATTATAGACGAACCAATTATTCGATGTCTTCAATGTCGCGGTGCCGGGCCATAACGTGTTTCTTGTACTCCTCCTGGTCGGTGTCCCAGAGCTCAGCAGCTTGAGCGTTGAGAGGGCTCGCGCTAAGGAACGGTTAGCATTAACGGTCGCAAACATTGCGATGTGGTTTCGTCTTACTTGTTAGGTTCACCCAGCAGACTCTGCAGACTGAGGAGAACACTCTGCACGTTGTAGACGGCACTCCACTTGTCCTTTAGGATGTCCAGACAGATGCGGCCGGAGAAGTCGACATTAGGGTGGTAGATGGGAGTTTTGAATAGAACAGTAGGGGGAGCGTAAGGGTAGTTGTTGGGGAAGGCAAAGGAAAGACGGAAAGTAAGTCCTTCGTAAGGAGTTTCAGCCGGTCCGCTGATAGTGGCAGTCCAGGAGAGGAGGTTGCCGTCGGCGTCAGGGAAGGCCGAGATTCCCGGAGAGGGGGAGAGCATTAGCTGCATCAGCTCGGCTTGGAGGCTGGCGAGATAGAATGATAATCAGTATGCAAGATTCCAGAGGAAAAGTGAGTGATTATGAAGGCTGCATTCAGCATCGGAGTACAAACCGTTTGGTGACGCTCTGAATGTCGGTTCTCTGGGCTGACGAGTTGAGCTTGGACGCCTCGTGGGCGTCAGGAGCCGAGTTCTGAGTGTCTTCCATGCTGTAGTCCATTATGAAGAAGTGTAAAGAGATCGGGGGTATAGCGGAAGTAACGGTCAGTTTAAGAGGAAGAGACGATGACGAGAGTTTCCGGGATGGGAGGAATGCCAGGTAGAGTTGAACGGACTGTCGTAATCGGTAGGAAGAAGAAGGAAGAGGAAGAAGAAGAGGGTTGTCTGGAATGACGCTGGCTCCGAATGCAGCGGGACAGTTGGCTGGAGGGGAAGCGGATTGACCCACCCGATGAATCCCCGGATGCTGTGAACTCAGAACAAGCCTTGATGGAACGTTAGGCAAAAAAGGTGGAGGAATGGAAAAATGTTGTCTGCCAGTATCACTGAAGTAGTCAAGCTCAAAATCCTAGAGAGATAGAAAGCGAGGGGGGGAAGAAGAATAAAAGTGGGTTCATGTCGGGTTGACAATAATGGAGGGGATGTTCGGTCTTTCATTGTTTACTCGGCCATCCGCCCGGCAACGCCGCCGCCAACTGATTCTTTGGGGCTCCACCAGATGACCGGTCCAGATCATCTTCATCCGTCACGCTTGGGAAGTTATCGTGAGTCGCTAGTCATTTTGTCATCGCGAAACTCAGTTTTCTAGTGATTCTCCCGTGATGGGACCTCAAGGTTCTTGTAAGGAGAAGAAGTGATGATGTACCATTTTTCCTACAAATCTTCTAATCTTGTTGTCGGTTAAGTGGAATACTGGCCAGTGTCGATGCAAGTTCATACAAAGTAATTGTGGTGTCGTTTCGGTGCGACTCCGGATCTTTTTCCCTACAGTTGGGCTTCATTATTGGCTGCTGCGGGTCCAGATCGAGCCAGCAAAAGCAGCGTGGCCAGTGTGTCTGTTAAGTCCAGGGCAGATCAGGCGGTCAACTAGTCGATATAATGCTCGTAGCTGCATCTCTCCTGGTCTTCGCATTCCTCACTCAAGTCAAGTAACTTCAACTATTCTCCTGTCTTACTGATCTTTGGTTCCATCTCTCTGTCGAGATATCCCCCTTCCTCCCTACCCATCATGTTGGGTCCACTAAAGGCTGTGCCAGGCAGCCGATCAACAGATTACCCAAAGAGGATAAAGTGGCTCTCGCGTTCCGCCCAGCGCGTTCTCTTCAGCTTCGTTCTCCTTCCATCGCCCTTGCATTGATACTCGCCACCATCACCCGATCATGGCTCAATATTGACTTCCCCTTAATGACACGATCTGTGAATCTCAGTTGATCTGTCATATCTACTCGTTTTCGTGAACCTTCGTCAACCATGCACCACTCTCAGCTGGCCCCGTTGCCGAATGACTTGCCGTTTCGCATCGTTTCCAAAACAATTGGTCAGGGTGCTTACGCTTGGTAAGATTGACTTCATCGATTGTGCTCTGATGTTTAAGATTTCAAGCATCTGCTGACGAAGAGTTACGGTGCAGCATCAAGAAGGCCGTCCCCACCTACACAGACAATCCCGTTTTCGCAGTCAAGTTCATCCACAAAGAGTACGCCGCCCGTCATGGAAAGGTCAGCCCGCGTCAGCTACAAATGGAGGCGACAGTCCACAAGCATATCGGGGATCATAATAATATAATCTCATTCTTCCAAACCGGGGAAGATGACATCTGGCGTTGGATCGCGATGGAGCTGGCCGAGGGTGGCGATCTGTTCGACAAGATCGAGGCTGACGAGGGTGTTGGCGAGGACATCGCGCATGTATACTTCTCGCAGCTGATAAGTGCCGTGGGCTATATGCATTCAAAGGGCGTGGGCCACCGCGACATCAAGCCGGAAAATATGCTCTTGACAGCCGACGGGAACCTGAAAATCGCAGACTTTGGGCTAGCCACGTTATTCGAGTACAAGGGCGTGACGAAGTTGTCTACAACTTTCTGTGGGAGTCCTCCATATATTGCACCCGAGGTGATATCTTGCAGTAGCAAACATATGATGAAAGGTGCAGGCTACCGACCCGATCTAGTGGACATCTGGTCCTGCGGAATCGTCCTGTTCGTCCTCTTGGCTGGCAACACCCCGTGGGATAGTCCGACAGAGACCAGTTACGAATTCCAGGAATACCTCGCAACAAATGGACGCACATCCGATGAGCTTTGGCAGCAATTGCCTATAGAGACTCTTTCGCTACTACGTGGAATGCTGAACATCGACCCCTCAAACCGCTTTTCCCTGGAGGACGTTCGGAGACATCCTTGGTATACCCGACCGAACAAATACCTATCCCGAAATGGCACATTAAGGGATCCGATCAACTTAGCTACAACCATGTTCGAGTCACTCCATATCGACTTTTCCCAAGATCCTTTCGCTCAACCCCATGGGGGTAGTTTTGGTGGGGGACGAATGGATATCGATCTGGGTGATGGGATTGATGCTGAACAAAGGATATCATCAACGCAGCCGGAGATGCCGAGGTCTGATATGCTGGTCGACTGGGATACCCCGCAAGTCGCGGATGCGTTCTCATCAACACAACCCCTGGGGCGACCGTTCTCTGCCGACGACATGTCGGCCCTCGACCATCTAGAGGATGAGCCGTCAATGTCACAATTCTCGCCTCATCCGTCCGTACCCCTGAGTCGGACGCAGAAAGCGCAGCGATTCCATGACATCGTGCCTTCTCGTCCCATGACACGATTTTTCTCTACGTGGGAGCTTAAGATTCTAGTTCCTCTCATCTGCGAGGCTTTGCATCGTCTAGGGGTTCCGGTTCCTGCGGTTCCCGCTGTTTCCGCAGGGGACACTTCCGCCATGCTTCGTACCGTGACTCGGGATGGGAGGATGTGCACTCTGCAGGGTAAAGTCTTGATCGAATGTGTCTCCGAGGGCCTATTCGAGATTGAGTTCATGAAGGTGAAGGGTGATCCGCTGGAATGGCGGCGTTTCTTCAAGAAGGTGGCCGTGCTTTGCAAGGACGCCGTCTACAAGCCTGACTGCTAGAATACAGCCAGGATATATGCTTATGCACCTCGACCAGGCACCCATGTTATTGCTGTTATTGCCTGGTGTCACGTCTGACGGTTAATGTACGAGTAATGCCATTTATGACGGTTGGGTAAGGATTGGGTAGGGAAGGAAAAGGTTTTGGCTGCCTATCAGGTTCTGGCTCTTAGTTGATGTTAGTGTTTTGACTCGAATGAGTGTCGAGAGAATGGAAGGCCTTCGGAAATTTCAAGAATCATCAAGAATCCGTGCGGTGCAACTTTGCTATATATAGGACTAGTAATCCGCCTATGATAGCGCTGGAATGTAGTATCCGGCATTCCAAATGCAACAAGAGCTTTTAGGTTACAGGGCAGAATAATTCAATTGAACTTCTAGACCAACCTACGTAAGCCACATAAGCCTTTCTATATGCCTTAGCAGTTTTAATCAGTTACGGGTGAAGTTGATCGGCGATGCTAGACTGAACTGTTGCTTGTCGGCCTGCGCATCCCCCACGTGACGACGGTCTAGATTGCGGATTGTGGGGGGATAAAATGGAGCTTCATCCCCAAGAAACAGTTATGGCCTTTGCTTACACCCTCCGTCGCACAAGCTAAATGAGTCAGACCCGTTGGCCCTCAATGGTTCTCTTTTCCCAGTCTCACCCATGGAGAAACTCCCCGTAGAGATCCTCTGCGAGATTATTGACTGTACGCTGTTTGCCCCCATTTCTTCCAGGGTCCAGGTTACCCCACATCACCGGTTTCATGCCATGTGCTAGACCTTCATTAGCATTAGCTGACGCACCCTTAGATCTCACCCCACACGAGCGGGTACAACTTCAGTCCGTCTCGAGGCGGCTATTCTCCGTGGCCCGGGATAACAATCTCTGGAGACTCCACTGCTTCGAAGAGTCATGGAGCGCTTCCGGAGCCTTGCGTTCCGCTACCAACAAGACCTCCGAGAGCCTGGTCACCAACTCCACGGCTTCCCTCAGCTCATTAGGCCAAACTTCGCTTCGATCGCTGATACAGCCAGGCGCGTCTGGGCTCAGAGATGGTAAATCAAGCGGCTTGGATCAAACGCCGTCTTATGGACAAAGATCCAGAGCGGCGGCGTCGTGGGACCCGTCTTACGAAGGGGAGGAGGTGAACTGGTACTCGGAGTACATTGCTCGAAATGGCCCGATTTCACTTAGTTGGATGCAGCAACCCTTCTCCAGGGTATCACAGGGTGGGAAAAGGGAATATCGAGAGGTCAAAGGAATGGGACTGCTCCGGGACTGGAGTACTGCTCGACAGAACAAAGTCGTTGCGCCCCTTGATGACGGTAGTGTCTGCATTTGGGATCTCAATCACTCGCATTCGATTGGATCCCAGAGCACAAAGGGTAAGGTTCTTGGGGTCAGCTCGCCGGGGATTTTGATGGCCAACCGGTTTGGCAGACGAGACAACTCTGGAGCAAAGCAAGCCTTGGAATTTGTGAATCTCGGAGAATGTGTCAGCGTAGACTCTATGCGTCGGAGGGCCTACCTGGCTGTCGGAAATATTCTAAACGAGGTAGATCTCGAAAGTCTCACTGTTATTTCCCAACAACGCTTCCCATGGTCCGTTTTTGCCTTGTCCCAGGAGACGGATTATTCTGTACCGTTGACGGTGGCTACCACTCTGAGTCTTCACATCTACGATGGCAGAATGTCAGCGACGGAGGAGCAGGAGGCTATCACTCTACGCTGTGAAGAGCCGACCGTTTCGCTAGTCCCCAAATCTGAGATCTATTCTCCGCCCGATTCACCACTTTTGCAGCTACAACCGAACGGACAACCCCCGCACCGGATACGGAGCCCTGATCTCTCAAAGAATAGTGACAACTATGCACCCTTATTCCAGCCAGGACCTCTCTCGCTTCTACACCCTCCCGCACCGCACGTGAACTCGATCTTCCTCGCTGGCCGATTTCCCAGCATCTTACAGTATGACCGTCGCTTTTTCCCACGGCTTCAGAACACAATTCATTCTGGTGGTCAACTCTGCGGTCTTGCTGCTGTTCCTGCGCCGCGATTCCCTGTCTCTCCCAACTCCGAATTTCCCGCCTCCCACAAATTGGTGGCCTGCGGTGACTACAAGGGGCGGGGTTCTCTTGAGCTCTACAATCTCACGCCCTCCAACACCAACGCCAAGAGCGATCCATCGGGCTGCTCGTCCAACCTGTCTACAGTGTACCAAAATCGGCAGAGTGTCGCTAGATCCAAGGTGCTCTCAGTCGAATCACACGGGACCCGAATTGTATACTCCGATGCAGACGGCAATATTAAATGGGTTGAGCGTGATGGACGTTCCGAAGTTCGGCGCCTGAACATTAATTCATACCAACCGCAGCGAAGATACTACCCACAGCGCAATGGGGAAACGTCCACTCATTTGGGAAACAACGCTGGTGCCAACGGTGAAGAGGAAGAACAGTCCTTCGGATTATGGGGTAGCCTATCGCGGTCTCGCAGCGAGGGCGAAGTTGCTCGAAAGATTCTCCCAACCGGCGGGAGCTTGACAGGTGATGAACTACTTGTCTGGACAGGAGAACACATCGGACGCGTCCATTTCTCAAACCTCCCGGACATGGGTCCAGATTCGGACGAAGAAGATGATGCTATGAATATCGATGGAAATATCGGGGAAGCGGAGCGTGAAGAGCGACGGAACAAACGGCGGGAGCTACGTCGGCGGGAAGATGAATATGCCACGATGATGCGCAGGGCAGTGGAGAGGCAGGCCGACGAAGTGAGACGGATGGGGGGCCTGGGGCTGTGACTTGAGGATGATGTTTTCCTCCAGTAAAATAGATGAAGTGCATCTGATTAACGCATACTTGTTTTCAAGATTCTGTACGTACCCCTTCATGCATGATTCGTTGGTTTGGTTGAATATACCTCCAGTTCGGGCTTGATGTTATGGTAGCGATACCCTTGTGCTTAGATAGAAACTGCGAGTTATTCTTTTTAGATCAGACTTACAAGATTACACTCTGTCTCCTGACCGGTTGCCCCTTACGTTTGTCCGATGAATTGCCTAGTTCCACTGTTTTCGGGTGCGGCGATAATCTCCAACGGCCTCGGCCTGCCGCGATGACTGGCTTCTGACAAACCATTAGTGAGCCCCCACGGGTTTTGCCTTTCCTTCCCATTCTCTCGGTCTCTTTGAAGGGCTCCGCTTTTGCTTCTTTGCTTTCAGTTACACATAATTTCTACCATATCCTATAAACAGCTTCTTCAATTACCTCATTCTAAAAGTAAAGGCGAAATCCCATCCCCTCTGTCATCTCCTCCCCGCGTCCTCCGAATCCGAGCCTCCGAGTCTCCGCCCCGAAGATACAGTCATCCCACTCAAGGATCGCGACGGAATCGCAAAGCACAGTGTACTCGGCGCAATTGTTATAAACCCTTGAGGTTTCGCACCTAAACTGGGTTCAATTCGTGAACAGCACCATCAATTCCAAACCTACCATTCGCCCCATTCCACCAGAGGAACCATTTACCCTCAAGGTAGCATTTAGCCATTCCCTCAGCCCCGCCTCCAATTCCGCAAAGCAACGAGGGGAACAATTCTCCAAGACAACCACCTCCTTCATACAAGACAACCAAACCTGAACAACCAGCCAACATGCATTCTCCTTCGGACCCAACCCTCCAATTCGACTCTATTGAGGACACAATAGCAGCCTTCAGTGAGTCACCCAGCTCCAGAACCACCCACCCGCGCCGGCGCGGGGCAAATCCATCCCACCACACCCATGACACATACATACTACACCCATATAACTAACAACCATACCAATGTACCAGAAAACGGTGAATTCATCATTGTGCTCGACGATCAAGACCGTGAAAATGAAGGCGATCTTATCATCGCCGCCGACTCCATCACTCCGGCGCAAATGGCCTTCCTAGTTCGCCACACAAGGTGAAACCCCCATCTCCCCCACCCCCCACCAGCATATCAAATGTTACTCAACAAGATCATCTATGCTAACGATGAATGAGCAGTGGGCTGATCTGCGCCCCTGTCACCCCCGAAATAGCCGCCCGACTCGCCCTCCCCCAAATGGTTACCGAGAACGCCGATCCCAAGGGAACCGCATATACCGTCTCCGTCGACGCAGCTGATCCTTCCATAACAACAGGTATCTCGGCACAGGACCGCGCCCTTGCCTGTCGGATCTTGGGATCTCCCACCTCCACGGCAGCAGATCTGCGACGACCCGGCCATGTGATCCCACTACAGGCTAAACCCGGAGGTGTCAGGGAACGTAAGGGACATACAGAGGCGGCAGTGGAATTCTGTCGGTTGGCGGGCAAGACACAGGCCGGTGTCATCGCCGAACTTGTGGAGGATGGAGAGGTCGTCCAGGGAGTTCCGGAGATTGGAGGCAACAATGGGATGATGAGACGGGATGGGTGTTTGAGATTTGGCAAGAAGTGGGGGATCAAGGTGTGTACGATTGAGGATCTGGTGGAGTATGTTGAGAAGGTGGAGGGTGCTGCTGCCGTTAATGGGCACTGAGTGAGTGAGTGAGTGAGTGAGTGAGTGAGTGAGTGAGTGAGTGAATGTTGGTCGATTCCTCATACATTATTTCTTTTCTTCATCGCCTCTCTTACATGTCTTCTTGTTCCATATTGTTCTTGTTGGAGCATCTTAACATGCGTGCTTTCTACTGTCTTGTTTCATACCTTTTATATTCACTCTCTTTCGTGGTTTACCTCATGGGACCGGATGGAACTCGTTGCATTCAAGGGGGAAAACAATTCGAAAATCGGCTGGGTGTATATACTTACTAGATGGAGGGTGCACGGTTGGAGGGATGTCGGCTTCGTCAATAGAGTTAGTAGCTTTTGGCTTGGATATCAACCGAATGTATACATATGTTGAACATAACCATATAATTATCACTCCTTCCTACTGAAGTAGTAGATCAAAACATCCAACCAGGAACCTGGACAAGCCTCTATAACCATTTAATTATCCGGGTATCGATTTTGCTAATATAATTGTACAGGTAACCATAGAACAACCCCATGTCTAATACCCCTACAAACGCCAGTATAATGCAATGTAAGCCCCAAGCAAAAACCAAAAAAGACAGTGGCACACTTTTCGGAACCAGGAGGCGACGAAACCAAGCACTACCGTTTGAGGTGCGAATAATCTCTCAAAACGCCCATCATGTGAGTGTTGGTGGTCTTCCCACTCCGCCGTGGCTTCTTCACCTTCTTGTTCTCAATCTTCGGCCGGGCCTTGACAACCTTGTTCTTGTTGGTAGGTAAAATACCCGCCTTTTCCAGCTCTTCCTTGACAGCCTGCTGATCAGGAACCTTGATCTTCTCCCAGATCTGACGGAACTCAGGATCAAAGTGCTGAATCAAGGATGGATCATTAGCCCAAACCATCTTGGCATGATCGTCCTTCTTGTTCCGAGTGACCAGCAGCTTGCCTTCCTTCTCGAGCTTGTTGATCGTGTCCTCCACATTTGGCCAACCCTCGCGAAGTTCGCGCACACTCATTCCCGCACCAGTCGACTGGGACTGGAGTTTCTGGAGTAGCTGTTCGGCAGTACGGATATTGTGCGGGGGACGGAAGCTGAAAGTGCCTTCGCCATTTGCGCCGCTGGGGTCGTACTGGACCTTCTCGTGCATCTGCAGAATGCTCCGCAGTGCTTGAACATAGCCTTGGTCGTTGGCCCGATGTTGAAGGGACAAGTAGGAGACGATATCGGCAAACTTGAGTGGAATACCCTTGGACTTCATGTGCTCGATGGCAAAGACAACTTGCGTCATGATATCCTTTCCTGTGCCGGTATTGGCGGGCTGCGAGTAAACGATATCCGCATCGTGCCGTTTGCGTCTCGCATCGTCGCTTGGAGTAGGTGTAGACGTAGAGGAGGGAAGCTGGGAACTGCTCGCTGAAGTGTTGTTGGCGTTGTGCACGAAACGACGCTGTTGGGGCATTCGGGCTGCATAGTCCATAACACCAGCGTTGAAGCTCTTCAGCTGCTGTTGAAGATGCGACATGTTGGCGGTGGTAAGGCTGTGCCTAGATTACACCTGAGAAGGAGACGTAGAACGAAGATCGAGGCCAAGGGGGCAGTGAAGCCAGATTGAGGCGAGGCCTCGCTTTGTGAGAGCACAAAGTAGCTCTGTTAAAGGCTGTGTTATATCATATGAGAACAGAGAGAAATGGGCCAACCCCGGGGGACAATCCCTAGATGAAGACTACCTCACAGACGAGGTAAATAGAATCAGTGGGGATGTGGGGAGAGAAAGAGAAGGAAGAAGGTCGTCATCCCCGCCTGAGACTTTGCGATGCACCCGTTCCGGCCTGAGGCGGACATGACATCACGTGAGTGTTGACATACGCTAACCATATCGAGAGCTCCGCCCAGCCATGGAGCCTCTCGTTCGTTACATCTCATCGCGCAACGGGGCCCTGTTCATCTTCTCCCCTTCACTAGTGCCCATTCCATCATTCCCAGCGCTATTCCATGGCTTAGTCTGCTACCTGGAAGCTGTGCGCTCTCGCTAAGGGGAATTTCTTTCAACGCGCAGCAGACCCATTCCGATTCACCTACTGTGGCTTGTTCCGTCACTTCGTCCATTGTTTGTCGTCATATAGCATTACCCTTCATTTGCCAGCAGCTATCGCTGCGGACAGCCCATGGTAATCATGGCTGCTGCTACGATTGAGTTACCGTTTATTTCGTCGCACTACGCCATTGCCGAGTCGACTTTGAGCACCCTCACTACAGCTCCTACGGTCGAACTAGTCAACCAGCTTTTGGAAGCTATTACCACAAAAGCACGCGAGCATGATGAGCTCAAGTCTGATAAGATACGCCTCGAGGTGGAACTCGATAATGCCGTCCGCTCCAGAGACAACAAAATCAAGGTCCTGAAGAGCTCGGTCGAGAAGGGTCATGCCGAAGTCGAGGAAACAAGGAAGAAACTCCACGAGTCCGGTTAGTTCCTATGCGGACCCGCCACTACGCGTTTACTTACGCTCTGCAGAAAACATTCGCTCTACCCTGGAATCCGAGATTGCTACACTCAAGTCGTCCTCCACGTCAAACGAATCCGAAGCCAGCTCATTGAAATCTCGTATCTCGTCGCTCGAAGCTTCCAACCGAGACACTCTATCACTCCTCGAATCCAAGTCCGCAGCCTATGACAAGCTTGCCGAGGAGCTCTCGACACAACACAAGAAGACGATCGAATTGAGACGCGAACTCTCCACCGCCGAGCAGAACCTCCAGGCCGCAAACTCTGCCTCCGCCAGCGCCAAGTTCCGTGAGCAGAGCCTCCAGCAGGATTTGGAATTGACAAAGAAAAACAACGAGTGGTTTGAGACGGAACTGAAGACTAAGTCCGCCGAGTATCTGAAATTCCGCAAGGAGAAGAGCGCCCGAATTTCGGAGCTTCAACGCGAAAATGAGGAGATCAGTGCCAATGTTGACTCCTTGAGACGGAGCGAGAACGCCCTTAAGAGCCGCCTGGATGAGGTGGAGCAGCGTTATGAGGAAGCGCTTTCCAGCATCAACCAGCTCAGAGAAGACGCCATCAAGGCGACCGAGTCGTTCAGAATCGAATTGGATAGTGCGAGTAGACTGGCCGAATTGCAGTCAAATGCTGCCGAGACTTCGAAGCAGCGTGCCAAGGAATGCCAACTCGCTCTGGATAAAGCAAGAGAAGATGCTGCGGAGCAGATTTCCCGTCTCCGAGTGGAAATCGAAACCGAACACGCCGACAAAGAAGCTGCTGAGCGCCGCGTTGCTGAGCTTGAGCTCACGGTCAGCCAGCTCGAATCCGATGGTTTTGCTGGAAGGAGATCCATGAGCCCCGCGCTGAATGGCGCAGGGCCCAGTACCCCAATGCGTCCCAGTACTCCAGTGGGCGCGTTTTCACCTAGAGCGTCGCGCGGAAAGGGAGGACTCACCCTGACGCAGATGTATACCGAGTACGACAAGATGCGGACATCGCTGGCCATGGAGCAAAAGACAAACCAAGAGCTTAGATCGACTCTAGACGAGATGGTCCAAGATCTTGAGGCCAGCAAGCCTGAAATTGATGAACTTCGTGCAGATCACGGTAGACTCGAGAATGCTGTTGTTGAAATGTCCAACATCTTGGAGACCGCTGGGAAGGAACGGGACGATGCAACTAAGGAGGCAAGGAAGTGGCAAGGTCAAGTGGAGGGATTGGCCCGTGAGGGAGACATTTTGCGTCAGCAACTCAGAGATTTGAGCGCCCAGATTAAGGTTTTGGTCTTGGAAAATGCCATTCTGAAGGAAGGCGAGACCACGTACGATAGGGAGGAACTCGAGAAGATTGCACGCCAAGAGATCGATGACTCTTCCGCTGATCTCAACCCGACCGGACGTTTCATCAGTCGCAACTTGATGACGTTCAAGGATCTTCACGAGCTCCAAGAGCAGAATGTCACTCTCCGGCGTATGTTGAGAGAGCTTGGGGATAAGATGGAGGGCGCAGAGGCCCGCGAGCAGGATGCCATCCGTCAACAAGAGCAAGAAGAGCTGAAGGAGCTGAGAATCCGGGTGCAGACTTACCGTGACGAGATCGCTAACCTCGTCGCTCAAACAAAGAGTTATGTTAAGGAGAGGGATACCTTCCGGAGCATGCTTACCCGCCGTCGTCAAACCGTTGGCGACGCATCTGTCTTCTCCCAGTCTCTTCCTCTGGGCGCAGCTCCTCCCGCTTCCGAAGAGCCGGCCAAGGATGTTCCAGACTACGCTGATCTGTTGCGCAAGGTGCAGGCACACTTCGACAGCTTCCGCGAGGAGTCCGCCACCGATCATGCGGCATTGAAGCAACAGGTCAATGAGCTGTCCAGAAAGAACAGTGAACTGATGAGCGAAATCAGCCGCTCCAGCAGCCAGCTTGTTGCCGCCACCCAAAGAGCAGAGCTTCTCCAGGGCAATTTCGACATGCTCAAGAACGAAAACGCAGAAATGCAGAAACGCTACGCCACTCTTCTGGAGAACGCCAACCGGCAGGACATCAGGACTCAGCAGGCTGCGGAAGATTTGGTGGAGACGAAGGGTCTCGTTGAAAGCCTTCAACGAGAGAATGCCAACCTCAAGGCAGAGAAGGATCTCTGGAAGAATATCGAGAAGAGACTCATCGAGGACAACGAGACGCTGCGCAACGAGAGAGGCCGACTTGATTCTCTCAATGCCAATCTTCAAACCATCCTCAATGAGCGTGAGCATACCGATGCTGAGAGTCGTCGTCGTTTGCAGAGTAGCGTGGAGACTCTCGAATCGGAGCTTCAATCCACCAAGCGGAAGCTTGACGATGAGGTTGAGGAGGGAAAGAAGGCATCGTTGCGCAGGGAATACGAACATGAGCAAAGTCAGAAGCGAATTGATGACTTGGTGACGAGCTTGGGCGCCGCTCGGGAGGAGTTGGTTGCTGCGAAGACGACAAGAGATCACTTGCAGTCGAGAGTCGACGAACTCACTGTCGAGCTGCGTAGTGCGGAAGAACGCCTCCAGGTTGTGCAGACTAAGCCAAGTGTGTCTGCTGCTCCTACTGAAGCGCCTGCGGTTCCGGAGGAAGGCCAGGAGAGTGGTTTGACGCGCGAACAGGAGCTTGGTATTGAAGTATCCGAGCTCCGTCGTGATCTGGAGTTGACAAAGAATGAGCTTCAGCACGCGGAAGAGCGGGTGGAAGACTACAAGGCTATCAGTCAGCAGAGCGAAGAGCGTCTGCAGTCTGTTACTGAGACCCAGGAACAGTATCGGGAGGAAACGGAGCGTCTCATCGAAGAGAAGGATAAGAAGATTCAGGACCTTGAGAAGCGCATCGAAGAAATTTCTACCGAGCTTTCGACTACGAATGGCGAACTTACCAAGCTGCGTGACGAGCAAGGGGAGGCTGGCCGGCATTTGGAGGAGCAGAAGGCCGCGCTGGAAGCAGAGATCACAAGATTGAAGGACGAGAATGAACGGCAGATCGCTTCTGCTCAATTCCACCAGGAAGATCTCAAGGCACAAGCCGAAATCGCGCAGCATGCCCAACAGAACTACGAGAGCGAGTTGGTCAAGCATGCCGAAGCCGCGAAGAACCTACAATTGGTCCGTTCCGAAGCTAACCAGCTGAAGCTGGAAGTTGTCGAACTCCGGACACAGGCCGACACTTTCAAGAAGGACCTTGCTCAGAAGGAGGAAAGCTGGACTGAGATTAAGGACAGGTATGAGAGTGAGCTTACGGAACTGCAAAAGCGCCGCGAGGAAGTTCTCCACCAGAATTCGTTGCTACATACCCAACTCGAGAACATTACAAACCAGATCGCAGCCCTCCAGCGTGACCGGGCTAACATTCCTGAGGGTGATGAGGACGGAGAGGCTGGGGCGCCCAACCTCGAAGGCCTCCAGGAGGTGATTAAGTTCCTACGTCGTGAGAAGGAGATCGTCGATGTGCAGTACCATCTGTCAACCCAGGAAAGCAAGCGTCTTCGTCAGCAACTCGACTACACTCAGACACAGCTTGACGAAGCCCGGCTTAAGCTCGAGCAGCAGCGTCGCGCGGCTGCCGACAGTGAACACAGTGCTCTCAGCCACAACAAGCTGATGGAGACCCTGAACGAACTCAACCTGTTCCGCGAGAGTAGTGTTACGCTGCGTAACCAGGTCAAGCAGGCAGAAACCTCACTTGCGGAGAAGTCTTCTCGCATCGAAGAACTTGTCCAGCAGATTCAACCGCTAGAGACTAAGATCAGGGAGCTAGAGAACACTGTGGAGACGAAGGATGGAGAGCTGAAGTTGCTGCAGGATGACAGGGACCGGTGGCAGCAACGTACGCAGAACATCTTGCAGAAGTACGATCGGGTAGACCCTGCGGAAATGGAGGGTCTGAAGGAGAAGCTTGAGACCTTGGAGAAGGAACGTGATGAGGCCGTTGCTGCCCGGGACACTCTACAAACCCAGGCTGCTGCATTCCCAGAACAGTTGAAGCATGCGGAGGATCGTGTGCAAGAATTGCGCACAAAGCTCACGGACCAATTCAAGGCTCGGTCTAAGGAGTTGACTGGCCGTATCAACGCTAAACAAGTGGAGCTGAATACGGTCGTGCAGGAGAAGGAAGTTATTCAAGAAGAACTCAAGACGACTCGGGAGGAGCTGAATGAGTTGAAGACGAGGATGGCCGAGAAGCCTGCAGCTCCTTCAGCTCCAGCTGTTGAAGGAGCTACGGGTGTTGACTCAACACCTGCCTCTCAGTTCCCTGCGCCAACAACCCAGCCGCCTGCCGCTTCTGATGACCAACGCGTGAAGGCTCTGGAAGAGAAGGTGCAGCGCCTTGAGGCAGCTCTTGCAGAGAAGGAGACGGCGTTGGCCGCAAAGGAGACAGAACATGAGGCCAAGATCAAGGAACGGTCTGACAAGCTGAAGGAGATGTTCAACAGCAAGCTGGCTGAAGTCCGGGCTGCTCATCGGCAGGAAGTTGAGCGGTTGAAGTCCAGTCAACCAGTCGCTCCCCAGGAACCTGGAACCCCAGCTCCCAAACCCGAGCAGGTGCCAGCAACGCCGGCGACTCCTGCGGCTGCTCCCGCGACACCCTCCAAGGACACTGGACTGCCAGAGCTGACGGACGCACAAGCCAGGGAGCTTGTTGCCAAGAACGAGACCATTCGTAACATCATTCGGAGCAACATCCGCACCCAGGTGGCTAAGCAGAAGGAAACCGACAAGCAGGAGAGCCAAGCCAACCAGGAGGCCATGAGCACACTGGAGCAGAAGTTTAACGAAGAGAGAGAAGCGTTGAAGAAGGCACATGAAGAGGGTGTGGAGGAGAAGATCAAGGCTGCCGTCGAGTTGTCGGACAAAAAATCACTGGCGAAGCTAAGCATGCTGGATACCCGATACAGGACAGCCCAGGCCAAGATCGATGTGGTCCAGAAGGCTGCTACAGAGACACCTCAGAAGCCTGTTGTCGAAGTGTGGGAGGTCGCAAAGACCACCAGAGCGCCTCCGGCGGCGCAGGCCAAGCCCGCCCAGGTGGCATCCCCTGCGCCTGCACCGTCTCCCGCGCCCGCAGCGGCCCAGGCTACCCCGGTGGTGCCATCGCCGTCGCCTGCTCCGACGGCCACTCCTGCGCCCACACCCGCAGCTACGCCTGCAGCTGCACCCCAGGCACAGCCTGCGGAGCCTGCAGCAGCTTCCACAGCCGAGCCACCTGCTGAATCCACGCCGCAGACAGGTGCCCCAGCGCAGCAGCAACCGCAGCAACAACCTGCGCCTGAACAGGCAGCACAACAACAAGCTGCACCTGCAACGGCACAGCCAGCTACCAATGCTCCTCCGAACCCGTTCGGTCAGAGCCAGAACAAGCAACCCACCTCGTTGCCCAGCAAGCCCCCGGCCGGCAATGCTCCTGGTCTTATGCGAGCACTGACGTCTGGATTGCCCGTCGCACGAGGCGGCAGAACCGGCGGCCGTGGCGGGTCGCAGGCGAATCCTTTTGGCCAGCAACAGGGCCAGCAGCAACAGGCGCAAGGTCAGGGTCAAGCCCAGCAGCAAGCTCCTAGCCAGCGCGGCTCTGGTCTGCCCCGGGGCCGTGGCGGACGCGGAGGTCACGGACGCGGCGGAAACCAAAATGTACAGGCTACGAATGCCGCTCAGCAGGGACAGGCTAGTCCAGGCCGCTCGCTGAATGCCGGTGCTCGCCAGTTCGTGCCTCAGGGCAACAAACGTGCTCGTGAGGATGGAGGAGAAGCTGGTGGCGAAGGAGGAACCACTGGAGGAAAGCGCATGAGGGGAGGAGGTCATACCCGGGGGTCATAGGGATCTAGGACAGCGTGAATTGCATTTTTCTTTCATTTTTTTTTTTTTTTTTCATGTACTTTATGTCTCAATGTGTCTGCTGGGATAGGGTAGATGTTCTATGCAACATCAGATTTCTTTTGTCTTACACGATACGTGCCATCATTAAGATACATCGAACCTAGCAGATCAAGAACGTGCACAACATGCTTGCAGTAGTTTTAAAATCACATAGCAACTGGGTATAGAGCAGAAACAAACACCCCCCACCTATCCCACCTTCTCCCCCATCATCCAACAACCTACCACAATGAAAACAAGCTCATCTCCTCCTCCCCCCAATCAACCTAACCAACGCATCCCTCTCCCTCTGCAACACCATCAACCTCGCCTCCTCAATCACCCTCCCCTCCAACCCATTCCCCCCTACACCATTCCCACCTCCACCCCCTCCAGCAGGAAAAACCACCTTACTCGGCTCCACCCTCCCCACAGCCCTCCTCCTCCTCCTATTCCCACCCCCCCAAACAACCATCCAATCCGCAACCCCATCCCCATCCGCCACCTCAACGCCCGCACACACCCGACAATGCGATCCCACGACCGCCCTTCTCCCAATCACCGCGCGCGCCTCCACACAACTCGCACTATGGATATGCGCCCCGGGAAGGATCTGTGCCCCTGGACCGATTGTCACGCTGTTTGAGATGCGGATAGGTAGAATTGACCCTTCGTCTTTGCTGGCGATGCCGCTTGATGTAGATGTAGATGTGGATGTGGAGGTGGAGGTGGTGGGCGCGGACCCGATAATGCTCTTCTCGCTGATTATGCATCCGTTGCCGATTATCACCGGCCCCTCGTAGGAGTAGATTCGAGCCCGTGGGTGGATTATTGTGCTCGCTCCGATGGAGATGGGGTGCGAGCCTTGGATTAGGAGGCTTTCGGAGATGGTGGCGCTGGGGTGCGCGGTTATGGGGGTGCGGTGGTGGTGCGAGGGGGTGGATGGGGGGCGTTGTTGATGGGAGTGTGGTGTGGAGGGTGGTGGTTTGAGGTGTGTTGATGATGTTGATTGTGGTAGTGGTGGTTGGGATGGGTGGTGTTGTCGGGGGTCCATTTCCGGGTTGGTGGTGGTTTTGTTGGTAGTGGTGTTCAGGTGAGGTTGTAGAGAAGAGGTAATTGAGAGTGGTGAGAAGACTTGTAGGTAGGTAGGCAGTAGACTGAGTATTGTCTGTTGTGTTGGGTTGTACTGTGTTGTGTTGTTGATCGTATTTGCGGATGTTATGGTAAAGGTTGATTGAATTCCGCGGAGGTGAGTTGTGGAGACTCGACACGGGCCCGTGAGTCCTCCGTAGAGGAAGAGTAGCACCATATGCTCTTATAGATTAACACCACGTTTAATATAGTAAACCGGTCTATTTAATGTACACATCAAAAGTATATGTATATAGTCGTCATCTATCCCATCCGGGTATCTATCATCATATCTAAGTAAAACCCAACTAAACGCCAACACCCATATCTACAACCCATATCTATAACTCAACACACACGCCATCACTCTTCATCCCCATTCTCTACATCCCCCTCCTTGCGCTGCTTAATCCCATTCCTCTTCCGCCACGCCCAAACTCCCCGATCCACCTCCTCCCTCGTCATCCCATCCTTGACTAGGCAAAATGTCACTCCCAACTCAGTCTCAACATTCCGATTCCTCGCCTCATCATCGAAGAACAGTATCTCCTCATACGCCACCCCACTCGCCTGCTGAATGCGCGAGAAATGCTGCGTCTTGTTTGCCGGGAAGATCTGCACGTAGTCGAAGTAATCCAGTGCGCGCACCGACTTAGTCTTCGCCGCGGGGTTATCAGAGAACGTAGGAATGATGTGCAGAGCTTTGAGCATGTCGCGGGCGAGATCCGGGGAGTGAGTGCGCGAGGCTAGAGCCAACGGAATGTTCTTGCTTTTGCATGCGTAGACGATTGAGGAGACGGCGGGGTAGAAGGCGAACGATTCGTTCCAGCTGTGGGAGGTGATGGTGAGTTACATGGTAGTAGTTTTGCTAGGGGCTGAGGGGACATACCGATCCGTGCAGCGGGAATTGTTGTCGCGGGGTTTAATCGGGGCGCTGACGTGCGTGTCGACCCAGAATGGCCAGAGAGTGTAGTCGAGATCAAAGGCGATCAGTTTCGGGAGGGGAAGGCCGTCGTTGAAGGTGGCGGGCGAGATGGAGGCATCTTCTAAGGGCTGAGTGTTGGTTCTTTTAGTCCGCATCATGGTTGTTTGAGCCTAGGGAGTATTCTGGATCGACACGCTATCTCTCGCTTTTAGGGAAAGTGTGAGAAGTAAAGAAGAGGTGAATGGTGGAGGTGAAGGTGAAGGTGAAGGCGAAGATGGCGAAGATGGATAATGAGGGGTCACGTGCGGGGAAGGGGGATTCACCAAAGACTGAGTGAGGCATCTTGTAGTAAAACTTCGATCCTACGTGTCGATAGTTCTTACATCTATTACGCAGAAATCAGTTTTCATCATCATTATCATTATTAAGCTATTATTATGGACTCGCCAGACAAGGATCCCGTTGATCAGTGTCATACAAAGACCAGGCTCTGGCCGGCAGACATCCCGAATCTGAGTCGAGCACCTTCATCGACTGATCACTCGTACAGTGGCTCTCCTTTTTGAACTTTTGATATCATGTCTTCTGCGTTTCACATTGCGATCTGAAATACCTGTCCTGCAGTTTTCATTTCCCCTTGATCGACTTCACCTTGGATCGATCAGCCTTCCACACGCTGTAATTGAAGCAATCCAACGTCTGGAGGAGCTTCCAAATCTGTTGGTGCTCTTCGGCGCCTTGGAATGTTTGCGCGTGTTCGAGGGCCTCCCAGCTAGCGGCGTACTTCAGAATGCAATTTTGTTGCTCATTGTCAAGCAGCCCATTCGCGCCGACGACATAGGCAATCGTTCGTCGCCAAACCTTCAAGGGAACGTCGAACCGCAACATGCGGTCTTCATCAGGGTTCTGGCTCCTTGTACCCGAGCTTGAGGACGCTGCAGAAGGGATTGGTATAACTTCAGTCGCGACAGCCGTTTTCATCGATGCAGATGGTTCATATGCCTCCTGAGGCGTGGGAAATTCGGAGACGAACGCTTCATAGCGGGAGTAGGATGGACCGGCGCGTTGTCCGGCCCCTTCAGGGGCAGTGTTCGTAACCGGAGGGCCTATGTGCGCGATATCTTCACCTGGATACGAGTATGCACCAGTATTAGGTTCGACAAACCGCACGCGAGTCCGGTTACGAGGCTCAACAAACTCCACATGGGCGTAGTTTGGCCCATCAGATGAGCTGTCGTCTCCTTGAATCGACTCCGCCTCTTTCTCGCCTTCGTCTACGCGTACGTTATTCTCGACATCGGCGCCTCCCACCTTACTATCCGATCTCGGACGATTGTCATCATCCAGCAAGATTGTCCGTGATATGAGCATCATTTTCAGTGCGGTGCTCCAAAGTGTGCTGCTATGCACGCCTTCTATCTTGATTGCCTCAAGTTGGACGCGTTTGCAGAGACGAGCGTATTCGGTTTTCAGATCATTCCCAACCTGATTTGCGGGTTTCTCGTCATGGTCTTGTCCTTTGTTTCTGCCGCGGCTGGCATACTCTTTGCCGTCATTCTCGTCGTTTATACTCTGCCCTTCAGCCTCTGTATCGGACACCACATCACGAAGACTTTCTGCCACCTCCAGTAGCCGCACTGTGTATGGCGGGAGATCATTGGTAGGGCGCCAAATTATGCTCTTGCATAGGGACGCAGTTTGAGGAAGAGTCACAGACTTCCCTAGAGGAAGGAACTTAAGTAGGTGCTCCGGCGTGTGTTGAGCTCTGAGCATGCTTTGCAGATGAAGGGCACTGGTGTTGGACAGTCCAATCTCCGATAGGATGAGATGAGGAATGGAACGCAGACCCCGAGTGCAAGTAAACTCGGCCTCTTCGGCCCATTCGATTTGTGTGTGGCCTAGAAAAGGCCATCTGTTAGTTCCAGATACATACCTAAAGAGGGCGCCGTGCACCTACTTTTCGGACGGGCGTTTTTACCCTTGTCAGGCGACTTTTTGGATCCCTTAGGCTCGTTTTCCTTGTCCGACAACTTCATTCTAGCCAAATCATCATCAATTGAATGACATTCGGCGTTAGGGTCAGGACCAATCATGTCCGGAGCATCACTCAAAAGCCAGTCGAGGTCACTTTTGAGGTAGACCCGCGCGAAGTGCTCAACGCCCAGACAACCAAGGGGGTTACCACTCAGATCAAGCTTCTTGAGCATGTAACAATTTTTGAACTTCCCGAGGAAGGCCTCCCACTTTTCAACATCTTCCGCAGTCTCAATGTGAAGCTGGTTCTTGGAGAGATCCAGTTCCCGAAGGTCACCTTTCGATAAAGCGACTACCTCTGCCAGTTTAGCCAACGACTCCACGGTAAGCTGGTTACCTTGCAAGTGGAGCTCAGCGACCCGTACTATGCGGGAGGTATGAACTTTGCCCTCTCTAACTTCTTTGATTTCAAATTTGATGCACTCGATCAAGACATCGATGAACTGGTTGAGGCCATCATCCGTCAACTCTTTCCCGGTAATATCGATTTCAACGACAGGGTCACGTAAAGCCGATTCATGGTTGCCCGGTTTATTGCGATCTTCAGGCGGCAATCGCTTTTTCTATAAGCAGTTGTCAGTCTACTTCGTTAGAGTTCAGACTACACGACTGCCACCTACCAAGCTAGTTAAGACGGCCTGGCCCGCTTTGATGCCTCTGATCTTTCGCTATGAAGCAAGTCATCGTCAGCCTCTGTTCTCTAGAGTTAACATAAGTTGAAACTCAATGAAAGAACTCACGCCAAGGTAGTTGAGCTTCCCCATATTGAGGAACGACCACGAAGGTACAGTGTGCAACTTCTCTGATTCCAAGTTAGCATGCCTGCTTCAGAAATACTGACGAGTCCAAGATAACAGAAGTGATGAAACCGATGAAAGATGGGACGGGATATATTGTGCCCAACTATTCGCTTAGCGATTGTCAAGTCATGATGCAGCGAGGCGTGCGGGCGCGTCACCTGTGTCAAAGTACACACAACCCCGAAGAACAAAAGACAGGATTCTGTGAAAAAGGAATCATATTGAATCACATACCTGACTATTGATGTGCTTCGAAGTTAATTTCGGTATGTTGTGATAGATGAATCGTCTATCGACGCGAAGTTGGGAAGCAGAAGATTGCTTGTTAGTGGAGAAGAACAGAGAATCTAGATCAGTGAAGAGGAAAGTGTCAACAGCCAGCCCTATATCGAAATGTATACAAATCAGCACTAGCGTGAAACACTACCTGTGTGTTTCTGCACTGTTTCCATGAACTCGCTAATGCAGATTAGGAAGAGTCTGGAAAGAGAGTGTTGGAAAGTGAAGGCGGGTGATGTGGACATGAAAGTCACGGACAAAGCTAGAAGGTCTTATAGAAAGCAGGCCTGGGGGTGCGTGACTTTTCGACGCGTTTCCCTTTTGGGCCTTCGAGGGCTTTCACTCTTTTTCTCATTCACTTTCACATTGCGATGGCAACTTATGCTTTGGGGCACAGAAGAGCAAGTGTGTCTCTTTTTGTACTCCTTGAGCAGTATCTGAAGGGCTTATTACGGTGTTTACCTCGCGTGCGAGCCTCTTCAGTGGTTCACTGTACTAACTTTCACTTCTGTATGGCATTCTCCGCATATTCTGACAACATTCGGTTACCTACTGTCATACTAGAAGTACTTAAGAAGGAAGGAATGTGAATGGACGGTTCCATATCTGCACAACATGCTGAGATTCACAAATTATGTCTAGCTATCAAGCTTTAGAACAAATTGATAATATCCTTGTACTCATGCAGTAGAGCAGGGTCAATATCCTCCCAGCCTGCGGGAACCTCAGCTGCTACATCCGTAGTACCACCGGGCTGGAAAGAGCTTGGATGAGTAGCTACGATGTCTTTGTCCGCCTTGCATCTCTTTCTATTGGCCTCAACGGTCGTAGTCAAGAGAGCCTTCCGTTTCTTCCCATGGGAACCAGCAGGAGTAGATCCATGATAGTCAGGTCTGACATCCTGATCGTTCAGTATCATCTCTTTGACCTCTGTGGGGGTTAAATTGATTATATCAATCTTATCAGGGCCTTGTGCTGGTTGAATATTCCTTTCTTGACCGTCTTCAGGTGCAGGAACAATATCTGTCTCTGGTGGTAACTGGAAGTCGGGCCATCCATCATCGTCACTCCAGTCTTCTGTAATAAAGTCTCTCTTTGTGTTGTCTTCGAAAGTGGGGACTTCAGGATCCTGTTCTTTCGATAATGTTGCTACTATGGGCTTTCCGAGCAGCAGGGCGGACGGTGAAGGGAAATCACTGAAGCTGTCGTTTCCGTAATCGCTTGAGGATTCTAGTGTGTTCTTTGGAACTGGACAGCCGGAGTCATTTCCTGGCTTATTGTTTTTGTTGGTACTCGTGTTTGCTGAGGAGGACTTGTGTGTAGAGACTGGGGTTTCCATTGAGTGTCTCTGTGCTCGGGAGTCAGAAGGGTTATTCGCTTGGGTGGTAGTGCCCTTTTTGGCTATTGTTGTTGGAAGGGTTGTCTGATTAAGCCCCATTGTCTTCTTACCCCTGTCCTTATCTTCGTCGCCTGGTCGCTTCCTGTTTGCTTTGGGTGGCTTCTCGAGTCCATCTCGACAGCAGAGATGCTTACATCTGTTGCAATTAGTTGTTTCCCTTTGGACATGGGACGATTGTGATACGTTGTCTTATCTTTGCACCTATGGTTGCAGGCCCATCGACCGTTCTCAAGTCTGACAGCCTCTACTGTTTCAACTATCTGATTGTTGCTTTGATTCGAGCCCTTAGTCGTATCACTTGGAGCCTGTGCTTTGTCTGCTGGCGATTGTGGCAGCTTATTGACACCCGACCAATTTTCGGCTTGGTCTGCAGATGATTCGGGTCAATCCGTTGAATGCCTATCTTCACTAGGAGCAATCCAGCTTACCATTTTCTAGGAAATCACCGAACAAAAGATCGTCACTGTCCCAAATGTTGATATTTCGGGCGACGGATTTGGTCTGGGATGTGTCGTTACTGCGTCGGCGAGAGATGTTAGGTTTGGGCCTTTCCGACACTACATCGGAAAGGGGATCTAGCTGAGACGGAAACAAGCTTCCAGGGAGATCAGGTTTCAACTGTGCGGATCGCATAGTCCCAGCTAAGATCGTCAGCAGTCATATTACATGACGGTCAGGGGCATTCATGGGTACCTATATCGTCACACATTGCATGGCACGTCACAGATTGGCCGGCGCTTTTCAGCTCCGCACTGAAGAGTATTTCCTGACCATTGGGCATCTTACCGGCACTGTCTCGAATTAGCCTCTATGAAGCCTGTTTGGTGATTATGCCATGTATAATTCTTGCCTTATGCGTCGGAAGTCGAGCAAACGACCATCTGAAGTACCTGCCATGAAGCAGACGTACACGGGACGACGTTGGAAGTATGTCGGACATTTCTCGTTCATGAAGGCGACCTCGCTTCTTATATTGACCTGTACACCTGTACCAGTCTTAGTTTCCTGCTACTGTATCAGCAAGAGATCTTAATGGCTTCTGGTATAATACCTTGCCAATCATCTTGACGGACACTCGAAGCTTGGGAAAATCAACAAGCCGCTCCAGCAACTTCCTCCCGAACGGAGGATTTCTGCTCAAGATCATATCAATCTGATGGGGCTCACAAAGCTCCAGTGCTTCAAGGCTAGTAATTCCTGATGACGCTAGTTTCCGAACGGCAACCACACCAATTTGTTCAATCTGCTTCATCTGAAGTGGAGAGTCATCCCAAACTCTGGCTCCGAAGCTTCTTGCAAGCTCTAGTGCGTTTCGTAGAGCGATGGAGTCTTCGAGGCCTACTTGACAGTCAACTATACAGCGAATGAGCCTGTTGATGTGAGAAAAGACGAATGTCTTGTCCTGTTGAAAAGTGAACCTGTGCTTCTGGAATGGCTCGCCATCTGGCAAATCAACAGCGCCTAACTCGGACTGGATCAACAGTGAGATCTTGTGTGCGGAAAGTGCTATATCCACGTTCACTGGGAACCGAATTGCATTGGAGCGATTGATCTCTTTATATAGGGACTTCTCGCCCGCCTTGAATCGTATCTCACGGAACTCGTCTGCTCTCGAAATCACCGACAGCTGTATAGATTGTTAGTCGTAAGTATGCCCCGCGGCGAAGAATACTATTTCTTACAATCTGGGATACGGTTGAATGAGGCTTCAAAGTAAGCAAGGTTTTCATCGTCTCGAAGCGCACATAGTATCGCGCCATGGCATCACCAAACTTGGTGGATTTGAGACTGTCAGCGGAGACTAGCCCACAATCCTGAAGAAGCTTTATATCTCTCTGACATATCTGTCGGAGCATGTCCTCTTCGTCTTCTTTATCAGCGTCTTCCTTCAGTCGATAATATGTCGGGTTCCTTCTCATCCTCACGAAAAAGAAAGTGCCAGAGAGCCATCTGATAGCAGATTCGATGTCTGTGATGTTGCCAAGTCCGATCTCTGCATTTAGATGGTCAGTAAGATTTAAATGTAGGCAGCTTTCAAGGCTCTCAGAGCCAGACACGAGCCTCTCATAGTGTGCTTCGCGTGCTTGTCTTGTCATTATTACAGCTGTAGCACTGTCATCGAACTGTGGTCGACCGGCGCGCCCTAGCATTTGCATGATTTCTAGGTCGGAATATTCTTTGCAGCCTCCCTCTTGCCACCCGACTGTTCCTTTTATGATGACAAGATGGCAGGGCAGATTAACACCAACTGCAAGAGTTGATGTGCAACAAATTATGCTAACCTGTCCATTTAGGAACCCTGTCTCGACCGAGCGGCGATCATTTGGATCAAGGCCAGCGTGATGGAAAGCTACTCCAGCAGCAATCGTGGCTACACAAGTTAATCTGTATCACCATATCTTAAGCGGAAAAGGTGGTACCTCTTAAGTCAACGTTCTGCACTTCCATAGACCTTCCTGGTCCCTTCCATAACCTAGCAGGAGAGTTGGACATGGTCCACAAGCGTGTAAGCTCCTTCGCGGTAGCAACAGCGGAATTCCTCGTGCAGCAAAATATCATTATTGGCTTCTTTCGGGAATGAGATGATATAATATCTGCAAGTCTACCGGAAGAACATCAATAGCAAACTCTGTTTCTTATGGGGACAACCTACTTAGAGGTACACATCTTGTCGAATGCGAAATCGTTGGCGTGAGACTGGTAGCCGTACACGAACTTCTGCAACTTCACAGGACGAAAGTCCTCACCGAAGTGCTCTCTGTGGGCAGGCACATGCTGATTTACTGGATCCCTACCTAGCCAAGTTGCAATATCCTCTGAATTTGGAACCGTAGCACTCAGAGCGATAAAGCGAACGTTCGACCCGTTTGCTTTCATGCGGGATACGACAGCTTCTAGGGTTGCACCACGCGCTTCCTTGAGGATATGGACCTCATCAATGAGGAATAGCTTGACGAGCTGCATTAAGCGTGCATGGTCCTTCCACTTCCGCGTCATGCTGTCCCACTTCTCGGGTGTCGCGATGATCACTTGGCTGTTCTGAACACTCCTCAGTTGAGTGTGGTCTGTATCCCCGGTCAACTCTGCACATTGCAGCCCTAATGTATTGAACTTTCTACTCCAGTCTCTGAACTTCTCGGAACAAAGAGACTTGGTAGGTGCCTGATATATCACTTTGAACTGTTCATCTTTGAGACGATTGAGTAATCGACATATTGCCAGTTCCATTATAGCTGTTTTCCCACTGCCCGTGGGTGCGGCAAGGATAATGTTGCTATCGGTCTTGTAGACCGATTGGAAACATTTTGACTGTACGGCATTGAATACAGGAAATGGAAAGATCGACCGGTATTTATCTGGGAGTTCATGCACAGATACGAGGACGATCCCTCGAATTGAAATTGGAAGATGTTGTTGGAAGGGGCCTCTTTGCCGGTCTTGGCGGGTAACTGACGATATCTCAGCAGAGTGAGAAGCCAGTATTTCACGGTTGGAGGAAGTATGACATCCAACATTGTTCTCGAAGTCATATTCAGGAGCATGTTTATTCACCCTACCAGCTTGCATCCTTATCAATGGACTAGATGGCGATCTCACACCCGTATCCGAAGAACTAGAGCCGAAACTTTGACGTGGAGTGGCATGAGGACCCGCTGTTGTTTCAAGCCATGTTAGCTTGATCCTTCAGGGCTGAGATCCATGAACCTTATATCAAGTATGTCCTCTGACCTTGAAAGAAACGAGAAACCCGGTTATAGTCTGTTCTTTGGGGAGGCCTGGACAACGAGCCACGGTCTGCGAATGAACCGGCTGTCTGAGGACTCTGTCCTTGCTCATCTGATTGGGCCAGGAGTTCAAGGTCTAAGGTTTGGATGATCAGCCTGATCTAAATACTCTGAGATGGCATTGTGGGGTAGTTGATTGGCATACCAAAGGCATCCAGCTCTAGATCATCATCCCGAGAAAACAACTGCAGCTCAGGTCGATAGCTCCTAGAGTCCTCTCTGGGTAGTCGATTGAACAAAGGTTCCTGTGCACCTTCGACTAATCTTTGATCAATGATGGCACTTGGGTTTGATCGGCTGGGAGTAGGGAGTTGAGGAACGGCTCTACGCTTATAGGGAGCATTCCGACGGGTTTGAGGGATTGAATGATAAGTATTGTGCCGCATGTTAGATAGTGAGATGATGGAATGATACGATGGGCAAGACGCTGCCACATCCACGTTTATCACGGATAGGTGAGAGGAGGTTGAAACAGAACTGGGTAGATGGGAAGGGGAAAAGTCACCCGCTATGTAGCACGTGGGATCTTCTACGGCCAGCATACAGCAAGCGGACAGAAGTCTTGATAGATGATACATGTAGCAATCGACCTAAAGCCTTTTAATTTACCAGTCTCCATTTCCTAGGAAAGTAAATTGCTCAATGTGATAATGATCCGTGGGTTGTAGGATTGCGAGTCGAAAGAATCAACAACGAAAGGAATGATGTGAATAAAGTACAAGAAAGTGGAACTTATATGACGAAAGCAAAAGGGGCATCATCGCTTCTATCCATCCTTATTTACTTCCCAGAAAAACATGATACAGCAACGCGAAGGTCATCCTACGCGGAGAATGCGAAGATAATGTCTGCAAATTGGAGTTCAGTGGTCTCGTGAGTGCTTTTCGAAATATCCACCGCTTGGGGTGCGGCCAGCGCGTACGTGGCCCGGAGATGTAGGCCTGGACGTCGAAAGCCCATCAGTAGAGAGGAAGGGGGTTCCAGGAAGCTTTATGGAGATCTCATTAGGCGATGGGGAAGCTGGTGAAGCATCCCCACTCTTGCTTTCCTTCTCGTAGCGATCCACGCGGATCGGAGGCGGACGGAAGGTTTGGCGCTTAGCCTGGGCAGATGCAGAACTTGCATCCTCGCAAAGGCAGGTAACCACCAACACTGCGAACGATCCCAGGAGATACTGTGAGGATTAGCACCTACTCATAAATGAAGGAATACGGTCACATACATTGGCAGTGAGTTCAAACTCAAATAGCCAAACGCTAGCCAGTGTGGTGAGTACAATACTCGCAGCCATGGCCATGTTCTTGCCATCCCTAAATGCGTAACCAATGTAAAAGGACGTGGCAATGCCACCAATAGCCTGAACGACAACAGTGGACCAGACAATCCAGTTGTAGCCCTCGAAGAAGCCATTGGCAGCAACCTTCTCGCCATCCAGGAAAATTACACCGATGAAAAGTGCCGGGAATATCGAATAGACGGACAACTGCACGTTACGGATCCAGAGCGATGTCGACTTGGCACTATCCTTCAGTACTTTCTCGAAGTAAACGCTCGCAACGCCAGAGGCGAGGCAGGCGCCAACTGTGGCCAAGAGGCCGACGGTAGCATTAAGTCTAGGGTTGGCGGTCATCATATCCTCCTCGATCCCCTCATAGGTTGCAGAACGCTTATGTAGGCTCTCGCGTCCTAGTTTGGAAGCTTTCCACTCTTCCAGAGACCGCGGGAATGCAAGACGCGCAGTCTCATCTTGGAGAGTCATGTCGTCGGGGTTGCCAATGGGCATCTGCACCAAAGCAACGCCCGCCAAGAGAAGGACCATGAGCCCCAATTTCCGGAGTGAGACAGGTCTCTTAAGCAGTACCAAGCTGGCTATGGCCACGACGATGAGTTTCAATTGGTACGATGCCTGAAAGGTGGCTGGCGGCAGGTTCGACAGGGCGATGTACTGCAGCGAATTTGCAAGCGTATAGAGACAGGCAGGAATAGCAAGCTTCCAGCTATCACCGGAGAATATGGCAGTTGTGAGGGAAAAGAAAAGCGACGTCGCGGGAACCGAAGGAGGGGCTGTCTTCGAAACCTCGTACAGCGCCATGGTCAGGGAGATGGCGAGCTTTACGACCTCATTGAAGAAAACGGTAGTGGACGTTAGGTAACGCTTGCCGCCAGCCGGCGACATGACTCTGGAATAATGCAACAGCTATGGGAGGACGACATATAAGCAACCATGGACGCTATGATCAGAGTCGACAGGAGCGACTCACCAAGACAAAGGAGGTGCACTGTACGGTCAACTGTTTCCAACAAAAACAATGTCAATGAGTAAATACTCCAAATATGTCAAGCAGACAAGCGGCAGAATCGTCATAGTGGTAGTGTGTGCAATATGACCAGTGACTTACCAGTGCCCAAGACAGATGTTTCCAAACCGATCCCAGTCCCGAGGACTGGCGCTGGGCGGACTCCCCCATACTGACGATATTTGTCTTCCCCTGAACTAAACTGGGGATTCTTTTGAAGGTAACGAGCAGGTTGAATTATAAGAAGCAGTCAAAATTGTCGGGCGGCGAACAGACAGGGACTCCGCACTCGATTACCGAGGATGTCGCATACAAATTGGGCGCGTGGTCGTGGTGGGAGAGGGGTGTCTTCACGCTTGACGAGGAATTTGCTAGCGAACTAGACCGACACAGAGGATACCGACACGGTCGCGGAGTATACCAAGGATCGGAGAGCTCGAGAACAGAGCTCTCGAGGATAAAAGGCCTCAATGGAGGTCGAAAGACTGAGCGCAAACGGGGGGAGAACCAGAAGAATGAGGGAGCGAATGGACTAAAATATGAGGGATCCGGGGTATTCTTGAGACGCTTGTTTGGGCGGTGTGGATCACGGGGCAGGTGGCGGTCTAGTCCCTTTGCTTGTTCGGATGGGCACTTTTGGTTCCTCCCAGCCATACATTAAATTCGGTCCCAGAACAAGTGCTTCGACTTTCGCCCAGAACTGCCCCCCTGAGGATCGCATCTGACGTCAGGTTAAGACATACATGCCTCGATCGACCTCGTCACTGCACTGCGCAGATCCAGCTGACGGAATATCTGCTCTTGTACCCACAACAAAGCGCGCAAGCTGCAGATTACGCTACGTTCCGCTCATCATCAACGTGCCATGATACTATTTGGTGAGGTCCGATCGGCAACACACAGTATTGCAGTCAGCTAATATCACGGTGATATCAATAATAGTAAACATGCATGATCTGCAGTAAATCTTATCACGTTACAAGGCTTGGTCTTTTGACGGGAATCAAAGCCGACGGCCTAGCTACTCACACAATACTCACAAAGCGAGGGCCAGACCCAGTCGAACGGATGTTTCTTGGCAGAACTCAGAACCTTGGTTTGTGTACCAAAGTTCCAGTCCCCCTCTATACTCGCAACGCACGGCCGGTGAGGCCTCGACGTGAGATTATGTCGTCGGTTGGGATCATCATCAGCATTCCTCTCACCGGAATCATTACAGCCCAATCCATGCGGCTCGGACCGGAGGAATTTGGGGGCCTAACAGCAATCCTTCACTAACGCTGCGAAGTAGGCAAGGTGGGATAAACTTACAGAAGCCGATTCTCGAAGCCCGCAGGGTGGGCCTTGGCCATCGTAGAGACGAAAGATTGACACCACACAAATTAGTCGACATTAGTTCCCGTGTTGAACGCTCTTAACTGTCTAGAGAGGAAAGGAAGATAGTGAGACTATACAGGGTGGTCATTTTCACCGCCATGATACTTAATAGAAAGGAGATCGTCGCAACTGCAACACTCCTTGCGATAGCTTGCTATGTCATCTGACTGACACCTTCCGTTGGGTAACTGTTTTGCTTCTTCCTGCATGTCAGTGGTTTGGACCATTCCCCAACCATTATCCTTACTATATTAGGCCTTCTGGAACTCTACTCGACATACACCTTGCGCGAACAACGTCTGGATGAGTATGGGCAATACACTGAAGGTCCCAAGTCTTATGATCACGTATAATGCAGCAGGTCATTGATTACGGGCAAGTAAGCTCGACAGTAGAATTATCAGCATAGATGGTTCAATTATGTGGACAGTGTCCGATAGTAGCCCCCTCAAGTCTAGGTCGTCTATCTACAAAATGTCTTTTGCCGTATAGCATAAGTAGCCATAACCAACCAAACATGAGTAATAAGAATTCCAAAATAAATGCCATCTGGCCGTATTTCGCTTGATCGATTTGAGAAAGAAGAACGTAAATAAGGAAAATCAAAGAGTGTATGTTGAGTCACAGGTATAGAAATGGGTGAGTGAGTGTGCAGGCGCAGGTAGGTATTGTAAAGGTTGAGTAAAACATGTCATCAAAGTTCAAAACAAAATTAAAATGAGTGGGTATCATGACTGCGAGCATCTTGCAACAAGCAACATCATGTTCAATGTACAGCCGTCATAGTTCCATTGTCGTTATTCCACCGCAATGTCCACATGGGAAGCTCATCCCTTTGCTTCGGCTCCTCGGGCTCTTCCAGGACAATTGCCTCGCTGCTATCTGTACGCCGCCGTGAGTGCCGCCTCTTGTCTTGCGGCACAGCGGGGATAGGGCGACGGGGTGGTGGCTGAGACGGTATAGGAGAGAAGCGGTGGATAGGGAGCGTCGGTGTCAACGGCGAGGCTGCGCTGGTCGATGGAGACGAAAGACCCTCGGAGAAAGCCAAGCTAGCACGGGGAGAAGGGAATGAGTTGATGGTTCTCTGCTCCTCGTCGGAAAAAGTGCTCTGACAAACGGAGCCTTCCCTTTCATTGCGGTTCGCATTGGCTTGGACCGATTTAGGAGGGAAAGCAGGGCTTAGGCGTAAAAAGGACATGTCTGATCCATAAAACGAATCTCGCGAAGGAACAGACAGCATGGAACCTTGGTCGGGCTCCAAGTTACTGTTGAATCGGCTCTCCTGGAAGATACTGGGCGTAATCTTCCCCTTCCTCTGTCGCATTGCCTCGAGGAGATGCTCCTCCTGTCTCGTCACCGCGATGACTCGGCTTCTTCTGTTGGTCTCCATCTGGGAGGCAGAGGGGGGCTTTCTGAGCTGGCTCTGTCTCTGATGGTTGAATATCGGATCCCCGTGGAAGAATTCCGGCTCAGAAATTGTGGGTATATCGCTGGATCGACGAGACTGACAGCTGGCCATATATGATGACCTCTCGGCTGATGACTGAGACACGTCCCGCCGAGCGGATTGAAGCCTCTGTGATGGGCGCGATCCACGGCTAGTGACGGACATCGGCTGATCAATGCTCCGTAATGTGCCCTTTGTCGCTTGTGCGGCCGATGCTGTACATATCTCGGCTTCGAATTCGCCGTAGGTTGCAACGCTGTCTCTAGCATTTCGATCTCTGTTTAGTCGATCGCTGTTGTGGTCCTCGTCATCATCTTCATCCTCTGAAGAGGAGAGGCAAAGCACGCTGGAGCTATTCAAGTCCGCAGTCTTCAGTGTAGTTCGACTACTCTTCTTTGGCACCGAGCACTTCTCCAATGCAGCAGACGCATGCAAATTTGGTCTCCTGGGTTCAGAGTGATTTGAAACACGATGTGAGCTTTGGCGAGAACGAGCTTTAGGAGATAAGTAGGTCTCCTTGCTCCACTCACTGCCAGAACTGTTTGAGGTAACCTTCCACAAGTTATCATCCGGGGCGCGAGAATCAACGGTTCGCCGTTTATCTTGGCCTTGGGATCGCGACTGTGAGCGGTTAGAGCGACTCTTGGTATTGCGCCGAGAATCTTGCTGCAGTTTCTGCAAGGCTAAGTCCATCTCACTGGCCCGTACGGTCCTCTCCAAGGACGGATCAAGCCAATTTGACGTCTTAGTCTCGTAGGATGATGCCTCAGGAGCCCGACCACTGTAGGTTTGGTCGGTCGTCTTTACCAGGTGAGGTGGCGCCTTTGCGAGCTTAGTGCCGGCTGCATGGTCCTCAATGTTCTTTGCCTTGGTGACCGGGTGCTCAGAAACTATGGAGATAGCAGAGGGAGAGGCCACCAAGCGTTGCGGCGACAGGAGTGGCTCAGCGGTTGCCTTAGGCTTGGGAAACAATAGGGAGAGGTCGATCCGGGGTGGGCGCATTTTACGCTTTGAGTCTTTCATCGGGCCTTTCGGTTGCCTGAGGCTGGAACCAGACTCGGCGCTTTGTCGTGACTCTGGTTTACCCTCAGCCGTAGGCCCAAAGTCGGATGTCGCAACTCCAATGCCAGGAATTGTGTTGGCTGACGAATCCCGAGAGCTGAAGTAGGAGAATAGGGCGGAGGCTGAACCTGACTGGTGGATTTTCTTTGTCGATGCTGGCATAGCCTGTCCAGGAGCATCATCTGGGCGGAACTCATGGCCCAGCAGGGGTGATGATGCCCGAACACGAAGGTGTTGTGGGGGAATAGTGGTCTCTGGAGCAGCAGTCGGGAAGGGAACAAAACCACCGCTCTTCTGCGATTTGATCTCCGGAGCTCTCATGAAGCTTGGTCGTCTCGAGCGTCGTTTGTCGTCACGCTTAGTATGAGTTTCGTGGACGGAGGCATCTGTTGTGCCGAGGATTTTGTAGGCCTTTGATGTGTTCTCATTCCTCGAATCTCCCGGGCTGGCTGCGGGTGAAAGCACTCCACTCTTAGAGGCATGCATGCTTGAAGTCCTTGGTGGGATAGGTATGGACTGCTGGGGCATTAATCAATTTAGTATGGGCGTGACCCACGTCGACACTGCGGGCTACAATCCCGATGTCTCTTCTCCAAAAATCGAGCTATGACCAGATAGCAAGAAGTGCAGAATGTCAAAGGAGAGCAGGAGTTTTCGGATTCGAAGTAAACAATTGATCCCGACGTCTTTAGGTCGGAGGATTCAGGAGGTTTGGTAGGAAGCCGGAGGTGTCTTTCAATGTTCCCCACCCCAAGTCGGTGAGTACCCCCAAGCCCGTATGTTTACCGTTTCGGTCACTGAAGATCCTCGTTTCGGGGCGCCACAAGACACACCAAATTCGAAATTGAAGAAGCGGTCAAAAGAATAAAATATTAAGGGAATTGGCGTTCTCTTGAGGAGCGTGTCAATGTACCAAACAGGAACTGAAGAGACGGATCAGGCGAGTCACGGAGAAATAAAAAGGGAACTAGAAGCAAGAGTGAAAGGGAAATTGGGAAAAGAGGGACTAGTATGCAGGTCCGGCGGAACGAGTGAAATATGACCTGGCTTAATAGTAGTAGCAGCTCGCAGGAATACAAAAGAGGGTCCCCGAGGAGCTTGTGAATGATGTAACAGATTTTGCAGGGAAATTGACCAGAATCAAAGAAGAACCGGCCGTGCGAGCCGAGAGACCTATTAGGTACTATATATAAGTGGCCGCGATTTCATTACATGTGAGCGGACTGATGATGGGGGGGGGAAAGAATTTCAAAAAGCGTGGAGGGTCGCGGCTTAAGGGGCAAAGTCAAAGGCGCCAGAAAACAGTCTAAACTCAGCATGGGCCAGCTCAGAGTTGAAGAGATCCGCGAGGAGCATGGAAGGCTCATTCGCCAATTGCTTGGAACCAGAAAATCGATGGGGAACAAAGCCATTCTCGTGGGCCCAAAAGAGACCCGGTTGTCATACTTCCAGTCGGGCAAGAACCGGCAGGGTGGTCCATCATCAGGAGAGAGGGCAAGAGACGGGCGACAGGCTGCCTACGTTAGCCCAGAGAATTAAGATTCGTGTCAGCAGACAATTGCAAGCCGGTAGTGGCACCTTAGCACCCTACAATAGCAGTAAGAATCGACAGGCACACAACCATGGGTCCATAGATCGCAAAGCGGCTCCTGAGAGTTTCTGAGTGGCCCATCCAGTGGAGGAGGTTCGAAGGTGGATTCAATGGCTGCTGGTGGCCCGAGGCGAGCGATTCCCATTCAAGTCAGGGCAAGATTTCGAGGAGGATGGGTGGGATGTCCGTGTCTTGCAGTTGTTTATTTTTTGTGGATTTGTTTTTGCTTTTCTAAATTAGTTGTTCCGGAATCAGACCATTTTTCTGGTGGTGGTCCAATATGTGGGTGCTCTATAGTTATACGCATGAGAAATGTCAGTGCCTCGCAAAATGCTTCGTCCAGCAGAGAAACGCATCCTCTTACTTGAAGATAATGAGTATGTATGAGTTGGCTAACAGGGATGAACAACCCCGATAGCCCACCATCATGGATCTAATCCTAGTTCGGTCTCCCCTTGCGCCGTCTTTCGTTCGTACAGTAAACTTCGACCGTCTTTCCTTTCCGGCTTCTTTGGATTCCAGGGGATATTCTAAAGGTCAATAGTCGCTGCAGTCCTTCGTCTCTTTCAGGTTTAGACGCGGCTGGACACGTGCGCCCAGGTTCGATTTGAACTATTCGGGCAATGCGGCAAGAAACCAGGGCAGCCACACTTCATTACTTACTATTCTGGTTACCAAGCTATTCTTTCTTCTGCCTACGGAGTACATCCAAGTAAAAAGCAATTAAGGAACATTGCCACCATATTTTCCCCGTCATGAATTGAATTTACTTTTACTACACGTCGTATGCCACTGACGTCCGCACCGGAGATTGGACCGACGCGTGCAACTCCGTCAGGAACCAGTCATGGTTTCAAATTAAGGGGCTGCTGCCGCTCGGGCTTCTCCACGGGTTCTGCCACTCGCGATCGATGGAGAGTGAACTGGTGAAGAACTACTACTTCCCATCGCCGCTTCGCCCGCTCAGCCGTCCCTTGAAGTCTCTTCCAATAGGAGTTGCAGTTGCTGCTGATCGTCATCCCGCTCACCAAATGTTATACTCAAGCGCCATAGTAGTGGGGTTCCCCAAGTGCCGATTCAATAGTCTTCGTGGACTCGATCCAAGCAGGAACAGAGTGATCTCTCAAGAAATTGACACTCCAGGCTGAAATAGGTATGTTATTGGGTCTGTTTATTTCTAATTCATACGTACCATCCCTTGGCCCTGTTGACGCCCGTGACAATCCCGCTAATGGCTGTGAGGCAAATAGTCGTGCACAGGGCATCAGTCTCCGCCATGGAAATGCAACCCTCAACGCACAATCTCAAATCTTGGATGCATGTGCTACTCGATCGTCGTCAATAATCGACAAAGCCATTGCACGGTTTCCATGGAAAGTTGCTGGAATAGCGCCCCGTTAAGACACCTTATCGAAGGTTGATGTTCAAACCTACCAGTCCATCGGAACAAAGTTGTTTGGCATCAGCATAGTTGGGTAAGTAGACCATGGGGAATTGTACTGGCTCCTGTTATGTGCAATGGCTGCCATTGTTGGGAGGTCACCCCCTATGGAGCATGGCATGGCTGTAGCCAGAACTAGGATCAGCTACACAACTAGTCTAAACCCACAACACATTTTCACGCAATTGATTTTGTGTCGCTCTATTAGCTCATCCATCATTAAGTAACTACAGTATGGGAAAACCGAAACTGAACAGCGTCCAGAGCTCTTCAGTGCTCCTTGTCCGTCAAAGTCAATTCTTTTGCAGATCATCGGCCAAGCCGCCATCCGCCCGACCGTCAACTTACCGGATGTGTCCGGACGCTGAGGTTTTGGACGGGCACCGGGTGACGTGACCTCAAGTACTCAGAGCGAGACATCTACCAATGAAGCTCAACCGATGATCTTACCATCATAAGTGCCCTACAAGATCGTGGTTCTTCGTGCGACTTGCATATCTATCCTCGATTTCTTCTTGTTCCTCTTGTGTGAATTGGCTGTTATCTTCTGCTTATGGAACAGTATTCTTATTTCAATCCCACTAGCAGCACTGATCGCAAGAGGAGCTCATATATGCCCTTCTGAATGGGTTCTAAAGAAAGGCCGCATGTTTTACTCCTCTGGTCACTGAGGCGTCGGTTCAATTTGGAGCCTCCGCCCTAGACAAATTGGAGTACATGGAAGGTACTCCCGAAACCATACGCAAACAGATCTGAAAGGATTAACAGCACTATATCAGCTAGCAAGATGTGCCTGTGGAAAAGAAAAGCTTATGTTCCCCCATGAAGTCTCCCTGACCCCTGTTGCGAACAGCCTTCATAGCTATATCCACAGTTCCAGTACGCAGTTGCTACGTACAACAAAGGATCCGCGAGTCCCTACTGCTCTTGAGTCAATAGAGTTGTTTCGTCAGTTTAAACGTCTTTGCTGCAGCGGTGATTTTTCCGACTCCTCTCGACTATCCTCGGTGAGTTGTCTACTCTCAAACTTTAGTATCCAGAGCTCTAGCCAGCTCCACGCCGTTCGGCAGAAACTTACTGGGGAGATCGGACTGTTGAGAAGCTTGAACAACAGATTATTGAACCTGCATAAACAACGTCTGATCAATTGCAGGTTCCTTAGCGACCAGGTACTGCATAAGGTGCCACTGTGCTCCTGAATGGCGAATAGCAGCTCTTTGCTCCAAACGCATGCGAGACTGGTCGTTGAACATTTATACTGCTTACAGCGGGTCCAGTGATTCAAGCCATTGGGTCTATCTCAAACTCCTCTAACCTGCCAATGTTCTGCATAGCTCGCGTCTGAACGGAAAATAGCGTCTTCGTAAGCTGGGTCACACAAAATCCCAACTATTAGGGGACTTCTCGGTGAATCCAAATATGTGCTAAGCATTCATATCTTTACTGCATAATCCGCAATTCGAAGCTCCCGGCTGAGACCATCTCAGCACTGGAGATGCTCTAGTTACCAAGGCGGAATGAGGTAGAGCATCCCCAGTTTTCGGCCCACGCATTCAATCTACCAACAAGCCAATAGTTACAACCATCCACACAGACCCCCAAAGTTTCCCAGGTTAACCTTCATCGGGGTCAAATAGTCGACAATAGCACCACTTTCTCCTCATCCACTTGCTAAGGAGCTTCAATTGCGGGGAATTGGGAAGTTTTGAATCTTAGTGCCCCTTTTTATCGGGTCCGTGACGATCAACCAAACCTTGATATTTACTCGCTTTTTCTCCCCCGAACAAGAAAAAGAAAACATCTGAACCAATCTTCAGAAACCAAAAATAGAGAAGCTCTTTGCAATAGTACAACCTGCAGACAACAAAGCCCGAGAAAAGAAAACCTTCCTCGCCCTGGTCTCAAACGTTTGAATCCACAGAGACTAGCCCTTACTAAGAATTGGTTCAGCCCTGAGGGATTTCAGCATGATTTTGACCTGATTGCCGCCCTGAGCGAGTTCGGATCCCCACGTCTATCATTCCCGCATTGAGTTATTGTATCCTCGTCTACCCGAAAATAGACATTGCTGACTTGACATTTCTTAACTATCGGTACCAACCTATTGTTAGCCCCATCCTTACAAAGTGCTCGGGGACCTGAATTAGTCTGGAACTCTGGATGATTTCCCCTGTTAGCCTGTAGCCACTCCCGCATCCCTCACGATCGATCTAATCCCCCTTTCGACAATGCTCCGAATATGACGGCTCAGCACCACGGAGCAGAACACTTTACTTTACTAGCAGATATGATCTGATTCGGATCTATTCAGATACTGATTCTTATCTAGTCTACTCTATCTAAGCACATGCATTTTTGCCGAGCTCGATACGCGAGCGGATAATTACTTACGTGCAGCGCGCAAACTGCGTACTTACTAACTAGTTACTGGGCTGCCTGTTAGCATGTGAATAAGGAGTAAGTGAGCAAGTGGGTATATGTCCGTCGATCATAAACCCCAATCGCCTTTACACTACACTACAGTACACCATTATAGCCAACCCATCAGGAGAAGAAGAACTGCGAAGCGAACCTAGCCCATCGCATCGCGTGTTTCACCAACCCTCCTAGACCGACCATGCAACCAAACTACACCTAAATTTCCTCCCCTCCCCCAAAGACACCATTAGTAGCAGTAAACGGAGTCATTCGGTCGCAAGGAACAGGGTTCGGCAGTCCGGCAAGCACCGAACTGCCGGGCCAGACTCTGGAGTTGTTTCACCATGTTACTTAGCCATGAGCTTAATCCTGTCAGGGACTTTTCAGGGTCAGGGTTCCCATGGCACGAGACACAACAATTGGAGAATTTTTGGACGCTTTGTGTCAGAGAGTGACATCGCTTTTTTGGGTAGGAGGGGGAAAGACAGAAATTTTTGTTTGGTGATTTTGGTATATATGAGGTTTCGGATGATATGTGTGTAGTAGCTCTGATTTCTGATAGAAAAGGACTACGTGTAGTAGTGGTTTGTAAGGTACTACTAGTACTACTACCACTACTACTATTGGTGTAGGCATGATGCTGGCTAGCTGATGCGCAGGACTATATTTGGCACAGTCTGTAGCTATCTGAGCAGAGGGGCAATAGCTGTTCCCATTTACTTTCTTGGGTATTCAGTTGTCTAACTATGAAACATTGTCCATAATATGTGAGTTTAGGGTGCATGTTCTGTTTTCGCTTTCTCGGTGAGTTACTGAGCTATGTAGTATACAGTCAGTTCCAAGGGCCCGAATAGCTCCGAGTATGGTGATGGGTGATCATGCTCCCGGAATACATAAAAAGGTAAGTAGCTAAAGTAGCTAGCTGCCAATCACTCAGCTATACGTTCCAGGGTCCTGCTCGTGCCATGGCTCAATTTCCTCCACTCTTTCCTCCCCGAGCGGACCCTTAAGCTTCATTTTTGAATCAATAGTTGCTGGTTTGAAACACCGGGGTTGCGGGTGCACTGCACTGACCGGATACCTCGATTGTCGGGTGCACGGATTTTCGAACCACTATCTTAAGAGGACATCCCGCCAATGATGCCATTCTTGTCCCGTTCTCTTCTCAATGACGCTTGAATGGTGGACCTGTAATGTTCAGTAGGTGAGGTTTAGGCTTTCTTTGGCTGTTTCAGTTAAGAGACAGCGACAACTTTCGTGCTCGGGGTGAGTATCCGACTAGGAACTGTCGTTCTCAGATTGCTCTGCGCCAACATCGACAAGTTTGGAGTAATTGCTGATCTTGCGCCTCTTGCGGTTGCTGCGGCGTAGACTGCCTTCGCTGGGAGTCCGACGATTGGGTGTTTGCTTCGAGCGAGGAGTTACGTTTTTGACGGACTTGACTTGCTGTTCGGCTTGGTTCCTGCTGTCTTTCCTCAAGACTCGATCACTGACTCGTCTTGGTGGGGACGCATCTTTATGAGCAGTATGTTTCGGGGTATGGGGTTGGCTTTGTTCGTTTGCCAGTGACGCCAGTCTCTTCCGACTTCGGGTTTCTGCTACCATGCTTGTGGATTTTTCCTTTGGTATCGGCGTCTTCCTTCCGCTTTCTTGAGCATCAAAAAGCGATTCTTCCAATTTATCTTCCTGAGAAAACGATCTTGTGATGCTATGTAGCTCATCATTTGTCACTACTTGTGATGGCTGAAGCGAGTCCTGCGGGATGTCTTGGACATACTGGAGTAGGTTAGCATTATAACTGCCTTCCGTTGCAGGTCAACTTACATGATGCTGAATCTTGATCATGGGGCTAAGTATCTCCGCTTGTAGCCTGACTTGTATGTCCCCCGAGCTAGGGAACATGAACCTGGGCAAACCTTTCAGTGGAAATCCTTTGGCTTTACTTCCCGGGGTCGGCTGGAGGAGTCTACGCTTTTTCAGCAGATCTATAATTTGGACAAGGGTCTGCCCGTTGCAATCTGTTAAGGGTCAGAGGGTATAGCAATATGAACTCTGAGGTACTCACGAAGCTTCTCTGTGAATAACGACGTTCTATTGGGGTAACCCTCGTTTAGTATGATCCTCACGGCTCTCCTTAAGAGTACTAAACTACTCATTTGATGGAGTATATGAGGTTCGTCTGGCATAAGCAAGCATTGATAGCAAGCATGAATGTCGGGGACTCTTGGGTCATGGGCACCTTCGTATCCATAGCATAACAAATGTTGGCGCGTTTGACAAAAGGCACATTGGGCCTATCAAGATTAGTTTTGATCTACCTATGGGCTGTCAACTTACCATGGCCTCCTCTTCACCATCCCAGCCGCATTGGCATCTGACACTATTGTGATCCTCAGCCGTTCTCGTAGCAGTAGAGTCGTGTGAATGCAGATATTCCTTAATTTTGTGCCTGCTTTCTTCCGTAAGGACAATCTTCTGATACTTCGTCGCAATGCCATTCTCAAATGCGGTGCCAGGTTTAAGTGGCTGTGTAGGTGCCAGTTCACCATCCGAACCCTCAGTCCCTTGCGACTACTCAAATTAGTCAATTTGCCAACCGTCTCAATTCTCGATCCTCATGGGCTTTCAACTTACAGGTAGCATCATTCGTAATTGATGCTTATCCACAAGATCCTGCGTCGACACTTTTTCGTTCTCGGCTTTCTGGCACAGAGATGAGCAGAGATCAGTGTCCTGGCGTAAGCCGTTCTCCATAGATAGACTGCCACTGCCTCCCAGTGTACGCAAGATATCCTCTTTGTCATCAAATCCAATATCTTTCGTTCTTCGTACGGAATCGTTAAACTCAAGATCAAGAGGTATCTGAGGCAGCGGTTCTGCTCCCTCGGGCTCGGATCCGGTCCATTTGAGCGAGGTGACTTTAAGCCCAACACTACGCCTTCCAATTAGTCAAGGTTACCAAACATTAGTAGCCACTTACGTATGCCGTCCACTGTTCATTTGTCCACAAGACTGCGATTCCCTTTTCCAGTTTTCGCTGAGAGGGAATTTGATCGTATCATCATCGGCCCCATTGAACCCCGGGGGCTCATAGTCAGGAGGGCAATCCTCCGTATAGAAAAGATGAACCCCTAAGCTTCTCTTGTCTGGAAATATAATTAGCGGCAGTATCAGGCGAGTGTATAAAGGTACATACTCGGTAGAGTGGGAAGAAAGGCACTAAGAGTGATCAAGCGCCGTACGATCGTCTCTAGGCCTATCCGGGCTGTCTGTGCAGTTTTCATGTCGGTCACACAGCCCATTGGTTCGAGAGATAAACTTTCAAGGCGAGTATTGACATCACCTTCCGCCCCTGTGTATCTAAAGGAGAATGTGTATGATTCTAGCACATTCTCGGGCGCATCCTTGTCGACCAGTATGGTCAATTGAACAGCTTCAAGCACGTTTTTGCTAAGTGCATCGAAGATGCCGGTTTCCTATATATGTGAATAGAGGGGATCATTACCAGCGATGATGGAAACTGACCAGAATATCAAGAATCATATCCGCTTTGGGATCTGATCCCCGGAGTATGATCTTCAGCGGCTGACCTTTCTTGCCTCTGCCAAATGGTACATTTTCCTTGGAAGCGAGGTCTTCTCTGTGCGTGTGCTTGTCAATGAACTGTCGATAAGAAAGGTCGCCCTCACGTTGAGCTTCTCTCAAGTCCCGATCGTCGAAACATGGAAGCGGTAGAAACTCCCTGCGCAACACGTATAAGACTGGCTCAAATCTAGGGATTTAAGGCCGGCACCCAACGAACCGAAGATAAAAGAGTGTTCCAAACTATGTACTGGTATCAGAGATATGCGAGCGTATCATGAGGGAAAAAAGCCGCATACCGAGACATGTAGCATGATCTGGACCATCTCCAGGCTCTGCAGTTGCTGTAGATGCATGCTTTCTTGGAGCTTCAGAATGGCGGAAGCTTCAATCACATCTTGTGCCCTGATGCGAGCAACAGGCCTGATGTCAGCGGCAAGGGACTGGAGATTCTGCGGAGTCTGTACCTGGACCGTCGACGGAGGCCCGGTGAACTTAATTCGAACCATGCTGGGTCGCTATATAGTGCAACTGCGCTACATGTAGGCATTCAGGAGTAAAACTATGAAAGATGGCGGTCAGCAAATCATGCTAGGAAGAATGAGGCTGGGGATTGAGGCACCGTGTGAAGAACCAAAGTCAGGTTGACGACAAACGAATACCCACGGTATGGTCACGGGAGTTGCCAGTGCGTTTGTCCCTCCATTGATACTGAATTTTCTTTACAACAGAATTGGGCAATGGCCATAAAGGGTTGCTCTGTATGTATGGAGGCAATAGTGCAATTACATCGTATGTCTTCTTATGTCATGTTTGGGGGAAGTTTACGTCTCACGTAACGTCGTCCCCGGCTGGTTTGAAACTATATATAGAGAGGGGGTGAAGTCGGGTTGGTATCTGAAAATTACCCGTCACTTCAATGTTGCAGATACCACATACTTCAAAAGTGGTACAACCAATAATGCTATGGCGATGAAATGATCGGTTTGCATTCTTGAGCGGTTTCTCCTGAACAACGAACGGACAGAAGATTGTCCGAGACATCGTGTAGGGAAGATAAACATGATGCATCAACTTGATCTGCTTGACCTTAATCGAAAGGGTATTCCCCTTTCATGGTATTCCCCTTTCATGAAACAGTGTTCATTTGCAGGTTGGTAGACTAGAGGACAAATTGTACCGCTACTACTTAGCACCTAAGAGATAGTACATTTGGGGTACTGTAGTTGGGGCTTTTTTGGCTAGAAACCAGACACATGCCTGGCTGATAACGCTGGTCTGAAACAGTCGATAGGGCAGTCCCGCGGTAGATGAGATTACGAGCCACAACCCCCAACCCCTCATCCTGTGTGATACGCACTTATCTCTGGCATTTCCCCGCAATGTCCTCTGTCCACATTTCACACCCAGGTGTTTGCCATCCTATCTTGAGAAAACTTTTTTTTTTTAGTTTTTAATTTAAAGTAGTTATCTGAACAACGTCTGATATGTAACTGATAAGCATCAATGTGTGTAAAGCATGAGTGTATCAGTAGCTCCTTTTTGGGGAAATTGATATGGGGTGGTTGTTATGTGCACTAAATAACTGCATGGTCGGTTACCGGTAACCGAAGATTCCAGCCAGCAACTTTACCTGTGTATTCCATCTATCTACCGCAAGCAGTTGAACCATCGAGTCGAAAAAGACGCCGAAAGAATTTTGGACGATACAATGGACCCCACCAAGTCACGTGTATTGGACCAGTGGCAAAGCAGTCAAGAAAACCAACGGTTACTGGGTCAAGGACTACCTGGAAATTCTGCGAAAGTCTGAGGTCACATATCGAATGAAATTGCGAAGGCACGAGAAAAAAACGTAAAAAGTGAGATGTCATATGCAGTTGGTGTGCTGGAGCCATATCTGTCAAGTGTGAAGAGATCTGGGATGATGGAATCTGGCGGCGGCTATCACCCATCCACAAAACACCAACAGCGGTTCGACAAAACGATTTCCAATTTCCTTGTTTTGGGGTGAGTGTCTTTGCGAAATAGATCAGTGGGGACAAAGCAGGCACCGTCATGTTGATACAAAGTACCCTCATACGTAGTAGCCTAGTAGGATAATTATCTGGTAATAATAAATTACTTTAAAAGTGGGCAAGCAATTTGTTACTTAAGTTACTTAGTGCTGTATCCAGTCCCCTCCCGAGAAGGAATCTAGTCATAAGTCTAATACTCACAACACCCGTCAACTCCACCATTGGATACATCCTTATAACGATCCTGGAAAGTGGTTCTCACCCCCAGGGAGAGTTGCTCCGAGCGCTGGGTGATCCCCGACTGCAGGACGGCAAATTCAGAACCCGCCTTGCCTCTAAGGTTTTTTCCTTGACCCTTTTTCATTTGTCTCCGTTGCTCCTGTTTTCTTTCTTTCCATTCCTTTTTCCTCCTCCATCACTACTAGTATCCTTCTTCTACCGCCTGCTATCTTTCATCCTCACACTTTCTTCTCCTCTCTCTCTGTCTCACATATGGGGAACATTCGGCCGTCAATATTTTAAATAGGATTTAGTCTTCACATTGCGGAGCCACCAGCCTCGGGAAGCCGCCAGATTGGGCTAGCCGGGAGCCACTGAGGACAGAACCGCCGGCTGCTGCGAAGAGCCTAAGCCTGACCTGAAGGAGGCACAACCAACCACCTTCTGGTTCAGCTCCCTCGATCATTCTCCGCCGCCCAACACCTCCTTGTCAGCAGAGCACGCCACAGCCTGCCCTCGTTCACTTCCCTTCACCTTCTCTACACACCGGCCTATCTTCGACACTCCGTCCAGGCCCTTATTCGTTCGGTATCCACGGTCATGTTTTAACGATCACTCCTCCACAGCTGTGCGCATTCGGTTGCTCTTTGCGAGCGTGTATATCTGTTGGCGTTCCTCATTTGACACCGACTTCTTGCTGGACGTACGGCCGATCAACTCCATCACATAAACAACAATTTCCCATTTTCACCACCAGCTCCTCGACACGAAACAGCCCTCCAGCAGCCGTATCTGATGCGTCATAGCCAACAAGTCTGTCGAAGCTGATTCATCCTTGCCACGCCATCACGCTACAACACGCTCTTCCTAGTAACCCAACTTCGGGCATACCACTGAGTCGGTCGCATATTCGTTCGGCAACCTTATCATGGAGGAAGATGGAAATGGTCGGGGCCTCGGTCCTGGGTCTCCCAGTACCTCCGTCGGTCAATTTTCCTTCGCCCCTGCTACCCGAACTACTGTTGTTACGACGACAACTACAACCACTACGACGTTTCCTCCCGTGCTCATTAGGCCGCCACGCGCGACGCAGGATCTGGATCCCAAGGTGTACCCACTGGCATCTGCCCCTACACCATCGGCGTTGCGAAATATACGATTTGAACTTGGTGGTAAATCGGTTGTGTTTAATGAACCAGAAGATACTGCGGGCACATTGAACGAGGTATGTCTTCATTGTAATTCGCGAGCCCTTCTACTCTCCGGCTACGTGCCTTGACTTTTGGACCTTGTATATTGATTTCTATAGTTGCACGAGAAGAATGACGCGCTCAAAAGTTCGAACGGTCTTGTGCGATCTGTGGCCTCCTTTACTTCGGACGATAGCCAGCTATCACGACGTCTTGCACATAGAACCTCCAACCATCCATCCAACCACCTGTCGATCTCCAAGCGTCGGCTTACGGAAGCACAACAGGGATCACTACGGGCACGTTCCGCACGAGTGCCGTCAGAGCCTTCGTTCCGTCCCGCCCGTTCTCATGGCTCCACGCCAGTACATCCTACCGTGGCTGGCTTAGCCACCCCGGAGACGGAAACAAATAGCAACAATACCATGGAAGGAGTATTGTCGAGGAGGAGGGTTCACAGTGCGAGTAATGCTCGTAGAGAGACATTACTACGGTCTCCTTTATCCTCGGAAGTCGAGTCTCAGGGACCTTCGCAGACAGTGGACGCCAGAAAGGAGACCTTGCGTACAAATACTATCATGCAGGAACATGACAAACAATCTGGCTGCGCTAATGAGACCGGTTTTGCCAGACCTGCATTGGAAAGGACAGGATCGGGCCCTCGGCAACACTTGACCGGGATTGCTGCAAGTCAGGACTCAGGTTATGATGCACCGGGCGACAATTCTCAGCATCTGCCTACGGAGTCATCTTCACAGCCTTTTATCGACAATATCGTTGCCCAAGATATGTGCTTGCCCAGTCCCAGTTTGTCTCCAGTAGCGGCTCTAAATGCCGCGAACATCGATTCCTCTTTCGATTCTGGTGAAGACCAAGAGGACACGGACTCCAGCTTTGATAATAGTGATTCTCGCTTTATTGGGCCATTGCCCGTAGGGGACTCCAACGGCGAAGCGACGTATGTTGCCAAGCCCGAACAGCTTGCCGGACCCATGATGCAGCGCCCCACTTCCATGATGGATATACCCAATGTGCTGGACTTCTTTGACTCAGTACCTGACAGTATGAAAACATATATGATGTACCAATTTCTGAGGCGCTGTCCGAAACAGACGCTGCACTTTGTTGCGGACGTTGTCAATCCTGCCTTGAAATGTGACTTTCTGTCCCTGCTTCCGCTTGAGCTCAGTCTTAACATCGTGAAATATTTCGACGTTCAGACCATGTGCCGCGCAGCTCAGGTGTCCAAGAAATGGAGGCACATCATCAATTCCGACGAAAAGTCCTGGAAGGAGCTTTTCGATAGGGACGGATATGTTCTTCCCGAGGGCGAGTTGGATCGTGCGATCAGGGAGGGCTGGGGATGGCAATTTCCGAATGGCTGCGAGGATTTTGAGAAGGACATGAGTATGTCTCCTTTCATCAAGCCAGATCCAGAATCTTCTGTTCCTGCCTTGCAAGCCTTTGGTGAGTCTAGTGATAGGACTTTGTCAGTGAGTCGCCGGCCTAAAAGGAAAGCGTGCACCCGTGTGTCTAGCCGTAAGCTTTCGAAGCGAAAGATCTCCTCCAGTGGCACTGATCACTCCGAGTCTTCGGATTGGAGGAAAGAGGTTTCGGCTTCGGAGGGACCTTATGCGGCTGCGAATGCGGCTGCGGCGGCCGTCCCATATCCAGACATCGGCTTGCCATCACTTCGCGGTCTTCACCTCTACAAATCGCTGTATCAGCGTCACCATTCAATCCACAAGGCTTGGATGAAACCCGTTGTCAAGCCAAGACACATTGCCTTCCGCGCCCATGATCGCCACGTTGTCACTTGTCTCCAGTTCGATACGGAGAAGGTGCTTACTGGCAGCGATGATACGAACATTAACGTCTATGACACTAGGACTGGTGAGCTCAAGGCCACTCTTGAAGGCCATGAAGGTGGTGTATGGGCACTTGAGTATTATGGCAACACTTTGGTTTCTGGGTCTACCGACAGGTCGGTAAGAGTATGGGACATCGAAAAGGCTCGGTGTACTCAAATATTTCATGGCCACACCTCTACCGTGCGCTGCCTGCAGATTGTCTTACCGGTCGAGGTGGGAAAGAAGGCCGATGGCACACCTGAGATGATGCCAAAGGAACCATTGATCATTACAGGCTCTCGTGACTCGAATCTTCGTGTCTGGAAACTTCCTAAACCAGGAGACCCGGGTTATTATCAGAGCGGACCTCATGTTGATGACACAGACTGCCCATACTTTGTCCGTGTCCTCACTGGGCACCAGCACTCTGTCCGGGCGATCGCAGCGCATGGTGACACATTAGTGAGTGGAAGCTATGACTGCACCGTGCGTGTATGGAAAATATCCACAGGAGAGACTGTACATCGGCTTCAAGGCCATACTTTGAAGGTGTATAGTGTCGTTCTTGACCACAAGAGGAATCGTTGTATCAGTGGATCCATGGATAACATGGTCAAGGTGTGGTCATTGGAAACGGGCTCTATTTTGTACAATCTGGAAGGCCACACGTCCCTTGTTGGTCTGCTTGACCTCAAGTGTGATCGTCTAGTGTCGGCGGCTGCGGATTCTACGCTGAGGATCTGGGATCCTGAAACTGGGCAGTGCAGGAATATGCTGAGTGCTCACACTGGTGCAATCACTTGTTTCCAGCATGATGGCCAGAAGGTCATTTCTGGGTCAGACCGGACACTGAAGATGTGGGATGTAAAAACTGGAGATTGTGTCCGGGACCTTCTCACCGACCTCAGTGGCGTGTGGCAGGTAAAGTTCAACGACCGGAGATGCGTCGCTGCAGTGCAGCGTGACAGCTTAACATACATTGAGGTAAGTTCAGTCTATCAAGCATTCAATTGCCATCTACTAAGAAATCTTAGGTCCTTGACTTTGGCGCTTCCCGCGATGGAGTACCAAGCGAACAGTTAGGAAGACGCATCGTCGTCAATAGATGGGGTCAGGAAGTCAGTGACACTGACGAAGATTACGACCTTTCAGACGCCTGAACATACTACGTCTGTCGCCGACTGCCTACTCCACTGCTTGGGCAGATGAAGGATTTTTGTGTCCTCTGCGACAGGCAACACGAACGGCAATTTCTCACGTTATATTCCCCCTATTTCTTTTTCGCAACATATTCGAACCATGACATAACTACGATACCCCCAAATCAATGGAACTATAATTACCTTTATGAGAGTTTGCATAGCGCGGTTAGCATCCCTTGACATGCTGCATCATGACGGATAGGCGTTTTGGCATTCAAAACGGACTCACCAATCAGCCTCTTGTCTAATAACTCTTCTCTCTTACCTCCTCGATCATACTACATCCGCATGCTCGATATGCATCCTTTTGTCCTCCTGTCCGCCTCTGTTTAACACGGGCGCTTCCGTCCCCGAACTTCTACATATTCCGACTACTCCGCCTCTGTTTTATATCCGAATACTATAGACTTGATATGGCTTTATCTGCAACCGAATACGATATGATTCTTGTTTTCACAATCCAGCTATTCTATTCTTCCGTAAGCATCTTCGTGCACGTGAGAAGACACCCTTGTCGAGCATCTTTAGCCTGGAAGCGCATGGCTCCGTCGTAAACATAGTCGGAGACGAGACTATGGCTTTTCCCACCTAACCCCGCCCGCCCTGGGAAGCGCGGTGTAAGATACCGCGTTTGTTAAGGGTCCGTGGACCACGGTGCAGGCTCAGCGACATGAATCTTGTGTCGGGCTCGAGATACGAGGTCGCACATACCGTGATTATTCCACGGTCTCAGCATTGCATCTCTATGTTGAATGATAACTACTCAAGCACGTAAAGCAGTCTCAACATCCGCTAGGTAATCGCTGCAGCAACAGCGACATGAGACTAGCAGAGCCCCGTCGCGCGATCCTTCTCGCAGCTAGCGAAGCTAGCCAGTCCTTGAATATCAGAGCGCACTATCAACGAGCATTTCAGCAGCCAGAGAAGGCACCAAAACCCCTCAAGGCCCAGCTCCAGAGGACATACTCGACCCCGTCAGATCAGTTTGGCCATGGCTAGACTTCACCTCCATCATCCCATCATAGCCCGCAGCAGACAAAATAGCCCAACGAATGGGACTAATCCCCAGGTAATTTCCAGGAGTCCTGAGCACCTTCGAACTGCATGTCAAGATTTCGCCCAGAGCACCGGGACCTTCGTCTCGACCAACAGGCTGGATGATAGGGCGGAGCTCCTGTATCTTCTTCTGCGTCTGGAGCAGACGTTCCTCCGTTACTCCAGTCGCGAGTTGACTCGTCCTCGCCGCCATGATATTATCTACTTTCGACACGATGACCTGGTGCGGGATGGCGTAGTGGCGGAATAATTCGAGGATGCCTTCGTCGGAGTGCTTGATGCCGTGCTGGCCGTCGATTAGGATGAAGGTGCGGCGGAGTCTATGAGATTAGAGAGTTTATTAGCCTGTAACTCACTGTGATATATATATGTCATAAGAAGTGCAATACTTACTGCTTTCTATTCTTCAAATACTTCATAATCTCATTTCCCCATTCCGATCGACTTCCCTTTCCGTATCCCGGCATATCAAGCAACACGACCTTCGACTCGCCGCCCTTTGTCCCTCCGATACCGAATGCGTTCATCGTCTGCGTGCGCCCTGGCTTCGATGACGTCCAGCATATCTCCTGCCCCATGAGGGCGTTCAACAGAGAGCTTTTACCGACATTCGACCGCCCTAGAAATGCTACTTCGGGAGTCGTCGAGGAGAGCGGCGTCGTGCGGAACTTGCTCAGGGTCCAGAGCTTGATTGGGGAGTGGCGCGAGGGAGCGAAGAATTTGTCTGCGTAGGCGAGTTGGCTTTCATCCGGTGCTTGTGTGTCCCAGTAGTAGTTCACAGCTGTGGCGGGGATGTCTTTGAATTGTAGTTTGTTGTTGGGCTGCGGCCGCGGTTGCGGTTGCGATTGCGGATTCGGAGGTTTGCTTGTTGTATAGTTGCGACGAATGGAGAGGATCTGCTCTTGGGGAAGGCAGAGGGGCCTTAGGGAGGGAAATCGGTTCTTCATGCTGTGCTGAGGGGTCGAGTTAGACGGAAAAGGTACTGTGATTGACTTGTAGTATTTGGATGGATTTCTTCAAATCAAAGAGCTTCTCCAGAAAATGTCCCCGGATAAGAAAGTCTTCCGAGCTGCGGTTCGAAGCTCGGGGAACCTTTGCCGAGTCTCCGCTCCAGGCCGATAAGGCAGTCCGAGGGACAGCTTCATCTATCGCTCATCATCAGTCATTATTCCACCCCTTACACAGTCACTACGCTTACGTGCTGCTCTTTTCCACCAACTGTATTGATCGCCTATCCTTACTTCATACTTAGGGGTCATTCTTTGGTCTTCTATCCCCCGCAGAAAACATCCATCCAGCGAGCTAGAATCCCCCGTGCCCCGCGGACACTGCACTGCACCAAGATGATCAACGCCGTCCTCGTCTTCAACAACAACGGACAACCCCGTTTAACCAAGTTCTACACACAGATCGTGAGTCTACACTCAATCGCATCTTTCCAATCAACCCACTTACCATCCCATACTAACAATCAACCAACCAGGACACCCAAACCAAACAATCCCTAATCGCGCAAATCTACAACCTCGTCTCCCAACGCCCCGCCAGCGCCTGCAACTTCCTCCCCCTCCCACCACTTCTCTCCCGTGGCGCAAGCTCCGGCGCAGAAAACGGCCCCTCCGACGCCCCCACCCAAATCACCTACCGGAACTATGCCACCTTGTCGTTCATCATGATCTCCACGTCGACTGAGTCGCCGCTCGCGCTGATCGACCTGATCCAGGTCTTCGTGGAGGCGTTGGATCGCATGTTCGAGAACGTGTGCGAGCTTGACCTCATCTTCGGGTATGAGACCATGCATGCGGTACTGAGCGAGATGATCGTTGGCGGTGTGGTGGTGGAGACGAATATTGATAAGATTGTGTCGGCGGTGAGGGATCAGGAGGGTAATTTGGGGAAGAAGAGGGCTATTCAAGCGGCTAGTTCGGGGATTGGGAGGACGGGGTTGCCTGGGTTGGGGGCTTGGAGGTGAGGTGAGCGTGAGTTGATGGGTTGGGGTATGTTACGATTAGGTTATGATATGGGTTGCTATTTTGTTTGGATCATGTTTGGTTCGGTGGATGGCTGTTGGTGTGTTATATAGATGGACAGTGTCATGAATACCTGAGCATGAGTTTGGCGTTTCTAGTGAATGTATGTTGGGTGTTGAATTTATAGATGTCCTTTCAGCTGGATAACTATTGAGAATGTCTCGAGAACAGTACGACTAATAAGCGTGTTGCATGCAACGGACCCACTGAAGTAAAAGAGAATCCAGTTAATGGATGGATGAGCATATCAACAGAATACTAGACTACCATCATCAAAGTCTAGACTGCTATTCAAATACATGTAGCAAACATCCAACCTGATTGGCTCATCCTGCTACATCAACCCCAAGGGCTAACCCTAGATCACATGACCAAGCCACCACCCAGCCCCGGCAAACAAGATAATCCGCCCGCGGCCCACACAAGCAAACGGCGCTAATGGATTTCTTCTCAGAGCGCGAAATTAATTGAACTTCTTCTTTTCTTCTTCTCTTGACTGTCAATCCTGCACCCAACGCCGCCGCGGATCCCGTCGACAAAATGGTAAGCACATAGAATCGTCCATTTTCACGCCTCTTCTATTCAATTAGAATTGAGCCTATCGACTATACGCTGCGAAACATGTCGTGAGACGAGAATTGCTTCCGTCCCACTTCATCTCGCAACATGTCGAGAAGCGACACAAATTTCCGTTGATTCGCTTCTTCTTTTTCTTCTCCTTTTCCGCAATCTGTAAAACGATTGCGAAGGAGGAGGAGGAGAGTTGCGATCAGCGATGATTTTTGGCTGGAGGTTTACACACAAATCTGTACTTGGGGAAGGAAACTTTCCTGGGAATGGGTCTGTGTGTATCCTCCCTAGAGTTCAAGGAAGATGCAGCAAGATGGTGGAACAAGATTGCTGATCTTCTTTTCTCAATGATAGCCTGCCCAGAAGTCCGGAAAGAAGACTGCTCCCCTCCCTTACCCCCAGGGTAAGGCTGGCGCTAAGAAGGCTCCCAAGGTAGGCACTCACAACTCCAATCCCTAACTAACTATATAGAATGCTAACATGGTATGAATAGAACCCTCTCATCGAGAAGCGCCCCCGCAACTTCGGCATTGGCCAGGACATCCAGCCCAAGCGCAACCTCGGTCGCTTCGTCAAGTGGCCCGAGTATGTCCGTCTGCAGCGCCAGAAGAAGATCTTGAACCTCCGTCTCAAGGTCCCTCCTTCCATCGCTCAGTTCCAGAACACCCTGGACCGCAACACCGCTGCCCAGACCTTCAAGTTCCTCAACAAGTACCGTCCCGAGACCAAGGTCGAGAAGAAGGAGCGTCTCCACGCCGAGGCCACCGCCGTCGCTGAGGGCAAGAAGAAGGAGGATGTCTCCAAGAAGCCCTACAACGTCAAGTACGGTCTTAACCACGTTGTCGGCCTCGTCGAGAACAAGAAGGCTTCCCTTGTCCTGATTGCTCACGACGTTGACCCCATTGAGCTGGTTGTCTTCCTGCCCGCTCTTTGCCGCAAGATGGGTGTCCCTTACGCTATTGTTAAGGGTAAGGCTCGTCTTGGAACTGTTGTTCACAAGAAGGTATGTCAATCCCATTTTCCTACATACTCTGTTTTATATATTAGTAGCAGACAACTAATAAATGGTATAGACCTCCGCTGTCCTCGCTCTCACCGAGGTCCGCTCCGAGGACAAGGCCGAGTTCGCCAAGCTCCTCTCCGCCGTCAAGGAGGGCTACTCCGACAAGTACGAGGAGTCCCGCCGTCACTGGGGTGGTGGTATCATGGGCGCCAAGGCTGTTGCCCGCCAGGAGAAGAAGCGCAAGGCCGTTGAGGGTGCTATCCGTGTCTAAAAAGCTAGCTAGCCTAACCAGCGAGCTACTAACAACACCGACGGGATAAAAAAAATCTTATACCATCAACGAAACTTCTAATGACCTCTTCTTCATCCTATCCTATTTTCCTATACTCTTCATGTACACGTTGCAGATACCCATGAATGCTATTTCAGACTTCAACAACCACAGCTTCGGTTTTGTTATCTTTTTTTGTGTGTGTGAACTTTGTAGGAAGTTGTCTTGGGAGTTTGAGCATTCATGTGACGTCTGCAATATGTACATCTTAGTTGTAGAACAAGTAAGTCGTAAAAGTCTTAGATCGATAACTTGTGTGTTCAAGTGGGTAGTAAGAAATTCTTGAAAGAAAATTTGTCTTAGGCTCTGGTCTAGCCCTTTAGTCCGGCCCCACAAATTAACTGCTGATGCAGTGCAAGCCAACCATGCCCATAGAGCAAGCAAGTCATGACCCGTACAATACAGCATCACATTAAAACATGGTACAGAAAGGTTTGGTTGTCTATACATCAATCAAGTCATGTAATCACTCAAGCAAAAACAAGGTATGGCAATGGTATAGTATGATGGTATGGAGCAAAACACAAACAAGAAAAACACAAAAACAAATCAATGCAACCAGATGCCCCCCTTGAACCCAATTGTTTCCCAGTCCAGGCAAGAGAATGTCCGCGCACACCCCAATGTAATGAAAAACGCAAAAGCAATCCGAACTAGTGTGTATAGACGGTGGTAGTGGAAGAAGGATATTGACCGAAAGACCCGCCCAATGAGAAGATAAAAGAGACAATGAAGCTAACGCAGCGAAATGAGAATGAAGAACACTTCCGGGGAAGAGGTAGGAGTAGAAGGTGGAGAGTAGTCGTGTCATTCATTCATTCATCAGCGTTGAGAAGGTGGTCGTGTAAGCCCTTGTCTTGCCTGTTTCATTTTCAAGTCAGCCAATATTTCGCCAGGAACAGATCAAGGAACCAGGTTATCGTTGATCCGTACCTTCATTTGTTCGATTCTTGCCTTGAGTTGGCTGGTAACTTCTGCAGCTCTCTTCCAGCTCTCCGCTGGCTCGGCACTCCTGGCGGGTTGTTCTTCGCCAGAAGCACTGCCCGAGCCCAGTCCTGATGACCGAGTCGGACTTCCCAAGCCAGAGTAGCCGGTACCCAAGCTAGGACTGAGCTTGCGCCGACCAAGTCCTGCCTCTCTAGCGCTAAGTCCTGAGGATTCCAGGCCATTGTTCTCCTTCTCTTCACTTGGGCTAGCCGAAGCATAGGAGCGCGGCCGTGAGCTCTCGAATCGCGAGCCCATGAGACCTGCCCGTGACATCGGTGCACGGCCATCTTCTTGGTATACGGAGCCTGATTCGGACATAGGCATACCGATATTTTCTGGTAGGGTGTTAGGAGGGCTAATGGCACTAGCACGAAGAGCCCTTGCGAGCTCACGCTTCAAGCGCTCAATTTCCCGCTGCTGCTTTTGTACAGTCTGCTCTGCTGACTCCGCATCGCTTCGTGCGCGAACCAGTTGGGTTTCCTTGGCCTTGATACTCAGGACATCCCTTGTGTGGTCTTCAATTAGCTGCGCGTTCTGGTCTTGAAGCTCCATCACTTGCGAGTTCAGCTTAGTTCTCTCGGACCTCAGGTCCTCAACCATACGCATGAACCGCTCCTTCTCCGCACGTAGCTCATCCAACTCAGCTCGTTCCAGAGCCGAGATTCCGCTGAATTGAGGAGCTGCAGGTGCGGGCGCAGGCTCGCTGGGAGCTGCTGGTTTCGCAATCGGACGGCCTGCAAGTCCTCTACCCAGACCAAATTTGGGAGGTGCTGGTGCAGGCGGCTGCTCCTCCGTGGGAGGAGAGACAACCCGCCGCTGCGGAGATGCAATTCCTCCAGGGCCACCGAGCCTCTTCTTGAGACCGCCAGGAGCCGGCAGACCACCAGGTTTGGCGGGCCCTCCAAGCTTAGAAGGAACGGACCTTGCGGGCTTGGGTGACGGAGCAGCTACGGGTTCCTCGACAGGAGGCGCGGCAGCAGCCGGCCTCTTGGCTCCCAGTGCAGGCTTCTTCGCCACGACCTTCTTTCCAGGGGCAGGTTTCGGCGGTGCCACGATCGGCTTAGGTCTATCCTTTGCCTTGACCTCCGCTGTTTCGAAGAATTCCTTGATTTTGGTCTTCCTGATGTCATCGAGACCGTCCAGATAGGGGTTCATCGCCCGCTCACCCATGATCTTCATCAAGGTACCGAGAACTTCGGCTCCTCCGGCACGGTTGACTTCAGTAGATTCAGTAAGGAGTTTCGTGCCTGCCTCGGCTATCGACTTGACTTCCGGTTTCGCCGGGACATCTCTGGTTGTACGTAGGCAACGGATCAAGAACTTGAGCGTTTCCTGCTTAACTTGAGGATTCTTGTGCTTAAGGAACTCAAGAATCTCCTCCAGGCACTCTGACAAGCTAGTCGCGATGAAGACTGCGTCCAAAGCTTGACCCAGGGCATCCGCCACACTCTGCTTCTTTTCCTTCAAGCGCTCCAGCATGGGTGACATGATGGTAGGCCGATACTTGACGAATCCACTGCGAATTCCCTTGGCAAGAAGTTCGATACAGTTGGCGGCAACGGTTACAACGGCGATGTTTGCATCCTTCATGGATTTAGCCAACATACGAATAACGTCATCGAACGGTCCATCCTTGATCCGGGGAACGTTCAATACAGTATGCAGAGCGTCCAAGGCCTCTTTCCTGTCCTTCCACTTAGAAGAAGAAAGTTGCTCCTGGAAGTTACCGGGGATCTTGGAGAAAACATCAACGGGCTCGGCCAGGTCGAAAGCATCGACTTCGCCTTCATCTTCCTCTGCCGGGTATTCCTCGCCTCCTTCAAACTCATCGTCATCACCCTCTGGCGCAGCGCTGGCTGCGGCCATGGCATCTTGCTGTGCCCTCGTGAACCTCTCCTGCTTGGGCGCCGGCTCTTGCTTAACATTTTCGAACAGCTTCTCCAAATCCTGTTGTTGTACGGGCTTGAGTTCGTTCCAGAAAAGCGGTTTGATGGCTTCCTTCAGCCAGCGGTAAAGTTCCACAGTGAGGTTTTGCGCTTCCGCACGGACGTTCTTGTCAGCATGGCCGAAAACCTTTGGCAAGGCTTTCAACACAGGCTTGGGGTCAACAATCTTGCAACCAAAGTTGTGATAGATTGCTCTCAGTCCGGCCAGCGCAGCGGCAATAACCTTGGGAACTTTGTGTGACAGAGCGGGGAGCATTTCTTCGATGACGGGGTCCGATTTATCCAGCTCAACACATAATAACAGGGCTTCGATCGCATTCGTTTTGGCAGCGGGTCGCGTGGATGGGAGACCCTTTTCACATATCGGGAAGACGGTGGTTGCTCGGGTCCTTCATCACACACGTTAGCCATCAACCACCATAAATTAGTCACACAGTATCAATGTTCCATGACACATACCTTGTACAAGCCTGAACGCCACCAAATTTTAAGAATGCGCAATAAGATCCAAGACCTTCTTGTTGAGCCGCAACATTGGAGTCTGCCACAGCCCCTTTCCACAAGCCGGGATCTTGTATGAATGGCGTGAAAACGGGATCCGACTCATCAGGCGACTTCTCGAATTGTTGTTTCGCATCCTCATATCCATTCTTGCGGGCTTTCCAGTTCTAATCCGAGAGCATAGACATGTCAGTATTCAGAGATATAACAACAACCCCGCGAGCCCGAAACATGGGGGAAACGGGAGCAAAACAGCGACAAACTAACCTTGTGCGAGAACCGATCCGTCAATGGCAAGGAAGAGAAATCCTCCTCCTCGGCCATATTGAATATCTAAAAATAAGTCTGTAAAATGGCAATCAGTTAGCATCAAACTCCGTTTTGGTTAATTCGCAAGCGTGCAGTCCAATCACTGAAGTGGCTTATAACTTGAACCCCAAATAGCGACGGACCCTTATCGCTAACAACTTGAATAAAGCGCACACACACACAAACACGCACACACACCTTGGGGTTGATTCGTAGTAGCGTATATTCCGATCGCAGATCTCGTGCACGGGCGGCGGCGGCGGCGGAGAGTTGACTGACAGAAAGGTTGGTTCTGATTGAGAGGGGCTTTTTGCTTCGGGTTAGGTTCGCCGGATGAATAAAGTCACTAGTTTTCGTGAAAGTATGGAGTGTCGAAAAAAAGGGGGGGTGGAGGAGGATCGCGACGTCAGGAGAGGGGGGAAAGAAAGAAGAAAAAGGTTTAATGGAGGCGGAAGTGGGGGGAGAAACTGATGAAGTCAACAAGACAGTTGAGAGAGGAGAGAGAAAAGGGAAGCTGGAAAGTAAACAACGGATCAAGAGTCGCTGGGGTGACTTTCGCGACCCAATGGAAAAGGCTTGGCTTGGCGGCGAACCAACTTTCGAGAACTGACTGCCCGTTCAGGTACCAATTTGGGAGGAAATTCTATAGTAATTGGGTGGATATGTAGTAGTAGATATATGGAAGATAATATATATATTATGTATGTTTTGAGTTTGGTGAATGCTGGTTCTTTCCATGATGTGGTTTTGGTTGTTTCACTGTTCGTGGAGGTTGTCCCCTGTGATGTAGGTAGGAGTACATGGGAGTACATCTGCCGGCATATATTTACTGTGTGAAGGTGAGGTTACTTTATGTCGTTTTGACAGACATGTTCCGAAGAACAGTATATAATACATGCGTAATTACTGATAGTACCTTATAGAGTAATAGTAGTTTATCATTCAAAATATTGTATATTCGAGTCTATACTCAACCCCGCAAGTAAGATGATAGTCACGTGATTGTTCTTCAGAACAGTATCTGCATTTCACCTGGATTATTCCGTATATATCATAGGATAAAATGTCATGGCCTATTTATTTCATGTTTTTATCAATTTGCCTGCATGTATGTTGCATGAAGTAGTCTAGACTAATTGAGGATGTCGCTGTATACCGTGCGTGGGAACTACCGGACATCGCACTTAGAAATACTACTGTGTAATCCCAAATAGATAATTGCAGTAGATGTATACTATGCACAAAGGGTAATAGTGCCTTGCTACACTGGATTGCACATTTGATATAAGCCCTCAGACCCTGGTGATATCGCAGAAAAGGTGCTCAACCAAACCAGCTACACAACTACACACAACCAACCAACCCAACAGCCAATCCAAGCCAAAAGCACAATATGCCATGAAGAAGTAAATAGCTAGTAATATACAGACACACAATGTTTACATACAACATATTCGAACAGATAAGAGATAAAAGGAAACCAACCCCACAACAACCAGACCAACCCATCCATCTATCTAGCCTCTCATCTCTACCCTCCTCATTCTCCAATCCTCAATCAAACCCACTCACTCAATCAAAACACAACCTAAACCTCAAATCCCCCAGTCCTCTCAAGCACCAACCTCCTAATCCTCCCAACATGCTCCCCACCCTTCCCCTCACTCTCAGACACACCAGCCTCGGCCCTCCTCGCCTCTCTACGCTCCCACTTAGCAGCCCTCTTAGCCGCACGCTCAGCATCCCTCTCCTCACGAGTCAAAACTGCGGGTCTATCCTCAATGGCAGATCCAAACGGCGCAATGATTCTCTCCACAACGTGGCGCACATTCCGGCTCTTCGGGTAGCCGGACGAGAACTCAATGACGTCGCCCTCGCGCAGCGAGTTCCGCGGGTCCGACACCAGGTAGTTCGTTATCTTGGGGTAGGGCTTCTGGATGTGTGCGTCCCAGATGGTGTGGCGGTGGCTGACGCGGACGGTGCGGTCCATGCGGCCGACGGAGACGACGGTGCCGGTCTTGGTCTTGTAGGGGTAGCTGCGGAGGGAGGGGGGAACGGCGGTGGTGGTAGTAGTAGTGGAAGAAGATAGGTCGGCTTCTTGTTGTTGTGGTTGTTGTTGCTGTTGCTCGTTGAGTCGGGGGACGGTGGTCGTGAGGGAGCGCAGGGTGGTCTGGTATAGAGAGGGCGCTGTTGTGGAGGAAGTGGTGGTGGTGGAGCGCATCATGGAGGAGCGCAGGGGCTGAAGAGCCCGGAGGAAATTGGCGGGACGCATTGTGGTGGTGTGTATGAAGGACCGAATGCTCCTTTTGTTGTAGAGATGGTGCTGGGGAGGAAGCACGGCCAGGTCAATCCGCTTGGACGGGAGTTTTTGTAGACGTTGCGGCGGTGCCGGGCACGGGGTACGACAGGAATTATCGGCCTTCGGGATACTCCGAGAAAAGTTGAGAGTCTATCCGCTCAGCGAGATAGCAATTAATTGTCGATTGACCCTGTTGAGCACGATGGGGCTTGCTGCGAGGCTTGCTGTCCAGGCCGGAGGAGCATCGCGGCCGCGGACGAGTTCGCCGAGAATTTCTGAAATCTCGGGCATGTTTGCATGTTTTGCATAACTCTTCTCTACGCATCCTCCGCAGGGTGTCTACACACATGCAAACCTCCTTAGCACCACAACTAAATGAATAATAATCATTAATGAATGCAATATTTGGTGTGTAACTATGTGTTTATATGTAACATGAAATGAACCGCCGACTATTTTATGCCACTGAAATCCTAATAACACCGACGCCCAACGCATATTGTAGAGTAGAGAGGGACCAATGGCCGAGGGATCGCGATATGCTCCCATGTACACTGGAAAAACCAAACGCTCCGATGTCTGTTGCCCAACCATACCCTGGAATTAAGGCCAGAACACAGTGTTCACTCTTGTACTATTCCATACGCGAAACCGAGATGTAAAACTGTAGGAAGAAGCCCTTCGCCACGCCTTGTGCTCATATACCAGTAAAATAGACGTCTTAAATCAATCATGCACGCATCGCCATATTCAATGGATCCTCGGCCGTAAACAATCATACAAAGCGGAGGCACCAAGCTCACTGTGCCACTTGCTCCTGGTCCGGGGTATCTACACCGTTAGAAGGTTCCCCGTTCTCGGAGTTGTTGTCGCTGAAAGAAGCCTTCTTAGCATGGAACTTCTCCGCTGAATGCTCCGAGATGCGAGTCAGTTCGGTCACGAAGGACTGGCCCCAGAATGCACTAGAAACATAGTCAGTGTCAAAGATCCTCGCCATCTCAGATATGATCGAACCTTGTATATTTATTAACATATTTGTCGAGCTTGGAGAAGTTGAGGGCTCTCTGCTCGTCGCTCATGGTTACCGCTTCCTGATAAGCACCCGCCAGCTCTTCGGTGTTCCACGGGTTGATAATGATACTGCCGTTCAGGCTCTGAGCGGCACCCGCGAACTCGGAAAGCACCAAGACACCATGACGCTTCTTCTGCGTGGCGATGTACTCATAGGCCACGAGGTTCATTCCGTCGCGGGTCGACGAAACAATGCAGGCGTCGGAAACCGCGTACAGAGCAATTAGCTCGTCAAAATTGACCGACTTGTGCAGGAAATGGATAGGCATAAATTCAACCGTGCCTGATCATCCGTCAGCTATAGGGTGTCGCCCATAGGCAGCGCGATACGTACCAAATTTGCCGTTGATCCGGCCCACCAGCTCATTCACAACAGCCCTCAAGTTCTGGTATTCTTCCACATCTTGTCGGCTAGGAACAGCAACCTGAACCAGGACAACCTTGCCCACCCACTCCGGATGATCGCTGAGGAACACCTCGAGGGCATGCAATTTTTGGGGAACACCCTTGATGTAATCCAGGCGGTCGACGCCCACCATGAGCTTCACGCCCTGGAATTTTTGTTCCAGCATCGCAATGCGTTTCTGGACCTTCTCCTTCTTCAACCCCTCTTCAAACTTCTCCGGGTCGATGCCAATAGGGAAGGCACCGCAAGCAATGATCTTGCCCTGGAACTCAATCCCATTAGGTGTAGTCGTTAAGCCCCTGGGTATCCATGATATTAGCACCTCCATTGCTTTTGAAGAGGATGTAGTCAATCCAATACTTACAAGAGTCGCGAGCAAGCACTCAAGAAGTGCCTAGTGTAGTCGTAGGTATGGAACCCGATCAGGTCGCAATGCAGAACACCGAGCAACAACTCGTTCCGCACTGGGAGGATTCTGTAGATTTCGCTGCTAGGGAAGGGCGTGTGGAGGAAGAAGCCAATTTTGACATTTTCCTTGCTCTGGCCGATCTCCTCGCGCAGCATCTCGGGAAGGAGCATCAAGTGGTAATCATGCACCCAAATCAAGTCGCCATCTTGAACTTCCTTCGCAACCGCTTTGGCAAAGAGGCGGTTGGCCTCCTTGTATGCCTCCCAGGCGGACTCGTCAAAGGTAATCTCACCGGGATGGTAATGGAAGAGGGGCCAGAGAATAGAGTCTGTGGGCAGTGGGCATCTGTCAGCAAGCAAGCGCCTTCAGCCGGGATCAATGAGGGAGCAACCATCACAGATCCTCGGTATGATAAGGAGATTGATAATACTAACTAGAGAAGCCATTGTAGTGACGATCTGCCAGCTCATCATCAATGAACACTGGCACGGCGTTATACTCCTGCTTCAGGCGTTGCTTCACGACGGGAATCTCCTCCTCCGGGACCTCTAAACCGGGCCAGCCGTACCATTGGAAAGTCGTGGACTTGGACAGGCCACTCAATCCGCTGACCAGGCCACCGGAGGACATGGAGAAGTCATAGCGACCATCATCCGATCGCTTGATGGTGATTGGAAGCCGATTGGAGACGAGGAGCAACCGAGCCTCACTTTGGAAGGTGGGGTTCTCGAGGGAAGGCATGCTGTCGGAATTGGCGGGGCACCGACGCAGATAGTCAGATGTAAGTATGTACAAATGTACTAGTTAGACCGAGTAAGCGACCAATGAGGGTCTGAATTGAAGACAAAGGCAAGAGACTGGCTTATCAACGAAGACGCCAGGGAAGAGGAATAAGAGTAGACGGAGGCGGGGCTCTGGGGTCGTAAGCTGCAGAGACGGTATTTATCGGATTATAATTATTGAGTCTTGTTGGTCTTCAGTGAAGAACCGAAGAACCAGGAAGAAGGAAAAAGCCGGGTTGGTTGTCAGTCTTGGACCACTGTTCACCAATTGAATGAAGCAGAGTGAGCCCAGGCACCGAGCAAGAAAGCTTAGGGATAACAAAGAGGGATCGAGTGAAGGTTAAGTTAGGAGTCAAGAAAAAGAAGAGGAAGAAAAGGAAGGTCACGGATGGCGTGGTGCTTTTTGGTGCTTGGTGCTTCCTGATGCTGGGAAGCAGCTTAAAGGCGGCGGGGAAGAATTGAGGGAGTGACCTCACTTCAGAGACCGGCGCGCGGACCAAGTAACCCAGGTTTGGGCCGAAGAAGAACCAAGAGCAGTAGTGCCGGGAGTCCACCTAGAGCTCCTCACTAGCAAGTTCATCGACAGGGAAAAAGCAGTGAGAAGGAAGACGGAGTGGGCCAGCGAGCAAGCAGAGTCAGTTTGTTATTCCGGAATGTCGCAAGTTGTAGGTTGGAAAATGATTATCGATCACAGCACACACCCTGACAGGCTGCTTGTAACTCCCTTCTTTTTTATTTTTGTCTCCTTTGAAATATTATTTTTTTTGAGGGACTCTCCTTCACAGCCTATCGCTTACACAGGAAAGAGATGACGAGAAGTGGGGGAAGAAAAAAAAAAAGAGGTGTGGTGGAAAGATGAGTTGGGGAAAGAATATTGGGGGGAGGGAAACAAGGGGACAAGAGTAGTAGTTCCGACGAAGTGGGCGATGAAGTCAGAGATGACCAGCGGTCGCAATGGATGCGGGAATCTGGCCAGCCACTCACACTCGCCCTTGGCTTTGGATGATGCCAACACTTCCAGTTTCCCCTCAACGAGGGAAATCTATTATGAGTTACTTACTGAGATACCTACTTCCTCATTTCAGGTCCCACGGCTGCTTGGGGTTCATGTAACTTGATTCGTCTACCCAATCCAAATGGCCTGATGACGGTTCAACATTGTAATGTCACCCCAGTAGTACTAAAGGCTACTGTCTCTGATTCTGGTCAGTAGTATAGAATCCAACCTGACTACTTACTCACTCTCAGTAACATTCTGGGTGGCGTGGGGAGAAAAGCAAGTCATCAGCATACTTTAGATGAATGTTGATCCCCGCAAAGGTACGAACAAACACGAGCGTTGCAGGATTTCAGCACATACACTCTCTCCCTTCTTGTTAACTTTTCTTCCCTTCTTGCTGCCCGAGAGGCGCTTTTAGTCGGGTGGTGAAATCAATACCCCGCTGTTATGGACGGGTCTGGACTCTCCATACTATTTTATCCCATCATTAATGGATTCATTGACTCTGTATATCTTAATGCTTCTGAAACTCGCCACGTCTTATGGTAAAAGCCACATTCCTTAGTATAGACAAAAGGACTGACTGAATACTGTCTGGTGCCTCTTGCAGGTGAGGTAACTGCTATGCAGTTCAGTTGGCCATTTTACCTAATAGCATTCCATGGCACACTCGGTGCATAGACTTACAAAAATCGTATGTTTGACTTGATTCGAGAGGGGACTTCTTTGTCAGATAAGATCAGTGCGCAGGATGCAAGTCAGTCAGTCAGTCTTGGTAGCTCAAGTTCTAATGTGGGGACATAACCAGAGAACATTTTCCACCCATTATCTCTCTCTACCTGGTACTCGGATCTCGCTGCTCCTAAGGTTAACTGGACGATAAGAGTCTCGATAGTCATAATGAAGTCGGTCTCAACCAATCACTACTAGTAACAGAGGGTCCATTATTACTGCATGGGAACTATATGGCATCATATCTAGCATATCTATGTTTCTTAGTTGCTTCTATCTTGGATAATCTGAGACAGCTGTTTTCAATTCTCTTACTACATTCGGTGTCATTCTTGTTGTGTGGTAAGACTGATGCGATGAAATCAGACCGCTAGTTGACAAGGTTATTAACGCCGAAGGAAGGGGGAGCGAATTTGCTAAAAGCTTCACTAGTACTACAATAATGATGTGACGATCTATGTTTTTCTCGTTGATGAGCACGGTATGTCTATACTGGGTAGCATTGGAAGCATGTAAGGGATGATGGTTGTGAATTGACAGGAATAACATCATAGTATGTCTATGATTAGGTGAATATGCACGCACTGCATGGCGGTCACAGGCATCTTCTTGCATCGGTGAGCGGCTAGCATCGCATCCCTAATAACATATGCCATATAATCCCGAAACAAAGATCTACTAATATATCTACTATGATGATAACTCAACAACCCAGTCCTTCTCATAATCCTTCAAAGCGCAGATCGTCCAGTTTCTAGAACCCATCGCCCATCAACATCTCGGCTTACCCGGCCTTCTTCCTCTAATTTCTTCAGAACAAGCAACACTCCATTAGAAGCAGGCAGATGAAGGCTTTCTGGCACATCTTTGTAAATCACCTTGACTAGTTCCAGTGGCGTCCAAGACCGTTTACGCTCCGGAGATGCTTCCCCATCTGCGACATCGAGGTGATTATATCGGAGAACACGAACCACTTCATCCTCTCGCTGTTGGCGGTGCTTGATGTACTCTGTGATCTTTGCTGTCGCATTCTCGATAACAGCTCCGTGGCCCGGATAGCCGCGACCCGAAACCCGGTTCTGCATTCGCTTTAGGCTGCATATATAGGACGAAAGGTCCTCAAAGACACTCGTGCCATGGCCCAAGACATCTGACAAGCGCAGTTAGCCATGAGGCAGGAAGTAGAGAATGCCATGATACTCACGATCACCCGTAAAGACAGAGTCTTCTTCTTCAAGGACAAACATCATATGGTCAACCGTATGACCCGGGGTATGGTATGCTCGTAGCGTTGCACCTTCAACACTGAAGATCTGACCGTCTTCAATGCTCTCTTGGCCGAGGTCTGGATCATTTTTGTAGATGATAGCGTCCGGACATAATGCTAAGAGGTCAGGAACGCCTTTAACATGGTCTGGATGCCAATGCGTAAGGAGTGCCTGATGCACAGTTGCATTCTCTTCTGCCAAAAGAGTCTTGAGCCGGGCTGCCCAGGAGGGTTCACCCTGACCGGTGTCAATGAGGATGCGTTGACGACCTCGCCCGATTAGATACGTATTCGTGCCTGTTGGAATTTCGGTTAGGATGACACGCCTGCACCGCTAAAAGTGTGTGAGAGAGAGAACAAACCTTGCAGAGTGAACTAGAAGAAAGGTATATCAGTTTCTATGTCCATCAAGACCGGTGTGTTATCTCAACATTAACTCACCTTGCCGGGATTGCCCCCCAATATCCGTACGACCGAGGCGCTGAGCCTCTCCACCTCCGCCAGAGAGACTAGCTGGGTAGCCATGTCTCCAGCATATACCACACTTCAGTGCGATTGATCTGCGACTTGCCAGACACCAACTCGCATTAGCCATCTGCACTGCGTCGGATTCTTTGGTTGGGTCCGAGAGCACGCATTGACTCTAGAGGTTGCGCAGAACATAAGCAACATACTTACAAGTATCTTTCCCTACCACAGAGACAACCGAGCAATCACTTGAGGTATGTACTATCGTCGGTCTATATCGCAGTCTTCTATATAGGACTAATACTCAGCAGGACGATCAGAGTAAGAATAGGAATGAATCATCAGACTCACGAGCAATCAGGCTAGTGGGTCAGCTGTACTCAGTCACGTGGGGATTCCAGAGATGAAAGAGGCCGACAATGATATTCTTTCAATTTTGGATGCAGCTGAGAGATTGTGAGTAAAGAGGAGCAGATACTATGAGTCTACTACATCTGAACACTCCTTATCATGATGGATCGGCTATACTATCAGAGTCACGTTTCCGAGGCGGGGTGAACAGCCGTGTAGGCCTCGGTTGAGGAGGGAACTTAGTTATGTCAGCACCAATGAAGTCAGGCCTAATTGCAGCAAGTCGCAAAATCGGGCAAATTGTAACATATGTATGTCCGAATACGCCATTGGGGGTGTAAGTGACCGTTCTGCTCACCGGGAGTGCTACAGAAAACTGATTACAACGTCTACGGGCAAGATCCATCTTGGAACAGAAGGAAATGTGGTATGCACGCAAGCCCTAACATACAGTGTATGATATAAAACAAAAACAAAGATATATCCATGTAGTCCACCGGAAAATCACAGGGGTACAAAAGAAAACAGGCCCAGAGCGGCAACAGAAACAAATCGTTAAATTTTTCGAAAAACGACGCCGGATATTCCCATCATAGAGGTACCATAGGCAGCCGCTTTCGCTTCCAATGCAGTTGTTTGGCATCAGAGCAGACTGCCATGGCGCGAGGGTAGGATAACCAAACCCCGCAAGCAGATCTTTCAGGTATCATATCTTTTCGCAACAAACACAAAAACAGCGATCATAATATACAGACGGGCCTATGAGGCCCATGTCATGCATGTTGGCAATCGCCATTTGATTTAGTTACCAGCCTTGCGGGCCATGGTGTTGAGGGCGGAACCATCGCGGAACCACTCGATCTGGGACTCGTTGAAGGTGTGGCTGAGCTTGACGTCGAAGGAGGCACCTTCCTTGGGGTGGACACGCAGAGTGACGGGCTTGCCAACCTCGAGCTCAGTGCAGAGGAGGTCGACCTTGTCCTCGGGCTTGATCTTGTCGTAGTCGGCGGGGTCGGAGAAGGTAAGAGGAAGCATACCCTGCTTCTTCAGGTTGGTCTCGTGCTAAAGGAAAATGTTAGTTCGCGTCCCGGTGGTTTTGATAGTAAAGACTGGATAGCACTTACGATACGAGCGAAGGAGCGGGTGATGATGGCAAGACCACCAAGGTGGCGGGGCTCCAGAGCGGCGTGCTCACGGGAAGAACCCTCACCGTAGTTCCAGTCACCGATGACAACCCACTTGATGCCACGGGCCTTGTAGTCACGGGCAGTGGCGGGGACAGCATCGTACTCGCCGGTGAAGGCGTTCTTGACCTTGTTGGCCTCACCGTTCTCGGCGTTGATGGCACCGATCAGCATGTTGTTGGAGATGTTGTCAAGGTGACCACGGTACTTCAACCACGGGCCAGCCATGGAGATGTGATCGGTGGTAGTCTTGCCCTGGCACTTGATCAGGATAGGGATGTCAGTGGCATCCTTGCCATCCCACTTCTCGAAACCAGCAAGGATCTGGAGACGGTCACTGGAAGGAGAGACAGCGACGTTGACGCCGTCGCGGTTGGTGGGAGGAGCCTGGTAGGTGTCACGGCCGGGGTCGTAGCCCTGAGCAGGGAGACCCTCACCGGTGGGAGGCTTGAGCAAGAACTCCTTGCCGTCCTTGTCCTTCAGCTTGTCGGTGAGAGGGTTGAACTTGAGGGTACCGGCAACGGTCATGGCGACGACAAGGTCGGGAGAGGCGACGAAAGCGTGGGTGGCGGGGTTGGCATCGTTACGACCGGTGAAGTTACGGTTGTAGGAGGAGATGATAGAGTTGGGCTCACCCTTCTTGACGTCCTTACGATCCCACTGTCCAATGCAAGGACCGCAGGCGTTGGCAAGGATGACACCACCGTACTCCTCGAGGGTCTTGAGCTGACCATCGCGCTCAATGGTAGCGCGGATCTGCTCGGAACCGGGGGTGACGGTGAAGAGAGACTTGGACTTGAGACCGTGGTCAAGGGCGTCCTGAGCAATGGAGGCGGCACGGGACATGTCCTCGTAGGAGGAGTTGGTGCAAGAGCCGATAAGACCGACCTTCAGCTCCTCGGGCCACTTGTTGGCATCAACGGCCTCCTTGAACTTGGAGATGGGGGTGGCCAAGTCAGGAGTGAAGGGACCGTTAACGTGGGGCTCGAGCTCAGACAGGTTGATCTCGATCAGCTGGTCGTACTCCGCACCCTCATCCTCGCGGAGCTCCTTGGCGTACTCGCGGGAGAAGTTACCAATGTGCTGACGCTTGGTGGCCTTCAGGTAGTCGTACATGCGGTCGTTGAAGGGGAACATGGAGGTGGTGGCACCAATCTCAGCACCCATGTTACAGATGGTGGCCATACCAGTGCAGGACAGGGAGTTGACACCAGGTCCGTGGTACTCGATGATAGCGCCAGTACCACCCTTGACGGTGAGGAGACCAGCAACCTTGAGGATGATATCTAAATTTTACTGTTAACGCTCGTCCGATTGTGCAAGACAGATCAGAAATCAACTTACCCTTAGGAGTAGTCCAGCCAGACATCTGGCCGGTGAGCTTAACACCGATGACCTTAGGGGCCTTCAGCTCCCAAGGGAGACCGGCCATGACGTCGACGGCATCAGCACCACCAACACCAATGGCAGCAGTGGCGAGACCACCAGCGTTAGGGGTGTGAGAGTCGGTACCGATCATCAGACCACCGGGGAAAGCGTAGTTCTCCAGAACGATCTGGTGGATGATACCGGAACCGGGCTTCCAGAAACCGATGTTGTACTTGGCAGTAGCGGAGGCAAGGAAGTCGTAGACTTCCTTGTTGATGTCGTTGGCACGAGCAAGATCCTTGTCGCCACCGACCTGGGCCTCAATCAAGTGGTCACAGTGGACGGTAGTGGGAGTAGCGACGGAGGGCATGCCAGCGGACATGAACTGGAGGATAGCCATCTGGGCAGTGGCATCCTGGCAAGCGACACGGTCGGGGCGAAGCTTGAGGTAGGAGCTGCCACGCTCAATCTCCTGTCCGTGGGGGTCGTCAAGGTGAGAGTACAGAACCTTCTCGGCGTATGTGAGAGGACGGCTCAGACGACGACGAACGATGTCGAGGTTCTCGGACATCTTCCTATAGAAGTGGTAGTCATGTTAGCTTACAGCTCATTGACCTGAGAAGACGCAATTGAGAGGTCGCGCCCGATTCTCCAGACAATCAAGAGTGCTATCATACTTGTAGTTGATGTAGTTACCCTACACAGGCATTGTTAGCGGATCATATTCCCAAATCTGGCGCCCGCGCTACCCGAAGCCAGCCGAGACGTAATGGAAAGTTTCACTCACCTTCTCCAGGTTGGACATCTCGACCTTCTTGTCGAGGGGAGAGTCGGTGACGGTGGCCATACCCCGAGCCCCGAGCATCTGCACATTTTATTAGTATTCCTGTTCACCGAACCATCGCACTCCCGCTGTAATTTGGTGATGCGAGCTTGAACTGGATTGCGGGTAAACGCTTACAAGGCGGGACTTAGGGGCCTAGAGAGCAGACCTGGTTAGTTTCCATTGAGCTACAAAGACGTCCAGCTAGATGCATTTCATTCCTGAACAGAATGTCATGACTTCTTCGCCAGACGGGGGACAAACGTGTCAGGAATGGACTTACCAGCGCACCCATGCGCGCAAGCCTTGTGGTAATCATGGTGGAAGCTCTCTATGCGAGGTGGGCAGGGCCGCAACACAGGAGAGCCAATCCAAACAACAGCAAAAGCTAGCTTCGACGGGAGGAAGCAGCAAAAGATGGAGTGGAGTGGGAAAGGAAGAGGAAAGGAAAGGGATAAAGGAAGAAAGGGAAAATGGAGTAGATAAAAAGGAAGCTTGAGTGGGAAAGAATTCTTGTTTCCACCACCGAGAGCGATTTACTGAACCGGAGAAGAGGACCCGTAACCGCTCCTGACAGTACCGACCTTTACGCAAGCGTTGCATGCGACCGGAGAGAAGGAAGGTGGCTGGACCATCCGTGGGACCCCTTTCTTACCGTATGGATACGGATACACCTGTAATTTCCGTTTGGCCTGCAGACCTCGCTCCCTCCTTTCTGACCACTCCGTAAATGAAAAAAACTAAGAAGGACCCATAATGGCTTTACCCGGTCAACGTAAGGTTGCCTTTGGATTCGAAAAGGCCTCACTGTCAGTGGTTTTGCTCCTTTCAGCTGACCCTCAAAAAGCATAGTTTGATCTACTGGGTATTATTATCTCCCCCATGCATTCTTCCCCCATGGACTGCCACGAACTAGTGTCTTACCTAGGTAAAACCTAACTTCACTACTGCTGTGTTCATACCTTGTAATTCCGACCAGCCTGTGCGGCGGCGTGCACAGGGCATGTGAGGCACATAGTCCAATCATGTGCCCTGTATTACATCCATTCATCCTGGGGGAACATCATCGACGTCACTCACTTCTACTACATCCTAGCTTAAAGCTTCATCAAGACTTGCAAACATAGATCAAAAAAATCATTTGGAAATTCTACATTCATGAAAATGAAATAATATGACAGATTCTACGCGCCCAACCTCGTCAGTAATGCTAGACCGCTTGAATGAGTTGGGTTGCTTAGGAGACATGGTGGCAGTTAGCGTATTATTTCACCTGGATCGCAACTGGACGAGATGCTTTCCGGAGCAACGTGCCGGAACATGGCAACGTCATAAATTACGAGACACCGGGGAAATGGCCGTACGGAAGCGACCAAAAGCGCTGACAGAGCCGAGTCAGAGCCGAGGCCTACCGATGGGAATCCCGCGGCCCGCCGCCAAGACCCAGCTGATTTTGACCAATAATGAGCAACATGTTTCAGGAAATACTTCTTTCGCACACAAAGGCGGAATTTTGGTGATAAGCGACCCGCTCTTGCACCGCCTAAAGTCTTAGTTTCATTCCGTATATCGGTGGAAAAACACTTTTGCGACAGCTCACTAGCAAATCCATCAGGCAGTTCTTTTTTTGGGCCGCAGTCTATCAAAATGGGAGCTGTTAGGAAAATTAAGACGAAGCGCAGGACCAGGTATGTAGGCTAATTCCTGAATGATCACTATCATGAGGGTTCAAGTTGGAAGGGCTGCGTAAAGCTGAATAGACTGCTAATGATCTGATTAAATTGATAGAGATTATGATCAGGTCCGGGCTGATATCGCGTCCGCGAGACACCTCGAACTATACAAAGCTACGAAAGACGAAGAGGATCTTCCCGGCCTAGGAAAGCATTATTGCGTCGAGTGCTCCAAATGGTTTGAGAGCGAGCATAATATGGCCGCCCATACGAAGGGCAAGAACCACAAAAGAAGGTGTGTGGCCAACATATCTACGATGTCGCAGCCTCGGGCGCAAATACTTTTTTGACACATAAATGCTGACCTATGCGCCTGTTATTAGACTCCGCATCTTGCGCGAAGAGGCACACACACAGAAGGCTGCTGAGGCTGCTGTCGGCTTGGGTACAGACAATGGTGTGAGGTCGCAAGAGACCACCGAGATGGTCCTTATGGAGGATTAGATTCTCGCCATGAAGTGAAATTGCCTATCGCAGTGCTTTCTCGGCTGTCACTGCGATGCAGGATAGCTCCAAGAGCATCGGCAAGAGCTCTGCTGGCAACATATCTACTCTCAATGGGCTTGAAAAAAATTTTCGCGCATCTACGCCGTTTTGACGTCGTTGTTTCACGGACGATATTACTGGCTGCATGTCGACGAAAGAATCACCCAATCAGCGATGGGCCAAAATCGCTGGACAACACGTGAAACCACATGCGCCGAAAACCGCCAGTGGGGGTGGAAAGTTCCCGGATACGCCGGTTTCGTTCTGCGGTAAAACCAACAAAACTGCCGTTTCTCGGAGCCCCCATCTAGCTTGGCCCCACTTTATCAGACACGGCTCCTTTAGGACGAATTTAATTTACGAGCTGCAATAATACACATCAATATTGAGATGCGCGTATCCTTGCGGAGAACTCCGTACGTAGTTTGTAGATGCTTGGGCATTGTTGCATTGTACGTTTATGGATTTTGTAAATACTTCATCAGCCACTCGTATGTTGCCCACTTGGAATGGATCGTTAGCAATGGGTTGCAATATTCCAAACCCGGGTTGACATACCTGAACAGCATTGACTATGAAGGCTCTCACACTACAGACTCCTAGGCCGCGATAAAAGGCTTTGAGTCCTTCATTGAGATACGCTTCTTTGGCAATCTGGATGGCACTTGCGGTATATGGCTTGGCTGAAGGCTGCATCAAGGGGCGATGTTCAGGGGACAATTCAATCGTTCTCGCCTGCAGTCTAGTCTTGATCACATCTAGTGGGAAGACAGATGCCCAGGTAACAATCCCAGCAATTCCACCGCATAATAAGACTTTAGTAGCAGTCATGGTCGCATCATCGTCATTAGAGGCCGTAAGCCGCTTGCAGTATTCATAAGACCAAAAGCTGCAAAGAAGGATGTATGTCAATATTCTGTGAAGAGCCGCAATGAAATCGCGGGGGAAGATCCGGGGAAAGGATTCACATACTAAAACCCATAGCCAATTGCGTCTCTCGCACAAGTGACCCCTCCTCCGAAATAAAGGCCCGTCCAGCCGCGTGTTCGGACAATGTCTTTCGCAACCGTCCATGACGACACCCCGGGGCGTGAGTCAAGCTGGGCCCTACATTTGATGAACTCCGTCGGAGATGACACAGTCCAGCTGGCCACCCCACCTGCAGCACCGGCAAGCCAGATCTTGCTTAAGGAGACACCTTGTGGGTTTGTAGGGTCAATGATTGAACTATCCAGGAACTTCAGTGATCGGTTATAAGCCACAAAGAGTAGTGCATTGAGGGCCCCATATCCGAGGATTGGGGCAGCGGCGCCTGATGAAACGGTTAATACTAGACGCGTAATTTACATGATCGGAATATTTGCAAACCTCGAACCAGGGAAGTAGCGCTATCAAAGCGACTCAAATGCTGTGGTGTGGTTGATGCGGCGATATCTGGAGTGCGTCCTGCCTGCAACCGCACTTTGATGACATCGAGGGGATTGCCGATGATGATTCCAATGGCACCGCTAAGGTAGCCAGCCCAGAAATCGGAAGACATGGGCCGAGGGGCCAGTGCTGAATGAACGATTCAGCAGCAAATGGTGATAATGAGCATTGTGACTACGGTAGGAACAACCTGGTTATTATCATTCGACGGGCTGAGGTTCCATTGACTAAACGGTCCCACCTTGAGAAGGCGAACCGGACGCTATACTGAAAGGGCTATAGTAGAAACTTTCCATCCGTCCTACTCTTGTTTGCAAGTCCAATAGCATTGTGCTTTTTTGATGCTGAGCAGACTGCATTTTCAAGTGCTGTAGACAGAAAACAGTGCTGTCTTGAGATGAGTGCTACGTACTACTAGTGCGGAAAAAGAAATGTGTCTGTCATGCAGTAGGGCTGCATAGGTTCATGCCAAGACTATATATATTTATGCAGATCATGCAGCATCATCTGATGTGAATGCTATCTGGACTAAACTCTTGAAGTGGCCAATCTCCCTGGCAGTAGCACTAGTAATATGTCCTTTATATACTCAAGTGTATTTAGTCGAGCTACTTTTCTGTAGAGAATGCTTGAAGTTTTCATTTTCTTGGATGCCTCATTCGAGTGGCGCTTCCCTAACCGGACGTTGCGTTCAAGGCCATGGCACGTACGTGTGCTATTGAACAAGCCGGAATCCGGATATAGTGTCATCTAAGAATTACTCAAGTACTATATAATATATTTCATCAAAGGACTTGGCTCAAAGTGGATTTGCCTAGCGAGATACCTCTATGAGCCGGCTACTCTATACTATTGCCATAAAATCACGTGACAACGTGATACTTTGGTGTTGCCAACAAGATGCGGGAGACGCGCTAGGCAGTGGCAAACACGCGTCGAGTTCGGCCGGTCATTATTGACAACCACAACCGCCAACTGACACGATCCTAGTCAACCACGAGTATTTGATAGAGAAGTGCTAATGTAAGATCAATAATGACTTCCTCGAATTTATCGCGCAGCACAAGCTTACGTATTCAGGTATCGGCCACGGCCAGTCGTAAACCAAGATGGTGCAGGCACACCGTCCAAGCCGCTGCAGGCCAGCTCCACGAACAGCGTCGACCGTCTATCGAAACCCTTCAAATGCCCAGGCCTAGCCACGGCTACACGAGCGTCAGACAAGCCAGCGAGGAAACGTAGGAAGGTGAACTATGCAGGGGCCGATGGCACGGTGGACGACGACAGCGTCAAGCCTTATACAAACGAGGACCGCTTAGCGCTGGCAACAAGAGATGCGAATAGGTTTCCTAGCTTCAAGGTCAAGGACAAAGAGATGACTTTCAAGCAAAGATTTAAGATTCCTCTGATCAATAAGTCGCCTGATGCCTATAATAGCTCTAGGCCAGCGCCTACGCTTGGTATGAGGCAAGGCGCTACATTTGTTGTGAAGCCATTGCATGATCCGAGCGGGGAGTTTGCTATAGTGCTATATGATCCAACAGTCGATGATGTCAATGAGCCAGAAACGAAGGACGAGGCCACGGTCGATGCCGAGGAGCAGAAGCCAAAATTGGATGAGCCATTGGTACACAAGAGCTTGGCAGATATTCTTGGGCTCAAGAAGAAGACTGAAGGGCGACCGAAGGTCCCGGTTGTTATAGATCCACGGCTGGCGAAAGTGCTACGACCTCACCAGGTTGAGGGTGTCAAGGTTAGCATTCGCTCCACACAGGCTCTGTTGCTATATACTAATGCGCCGACAAAAGTTTCTTTATCGTTGTACAACTGGCATGGTTGACAAGAATGCGAATGGTTGCATCATGGCAGATGGGATGGGTCTGGGCAAGACGGTGAGCTGAACGGCCTGTGACACGGAACAGGAGACTAATAGTGGTGATAGCTTCAATGTATCTCGTTGATGTGGACTTTACTCAAGCAGTCCCCGGAAGCGGGAGTAACAACAATACAGAAGTGCATCATCGCTTGCCCGTCAAGTTTGGTCGGAAATTGGGCCAATGAACTTGGTGAGTTGGCTTCGCTACTGGATCACATATCTGCTAACAGTTGCAGTAAAATGGTTGGGCAAGGATGCCATCACACCATTTGCGGTCGATGGTAAAGCCTCGAAGACGGAGCTCATCAGTCAGATGAAGCAATGGGCCATTGCTTCGGGTCGGTCTATTGTCAGACCAGTACTCATTATATCATATGAAACACTCCGGTTATACGTCGATACACTGAGGGACAGTCCCATCGGCCTGCTTCTTTGTGACGAAGGACATCGATTGAAGAATAAGGAGAGTTTGACATGGACAGCGCTCAACGGCCTGAATGTACAGCGTCGAGTAATCTTGTCCGGCACTCCCATTCAGAACGATCTCTCGGAATACTTTGCTCTTCTTCATTTTGCGAACCCTAATCTACTGGGGTCGCAGAATGAGTTCCGGAAAAGGTTCGAATTGCCTATTCTTAGAGGAAGAGATGCCGCAGGAACCGAAGAAGACCTCAAGAAGGGTGATGAGCGTCTTGCCGAACTCTCCAGCATCGTAAACAAGTTTATCATACGACGCACGAACGACATTTTGTCAAAGTACTTGCCCGTCAAGTACGAACATGTTGTTTTCTGCAACATGTCCGAATTCCAACTGGGCCTCTATAAGCATTTCATTCAGAGTCCCGAAATCAAAAGCTTACTCCGCGGAAAGGGAAGCCAACCCTTGAAGGCAATCGGCCTTCTAAAGAAACTTTGCAATCACCCGGACCTCCTTAATCTCTCTAATGACCTTCCGGGTTGCGAGTACACTTTCCCGGAGGACTATGTCCCGCCGGAAGCACGAGGGCGTGATAGAGATATCAAATCTTGGTATTCAGGAAAGATGATGGTTTTGGATCGAATGCTAGCGCGCATTCGCCAAGATACTAATGACAAGATTGTTTTGATTAGCAACTACACCCAGACCCTCGACCTGTTTGAGAAGCTGTGCAGAACCCGGGGGTACGGCTCCCTGCGACTAGACGGAACCATGACGGTTGGGAAACGACAGAAGCTGGTCGATAAGTTCAATAACCCTGATGGGGAAGAGTTTGTCTTCCTGTTGAGCAGTAAGGCTGGTGGCTGCGGCCTGAACTTAATAGGTGCAAACCGCCTTGTTCTTTTTGATCCCGATTGGAATCCAGCTGCCGATCAGCAAGCATTGGCACGAGTGTGGCGTGATGGCCAGAAGAAAGACTGTTTTGTCTACCGTTTCATCGCGACTGGATCAATTGAGGAGAAGATCTTCCAGCGTCAGTCTCATAAACAGTCGCTTTCTTCGTGCGTCGTGGATTCGGCCGAGGACGTCGAGCGACACTTCTCGCTGGAATCCCTCCGAGAGCTCTTTCAATTCAAACCGGAAACGCGGAGCGATACACATGACACGTTCAAATGCAAGCGATGCCGACCGGAGGGAACACAATACATTAAGGCGCCAGCCATGTTGTACGGTGACACTAGTACTTGGAATCATTTTGTCAATGACGGAGAGCATGGGGCTCTCAGCAAGATCCAAGACTTGCTGATACGTCAAGAGACTGGAGAGCGTGATGTCTCTGCCGTTTTCCAATATATCAGCCATTGATGGTAGCTTACCTGTTGAACATCGTCATGACTTGTATTTCTTTGGAGCGTCCTTGACTTTTTGTGCAATCTGCTTTGCTTTGGGAAGCGTTATTCTTTTACGACACATTTGGTTTAACGAGAATAGGTGTATGTTTTTTGCTGAGCGTTTGTATAAACATGAACTAGAAGACGTGATACAGTGGCGTTCTAGACCTCACAATGTCGATAACTATGGCTTTTTTTATTCCAAAAATATCACTTACTGTAAGTCTATAGTAATGCATTGCATGAAGGGAGAATTCTTCCTTTGTAAAATGACAGAATGATCTGCGGTGCAAGGGGGCATGGCAATTAGTTACATTATAGGGATGAACAATGCAAAACGGTCGGGCGGGAAAGCCGACAAAGCGTCGATTCGCTGCTGACACTACGTCACTTCGCGTCCGCTAAGACAGCCATCCACGTTTGCCAACGCATCTTGTTGTGAGTCCTCCCCACCTTGACAGCCCAGCAACCGCCTAGCGACGAGACTAGAGCATCTGACGGGTGGTTTCTGATCAGAAAGAGCCTGCCTCTGTTTTGTTTACCCTGAAACACTTACCATTAATAGCCGATGGCTCGGGAATAGCTACAGGTCTTTGCGAACACGAGAGAGTCGAGACCGTCGTCGCCTCACCGCCCAGCCTAGTCAGACATCGCTCTCACGCCATGAAAATCACTTATCTAAATCAACAACCCCGGAGCTTGTGACTCAGTCGTCAATATCCATGTTTGTTTGAGAGATGGATCACTCAATTCAGCGCTCGCTGAATGATAAGCTCTACGACCGGAGGAAACAGGGGGCCCTGGAGTATGCATTATCGATAAGGCGACATATGTCAGACAATAATATGGCGGGTGGCTAACACACATGGAATCATTACCAGGCTCGAGAAGGTCGTCCGCGATGCTGCTTTCAGGGGTGAACACGAGGAGATCCAAAAGATTGTCGACCAACTCTGCCATGACTACGCCTATGCGGTACACCAACCTCACGCGAGAAACGGCGGTTTAATCGGACTTGCTGCGGCTTCCATAGCATTAGGATCCGTGAGTTGCACCAGGATATACTGAATGGATTTCGCAGGGGCTGAGTTCAAGGTTGCTAGGAAGGGGTTGCTCCTTATCTGAAGGAAATCGTACCGCCGGTGCTTGCTTGCTTTTCCGACCAAGATGCGCGAGTCAGGTATTATGCTTGCGAGAGCATGTACAACATTGCCAAAGTTGCGAAAGGCGAGGTGCTACTCTTCTTCAATGAAATATTCGATGCATTGAGCAAGGTAGGGGGTTTTCTTCCTATGTCCTTACTGCTCTGGCCTGACAGCTTACACCCCGCCAGCTAGCTTCCGATTCGGAGCTTTCGGTCAAAAACGGCGCAGAACTCCTCGACAGACTCGTCAAAGACATCGTATCGGAATCCGCAGCCTCCCATATCTCCGTCTTACAGCTTAGCGAAAAGGAAGCGACAGATCCTGAAGGCTTGGACGATGCTGAACTTCCTACCGCCTTCTCGCTACCCAAATTCATACCTTTGCTCAAAGAGCGAATCCACGTCATCAGCGCGTTCACCCGCACATTCCTGGTATCATGGCTGACTCTGCTGGATACAATCCCCGATCTGGAGTTGATATCGTATCTGCCGGAATTTCTAGGAGGTTTGATAAAGTTTCTGGGCGATCCGAACAGAGATGTCAACGTCGCTACCCAAGCGCTTCTAGATAGGTTCCTGTCGGAGATCAAGAGGATTGCGCGACTTAAGAAGGGTATCGAAGAAAGCCGGAAAGGTCAAGGCAGCGATATCAGGCAATCAACTACCAGCGATAGTATGAGCGTTGCGACGACTACCGACCAGACTGTAGCTGTCGAGTCTGAAGTGACAGACAACGCCATAGAGGACTCTGAGGCAGGGTCAGTTACCGATGAGGAAGGCTTGCACGTGGATGGGGACTGGATTCCCGGACAAGATGTCCAAATTGACTATGCCAAGATATTAGACATTCTCGTCGGTTTCGTTGATACATCTTTCGGTAAGCAAGGCATGATGCTCAGTTGCAATGGTTCGATACTTATCACTAGTCACTAGTGGAGGAAATGCAGTTGACTGCGCTGCGCTGGATCGATAACTTCTTCGAAATCAGCCCAGAAGACATCCTCCCTTTCGTTCCTCGTCTCCTTACTCAAGTGCTCCCAGCAATGTCCAGTGGTTCGGATCAAGTGCGGCAGGCCGCCAACCGGGTCAACACGTCTTTGATGGAGTATATTGTCACGCTGTCCGAGGATACAGTAGATGAAAGCCGGCAAGCGGCAATGAAAAGTACCAGCAAGGAAAACACGGAGCGAAGGTCGTCTACGCCGGTTAGCAAGCCTCCCGAGACGCCATCGAGTGAATCCAAGAAGCAATTGTCTCAGCCAGAGGCATCAGTCGAACAAACCCCTCGAAGCAGCATGTCAACACCATTACCACCCGCCGACCTCGATTATGCTGCTGCTGTGAATTCCCTTACCCTACAGTTCCTGAACGAAAACGAAGCCACTAGAGTAGCCGCGCTTTCCTGGCTTATCATGTTGCACCGAAAGGCGCCCAAGAAGGTCATCGCATTTAATGATGGCACCTTTCCTGCTCTTCTGAAAACACTGTCCGATCCGGCCGAAGCCGTCGTCACCAAAGATCTCCAGCTTCTGTCACAGATTTCCAGAAACAGCGAGGACAGTTACTTCAAGTCTTTCATGGTGAATCTCCTGCAGCTGTTCTCCACGGACAGACACCTGCTCGAGGTACGGGGGAATCTGATTATCCGACAACTGTGCATGAATCTTAGTCCAGAGCGTATTTATCGAACGCTGGCAGATTGTCTCGAGAAGGAAGAGGTGAGACCCACGACTACTCCGTCTATCGAATGTAGCAACTCACACCGTGAAAGGATATCGAGTTTGCTAGTATCATGGTCCAGAATCTGAACAATAACCTGATTACCGCCCCTGAACTCTCGGAACTGAGAAAGCGCTTGAGGAACCTTGACGCCAAGGTAAAGACTTCTTCACAGGCCGAGTATTTACGAAAGCTTACAATCTCCACAGGATGGACAAATGTTCTTTGTAGCGCTGTTCCGGTCATGGTGCCACAATGCCGTCTCTACATTCTCCCTCTGTCTACTCGCACAAGCCTACGAGCAAGCATACAACCTCCTCCAAGTCTTGTAAGACACCCCCTCCCTCCCCCAATAACCCAGCACCGCGCCACTAACCTACCATCACAGTGCCGAGCTCGAAATGACAGTGAACATGTTAATCCAAATAGACAAGCTAGTCCAACTCCTCGAATCACCCGTCTTCACCTGTAAGTTCCCACATCACACCCTAAATCACCTCACACCAGCTAACCCCACCCCCCAGACCTCCGCCTCCAGCTCCTCGAACCAGAACGATACCCCTACCTCTACAAATGCCTCTACGGCGTCCTCATGCTCCTCCCACAGAGCTCCGCCTTCGCGGCGCTCAAAAACCGCCTCAACAGCGTCAGCAGTATCGGCCTCATCCACACCGGGCCCCGACAGTAAGTCCATCCCCCACTTACTCATCTTCACCAACCACAAACTAACACCCCAACCCCAAAGAACCACTCTATCCTCCTCATCCACCACCTCCTCCACCTCCACCTACGACCGCTCCACCAACAGCCGACTAAAACGCGACGACCCACCAATCCGATGGGTCGAGCTCCTTGACAAATTCAAGATCGTGCAAGAGAAAGCCCGCCGGTCTCAAAGCGCCTCGCAGCGTCCCTTCGACGCAGACGGACCCTCATCCTCCAGCAACAATAACACCAATAACAATAACGCAAGCGATCAGGTCCGCGGCGGCGGTAGCACCAGAGACCGAGTCTCGGCTTTACCTGATACTCCACGGGGATTAGCCGGAGGAGGGAATACCGGAGGCGCGGGGAATGAAGGTGGTATTGGTGGTCGGGGAACGAACGAGGGAGGTGCGGGTAAATCCTCGCCGGGAGGCATTCTAGGTGGTGCGCATAGACATAAATCTAGTTTGTCGAATCTGGGCAGATTGGGGATTGGGGGGAGGAAGTCGAAGAGGTGATTGTGGGTTTGATTTATGATTATAGTTATGGATATGGTTATAGTATAGTATAGGAGTGGGGGGGGGGGGGGGGGGGGGTTGGGTGTTAAAAAAAAAAAAAAAAAAAAAAAAAAAAAAAAAAAAAAAAAAAAAAAAACATACATTGCTAGGATTGAGAATGGGGTTAGCTATATAGTTGCTAGTTGAGGTGTGATGATACTATCATTACGTGAGCTAAGCACCAAGATAGTAAGGTATATACATAGGTCCGTGGTGTTAGTAGTGTCTCTTGCTACTTCTATAGACTGAGTAAGAAGGTCGCTCTAAGGATTTACGCTAAGGTAGTAGGAAAAAGGGGCCGACGCAAGGCTATAGATCTGCGTGTTGGTCTGACGATTATCCTATTATATCCAAGCATCTCAGAATTTAAGCATCTACCTGGGTGGGGGCCACGCTGGTGATCGTCATATCTCTTGATTGGAATGTAAAAGCCTATGTACAGTGAGGCGTATGGCCTCGAATTGGCGAAAAAGGGTGTGAAGAAAGGATACACCAATAAGTCAAGTCACAGAACGACTCGCTAATGGGCTTGAGGGGTATGTGAAGTGCACAAAATGGCAGCACAAAGCTTTATCCCGCCAACTCTAGAACAGAGCGGAAAGGATCCAGAACAATTGTAGCAAAAAGGAGTGCTTGCAGCCAAAAAGCAAACAGGCATAAATCGCGTCAATAAGATGGTGCCAGATAACTCCGAGATAGATATGGGGAAAACAAAAAGTATTCGACGTCCCTTGGACCAATGGCTTGAGACGCGTGTTGATGGTGCGGCAGGCGGTAGTCAATATGACAAGCAATTGCGCAGATGAGAGCAAACCAAACCAAATGGCTGATCGAATATGCAACGCTAGCTTTCAAATGTCGCGGCTGAAACCAACGGCCAAAACGGAGTACCGAAGGACGGAAGTAGAGAAAGATAACATGAACTTTTCGCGTTCACTTTCTTCACCCATGAATGAAAAACAAGGATAGGTCGTCGCATCCTCGACATGGACATTATGAGGAGGATTGGTAGTCGAGCAAAACGGAAAAGACAGCGCTTGAAGAACGATGAAAAGGTGCATCACCGCCAGCGCGAGTCGCCAGACGACCCCCACGTAGAGGCTTTCCAGTAGCTGCCTGTCGAGTGCTTGGAGACGGTCCCTGACGAGGAGTTGGATCCGCCGACGTAGACGTATTCCCCATCGACGTAAGGAACCCCTGAAAAGGTGCTGCGGTGTTTGCGACGAGCATAGCGCTGCTCTAGCCGGTAGAGCTCGATCTCTGTAAGAAATGGATGGTTAGTCCAGGCATTGAACGATGGCACAATGACCATGATGCTTCGAGATAAAGTGTGGTAGTGCTCCTAGGAGATGGAATCAACATACTTGCTTGCAACTTCTCGATGAAACCCATTGTGTATGTATGTAGCGTAGCGCTTTGCAATATATGACTTTATTTCTCTTGTGCACCAAATCCAAAGCGGATCGAATAATCACCCCAGGGAGTTTCTGGAAGTGTATATGCGGGGTTCAGGGATGACAATCTCCAAGAATTGTTGATTGGGAGAGTGCGAAGGTGAAGCGATGCCAATTGCTGAGATAACGGTCCGGAAGGGTAGGAAAGGTAACACGGCGGACGCGAGAGGGGCAGGTTGGCGTAGATAAAAAGGAAAAAGGAGGGAAGAAAGACCCGATTTGCGAAGAGGGACGACGACGGGCTAGTGGACGTTGCAGCAGATGGTGGGAAAAGAAAGTGTTCACACCAAGACAGATAGTGCTCCGGAGCTAAGCAATAGTCAAGAAGTCAATGATAAATAAGGCGCCGATAGTGATTTAGTGGTACCCTTGGTGGGATGGCTGGTAGGAATTGATGGATAAAGAGAGAGGCTTGTGGAGAAGGAATGCAGCCGACCACGCAGGGAAGACAAGCCACCGAGGGTTACGTGCCAATGAAGAATGCAAGGTGAAAGAGTAGTAGAAGAAAAGGAACAAAGAAAAGGTCAAAAGAGAGACGTGGTGGAGAAATAGAAAAAGAAGCAGCAGCAGAAGAAAGAGGAGATAATGGAGAACGATGACGATAGTTAGATAGATACTAGTAGGGGAAAACAACGAATGTGGAAAGAACGACTGACTGGGGGAATAATTGGGAAGGAAGGAACCGAACGAAACGTGTGGGAAAGAGAGGAACTGGAAGGCACGATGGCCGGACGGATGTGGACTTGCTGCACCGACCACCAGTCAGGAAGGCGCAACGTGGTTTGGGGGAGGGGTGTCCCTTCCTGTCTAGGCCTAGCCAGGGGAGTCCAGCCAATCAGTAGCCTCGACTAAGTATGCCCACCACCGTCAGGTACGGAATCCAAATACACTAAGGAAATACTAGACCACGAACTAGACGTCCGTCACCACCACACAGACCAGACCAGACTCTTCAATACCCCTGACTATCTTTCTCAAGAAGAGACATTCAACAGTCAAAGTAGCAGAGATTGCTCAATTGACTTTTTCTCTTTTTCATTTGAGATAGTCATCTACCTATCTAACCGACACTATCGTCTATGATCTCCCGCTATTGGCGAGTCTTTCCATCCATCATCCATCCAGAACTTCTCTTCTCTTCTCTTCTTCCTTCCTCAAACTCAAAACCTCCCCACCTCCCGCCCGGAGATTTGTTTTCTTTCTTCTGTTACCCCCTAACGCACGGTTAACATCATTAGACTCACCCTCAGGCAGATAGATAAACCACGAATCGAATAGTGCTCATACTTGGGCACCAACCATCCAATCCTGAACATTATTGTTCCTTCACTCGTTCAACATGGAATATACAATATTCATCTGACACTCTCTCCTCCTCATCCCTGGTTCTCCCTGACTCAAGACCCTGCGTACCAGATCGGCTCGCTCGCTGGGTCGAAAAGGGTAGAACCGAGACGGGGAAAGACGCTAAGGCCAGTTTCGAATGTGCCGGTGGTTCCGTCTAAATGGCCTGGCCGTGCCTTGCCTTGCGTGCTTTTCTTATCCACGGCTCCAGTTATTTTTATTGGAACCGCCCGCTTGCCTTCCTTCGGTTCAGTTCCCCTCGTGGCAACCCGGTAGACTAGTCCGTCGTTTAGATTGCGTGTGGGATGATTGGGGGGAAGGTGGCTTTCCCACATTTCACCGAATGGTGCACGTACACGACAGCCACAGAGGAGGGTGTTTACGTAAGTTGGTGGACAACTGACTAGTAACGTAGATAGTTACACATATAGTGGCTATGGTGTAGATATCTACTTTGATAGTTTCCCATTTGTATCGTTCAGTCGAAAAAAGTCTAAAGCGCCAAGAAATATAGAAACAAAAGAAGGAAAGGAAGGGATTCATACAATTCCCTTTCATTGGGTGATTGCTTGCTGCTTATCGTCGTGTCTCGCGCTCTGCACTACTTCTTAGTAGTACTCTCCTCTTCCTCCGCAGCTGTCGGTTCGCTGTCCACGTCCTGTGCGAGGGACATTTCCTGGGCTGTGGCGCAGGATTTAGTTAGCTTTCGTGTTTGAAATACACCAACTTCTTTCCGGGCTTTCGACGGCGGGTCTCTTACCGTTCCACAGCTCGGCGTAGATGCCATTCTGCTCCAGAAGGTCGCGATGCGATCCCTTCTCCGCTACTTGCCCCTCCTTCAATACGAGGATCTGGTCGCAGTCATAGATCGTGCGCAGTCGGTGCGCCACGAACACGCTCGTGCGTCGCTTCTCCTTTAGGATGCTGTTGATGTTCTGCAGTAGCGCTTGTTCCGTGTAGGTGTCCAGAGCTGAGGTCTACCCGTTCATAATTAGTATACTTAGCCGCCTTCCATGCTGAACAATAACAATTGACTTACCGCTTCATCGAAAAACAGCAGCTCCGGATCCTTCAGGATCAGTCGGGAGATGGCCAGTCGCTGCTTTTCACCTCCAGAAATCATCATGCCTCGCTCACCCACCGCAGTCTTGTAGCCGTCGGGCAGCTTCTGAATCAGCTCATGGATGTGAGCACGCTGCGCCGCCTGGTGGACTTCTTCATCGGTCGCCTCAATCCGGCCGTAGCGGATGTTGTGCGCGATCGTATCGTTGAAAAGAGGGGTATCTTGGGGCACAACACCAATAGCCTTGCGGAGACTTTCCAGAGTCACATCGCGTACATCCTGACCGTCAACGAGGATCCGGCCCTCCTGGACATCGTAGTAGCGGAACAGCAGTCTCAGGATAGTCGACTTGCCACAACCACTGGGTCCAACGATAGCGAACTTCTGGCCGGCAGGAATCGTAAAGCTAGCGTTCTTGAGAATGGGTCGGTCGGGGTGGTAGCCAAAGGTGACGTTCTCGAACCGGATCTCGCCGCCCTGCTTCAGTTGGAGGGGCTTGGCATCCGGTCGCTCGGTGATGTTCACGTTGACTTTTTGCAGGTTGAAGAGGGTCTCCATGTCCAGCAAAGACTGGCGGAGCTCACGGTACACCGAGCCCAAGAAGTTGAGCGGGACCGAGAGCTGGAAGACGAGCTGATTGACCATGACCAGGTCACCTACAGTCAGACTGCCACTAGCAACCCCATTGGCGGCGAGATACATCATGCCTGCCAGGGCACTCGAGAAGATCATGTTCTGGCCGGAATTGAGGAAAGCCAGCGACGTCGTGACCTTGATGGAAGCATCCTCGTAGGCCTTCAGCGCCTTATCGTAGCGTGCAACTTCGAATTTCTCGTTGTTGAAATACTTGACCGCCTCATAGTTGATCAGAGAGTCGACAGCAACGGTGGCACCACGGTTGTCTGCAGCATTCGCCTGTTTGCGGAACTTGGTTCGCCAGGCGGTGGTCATGATCGTGAAAGCAGAGTAGGTCACCATGGTTGCGGCTGTGATCGCCGCAAACTGGACACCATATTGGTAGGTCTATCGCAGTCAGCAATGCCATATCTCGACAGATGGTGCAGCGCAGGCCATACCAGAATACCGCAGACAAGAGAAATCTCCAAGGCAGTCGGCACCACGTGGAAGACCATGGACGTCAACAAGAAACTGATGCCCTTGGTTCCACGGTCAATCGCTCGCGTCAAACCACCGGTCTGCCGAGAGAGGTGGAAGTTAAGATCGAGCTGGAGCAGGTGCTTGAATACATTTCCCGCGACCTTGCGGATCGCCTTCTGCGCAACACTGGCGAATACAGCATTGCGCAATTCTTGGAACAGCGTAGCCCCGATCCTAGTAACACCGTCTGGTAACCATTGTTAGGTACAGTCTTCCTGCATGCGGGGATCTCTTACAGGCAATAATCATCGAGCCTGCGACTGTGTAAGCGGTTCCGCCAAAGGTCGAGAAGTCCACGTTCATGGAATCAACGATGTTCTTGAAATAGAAGGGTACTTCGACATTCAATATCTGGTTGGATAGTGAGTACAGATGCAGGAGACCCGGTAGGTAGCATAGCTCACCTTTCCTCCAACCAGCAGCGATAGGGCTGTGCCGACACGAAGCTTCGTTCCCCAGTCACCCTGCACCGTTCCCTATTAGCACCCTATGCCTCGCTCGTCCAGAACGCCGCGAATCCAGCTCACCTTAGGCCAGAGATACTTTGCCATTTCCTTCATTATCGCCCAGTCCGCCTTCCTCTGCTCCTTTCTCCCCACGGTAGCTTCGCTGAGCAGGTCTTTTTTCGGGGTCGCGGTAGCATTTTGGGTACCCGGCGGACTCTGCGCGACATTGGCAGCGCTGGGTCGGGTAGTAGAAGGATCTTTGGGGTCCGGCGTCTGCGACTTCGACGGAGTGTTCTGAGAGGTCTGGCTCCTCAGTGGGCTTCTGGTGGTTGAAAATGATCTGAGCTGAAAGCCGTAGGAAGCTGACGCCCATGACGTTGGGCGCGGAACGGCTGAAGTGTGATGCAGAAAGCGTCCCGAGGCACGCCAGCAAGGCGTGCGGGCCGCCCTGGGCAGCATGATGGTCGGTAGATGCTCTTCACAGCGACCGGAGGTATGTAAGGACCGTCTTTATAGCCAATGGAGCATTGCGGTGGTGGTGAGGCCTTGCGCGAATTTCCGCCTCGTGATGGGGACCGCCGGGTTCGGAGGAAAACGTCGGCGGCGGCGGGGGATAAAGTATGAGGGCGTGAGTTGGAAAAGGTACTGGGGACCGCGATGGATCAGGGCGATGTTTACTCACGACACCCTGTATGGCGGATCATTGATTGAGTATTCAAAAGGGAAAGTTATGGAGAAATAAGTAGAGGTGATTCAGCGAGGGAGGCTGCAGCGATAGCACCAGGAAAGGCAGTTCTGTCGCAATCGCCGATTCCGAGTATCTCCAGGTCTCCGGTAAATTACGTTACTCTCGGTACGAATGCGGCAGTTCAGCATCGGACTGTCTTTCTGATATTTACTCACATCTCTTCATAGGTCTACGTGGATTAAGTCGTCTCTCTGTTTAATCAATTCCTGCTTGAGCAATTGCTGTGTAGCTTGAAGGTATCTGGTATGAGTATGTCATCCTTAGTAGGAAAGTAAGTGACGTCGTGAAGGTAATGTGCCGATATTGTTTAGAAACTGAGTCAACACACAGGTCCAGCTTCATCGCTACTAACAGAAATAGAAGATATATGCTCTCATATAGAAGACATTAGCGGGTAGCAGTCAGATCGATAGTCCACTGAAGTAATAGAGGGGATACTTAAAGATCTCTCATATAGTCAAGGTAGACACGTGAGATAGGTATGACATCAGTGCAACACAGCTTGTGTCTCCCAAACCACCATCGGATTGAAATAATCAGCACAGATTATAATATCTGATCCATCTTCATAACAATATATATCCAGTGATAGTGAAAACAATACCCTCAGTGCCACGCAAAAGTGGATGAAACAGCTTCAAATATCGACAAGCTCGCAGTGCCAAGCCGCAATAGCGCTTTTCCCGATCTGGAAGCGTGAATCCGGGCGAGAAGAAGAATTACCGCGGAGGACGAGCAGTTGCATTCCCAACCCCAGCTTCTCCCCATCTGCACTTCGTTCGGCAGAGACCCTCCATGATGGCATCGGCTCAACCTTGGAGGAGTGCCGCGAGGACCCTGTCCTGGACTCGAGTCGTCCCTCCCCGGGCGCGACAAGGGGCATTGCTGCGCCGCGGATGGCAGACCAGATGCGTCCAGATTCGCGCGGCGCCTGCGGAGGAGCCTGCTACCGTCAATGGCGACCATCTTCCCATCTCCAGCACCCCTAGCTCTGCTGAGTCTGCTGGTAAGTCTCCAGGCTGGACCCGAACCCGCTTTAAACCCCGAGCAGACCGCGCTAACAAGCCGCAACTATAACTAGATGCACGATTCGATGTCATCGGCGCGCCCTACTCTCTACTATCGGTTTCGCTCTCCGCTTCTCAGAACCTCTATACTCGTCGGGGTACCTTGGTCGGATTGAGTGGAAAGGCAGACAATGTATGCGCATGTTGTTGTGGTTAATGCTCTACCCTGTACGCTGCTCTAGGGTTAACGACTTTGGCATTAACGCAGGTGGTTTCTACATTGAGCGTCCTAGAACCCTTCCGGAGGGCTGTCGTCGGCGTGCCGTTCCTCTACCAGAAGGTTAGGCTGGTCTTCCTAGTATTTGAACAATTGATATGGTTATTGACACCTAACTGCTAGGTGTCTTCGGCAAGTCCAGTGACCGCGCTGGTTTCCGTTCGTTCTCCGAATACCTCCTTTGCTGTCGTTCACTTGAATGGCTCCGTGGATTGGATGGTGGCCCAGAAACGGGCATTGCTTGCCTGGACGGGTCGCTCGCTCTCTATCCGTCCAACTATAAACACAAGTCTGGTTCGTGATCCTCATTGGGTTTTGTGTATGAAGGCTAAACTAATCCGCGAAGAGCCTTGCCCACTGGGGTAGCTCCGAGGTCACAGGACGAGGTCTGTTGGCCTTGGTTGGTAACGGTCAACTCTATTCCGTTGAGCTCAAGGCTGGAGAGCAATACATCGTTCACCCGAGGTGAGCATGTCCTATCGCCATGATTGACCAGCTTTTACTGATGTCGCATAGCAACGTCGTTGCCTACACCATGTCGTCCAACCCCCCACGCCCCTATCGCTTCAAGTCCACGACCCTGAGGTTCCAGGTTCCGGGTCTTAAGAGCCTCCCGGCCTTTATCCAGAACTCCAAGTTCATCCAGGATATGTCGGAATCGAGTACTTGGAAGTCGACGATGAGAATTATGCACACAATCCGTACATGGTCTCGGAAGACCATCTGGGGTGATCGGGTATGTCGCGTCCTGCGAGGCGCTCAAATTGCTGCTAACCCTACATAGTTGTTCATTCAATTCGATGGACCCTCGACCATCCTTCTACAGACCCGCGGTCCTCGTATCAACGAGGTTCTGACCTCACACGAAGTTAACGAAATCGCCAGTGCGCCCAGAGGCTTGACCATTGGCCCGGCAAAGCCTACTGAGGGGAAACGCCAACCAGGAGATGAGTATGTGAAGGCTGCTGAGGAAGCTGTTAATGCTGGACCAGGACCACACAGAACTGTGGACGAATTGACCAATGAGCTCAAGGGCACGGAGCAAAGCATTGCCACTTTGACGAAGGAGGGCAAGGTCATTATTGAGAAGGCAGGACAGAAAAACTAAGCTGAAACAGTATCAGTCTGTTGCTGTTCTTCACGCATAGATCATAGCGTCTGACATCCAGGTATCTTTTTCATTTATTTTGTTTCATTGCAGGCTCAATGTACTATAGACAATAGCTTGTGTCCGACTACACCCCACGTGAACGTTATTTCTCCTTTCTCCCTATTTTCTTTCCGTTGTTCATGATCTTGATCAAATCGAACCAATTTCCCGCCTTGCATTGTCTTAAACTACCTAGCCAACAGGCACCCACGTATAAACCGGTTGACATATGGTGGGGAAGTTCCATGAATGAAGGGATCTCGCAAGGGGCCTCGTTGTCTCACAAACATAAACGTTCCTTTTTAAGTCCACAGCAAGGACCTCCCCTTCGGAATGCTCACAAGAATCACACCGCTGGTCGACTCTTTTTTTTTCACTTGCGGGAATCCGGGGTCAGACCTCGCTATCTAAGGTCTCGAAGCCCAGATCGATGCCACCAGATTCCCCCACGCCCACGCCCAAGCCCCCCATATCACATTCCCTAATCCGCAGCACTGGGAAGCAGACATCCTTGTGACAGAAGCCAGCCAGCCCTATTCTGCTGCAGAAACCATGACGCAACAACAACCACCACCGAATGAGGCCATTCCGGCCAGCGATGCCATGGAAGACGATACTAAAGAGCCCTTCCACTTGCCAGTATCTGCTTCAGATACAAGTGACGATGTAGAGGCGCAGCAGAGCGATACACAAGGCACTACGACTTCCGGAGAAAAGCCCGGAGAGAATCCAACTGCAGGTCATACTTCGGAGAAATCCAGCGTCATTGTCCAGGACCACCAGCCAGCATCGACACCTGAGGGGCCTCCAGATGGCGGACTTGCAGCCTGGATGACGGTTTTCGGCGGTTTCTGTAGCATGTTCGTGAGTTTTGGTTGGAATAATTGTGAGTGTTGGATATCAGAGACACTTTTGTCATGATAGCGCAAGACATATACACCTTCTGCTGGGAACCAATTCTCAAATGATCGATTGCGCAGCTTGCTAGCTAACATGCGACTCCCCAGGCATGGGAATATTCATCGACTATTACCAGACTCATCAACTGAGCGACATGTCCACTAGCTCCATAACATGGATTACATCGTTAATGACATTCATGATGTTCTTCGGGGTCCGTCTTTTCCTCCTTCCAGCCCTAACGTCTGCCCCCAACCGCCATCACCATCAATCAAACAATCAACCTCCACTGACAGAGCAACCAACAAATAGGGCCCCTTCATCGGCATCCTCTTCGACAACTACGGTCCCCGCTACATCATCCTCGTCGGCACCATCCTCCACGTCCTCGGCATAATGATGACCTCTATCTCCACCGAATACTACCAAATCCTCCTGGCCCAAGGCATCTGCAGTCCCATCGGCAACAGCGCCCTCTTCCACTCCGGCGTCAACTCCATCAGCACCTGGTTCGGCCGTCGTCGCGCCCTCGCCCTGGGCATCGCCACCAGCGGCGCCAGTCTCGGCGGCGTCATCCTCCCCATCATGCTCACTCGCCTCTTCGACCTCCTCAGCTTCGGCTGGGCCATGCGCATCTGCGGCTTCCTGATCCTCTTCCTCCTCATCATCACAAACCTCACCACCACCTCCCGTCTCGTCCACACCAGAAAACAATACCACATCCGTGACTTCATCCGCCCCCTCAGCGAACTCCCCTTCATCCTCACCACCGCCGGAACTTTCTGCTTCTTCTGGGGCATGTTCCTTCCCTTCTCGTTCATCCCCTCCCAGGCTCAGCGCCACGGAATGTCCCCTACCTTGGCTTCGTATCTGATTCCGGTCCTTAATGCAGCTAGGTAAACCACTTCCCTATTCCCATACCACCTCCCTCCATCCTTCAAGAAAAACCCCACTAACCCCACATCCCCCTCCGGGGATGACCTATATACAGTTTCCCAGGCCGCATCATCCCACCCTACCTCGCAGACGTCTTCGGACGCTTCAACCTCATGATTGTGATGACATTAGCATCCGGGATCCTTGTTCTCGCGCTCTGGCTTCCATCCACCGCCAACGCCCCCGCCATTGTCTTCAGCGCCCTGTATGGCTTCACCTCCGGCACGGTGGTGAGTCTTGCCCCCGCGCTGGTGGCTCAGATCTCCGAGATCAGGGAGATCGGTGTGCGCAGCGGGACATACTTCTGTATTGTGTCGTTTGCAGCGCTCACGGGCACGCCGATTGCGGGGGCTTTGTTGCCGGATCCCCTAGGAGGAAGTTATACCAAGTTGTTTGTGTTTTGTGCGGTGGTTATGCTTGCCGGGACGGTGTTTTATTGTGCTGCGAAGGGGAGGATTGTGGGGTGGAGGGGGTGGTGGGGGAAGAGGGTTTGAGTTGTGGGTATTATGTTGTGGTGGGTGATGATGGGAGGGATGGGGATAGGGATGGGGATGGGGTGTTGGTTATATTATGGTAAAATGATGGGATCTTATGCAAGCAAGCAATCATGTTGACGAAAATAGATGGTATAGTGCTTAAGAATATCTCGAGTAAAAATTGGTATAGATAGATGCCTATATAGATGTTTCGATTCGATCCTCTCTTTCAACTCCCAAACACCTTCGCTGTGCAGTGCAAAGCCACGGCAATGAATGATAAAGTCACAAGAAAACAGGTATGCTAGCAAGCAAAGAACAGGAAATGCAAGGTGACACTGTATATAGTGATACTCCCAGCTCCAAACGCAGAAACAATGCACAATGTCTGTACTGTTATACCAGAACTCCGTTTCGCATGCTCTGGACACTCTTCACACCCACACCCTTGAGCTGGCTCAGCTCCGCAAGGCTGTTGATGTGGAATCGCGCTTCTTCATCTTGGCTAGCTGTGTGTTGATCCATCTCGCACAAGCAGTCAACGATAGCCTCGGCCTTCTTAACTCCCACGCCTTTCAGCAACTTGATCTGGCTGACGTCACGGGAGTTGATGATGGAGAGGAGGTGGATGGTCCGTGGGGAGGGTGGTTCCTCGTTCATCATGTCGACGCTGGCGCGTTCGTCGTCCAGTGGGGACTTGGTCTTTGTGCGCTTCTTGCGTCTTGCGTGGGTGATTTCCTCGATGTCTTCGTCGCTGAATTGTTCGAGGGACGCTTCGGGTTCCTCGTAATCCGCGTCCGAGTCTTCAGCAACGCGCTTGAGGTGCGTCTTGGCGGGCTGCTTCTTAAGGGATAGCATACTGCCGAGCTCTCTCTTGGGCCCGGAGTGGCCGATGGTGCCGGTGGTGTCGGCGTCCTGGCGCGGTTTGCCGTGCATACGCTCCTTCAAGCTGGCAATCTTCCTGGATAACTTCTCATTGTCCGGGAAGTATGGCAGGGCTAGCTGGTACATCCTGAGAGCGAAGCTATCCTCGCCACGTGTTTGGTGTTGCTTGGCCATGAGCAAGTATGACAAACCTTCGGCCCTTGCATCTTCGGAGCCTTCGATGCGTTGTTCGAGAAGTTGCAGACGCCGCTGGACTTGCTCGTTCAGTTCGCGGACCTGCGTTTGTCTCGACTGCTCACTAACGGCGCGCACAGCCAAGATCTCCTCGACCTTCTTCTCTACCATCTCTTCGATCATGGCCGCGGAGATGTCGTCATGGTGCTTTTGAGGCTGCTGTGTTGGTTGAGCGAGACGAGAAGGCTTCGATGAGAGGCGGGAGATATCGGAACTCAAAGAAGGCCGGGAGCTCATGGAAGTCCGCTTAGGGGGCTCGGACTTCTTGAACTGTGTGGTAGTCCTAGGGTGCGTCTTATCCGAGTAGACGTGGAAAGCCTTTGCGGGCTTTTCGAGGGTCTTGGTGTTGTCTTTGGCTGCGACAGTCAGGTTTACGTTCACGGAAGCTGTCAGAGGCCGCAGGGGTTGCCGTTGGGCTGTAAACGAGGGCCGCGATGCTGGTCTAGGAGGCCCCTTGAACATTGGCTCGTTTTCTACCTCGCGCACTTCGATCTTCTTCGTGCGGTTGGCGAAGTTGAGTGAGCTTATTGTGTCCAGATGGTAGGACCTGACCGGCGCCAGGTTCAAGATCATCACAGTCAGTCCATTGTTTTGTCCCAGAGACAGAATCCTCGTCATCTTCGACTCTCGATACGGTATCCTCGAGTGCTTCTTGCTGATTGCCTCGACACACTGAGCCAGGACGAAAAGGCTCTTGTTGATACTAGCGGACTCAACCATGCGCTCTTTGTCATTATCCGTCCGGCGGTTATCTTCGGAGCCAGCAAGGTCGATAGCAGATGCGGTACTGATGCGCGTTTTATCTCCGGTGGTGACTGCGACGCGCACGCAGAGGATGGCATGGGACCGTGAAGAGTGGGCGTTAAGCTACAATAGTCAATATCGACCTTCTTTCAGGAACGGTGTGGGTGCCAACCTTTGTTGCAGATGTGGACCTGTTGGTATTGGCTTGATCATACAATAGCTCGAATTCCTTCAGAGTA